>NW_024097127.1:0-610581 GCF_016545835.1 Crotalus tigris
ATCGGGGTGCTGGAACGTGCTACATTCCACCAGCTGCTGCTTAAACTGTAAGTTTTGGGAGAATCCACCAGGAAAGTAGCGGCCCGCGCGCCTAACGGCGCGCGAATTATATAACTAGATAACTAAAAATCACAAACAGTAGCAGTACATTCAGGGCAAGTGTGTCTGACATCCCCTGTATCTAAGATGTCCGGCTTAGTTCAGTGCAACACCTGCTTTGCAGCCGTCCTTCGCAGTACCCTTTTCAAACTTGGAAACTGTCCTATCTGTAAACAAATCACTAGACTACAAGGACAGATCATTTACCTAGGGTCTGTAATCCGTGCTCTTCGGGCAGAAATTAGGTGTCCAGGTCAGCCCCTCTACTCTAGTAAGCCTCCCTGCTATCAGCCCCCTTTACCACAAAGATCCTGCAGGAAAAGGGCAGTGTGGACAACCGTGGGATCTGGCAGGGTGAGAGCTGTGACCCATAAACACAAAGCTTTCGCTGTGTCCCTGCACAACAGCTACAGTGCTCTTGCTGACCTTAATAGGGACATTAAGGAGACTGGTAAAGGTATTTGTGAAGATAACTCAAATAAGCAGGGGATTGTGGTCCGAGATGAAGAAATAGATTTTGATAGGGAGAAGTGTGAATCAGGTATTGCACATCAGTCATGCAAGAATAGAAAGGCTCCCAAAAAGAGAAGCTACCTTCTGGTAGGTGATTCAATTATAAGGGATGTAAATTTAGGAAAGGACACAGAGGTTTTAAAGAGGTCAGGTGTCTTCCAGGTGCTACTGCCAGTAGGGACAAGAAGCGTATTTCTAAAATAATCAAGAATGGCAGCAAGGACTGTGATGTGGATGCTATTGTACACCTTGGCACTAATGATCTGTCCCAAAAAGATGTACTCTCTGTGCAGAATGATTTCCAGAGCTTGGGGAAGGAACTTAGCAGAATAGGCTGTAGGCTTACTTACTCAGAGGTTTTACCAGTGTATAAGGAGCAAAACGGAAAAGGCCAGCGCATAGCACAATTCAATATGTGGCTAAAGGAATGGTGTAAAGGGGAAGGCTTTGGATATATTAGTCACGATGTCAGTAGCTGGTCCAATCAAAAGTACAAAAGAGATGGTTTGCATCCATCAAAAAAGGGACTGAGTTACTCGGCTATAAATTCACAGATTTTCTGGAGGGAAATTTAAACTAAACAGCGGGGATAGGGAGTTAATTGATACGGAACAACCCTGTCCCCGGCAATTTAAAAACTATAGGGCTATCAGTGCATGTAGCATAGATGTGTGTGTGGACAAGAATACCAACCTTGCTACCAATCAAATTGAAGCCTCTAATAGCGAGTGCCACATAAAGTGCACTAACCAAATAGGTGGTAAGACAATAGGGGAACTCAGGCACCACACAGGTTATGTAGAAGTGAAACACAGTGCCCCCACAAAGGACTCACATGTTTAGTAACACCAATGCACAAAGTTTGAAGCAGGCAAACAGGGTTGAACTAGAAATTCAGGTTAATGAGGGCAGATATCATATTGTTTCCATTCGGAAGACAATGGTGGATGAAACTCACACTGGAACACACAATCTAGAAAGGGATTTAAATTATTTAAAAGAAACGACCAAATAAAAGAGAAGGTGGAGTTGCTCTCTTAATAAGAAATACTACATCTTCACAGAATAGAGTCAACAATGATAAAAACTGTCTTGAATGCAATTTGGTCAATATAAAAGGGGGGAAATGACATTGCCATAGGTGTATACTACAGACCACCCAACCAAACAGAGGAAATAGATGAACTTTTTGCTAGTCAGCTAACTAAGGTATGTAGGAAGCACATCACAATAGTAATGGGGGACTTTAACTACCCTGACATCAACTGGGAGACAAACTCCGCACCAAGTGGAAGATCAAACAGGTTCCTGGCAAACCTAGCAGACAACTTTGTCTCCCAAAAAGTAGAGAATGGAACTAGGGGATTAGCCATTTTGGATCTAATTCTCACTAACAGAGATGAAATGATAGACGGTGTTGGAGCCATAGGAACCCTGGGAGGAAGTGATCATGCAATATTAGAATTCAACATTATAGAAGCACAACCAATAGAACACAGTCAAACTAGAGTCTTGGACTTCAAGAGAGCTAATTTCAATAAACTTAGAGAGGGCTTGGGAAGGATTCCATGGATGAGAATCCTCAAGGGGAAAACAACTCAAGAAGCTTGGGAAATTTTGAAAAATGAGATAATAAAAGCACAGTCTAGCACAATACCAACAAAGAGGAAAAATAACAGCTCTCAAAAGAAACCAGCATGGCTGCATAAAGAACTCTCTGACAAATTGAAAGATAAAAAGGACAAGTATAGAAAGTGGAAAGAGGGGAACATAACTAAGTCAGAATATCAGCAAATAGCCCGAGCCTGCAAAGATGAAGTGAAGAAAGCCAAGGCTCAAAATGAACTGAGGCTTGCGACCAAAGTCAAAAATAACAAAAAAAGCTTCTTTCAACATGTAAAAAACAAGAAAAAAGTGAAGGAAATGATTGGTCCATTAGTGGGTGGAAGTGGCAAGAAGGTGACAAGCAACAGGGAGAAAGCAGAACTATTTAACTCATTTTTTGCATCTGTCTTTACACAAAGGGAAAAAACAGACCAACCTATCAAAAATAGTGCCATACAAAAACAAAACAGAAACACAAGTTAAGATAGGCAAGAAATCGTTAGTGAGCACCTGTCCAGCCTAGATGAGTTCAAATCGCCAGGACCAGACGGATTACACCCCAGAGTTCTCAAGGAACTGGCAGATGTGATATCGGAGCCACTGAACTATATTTTTCAAAGATCCTGGAACACAGGGGAACTACCAGAGGACTGGAAAAGAGCTGATGTAGTTCCCATCCTCAAAAAAGGAAAAAAAATGGATCCAGGAAATTACAGACCTATCAGCCTGACCTCAATACCTGGGAAGATCCTGGAAAAGATAATCAAACAACGAATCAACGAACACCTAGAGGCAAACAAAGTCATTACTAAAAGCCAACATGGGTTTGTCAAAAATAGATCATGCCAGACAAATCTTATTGCATTCTTTGACCAAGTGACAAAATTAGTGGATCAGAGGAATGCTGTGGACATAATTTACTTGGACTTCAGTAAGGCATTTGATAAAGTAGATCACAACCTACTACTTGACAAGATAGAAAAATGTGGGGTAGACAGAACCACCACCAGATGGATCCGTAGCTGGCTGACCGGCCGTACTCAGCGAGTGGTCCTCAATGGAACTGCATCTATATGGAGGGAAGTGTGTAGTGGGGTGCCCCAGGGCTCTGTTCTGGGCCCAGTACTCTTCAACATCTTCATCAACGATTTGGATGAAGGGATAGATGGGGAACTCATCAAATTTGCAGATGACACCAAGCTGGCAGGAATAGCCAACACTCCAGAAGACAGGCTTCAGATACAGAAGGATCTGGACAGACTTGAACACTGGGCACTAACTAACAAAATGAAATTCAATGGTGAAAAAAGCAAGGTTCTACATTTAGGCAAGAAAAACCAAATGCACAAGTACAGCATAGGTGGCACCATGCTCAATAGTAGTAACTGTGAGAGGGACCTCGGAGTCCTAGTAGACAATCACTTAAATATGAGCCAGCAGTGTGCTGCAGCTGCAAAAAAGGCCAACACAGTGCTAGGCTGCATTAACAGAGGGATAGAATCAAGATCACGTGAAGTATTAATACCACTCTTCAATGCCTTGGTAAGGCCACACTTGGAATACTGCATCCAGTTTTGGTCACCACGATGTAAAAAGATGTTGAGACTCTAGAAAGAGTACAGAGAAGAGCAACAAAGATGATTAGGGACTGGAGGCTAAAACATATAAGGAACGGTTGCGAGAATTGGGTATGTCTAGTTTAACGAAGAGAAGGACAAGGGGGGACATGATAGCAGTATTCCAATATCTCAGGGGCTGCCATAAAAGAGGGAATTAAGCTATTTTCCAAAGCACCTGAAGGCAGGACAAGAAGCACGGGTGGAAACTCATCAAGGAGAGAAGCAACCTAGAACTAAGGAGAAACTTCCTGACAGTGAGAACAATTAATCAGTGGCACAGCTTGCCTCCAGAAGCAGTAAATGCTCCAACACTGGAAGTTTTTAAGAAGAGACTGGACAGCCATTTGTCCGAAATAGCGTAGGGTTTCCTGCCCGAGCAGGGGGTTGGACTAGATGACCTCCAAGGTCCCTTCCAACTTTACTACTATTACTAAAGCTTTTGGAATGGTATCAGAGGAGTGTATTTATGTAGTCTTTCATTTATTTCCTCCATTATTTCATAGAGGACTATAACAAATTCTGTTGAGTGATGTGGTAGTGGGTAAGTGTTGCCTTTCCTCAACTCCCTTCAGAGAAGTGGAATCTTCCTTTCTCTATTATCTTTTTTCTCCCATTTTTCTCAGTAATCTCTTCTTCATTGACTTCATGATTTTTTTTCTTTCCCCAAATTTATGTAATGTCACTAGAATTCTGGATGTTGAAAAAAAAATCTACTATAGGCAAAGATCTCTATCCTACTTGCAATATGAGAAAGGAAGGAAGGAAGGAAGGAAGGAAGGAAGGAAGGAAGGAAGGAAGGAAGGAAGGAAGGAAGGAAGGAAGGAAGGAAAAATAATTATTTCACTCTGGATCCCAACAAATACTAAGCATTATGTTAGACACAAGTATGCCTAGGAGATATAAGACTGACATAAGGATGTCATTATTCTTTTATAACTGTTATTTCTTGATATTTTTAACTAAGGAAAGGATTTACTATTTCTACTTTGACTATATTGCAAGGCTTGGAAAATTTATTTTCTTCAAAGCAATGTCTTATTATGACATGTTAGAAAAAGAATAATAAAAATAATTAATGGAAAATAAATGAAATCTAAAAATGTAAATAAATGAAAAACGGTGATTTGATTAAAAGGAAGACACAAGAAGGTTTACTATAAATTTTAGAAAAGTGATTAAAGATCAGGAAGAGAAACTTGGTTTAGATATTATGAATGATTATTCAAAGTGAAACAATTATCAGATGGTAGAAGTTGATAGAAGAATATTAAGATGTAATCCTATGGTACCCCAGATAAGGAACCAATACCGTTTGTGAACAGTCACAAGCAAAAGCTTTATTGTTAGTCATCTATATTATAAGAATCTCTCTGGATTGGCTACATTTCCTTGGAAATGGTCAGATAAGCCTTTAGGGTTTCTGGGGAGGTCAGGCTGTGCCCATTTCTGCAGTGCAAAGACTTTAAACTTGCCCCTCATCCTCTCCTACACCTTTTTCAAGTCTAGTTGAAGATTCTACCACAATTAGTTTCCTCTCTTTAAATGTTTTGATGATTCTCCAATTTTGGAGACAGGAACAGAATATCAAAACTACTCCCTCCTTAGCTCTGCAGATGAACCTTTCCAGGGCCAGAAAATTCAACTAGTTTTCTTGTTGGAATCTGGTCAGTTAGAAGAGAATGAGAGAGAAGAATCTTTGGATGTGAGGCTGTACCTAAATGTTGGAGAAAATTGAGCTCCAATTGGAGAAAGGCTTGGGGGAAAAAAAGTCACAGCACAGCTGACAAATAAGAGACAAAAAGTGACATCTACTACATTTTCCTTCTTTACCCCACTGATTGGAAGATTTAAGGAGGTTCAGAGGGCTTTATCAGTGGAATTAAATTGTGTACTTCCCTTTAGAAAGTTCAATTAGCAAGTAATGAAGACAACAAATTCTATAAAGAATTAACACTGAAAACTTAATATACTGATTGATAGAAGGTTGGATATACTTAGTTTTAACAAAAAGATCTTGGGAGTACAAAACATCACCTGCAAAGTAATTACTTTGGAAATAAGTATAAGATTTAGTTTCAGTTTAATGAGATCTTTTTAGCAATCAAAACTGGTGAACTCAAATTTATGGGATGTTAAATAATATTGACAATGACATCATCCTTTCAAAAGCATATTATAAATGTGAACTGATCTGGAGATGGGGGAACAATCATCTGAAATCTGATAAATCAGTTTAATTGTCAGTTAGAGTGTTTATAGGGAGGTGCTAAGAAAAAGCTTGGAGTTGTTATGAACATCTTTAATAACTCTTAATTTATAACTGACTTCCTCTGCTCTATGGAACACTTTGCCTTCTCAGATTCAGCAGGCCCCCACTATTTTAGCCTCCTGTAAGGCTTTGAAGAGTTTTCTTTTCTCCTAATCACTGGGAGAAGACTGGCTAATATCACTTTAGAAGTCTGACCAGGTTTTTGTTGTTTTTAAGGTTTTATAGTTTAATTAGAATAGAATATAGAATAACAGAGTTGGAAGGGACCTTGTAGGTCATCTAGTCCTACCCCTGCCCTATACCATTTCTGACGGATGGAAGTCCAGTCTCTTGAAAGCCTCCAGTGATGAAGCACCTGAAACAACTGAAGGCAGTCTGCTTCTTTGGTTGATTGTTCTCACTGTCAGAAAATTTCTTCTTATTTCTAGGTTGAATCTCTCAATCAGTTTCCATCCATTATTCCTTGTCTGGCCTTCAGGTGCTTTGGAAAATAGGTTGACCCCTTCCTCTGTGACAGCCCCTCAAATATTGAAACACTGCTATCATGTCTCCCCTGGTCCTTCTCTTCACTAGAAGAGCTAGCCACGCTCAGTTCCTGTAACTGTTCTTCATATATTTCATCCTCCAGTTCCCTAATCATCTTGGTTGCTCTTCTCTGCACTTTTTCTAGAGTCTCAACATCTTTTTTAGTTTTATAGTTTTAATATGATTTGTTTTGTCTTTTAAGTTTGATTGGAAGCTGCTCAGAGTTGGTTGAAAGATAGGCAGATAAATAAACAAACAAACAAACAAATAAATAAATATTGCTTCAAGCTGAAGTCTCCTGATTACTATGAGCATTTTTAAGATGCTCTTATCCTGTGCAGTTTAGCCCTTGATCTGTTTGGGCTGAGTTGGTTTGGCAACATTTCCAAAAGGATTCAGACCAGACTGCAGGCTAGTGTGTTGTCTCATTGGACAGTTTTGTGTCTTCACAGTTGTCTATTCCAGGAAAACAGTGGCTAATTGCTTTCTTTCCTGTGGGCAGGTTTTAAATGCATCAGTGGGTACAAACATACATACAGAGGCCTGGATGTACATACATATATGCACATTACGCAAATATACTAGTTAAAAGCACAAATATGTAGGTACAATCAGTAACTCTAAAATAAAAATAAAAATCCTTGCATTTTCAAGGTATTTTTTTTCTAAAGACTTTTACTGACTGTATTCCAAAGTTATTTCAGTGACATGGCAATTAGAACACTTGCTTCCTATGTAAATGCCCCTTGTTTGAAAGATAGATTTTTTTCATTACTATTTTTCTTTTCTTGGTTATTCCTTTCTGTGTATTTCACTTTTTGAACAAATAAATCCAAATGTACAGGTAAGTCCTCGACTTATGACCACAACTGAGCCCACCATTTTTGTTGTTGAGACATTTGGTTTAGTGAATTTTGCAATATTTCTTGCCAGAGTTGTTGAGTGAATCACTGCAGTTTTTAAATGAGGAATACGATTGTTAAATGAATCCGGCTTTCCCATTGGTTTTGCTTGTCAGAAGGTCACAAAAGGGGATCACATAACCATGGGACACTGCAACCGTCATAAGTACATGCCAGTTGCCAATTGTCTGAATTTTTACCACATGACTGAAGGGCATGGTGCAGTGGTCATAAGTGTGAACAAGGGTCATTAAATCACTTTTTTCAGCACTGTTGTGACTTCAACTGGTCACTAAATAAATGATCGTAAGTCAAGGACTACCTGTATGATGGCAAAGGAAAATTTGTAAAAATCATGGAACTAACTAAGAACTCTTATAAGACAGATTTTATTCTTAAGCAAAAAAAGATGTCCTTTGCTTTCTTTTTTAATATATCCTAGACAAGCCCTCCTCAGGATTGTTCAGAAGAGAGAAGTAAATAATAGGAGGAAACAATCCTTTATTTTCTTTGTGGAACTTTTTGTAGAAGAATGTCATTATAATTTTAATCTCTACCAGATAATGTTCAACCTTGGTTAAAAAAAAATCAGAATCCTTCATTGAATTCTTAACAAAGTGAAGTACCTTTGTATGATCACTATTATATGGATACTGCAAAGATAAAACTACTAAATTGTAAAGATTTTTGACTATGTATTCTTAATGCAAAGTAATTATATTTTAGTAGGTATGTATTCAAAAGATTATTTACAAGGAATTGTGACTCCGTTGCCAAGTGTCTGAATTTTGAACACGTGACCCCGGGGATGCTTCATATGTCACTTTTTTCAGTACTATAGTAACTTTAAGCAGTCACTAAATGAAGTGTTGTAAGTCAAGGATTACCTGTATTCTGTTTCATTGCTTTTCCATGCACTTGAGTCTCCAGTCATTTGAGGTAAGAGGGAAACCTCCTTTTTTTATTTACTCATAAATATAGCAACTACAGAAATGATGAAACAATGCACCTCTCAGCTAATTAAATAAATAAAAGCCCAGGGGAAGGAAAAGATGTCAAGGAAAGCAAAATAGTAATTAAAGAAGCAAGCAAGCATGCAAACAAACAAAACCCAAATAGTCTGAACTGGGGACAAACTGCATCTGGAACAAATGTTTTTTAACTGCTGGGCCCTTGAGATAACACTGTAACAGAGACAGCAAAAAACCTGGATTTTTTTTTTTTTTTTGCAAATAAGGTGAGGCAACATTGCTTCCGCTGCAAAGTGACCAATGGACTCTTGGCATTAGTCTGGAAGAAGAAAGGCAAAGTCAAAATAGAGAGAATCAAAATAGAAGACAACTCAAGGCAACATACTGTAAGAGGAACACAGAACTTTCAAATCAGAGGGAAAAAATTGGATCCAGAGGTCACCTTGTCATGGAGCAGAGTGAGTAAAGAGCAAAGATGCTCTTTCCTGCTGTCATCATGGTTGCTAACCCATTGTGGGTTGTCACCAATAGCTTCTTTAGGTTTCCAATTGCCTCAAATCTGGGATCAGAACCCCCCCCCAAAAAAAAAATATTCATGATTCAGAATGTCCCAAAGGTGCTGGTTTTTTTCTTTGAAAATGTCTATGGAGATTTTCAATCATCCAGATATTGTCCCAAAGGTTCTCATAGAAGAAATGTCTTCCATTTTGAAGCAGAAGGACAAGAATTGAAGAAGCTTCTTGGATGAGAAGTGAAACATTTTCAAAAAAAAGGAAAAGAAAGGAAAAGAAAGTCCAGTTAACTTTTGAAAAGCACCTTTGGGACAATCATGACCTGGATGGATTGAGAATCTCCAAAATCAAGACTCAGAGGCAGATGTAGAAGAAGGAATAGGCCTTTCCCCTTTCTGGGATTTCACTTCATGCATCCTGGAATATGCAAAATAGTCATCTGAGCAAGAGGCTGCTGCCAAGTTTCACCTTCAAAGACCTTGCTGGTCAACATCTCAAAAGAGATTCCAGGGTGGAGAGAAGGAGAAGCAAAATGGATTTAGATAAAATCAATCAGAGGCAGGATTAAACAGCCCAAAGAATGAGAGAGAAGGAGAATAGCTAGATGAGGCTTTGCATGCACCATAGTTTTCAGTGAGTGTGTTTGCCAAAGGAATAGAGAGAGCTGATCAGTTTTTGAGAACATGTTATCCTTTTAAGGAGTTTGCTTAGCCTACAGGGTGAGAGAAATGATAGACTTGGAGATTTACCTCCTAAGTTTGATAGCTGATGTAGCAACAGAAAAGAATATATGTAGCTCAGCGTTGAACTGTGGAGTCCTTGGTACTCTCTGAGCTTGTCATAGCCTTAACAAGTCTTAAACAAGGCAAACCACTTGTATATAAACAGAGAACAAGCCCTATCCCCTTTTAGCACTGATGATGTCATCTAATTGTGTAATGAAACATCTGCAGGAAAATAGCAGAGAAATCAGAGAGCAACATGGACTCCAAATTGCCTGATATTCCTGTTCTTACTGTGTTATATGCACCTGTGAATACCTAATGATTTAAGCAGAGCAGTAAAAAGTCCACAACAACTGTGAAAACACTTCTTAACTACAACGAGCTTATCTAGAGTAAATTATATGGGATTGGAAAGAGATCCTGTTTGAGAGAGTCTCTTAAGCAGGCATATCAAACTCGCAACATCACGTGACGTCGTGTGACATATTGTGACTTTTCCCCCATTGCAGGCAATGGGGTGGGTGTGGTTTTGGCATGACGCATCTGGCCTGTGGGCCGGCAGTTTGACATGCCTGCTCTTGAGGAATCACCTCCTGAACTCAGGACCAGCTTCTATGTTACAGCAGGAAATTTACACTCTGAACCAACAATATTTCTTGGATCCATTATGGACTAGCCTCGTGAACTCATAAATGAGATCTATATTATGAAAAGTGTTCTCAAATTATTGCAACTGCTATCCTAAAATAAAATATGATTGCAAGTTGGTGAAGAGGATTCTTTCTTGTTCCTGACACAAAGTATCAAATCTTTTTTCTGAGGCCTTCAGTGGAATGTGAATAATTTAACCAAAATACCAAGGTGCTAAAACTGGCAAATGGATTATGATGTTACTGTCAGCTGTGATTTTTCTACTGTTTCTTTAATTTAGGAGTGCAAAATGGTCCTTTCTACCACTCTTTAATTTTATTTCCATTTGCAGGTATCTTTGTCTTCATAAACATCCACGTACAGACAAGAGATGATAGTTAATTTATCATGGCTTTTTAAAGCACACTTCTGAAAAAGTAATACAAGAAAGAGTCTTGTAGCACTGTAGGGATTAACACATTTATTATGCTATAAACTTTCATTGGCTAGAATCCACTTCACTAATGTGAGAAAGGGCTCTGTAAACATTTTTCACTTCTCTACTGTATACTTTGTTGGACATTCTTTAACCCTCAGTGTCTTGTATTGTCAAAATTAACATGTATGCTATACATTGTAGAGACATTATTTTTATAGGAACAGCAGTAAAGGTTAACAGGTTAAATTTTTTCTTGCTGCTTTTTTCCCCACTGAAATGTATCTACATATTACTTCAATGTACATGAACTGCATGCAGATAATTAATGCTATGTTGGAATTCATAACAAGATCTGCCACGTGCCAATTAATTTAGTTTGTCTTAAAGCACTGGTGGTGGCAAAATATTCTCTAATTTTAACCACAAAATGAAATATCAACACTAAAATTAGAAATCAGGTACTTTGGCTTTTCAAACTTACATAGAAGATTTTGGATAGTTGTCCTCAGAGATTCAGGCTCTGAAGTCTACATATCCCCCAAAATTTTCCTATTGCATCTAATTTTTTCAGTGAATTGTATTTTGCTAAACTTTAGAGAAGATTAGTGGATTTTGATCTTGCTATATTTGAGCCAGCCTACTGAGCCATGAATGATATGTTCCTGCTGCCATGTAATAGAAGAGTAAGAATTATAGGATGAAATTATTTTGCTATATCAATATCAATAATTCTTTCCATGCTGTGGGAAACAGAATGTTTTCTTTTTTGTTACATAGCAGAGGAAATAGGCTGTAGGACAGCATAAATCCTTTGTTCTGCACTTGTGTAATAAAGCTAAATAAGCTGGGTTTCAACAGTTAACAGGTGGATGGATCGGAGGCCATATTATTAATGGTACACTACCAATCGCCTGGCTAAATGAGGTTATTGCAAGTAATGAGGCTGACTGCAAAGCAAAGGGGATATTTGCAGACACAGTGAAAAATGTGCTTCCCAAATTAAGGTGTTAGTAAGCAGTGAAAGAACTCATCTGCATCTAATTAAAAGTGCATACCGAGTTAGACAGAGAGAATACAAGAATAAAAACATGGCAGGGAACCCAATTTGGAGATGGATAGATTTGGTAGTAACTGCAGCACATCTAACACACATTACAGCTAAGGAGTACACTGCACAGAATGGCTCTGACTTTTGCGATTATGCTAAGATATATTCATTCTCTACAACAAGTATATTTGTGTGTGAGGAGACAGAATATTATAGTTTTCAAATTGGCCAAGTCACTTCAATAAAATTTCATGGTTTGCTGTCCTGGAGTTTTGCTAACTAAACTATCGTAACTAAAAAGAAAATAAATCTAATTTTCAGTGTTATCCAAATGAAAATATCACAGTATTATAGTTATGCATTAGGACTGGGAGAAATCCTGGTTTATTTTGCAAGTTACTGGGTCATCTTATGCCATCACAAGATTTGTGTTAAGAAAAATAAAACATAATACAAAATATAGAAAAAGGAAAAAAAATGGATCCAGGAAATTACAGACCTATCAGCCTGACCTCAATACCTGGGAAGATCCTGGAAAAGATAATCAAACAACGAATCAACGAACACCTAGAGGCAAACAAAGTCATTACTAAAAGCCAACATGGGTTTGTCAAAAATAGATCATGCCAGACAAATCTTATTGCATTCTTTGACCAAGTGACAAAATTATTGGATCAGAGGAATGCTGTGGACATAATTTACTTTGACTTCAGTAAGGCATTTGATAAAGTAGATCACAACCTACTACTTGACAAGATAGAAAAATGTGGGGTAGACAGAACCACCACCAGATGGATCCGTAGCTGGCTGACCGGCCGTACTCAGCGAGTGGTCCTCAATGGAACGGCATCGATATGGAGGGAAGTGTGTAGTGGGGTGCCCCAGGGCTCTGTTCTGGGCCCAGTACTCTTCAACATCTTCATCAACGATTTGGATGAAGGGATAGATGGGGAACTCATCAAATTGGCAGATGACACCAAGCTGGCAGGAATAGCCAACACTCCAGAAGACAGGCTTCAGATACAGAAGGATCTGGACAGACTTGAACACTGGGCACTAACTAACAAAATGAAATTCAATGGTGAAACAAGCAAGGTTCTACATTTAGGCAAGAAAAACCAAATGCACAAGTACAGCATAGGTGGCACCATGCTCAATAGTAGTAACTGTGAGAGGGACCTCGGAGTCCTAGTAGACAATCACCTAAATATGAGCCAGCCATGTGCTGCAGCTGCCAAAAAGGCCAACACAGTGCTGGGCTGCATTAACAGAGGGATAGAATCAAGATCACGTGAAGTATTAATACCACTCTTCAATGCCTTGGTAAGGCCACACTTGGAATACTGCATCCAGTTTTGGTCACCACGATGTAAAAAAGATGTTGAGACTCTAGAAAGAGTACAGAGAAGAGCAACAAAGATGCTTAGGGGACTGGAGGCTAAAACATATAAGGAACGGTTGCGAGAATTGGGTATGTCTAGTTTAACGAAGAGAAGGACAAGGGGGGACATGATAGCAGTATTCCAATATCTCAGGGGCTGCCATAAAGAAGAGGGAATTAAGCTATTTTCCAAGCACCTGAAGGCAGGACAAGAAGCAACGGGTGGAAACTCATCAAGGAGAGAAGCAACCTAGAACTAAGGAGAAACGTCCTGACAGTGAGAACAATTAATCAGTGGAACAGCTTGCCTCCAGAAGCAGTAAATGCTCCAACACTGGAAGTTTTTAAGAAGAGACTGGACAGCCATTTGTCCGAAATGGTGTAGGGTTTCCTGCCCGAGCAGGGGGTTGGACTAGATGACCTCCAAGGTCCCTTCCAACTTTACTACTATTATTATTATTATTATAAAAATGAGAAACAATATATGCCTTGCTTCTGAACTTTGAAGAATATCTGATTAGATAGATCAGAGTCACCTCATGAGTTGGGTGGCCATATACTATACATTGAATAAAATAGAATAAATAATAAAAATGCCATAAATTGGACTTTTATAAACACCTGGTCCTCCACACTGCTCAAAATAGAAAGCAGTAAGTTCAGGTTAATTTCAGGACAAAAGGAGAAAAGGCCCTAACCAAAAGAGAAGGATAGATGTAGAAAGGATGATATATACTTTAATTGTGCCAACTAATTCAAGGAAATCTTAGAAGCACTGTAAAACAGAATATTATGCAGTTTGCTTCCCAAATATTGATGTGCAAATTCATTCATTTATTGCTATTCCTATTATGGAACATTCAAAGCATATATATTTAAAAAAAAATTAAAAAAGAGTTTTGGAGAAAAAAGATAAAAACAAAGTGATTAAAACTATCATAAAATGTATAGATATGTCAATGAAAGGAAGAGGAATGAGGCCCAATGTCTTCCAGAGCAGGGGTCCGCAACCCCGAATCTGTGGACCAGTACCGGTCTGCACAAACAAGCAAAACCCCATCTGTGGGATGAAGGCAACACACAACTATGCACTCTCTGGTCTGCAGAAAAAAAACTTTCTCCACGAAACCGGACCCTGGTGCCCAAAAGTTTGGGGACCTCTGCTCCAGAGGATGGCTATAAGAACATTATTTCCCTCTCATCTCTAAATCTAACTTGGTGTTCCTCACATTCTCCTAACCCACCCACTGCAAAATATCTTGTTATGCCTGATAGTACAGAGCACAAATGTTGCATTATATGAGAGGCAGGGGAGAGAGGAGGAGAGAAGAGAGAGGGAGGGAGGAAGAGAGAGAGAGAAGAGAGAGAGAGGAAGAGGAGAGAGAGAGAGAGAGAGAGAGAGAGAGAGAGAGAGAGAGAGAGAGATTTTCTTTCAAATGCATTGGTGCAGTTACTAATTTAAGATTTCCTTTTTTCTCTCTTTTACTCTAACTGGTGTGATCTATCTGGGAAAAATCAGCCTCCATCCTTGGTTAACTGGCTGTCCCAAGGAAGAGAAAAGGATCCTACTGGCTGAAATGGCTACCAGGGGATACATTTGTGAAAAGAAAGGTGGATAGTGACCTCCAGTCAGGCTCCTCTCCTTACTCCAGCTTTCATGATATTACTCCTGCCTAATACTATCTGGCCTTTCCAAGTGATATAATTTGAGACCTATAAAGGAATATGTTCCTTAAGTGACTCCACACTTTATTTGTTCATATGGAGACTCCAGCTTTTCTACCATCTGGATCCAAGGCTCTATTAATATTACTTTGTAACTCGATAGTGAAAAATTGCTGAAAAATAACCAAGTCCCATTTTCAATAATCCTCTTAAGAAACTGTAGCTTTACTTCTCAAAGCATTATGCCAACACAAACCCATTTTCTGCAATGGATATTATAGCTGTAAATGCACAGCACTCCAGCTGTCCTCTTCACAGTTTACTGAACAGGGAACTGCTTAGTATGGCTAACTTCTTATGCTGCTAAAATGATTGCCATTTATCATAGATGACAAGCAATATGGATACTCTTCATGTTACCTATCTCTATACTACCAAATTAAATCACATGATCCACACCACTTAATTTGCAGTGAGCTTGATTGGAAAAGTATGTTATAATTCAGTTATCTATATCAGCCCAATCATGGTTTCAAAGTTTGGAAGTGACTATATATAAGAACAAGCTAAATGCAGTTTGTTTGTTTAGAAAGTAACAATTTCTAAATGTGATATATAAAATAAATAAATAAACAAGTAAATAAACAAATAGTACTGACGTTTCTTAGGAATATAAAACAAAAATTTCACATGTACTATTTCAACCACCTTAATCCTGACAACATCACACTGAGAAATATTAAAATATTATCAATTGTAATTAATATTATACAGAATAGTTTTCAGTGGTTTCCATGCTATTGCTAAATAACAGGGATTGCCTAAATTATATGCTACCATTTTATCCAATGAAATTTGGTCCCCAATTTTTCATTGTTACTGAAATTAAACCCTTTCAAAAATTGTGATATCCTAAGATTATTTGGGGATCCAGGTTTACTTCTATATATAAAAATTATTGGGTTCCACATTGAAAAATAAATTCAAAACTGGCTCCAATTGTTTCCCCTGGAAGAGTAACATGTGACATATCTCAGAAATCCAGCCCAGATTTGCTTCCTGCTAATTCACAAGGTAAATGCCTGCTTGTTAGTAGATTGGCAGATAATGTCAGTGTGACAGTAGTAGGCATGCTGTAAAATCATTCAGCTCACCTTGTTTTGCTTAGCTTTTCCTGATTAATTTTGCAAGACTTAGTGATTGTTGATGAGACTGGAATTCCTCAATGTAATAGAGGAGGCTTATTAAATAATTAAGTCTTCCTCTATTGAAAAGATGATAAAATTATAACTCAAACTGAACTAATTTGGGGAAGTTAACAAATTATGTTAGAGGAACTGATTTCTGAGTTACATGTAAAGATAATGTAAAGATAATTTGGGAGTATATTAGAATCATATTGCATTTCTTATAAATAATGAGCACAATCTATGTATCACATCTGAAGGAAAAAAAGATACAAAAACATGCAATGAGTTAGAGTCTGGCCATATTCTGTGAATTATTGCCGATGTCAAGACTCTGACTAACGAAGCACTTCAAAGAACTTTGACTGCTTTGACAATCCCTGAATGAAGGATAATTTGCTTTTCAAACTCATAGTCCTCAAAATCATTGGCATTATATCTCTCACTTTGCACTCATGTTGAAGGCATTGAGAGGCTTCCAGATTGAAAGGATTAGCCAGTGATATCACAAGGCCCACTTGGTCCTGATAGCTGAAGCAAAGAACAAGAATTAATCTTGCCCCATGGCAGCACACAGGACTTGAGCTCACTACTTGTCAAGCCAGCTTCCTAACTATGTTGTTGTTGTTGTTGTTAATTGCGAAGTCGTGTCCGACCCATCACGACCCCATGGACAACGTTTCTCCAGGTCTTCCTGTCCTCTACCATCTTCTGGAGTCCATTTAAGTTCACACCTACTGCTTCAGTTCACACCTACTGCTTCCTAACTATGCAGGCTACCAAAAGTCAGATATCTGACCTTTTATAGTGTTTTCTACTACAAAATATTTTTTTCATGATATTCTTTTAAAACTAGGGGGTATATGTAGAATTGGCACAATGCTAAAAAAAAAATCAACTGCCCACCATTTCACTTTCTCTCTTCTTGTACTTTCTTTCTTTCTTTCTCTTTTTTTCTCTTTCTTTCTCTGTCTTTCTTTCTTTCTCTTTCTCTTTCTTTCTTTCTCTTTTCTCTTTTCTTTCTCTCACCATCTGTTCTCACTTCAAGTTTAACACAAAACCAGGTAAACAAAATGATCAGTTGCATACAAAACATCCAACACAGCAGATACACAATTAATTCCCCACGCAGAAATTCTAAACTAAGCAACAGAAAGAGTCTTATGCTTATTCCCATTGTAGTTGTTGGATATATTTCTCTTTGTATAGGCACAGTCCAACTGAAAGATGAGAAACATTATGAGACCAGTTCAAGCAGCTATGTTTTCCCAGCTTCAAACATTCCCAGTTTTTATAAATTTTAGTAGGTAATTCCCTCATCTGACTGTAAGTCTCATACCACATGACTTGAAGGTAACAAAGGAGTATTCTCTTTTCTTACTTTCCAACTTCTGGGCTCAGAATAGCCTCAGGGCTTGCCCACAAACTAATCCTAATTTACTACCCCATATTTGTGTTTTAAAACAAGCAGTCCATTTTGAACACCCACTTGATAAAGTCTATTTCAGTCATTTTACCTGCCAGCCATCTTTCTCCATGCAGGCTTCTCCTTAGCAGAGTTCTTTCTGATTGCATCAGAACTCCTTTTCTAATACAAATGTGGTATCTTATACCAATGCCTCCTTTAATGGCTTCCCTGTGATGATCTAAACTAATTCTTAATCTTAGCTTCTTATCTGCAAAGTTTTGTTTGGATATCTGCATGGATACGGGATGTGTCAAACACCAGCAAAATGCTATAGCAGAGAGCAAGCTCATCATATTGTGCATGTTATTGCTGCATTTTGGGGGTTTTTTGTGTGTGTGTTTGTGTGTGTGTGTGTGTGTTTGTGTGTGTGTGTGTGTGTTTAAAAAAAACTGTAAACTGCCTTGAGGTACTTTGCCATATGATAAATGCATTAAATAAATTAATTTTAAAGAGTAGGTAAAATAGATGGTTACTTGATTCCTCAGCACAGATTAGCTTAATGCTTCACAACACAGCAGCTACAAACCCCCTTAGTGCATCACTATTAAGAATTGTAAAGAAGTCTAAAAGTTCTTCCATTCACCAAAGTGCTGAATCAGCAAGTTCTTTAAATCTAGAGCTTAGTATTTAATAGGATGGTTGCAAAAGAGAATCTTTTTATAACATTGTCAGCAAATGGAATAGGAAGCCTGTAAAACCTTTTATTTTGTGCCACAGGCTGCCCTGGACTGAATTAAACTCAATGGGATAGGATGGAGTTAGAATTAGTTTCAAAAATTATGTGGTGAGAACAGGCATGTATGTCTGTTTTGTTATAGTAGTATATGAACCCTTTGTCCCATTCCTATACACTGACACAGCAAGGTTAACGTTCTGAAGTTTGGGTAATAGCGTCAGTCCAGACATACTAAAATGGAGTATTGGGGATACAAATAGTCCTTGACTTATGACCATAATTGATTCCAAAATTTTTGTTGCTAAGTGAGACATTTTAGGTGAATTTGCCCATTATACAACCTTTTTTTCCATAGTTATTATGTGAATCGCTGCAGTTTTTAAGTTAGTCACACAGTTGTTAAGTTGTTAACATGGGACACTGTAACCATCAAAAATATGAGTCAGTTGCCAAGCATTTGAATTTTGATCACATGACCATGGGGATGTTACAATGGTTCTAAGTGTGGAAAACAGTCAGCATAAGTCACTTTTTTCAGTGCTGTTGTGACTTTGAACAGTCACTAAATAAACTGTTGTATGTTGAGGACTACCTGTATTTAAAACTCTCAGTAGATGGACTTTTAGGGGAGGCATGGTGAATTGGAAATGTTTCTGTGACAGGAGAGCTGATAACTAGGATGAAGACCAATGAGCCAGTGAATAAACTGGATCTTTGGAATTTCTATGGACAAGGAGAGGATAGGAGACTACCCAGATGTGCTCTGGCCTGCTATTCCTTGTAAGGAGTTCATAGGACAATTGTTTTCTGAGGGTTTGAGTGCTGAGAGATGATTAGTGATTATGCTTGCAGCCATGATGAAGCCTTTTAAAGGACAAAGTTTGCAAACATCACTTTTGGAAATTGCCTATTAAACATCTTAAAGCTATGTTTAAAAGAGATCTTCATAATGACAAGTTTGAAAAGTTATCTGGTAGATTTAGCTTCAACTCTGAACAAAAGAAAAATTAATTCTAAGCTTAACAACTTAAAGAAATTGAAAAAAAAGCTAAATAAGATTTTGAACTAATAAACTTATAAATGGAATAAGGGACCAGTTAAATTTAGAATATTGGCCTTTAGTCAGTGGTGAGATTCAGCCAGTTCACACCATTTTGGCAGAACCGGTGGCCAATTTTTTGTTGCCCAGGCCCAGAACATATTTTCTGAAGTGGTATCCACACAGAGAACTGGTTGTTCACATATCTGAATCCTACCACTGCCTTTAGTATATGATTTTGGAATTAATTATAAAAAATAAATAGCTTCTCATGGGAACCACACTCATTTTGGCTATCTTAAATTCATAACATAGATAAGCAACTTTATGATTTTAGAAACTAGACACTAAAAATGAGTAAAGATTTTAAGTAGAAGGAGCAAAAAGGCAAGACTGTACAAAATGACACAAAACATCATAAGGCTGGAAATATTAAAGTTCTTTGAAGAAATTAGTAATTACAATACCAATGGATTAATAAATGGTTAGACAATGTCCAAAATATGTTAATGAGGGAACGAGAAAGGTGGAATAAATTTTATCTGGCAAGATAGAGAAAATACCAAAAATGGAACTACAAGTGACAGACTAAGAGAATGATTTGGAAAAGTATGCCTTACTGGTCATACAACGGAAACTGGCCAAGGTTTTAAAAATTAAAGGGGATCAAATCAAATGAGAAAACAAGAGAATGACCTGGAAATTGTTTTTTTATCGGATCTACAAAAGAGTTTTATTAAACCCTTCAAAAAATCTGTGCAATGGTATAAAAAATAATTGAAGAGAAATCAAATTCCAGAACAATATTTGGGCCAGTCACTCTCTCAGTCCCATTCACCTCAAATCGTTGTTATGGAGAAAACAGGAGAAGGAAGGTATATTCAATATGCTCACTGCTGACAGAAAGGAATATAACATTGGTTTATTTGATCAAGGCTAAAATAAAAAAAATTCTTTCTATCATTCTGACAATCTGTTATGCATTTTTGTGACAAAAGTATTGAATAGTTGATGTTTTATGTATTTGCTCATTGATAAGGCATGAGATATAGAATTAAATTACATATGTTTGCAATCTTAGAGTGTTAGGGCCAGGGTTAACTTTAGGGATTCTAAACGGTTAGTGTTACTAAATTTATATTTGCAATGAAGTTTGGAAGTCATTTCTTTATATAATTATTTTTTTATTATATTTTTTCTTTTCCCTCTTTCTTTCTTTTCTCTTATATTTTCTGTTCTTTCCATTTTTTTCTTTCTTTAGTTTGCATTTGTTTTTACTATTTTAATCAAAATCCTTAACAAAACTATATTTTAATAACTTTCAGTGGGTCAGGCTCTCCTGCAATGCATACATTTTATTATACCTATTATTATATTCACTGTAATAGTTCTGATATTATGAAATTATTATAAAAATAATTAGCATTTATGCACACAAGAAAGTAAGAAAATTGTACCAATAACTATTAAATGCAGGCTCTAATTGTAGCTTTAATATACATTTACCTTTTTTTATGATGTTATTTGGATTAATTAAATATAATTAAGCCTGAATAATTCAAATTACATTTAATTAGTAAATTTTCACAAGTATTTCATATTAGTTGCATAAATAAATATCATAAAAGTGCTTAATCACACAATCCAAAGTCTAAAATGCTTCAAAAAGCATTGCAAACTGGCAATTTAATTACATCTAAAATGACATGACATAAAATAACTTGATATTGTCCATAGTATTGAAAATGATGATACCAAAAAAGGAGTGCAGCCGATAAATGATACACTAGTTGCTTTCAAATTCAGACAAAATTCTTCTTTACCCTTGTGTGTCCAATGTTAGTTCATATTTAGAAATAAAAATGAAGTATATAATTCAATGACATGATCAGAGTCAATAAAGCTTAAATCACCCCATCAAAGGTGACTGCCAAGTCAAAATGGTGACCCATTTTGATCCAGGGCTTCAATATTCTATTGTCCCTGTGTACAAAAGCAGAAGACCTTTTGGTATGATGCCAAATTGTATCATTTTATCTGCTCACTGCTTTGGATTGGATTGCTTCATCAATCAAGGAGCTAAACCTCTCTTTAGAAGGCATTCTAGTATGTCCTTAAGAATTATTTGAGAATTCAGGTAATTCGACTGGGAGTATCCAACAGTATTTGAAGACCACAGTTTCTCTAACTTGATATAGATTTATGCCAGTTTCCCATTTGTAATTTAATTCAGTTTAAAGATTGGCATAAATGAAAAAGCTTGATAACTAAAAACAATTAGCTCCAGATCAATGGACCTTCCAAAATGATTCATCTTTGGCTTTTACACTTGAACAAAGTGATTTATTTTTCAGAGATTAAACATTTGGTTAATTATTCACAACAATAAATTTATGAAAACTTAAATTAATCATCCATTTTCTGATCCTCTTTGTACTGTGGAAGGATGGTTTCCCAATGCAGACCTCCGCAAAGGGATCTAAGCAAAATAAAATGTTAAAATAAAAAAAAAATGCTTGTGAGCATTTTTCCATGTCAACATTCTTATTACAATCTCCCTTTTATTTTATTTTATTTTTAAATTCCTTAGAGTAATTCTGTAAGGAAACAATGACCCAAAGAGCTATGGGTTGTCTGGTACACTAAATATCTTGAAGATTGAATGCTAAGAGACTTGAAATGGCATTCCAAAATTACTGTGGGTCCTTCCATTTGAGGTTAGGTTGCAACCAGCACATACCTTAATCAAGCTTTATAGGCAGATGAGAACAAGCACATAGATCCCTCAGTTCAGTTAGCAAAAACATAACAGCTTGATATTTACTTATATAATGACAGCCAACCTCAAAAAAATTGAACTGTCAAAAAGCAAGGCAGACGGTAGACAAAAACACACATGCATGCGAACAACATGCAAGAATTCACCTTATCTGTATAGAATTTTGCTATTTTTTAAAAAAGGGCATAGAATTTTCCAGAGCCACTTTAGCTATTTCAGAGTTCACCCCTTTACCTATATAACAGCAGCAAAATAGAAATAGAAAGTAAGATACCGGGTTTCCTTCTTTATTCTGCACCATGAAATGAACAATTTGTTAATGAGGATGGTATAGTCAACATTCCCCTCTTCATCCTCTCTTTGTGTACTATAATAATTTGTACCACTGTGGGTTGTACATGTATTAAGTCTCAATGCTTTTTTTAGTCTGAGGAAACAGTCTCTAAGCAGTGGCTTAGTAAGTGCCACCATATCTCCAAAGTGAATAGTATGTATTTTACTTGCCCCCTTTCTTGGATATTCTCCACATTACCCAATTCAACTTCTATGTATTATTTATTGTGTCAGGACTGATTTCTACTGCAGTTCCTAGGTACACCACATTGATCTCAAATAACATAGTTAGGACTAGATCTCTTATTTTGAAGTCTAATAGTAGTTTATCTGGCCATCTAAGTTCCCTATCATTTATCCTACAACATAGTTTTCAGCTTTTCAGGGTTATTGAGCAAGGCTTTGTGCACCAGGGGATGGGCATACTGCATAGCATAATATCTACCCAATAAACAATTTTCTATATTCTCAGCCCAATCCAAATCTGTATACCGTATATGCCGGTGTATAAGGTGACTTCCGCAAGCGTTAAAATCGGCGCCAAAGATGGGGGTCGTCTTATACGCCGAGTCGTCTTATACACCGGAAATACTGGTAGTTTCCGGCGTATAAGACGACATTCTAGGAATGCGACTCGGCGACAAAGACGGAGGTCGTCTTATACGCTGGGTCACCTTGTACGCCGGCATATATGGTATATAATATTGCTTGGATGATTAGTTGCAGGCAGTGTTAAATTAAAATCTGTAATTACTCACTTTTGACTTTACCATTATGTCATTAAGTGAATCAAATCTGAATCCTTCTTATCCCATGGACATTTTTTTTTTTGCTGGAGTTTTGCTAGAAAATAGCAAAAAAAAAAAAAATGTTGGAACTCTGCAACCAGTTATAAAAGTGACCTGGTTTCTAATGTAATAATGTAACTGCTGGGGTGATGTAACAGGCATAACTTCGAGGATGGGTTGTAAATAACTTTTTTTTAGTCCATCATAACTTTGAAGCCATTAAGCAATTGATCGTAAATCAAGGACTACCTGTAGTGTGTAAATACTGCAATTCATCTGGCATTATCCCTTCTTCTTCATTAAAATGAGCAGCAGTACATGTTTTTATTTTCCCAGTGCTTAAGTTCCGCATCCTTTTGTTTCTTACAGCCTAGCATTATTCCTAATTAGGTTCTGCAATGTAATGTATTCCTTCTTTATTTAAGGATGTATACATAAGCTTTGCATTAAAATATATTTAAGGGTGACAGATTAAGTTTGTTCCCATCCTAAAACAAGAGTAAACAGTTGGCAGATGAATAGCTGTGTTCAATTTCCCCTCCCTAAATCACCTAGTCATCCTGACTCATCCAGAAAATCCTTTATCATGCTTAGTAGGCCATGTTTCTTTGCTTCTGTAACCCCATTTTACTCTGGGCTATAATTTAATTCCCCCCCTATGTTTTATGCTTAATTATCTGCCTATCATATTTTACCCATCCAACCTTTCAAAATTCTGGTTGCAATATTCTCCCCAGTTATCCAACATAACTCCCCCTTACTTTTTATTTTATTTTAGTTTTGTTGTTGTTGCTGTTGTTGAATTTCTTTCCTACATAAGCACATTACAGTTTAGATTTCTCAAATTCTTACTGATTTTTTCTTACAGGTGCAACTATTTTGAGTTACAGTCTGAATGTTTTGAAGTATTGTTCCTGTCTTTCATTTTGATTGGCATGGAACCATAACATTTGAGAAATAGCTGAATGATCAGGGGAAAACCCTTCTTTATTCCTTTGGCTTTTAAACAACAAATGCACATTGATTTCCTTTGTTGGCAACAACAGATATTTATCCCAATTATGTGAAAACCCAGCTCTCTGAGAAAGGAGGATGAAAAGAGGAGGATGACCAGCAGCAAGATGGATAGACTCAGTTACAGTGATGATTGGTGCATGATTGGAAGACCCGAATGGACAGAATGTGGACAGTTATTTCTGAAGGAGTTCTGCATGTATAAGTGCCAAAGGTCGACACCAACTGGACAGAACATAATCAATCATTCTTTATTTTTTTTGATAACAGAGAGAGATAGGTTATCTCTATCTTCTGTACCATTTTGCAGAGTTATTATTCATGTATCCTGTTGCTGTGTTTGCAGTAGGTTATGAAAATTCCAGCATATTATCTTCATTGTGCTTTCCTTTCACTATTTACTTGGTGAATTTTTGTAACCATTCAAACTTCATATTTAAGCATAATTTAACTAACAGGTGGCATAAGAGAACCCAGACATGTAATTTGCATCCAATTTAGGTACATGATATTCTTCTTGAAATACTATATTCTTGTTTACATTACAATTTATCAGGCACCTTTCTGTTTAGTGCTACTTTTTCCATATCTATCCACTTTCCATTTGCTATATTCACTTTTTCTTTGTAAGCTCCATCAAGGCATACAACTACAGCTTTGTTACATGTGCATTTGTAGTCCTATGACTTAGGATATAGCTACTCTTCAAAATTGGCACACTTCCAGATTTTCTGATGCAATTCTCAGTTGAAAACTTCATATAATATAATGCACATTAAGAAAAGTTGCATTTTCCTAAACTTGCTTTGTGCAAAATTACAGTTTAGGCAACATAGCTGGATTGGCACTTTTCTATTGTTCCAACACTGGAAGTTTTTAAGAAGAGACTGGACAACCATTTGTCTGAAATGTTAAGGTATCCTGCATGAGCAGGGGGTTGGACTAGATGACCTCCAAGGTCCCTTCCAACTTTATTGTTATTGTTGTTATTATTATTATTATTATTATTATTATTATTATTATTATATTTGAAGTTTTAGGGATGAAGAAAAATAGTCATCAATTTAGTATTTAAATGTGAATTGCTAGCTCATACTTTTGAAATAAATTGGTTGAATATTTATATACACCACAAATAAGTCCCATTCTGTGTCCAGTGACATCTGGATAAATTTTTAGTGCCAGTTGCACTGATTTAATGTAATAGATCTGTGTATGAAATTATTTGAGACCTGTGTTATTAATTGAACTCTGACTCTTGTATCACTCTAAAAAAGAAGGGAAGAAAGAAGAAAGGAAGGAAAATATTTTTGGACCATTACCTTTCCAACTGAAAATAGCCACATTTATATCATTGAATGTTTGTAAGCAATAAAATATTCCATTTTAAAGTTAAAGGGTTATTTTCCCAGTCATGATTACTATCAAGATCAATTCTTTATAAAATGAACACCATAGATAATTATAAATCTTCTTCAAAAAAAGAAATCAATAGTCTCTCTGTAAAGAACTACACTAATCATATTTTCAAATTCTTTTATTAATGGTGTTTGTGTATATGTATATATATATATATATATATATATATATATATATATATATATATATATATATTGAAACATTTCTGTATATGGATTTTTTTAGTGTGAAAAACACTATATTCTCTTTGATTTTCAACAAGAGATCAAAAGTCATACTAACAGAGGGAAGGGCCTCTATTAATATTTCTGGAAAAGAAATAATGCAGTCAGAGGAAACATTTGTGCAAACTAGGTTTTATTAGTAGAAAACTCAAGCATGTATTGTGTACCCTGAAAGGTGTATCCAGCCTGCCAATTCATTGATCATAACAGTATGTTTCTTCTAAATGATGAATCAAATGCTAGGTTTTTCAGAATAGCTCCTCCCTTATATATTTGTTAGTCATCTTTGGACATCTTGTTCTGGATTCTACTGTTCAGTGGAGGAAGACAGGTGAATCATCCAAGTTCTGGGTTTCTATAAAAGGCCTTGATCAGCAAGGCCAGCTTGCCTCTTTCAGTGCCAGCCAAAAGCATTTCTCTTCTCCTACCCTTTTCTTTTTTAAAAGCCTGTTTTGCCCTGGGATTATGTGTGTGCATATGTGTGCATGCCTTTAAATCAGTCTTGACTCCTGGCAACTGCTTGGATAAGTCTATGCAGGTTCCTTAGCAAGAATTTGTACATATATTACCTTGACTCACAGTGCAGTAATATCTTGATGTGGTTTTGAGGATTTCATGGTCCATGGAGGCTGAGAACTATGCCAGACATTCATGCCATACTTGAAAGATCTATCAGGGGAGTCAGCTAAGAGTGTCTCTCCATAAACAATAATTTACAGAAACCCCTACTGGATTTGCAGTATCCATGCCATCAGTGGCGGGATTCAAATATGTGAACAACCAGTTCACTGTGTGGATGCCGCTTCCAGAAGTCCATTCTGGACCTGGGCAACAAAAAATTAACTACCGGTTCTGCTGAACTGGTGCAAACCAGCTGAATCCCACCACTGCATGCCATCTTTAATCCATGCAGTGATATTGATAAACTTTATTTACCAAGGAAAATAATTGGGTGTTTAATATTGCAAGTACAACAGACAGTTAAAGAAGAAAAAAGTACATTAGAAGAATACCTGAAGGATAGTGAAGAAGTTGCACTGACACTAGTATACCATGAATGCTTACTGAGGACTGGAGAGACCAAATTGGCCTACAAGAAAGACCAAATGAAGAATAGATATTTCTTCTATTTTTGTGTAGGCAATACAAACACACACACACACACAGAGAGAGAGAGAGAGAGAGAGAAGGCCAAAAAAATAAAAAAAGCCAAGACTTGGCAATGGCTAATAGCAGGAAAATTGAAAAAAAAAAGAGAGATGGAGGTGCTAATTTTGGCTGCACAAGACCAAGCCTTATGAACAAATGCATATATATCCATAATTGAGAAGACAGCAGGCAGCAAGTGCAATAGGCACCTTAGGTGCAATCCCAAAATATCTAGAACTCCACTTGAACACTATCAGCATTGAAAAATATCACCATCAGGCCATTGCAAAAGGCAACTTTACTTGAACAGCTTATATCTGTTGACAATGTATTTAACACCATCAACCAACAAACAAATATCAAGCAACATCTGCCTATCCCAGTGTTGAAAGGAAAATCTTCATCAGGGTCCAGTCCAAGCCAGGAATAAACAAAATGGAGACTGCTTTAGAAAGAAGGTTGTCATTTATTGAAGAGCAAAGCCAGACAGAAATGTGGCTCTGGGAAAGCTGACCACATGTAGCTGGGAATGGTGGGTTTTTAATACCTTCTTGGGCTTTTGTGTTTGGAGTTGTTTCCTGTTATTGTGGCATGAACTTTGACCTGAGTGTCAAAGTTTTGAGTGTGTCTTTTTTGGTATTCTGATGGTAGTGGGTTAATCTTATTATGTCTTAAAGGTCATATCCTGCTTCTCTGTGGCTGTGGCTGATGGCTTACTTCCTGCATTGGATTTCTTTGGGTGATGAGTTGTTGGGTCTAGGGATCTTTGTCTTTCTAATCCCATCAGCTCCAAGCTTCCTGGCTCCAATCTTTCTAAAAGGATTATCAAATCTGCATTTCTAAAAGCTGGCCTGCTTGGTTTCTGCTTGGGGGAGGGAGACTTGGAGCTGCCTTTGCCTAAGATTTTTATTATTCCTTTGAGGAAATATAATATTCTGTCCTTTTTAATATCCCCCCCCAAATATTTCCTTCTCTAGGAGCGTGGGTGGGTGCTGACTTCCAATACCAGGCTTTTGGGAAGCCTCTATAGGTGGATAAAAAAGTCAAATCCAGTCTACACATCTGGCTCACTGTGTGATCAATGACAACAACAGCAATAACAATTTAATTTTAATCTTATAAAGGAAGTTCCATTGGAATGATATCAGCTGAATGTGTTCCAGTGAGTAAACAAACAACTCAGAATGTTTTGTATGTTCATATTCTGCATGGAACAAAATGTTTCACGTGTTCTGCCACAGGGAAGAATGGAAACATGCTCCCTGTTTTTTCAAACTAGGCCCACTAAAGTAGGGTACACTGGTAGTTTGTGTAATAACTATTGCTTGTTACTCAGCTTCCAGTGATATTGGTCAAATGGGATGGATGATGGACAAGAAACAATGGAAACAGATGAAATGGATCTTTTTTCAGGCTGCCTACTCAGTTCTACACAACTCTGACAAAAAACAATACCTGCACAATTCACTTCAGCCTAGCTCATGAACAACAGCATCAAAAATCTAGACTTCTCTGACTAGTTACTTGAAACATCTCTTTCTTTGAAATGCACAGTTATAGCACATACAATATATCTGCACTTGACAACCTGACAGCAGTGTTCAACAACTAAACATAGCCTTTGTGTTCCCCAATTTGAAACTACAAACTTCCTCAGATTAGGAAAAATGGTAAAACCCACATTGAACCCAATACTCACCTTTGTAAAATGCACACTGAGCACAGTATTCATTTTCACATTTGCCTAATGGCTGCCCACAGAAAGGATAAGACAGAACACAAAATGCACCAGACACAGTCTGATTCCACCAGAACAAGCTTCTCTCTTTTAGAGGAGGGGAAAAGTTAGACTATTTTTAAAGGTACCCTCGACACTTAAAGAGCTGTAGCCAATGGGGGGCGGGGGAAGGCAGTTCTTTTAATTTCTACCATGGAGTGTGTGCCCAATACAAGGCAGAAGATAGCCTTGTATTGCCAATATCCTGGCACAAAATACTTAACATCCTAATAAAGTGATCTTGAATAAGCTCATTTCTAGTTAACTCAATGATACATTTATTGCTTTGTTATTTATCTAATTCCAACTATCAGTAGGAAATTTCCATTTTTTCAGAGATCTATATTCCATATCTTTAAAAAAAAATTATTACTTATTTTGACAAAATCTTTTAAATTCTGTAAAGCATGACAGCATCTGATCTTTAAAGTGAAACTGGCCTGGAGAAAGAAGAAGAAGAATAGAAAAGAACAAGAAAAGCATTTCTAGGATTGCATGTGTTTCTCATTAGAGGAACATCTACATGTGTGAGTATGTGAAAATCTGCAAATGATAGTTGCACCATAGCAATTCACAAGTTACTTCTTTTGCATGTGGCACATGTACAAAAGCAATGAGGCTTGGATCAAGATACCTGTTTCCCCACTGTGTGCCACACTAAATAGACCAGGAAACTCAGTCATGTAAACTATTTCTATTTATTGTAAGGCTACATTAACATAATCTT
This sequence comes from Crotalus tigris, assembly GCF_016545835.1. NCBI lineage: Eukaryota > Metazoa > Chordata > Lepidosauria > Squamata > Viperidae > Crotalus > Crotalus tigris. The sequence goes on from NW_024097127.1 coordinate 29,484, forward strand.
CCTCATCTGAAATACAATTGTCCAGTTATAACCTTTACAGTCCAATAATTTAGGGTGGGTCCCTCTTGTTCCATCTACTCTGCAGCTATGGGCTAGGCTTCCTCTTATCTGACCATTCTCTGGTCAGCATCTTTTTGCATTGTCTTCCAAGATCATTCCCACATACCATTATCCATTGACTGAAGTCAGAATTTCTTCTGGTGAAACCATGATCAGATCATTTGAAACAATCATCTGTAGAGAAAAAACAAGCTGAAAATAGCCCTCTCTGTCACTCAGAAAGAGTATGAATTTCAAGGTACTATGGGTGGCCTGCATAGACAATGACAGAGGGTCAGATACAGGATCCATTTGTACAGTAGGCTGAGAGATCTGAATAAGACCTTGTGACAATAAAGCCTACATGGGCTATGAAGTTATTAATATTTCACATTTGGGGTAATGCAACATGTTACCTCATCTGCAGTCTTTCATTTACTATGCCCTCATGATTTCATATGCATTATTAATTTTTTAATCAGGTGAGAAATATTCTTCTATTAATGGAAGTAGAAAATAACTTAGAAGTATGAAAAAGCCAAGACTATGTCTTTGATAGTGGAAACAGTTCTTGCATTATGCCACTATTTCAAATGTTAGTACATTAGAGTGTATTGTACTATCAGGTGAATTTTAGTGAATTTTAACCTTGAGAAATTACATGCTTGGGCATCCTGGATGGTTAATAAAGCTAATATAATTGAAACTCTATGTGCTGTAAGCTGGTGACTTTTGAAACCTAGACCCCTGATGTTTACAAATTACTAAGCGCTTTTCATTTAAAATTCTAGTGGGATTTTCTGTTTTTGTTTTGTTTTGTTTTTCCTAATCCTTGTGGCTTTGCTGTTTGCTGTGCCTTTTTCTGAAACTTCTATTTTAACCTTCTCTTCCTTTTCATTGCTTTTCAAAAATGAATCCCCGCAGGAGGAGATGCCACTCACGTGAAGTTCAAAAGCATTGCAACCAGCTTGTCTTGCTCAAAGCCAGCCTTTTATAATAATTGAGTACAGCTAGGGGGAAAGGTAGAGATAATATTCTAAAGCAGTGGTTCTCAACCTGTGGGTTGGGACCCCATTTGGGGTCGAACGACCATTTCACGGGGGTCACCAAACAAGGCTGTCCACCATTTCCCCCCTTTTTTTGGCCACACCCCTGGCACCCAGTGATGTATCAGTGGTTAGGGGTCACCACAACATGGGGAACTGTATGGGGTCGCGACATTAGAAAGGTTGAGAACCACTGTTCTAAAGTAAGCAAAACAAAACAATATTTTATGGTTATTTTTTAATATGATCCTAGAACTAATATGAAATTTGAAATCTCCTCAACATTGTGCTCTTTGATATGTATGTTTAATAGTTAATAGTAGTGGTGCACTTGCTACTATGTTTCAGGAAAAGGGTAGCTCTAAAGCCTCTAACTATACAAGTGAGCGGTTATGATATCTAAAGCTACAGACCAAATAAAATGAATAAAGACACTAGCATAAAAGTTAGTGGGTTCAGGAGATGGCATCATTTAACCAATCATGGCTGTTCTCAGAAGCTAAATGCAATCAGCCTTTGTTATTACATGCATGGACTAGGAGAAAAAGAAGTAAATGTCCAGGAGGCAACTGCAAATCTCTTCTCTAATGTTCCAAGAAAACTGCCCAGATGCAGACATCAGATGCATAAAAAACATAGTTTAGCTTTTCTCCAGTAAAAACTATAGACATAATATTATCATAAACATCTACCTGAATGTTGCAGGATTAGATTAATGTTCAACAAAAAAATAACAGGGTGAACTAGAAATTCAGGTTAATGAGGGCAGATATGATATTGTTGCCATTATGGAAACACGGTGGGATGAAACCCACAAATGGAACACACAGCTAGAGGGATTTAAATTATTTAAAAGAAACAGACCAAATAAAAGAGGAGGTGGAGTTGCTCTCCATATAAGAAATAACTACATCTCTACAGAAATAGAGCACAACAATGATGACAATATGACATTGCCATAGGTGTATACTATAGGCCATCCAACCAAACAGAGGAAATAGATGAACTTTTTGCTAAGGTATGTAGGAAGCACATCACAATAGTAATGGGGGACTTTAACTACCTTGACATCAACTGGGAGACAAACTCTGCACCAAGTGGAAGATCAAACAGATTCCTGGCAAACCTAGCAGATAACTTTGTCTCCCAAAAAGTAGAGAAGGTAACTAAGAGATTAGCCATTTTGGAACTAATTATCACTAACAGAGATGACATGATAGAAGGTGTTGAAGCCACAGGAACCTTGGGAGGAATAAATCATGCAATATTGGAATTCAGCATTATGGAAGCACAAGCAATAGAACACAGTCAAACTAGAGTCATGGACTTCAAGAGAGCTAATTTCAATAAACTTAGAGAGGACTTGAGAAGGATTCCATGGATGAGAATCTTCAAGAGGAAAACAACTCAAGAAGCTTGGGAAATTTTGAAAAGTGAGATAATAAAAGCCCAGTCTAGCACAATACTCACAAAGAGGAAAAATAACAACTCTCAAAAGAAACCAGCATGGCTGGGAGAAAGCAGAACTATTTAACTCGTTTTTTGCATCTGTCTTTACACAAAGGGAAAAAACAGACCAACCTATCAAAAATAGTGCCATAAAAAACAGAATAAATGCACAAGTTAAGATAGGCAAGAAAACGGTAAGTGAGCACCTGTCCAGCCTAGACGAGTTCATATCACCAGGACCAGATGGATTACACCCCAAGGTTTTCAAGGAACTGGCAGATGTGATCTCAGAACTATTTTTTCAAAGATCCTGGAGCACTGGGGAACTACTGGAGGACTGGAAAAGAGCTGATGTAGTTCCCATCTTCAAAAAAGGGAAAAAATGGACCCAGGAAATTACAGACCTATCAGCCTGACCTCAATACCTGGGAAGATTCTGAAAAAGATAATCAAACAATGAATCAGCAAACACCTAGAGGCAAACAAAGTCATTACTAAAAGCCAACATGGGTTTGTCAAAAACAGATCATGCCAGACAAAGCTTATTGCATTCTTTGACCAAGTGACAAAATTAGTGGATCAGAGGAATGCAGTGGATATAATTTACTTGGACTTCAGTAAGGCATTTGATAAAGTAGATGACAACCTACTACTTGATAAGATAGAAAAATGTTGGTTAGACAGCATCACCACCAGGGATCCATAGCTGGCTGACCGGCAGTACTCAGCATGTTGTTCTCAATGGAACTGCATCTACATGGAGGGAAGTGTGTAGTGGGGTGCCCCAGGGCTCTGTTCTGGGCCCAGTGCTCTTCAACATTTTCATCAACGATTTGGATGAGGGGATAGATGGGGAACTCATCAAATTTGCAGATGACACCAAGCTGGCAGGAATAGCCAACACTCCAGAAGACAGGCTTAAAATACAGAAGGATCTGGACAGACTTGAACACTGGGCACTATCTAACAAAATGTAATTCAATGGTGAAAAAAGCAAGGTTCTATATTTAGGCAAGAAAAACCAAATGCACAGGTATAATATAGGGGGTACCTTGCTCAATAGTAGTAACTGTGAGAGGGACCTCGGACTCCTAGTGGATAATCACCTAAATATGAGCCAGCATTGTGCTGCAGCTGCCAAAAAGGCCAACACAGTGCTAGGCTGCATTAAGAGAGGGATAGAATCAAGATCACATGAACTATTAATACCACTTTATTTATTTTTATTTTTAAAAAATTTATAATACAATATATAATTTATAATACAATTAAAAAAAGAAAACATTGAACATGACGTAACCTTCCAGTTTGAACATTTCTATCAAATTATTTCTCTTCTTTCATTCAATTTTTATCTCTATAAATACATATAATTTTTATACAATACTTAATACATTTTGTCTATTTGCTAACTTAAGAGTATGTATATTTCCATCTTGTCGCTAATCTATAACCCCAACAGTCCTCCTCGATTCCCACCAATAGTAGAATTTATCCCAGATTTCAAAATATTCTAATCCACTTTTATCTTTCAGTTTCATCGTAAGCCTGTCCATTTCAGCACAAGATAGTATTTTATGCAGTATCTCTTCATCTGAAGGAGTTTCTTTGTTCTTCCATTTTTGTGCAAATGCCAGTCTAGCAGTGGTCAAAATGTGCAACATCAAATAGACTATCCCCTTATCATATTTCTCTGTGGTTATGCCCAGCAAAAAGAGTTCAGGTTTTAGCTCTATCTCCAACATTAATATTAATATTAATATTTTCTTATCCTATTCCAATAATCATAGGCTTTAAGACATTCCCACCACATGTGGTAATAAGTCCCTATTGCTATTTTACATTTCCAACATATTGGTGAAAGATTTGGTCCCATTTTGGCTAACCTCGTAAGTGGGAAATGCCATCTGTAAAACATCTTATAGAGATTTTCCTTATAAGAAGTAGCTAAAGTAAGTTTCCTGTTTCTTTCCCATAATTCTTGCCAGATATGCAGATCAATATTAAAGCCGAAATCCCTACTCCACGTTAACATAGTTTCCTTGACCTGCTCTTCATACATTGCCTGGTCTAGAAGGTAATGATATATTTTTTTAATCATTTTGTCCTTGATTCCTAATAATATTTTATCTAACTCTGTTGACTCTGTTTTTATACTCTAATCTTTTTTTTATACTCTAATCTTTCCTATATTTTGATTGCAATTGGAGATATGCCCACTATTCTGGACCGTATAGGTCTGTGTAACCCTAACTAGAGAGCATGTATCAGTATGTTAGAATATCTGGCAGTTATTGGGTTAAATGCTAGGTATGTTGATGGGTCAGTGGGAGGAGTCTCAAATGGTCATTGGGAGACTTCCTGGACACAAGCCGGGGTGGAATCTCTTTGTCTGAAAGAAGCATGGGCCATCAAAGGTCACACAATGAGCTTGAGTCGTTATAAAGATGGTATGGAAGAGAGCATCATACTTTTACCTAAAAAGAAATGGTCTAAAGAAATGGACAAAGGATGTATTTTCCAGGAGTAACAACCTGGAATGCAAGTAATCTTTCTGATAAAATATATATTTTTGTTTGTTATGAGATCGTTTCTTTTGAGTTATCTATCTGACTTGATTTAAAGAAGGCGTTTTATATCAGAATCAGAATACCCACCATTCCAAATCTATCCCTTCATCTTGAAGATTTTTCCTTGATTTCAATTCTCCTCTCTCATCTAATATATTTTTATACGTTATTACTTTCCCTAGTTGTATGAACATTGGGTGTATATGCATTTCCAATGTTGAAATCCAATTAGGAATTTTGTTGCCTAATTTTAACCCACACATCTATTAGCACACGTCTTATATAATGCCTCTGGAAGTACTGGTGAACCTTGTATTTCTCATCCCATAATATGGCGTGCCATCCAATCTGCATATCATGACCTTCCAATCTTAATAATCTCCTATTTTTCAATTGTATCTAATCCCGCACCCATATTAATATTGTAGCTTGATATTAATATTATTTTACAATGCCTTGGTAAGGCCACACTTGGAATACTGCATCCAGTTTTGGTCACCACGATGTAAAAAAGATGTTGAGACTCTAGAAAGAGTACAGAGAAGAGCAACAAAGATGATTAGGGGACTGGAGGCTAAAACATATAAGGAACAGCTGCTGGAATTGGGTATGTCTAGTTTAATAAAGAGAAGGACGAGGGGGGACATAATAGCAGTGTTCCAATATCTCAGGGGCTGCCACAAAGAAGAGGGAGTAAAGCTATTTTCCAAAGTGCCTGAAGGCAGGACAAGAAGCAATGGATGGAAATTAATCAAAGAGAGAAGCAACCTAGAACTAAGGAGAAACTTCCTGACAGAACAATTAATCAGTGGAACAACCTGCCTCCAGAAGCGGTGAATGCTCTAACACTGGAAGTTTTTAAAAAGAGACTGGACAGCCATTTGTCCGAAATGGTATGGGGTTTCCTGCCTGAGCAGGGGGTTGGACTAGATGACCTCCAAGGTCCTTTTCATTTTTTTAAATAATAATAATAATAATAATTATGATGATGATGATGACAACAATAATAATAATAATAAAAATAATATTATTGTTGTCATCATCATCATCATAATCATCATCATCATCGCACAGTCAGCCAGATGTTCAGACTGGATTTGGCATTTTGTCTACCTATCGAGTCCTTGCCAAGGACCTGGGATAGGCAGATGTGGATGTTTGATGGTATTACAGATATCGTTGCAGGATGGAAGCAGTTCCTAGTAAGGCCGCCTTTTGCAATTGACTAATGGTGAATTTGTCAATGCCAATGGTGTTCAAGTGGTGCACCAGTTGTTTTGGGATTGCACCCAAGGCGCCTATTACTATTGGTGCTATTATTATTATTATTATTATTATTATTATTAGTTTAGTAGAGGTATGTCATTTATGATTTGAAACCACTTGAACTTTTCACCCAAAAAACAAAAACCTAATTCAAGATTCCTTTAATTTGAGTACCTTCAAACTGATGTGAGGTTTTAACAGACTTTTGGGCATGCGCTCAGACAGTTCTTGTGAAATCAAATCTCCTGTTTAGAGGAGAGACTATTTGCAATTATGATACAGTTATATATTTTAACATAAAAATAATAGAAGCCAGACCCAACTGTTTGTACTAAACTCCAATTCAAAATATATTGGTGATAAACTAAAATAAGATATTAATTTCAATCATTAAATTTATATAAATAAATTAATATTACCCCTGTATTTTGTACAACAACTCAAGGCAGTGTGCATAATGACCCTGTCTTCTACTTTCCCCACAACAACTCTATAAAATGGGTTGGGTTGAGCGAATGGGGCTGGCCCATAGCTGGTTTATATGTTTACATTTTAATTGACTTCTATGATTAAATGCAGAGATTGATGGCAATTTAATTTGATCTTCTGGCTAAGAGCCAGGGTCCAAAAGCAATTGTTCTCCAATACCTTGGCTAGTGCTTCTGGAAAACCAGAAATTGGATGTAACTGTGAGAATTAATGGGCTAATCTTCTGCAATTGCTTTCCCTCTGGCTTGGTCCTCCCATCTCTTGAACTGGATCTTTGAATGGATGACTGAAAATCAATTCATCTTGATGCTGCACATTTTCAGTGAATCAACCCAGCTGATAATTAGTTAAATCAATGGCTAACTTATTGAAGAGCTACCAATACAGATCCAGATCACAGGAGTTTTCCATCTAGTATACTGGCTTCCTAATCAAGTCTTTGCCTTATTTTACAACCCGGTTTTCCCCCAAAAAATTGGGTGTCAAATTGGACATCTAATTTATTTGTTCTTTTTCTTCTTCTGTTCCCCTGGGTTTTGTTGTAAAAACACCCATTCATTTTATGACACTGTAATTCATTTCTTGATATCTTTAGGCTGTCAGTACTCAGGAGTACCTTCACTCCTCTGTTCCCTCTTGTCTGCCGGCTCTTAGTTCAGTAGGTCATGAAGATGCCTCAGGGAACTCTCTAGGATACCTTCAGCTTTCTGTTTCTGCTTTACCTGCCAATAAAAGCTTAAGAGGAAGGGGGAGAAAACCTCTGTCTTTTGAGGGTCACTGAAGTTTGTATGCGAGCACTTTTAGTGAACCACAAATGTTTTTCTTTGAGCAGATTTTGTAACTAGGAGCAAAAAGGAGGATTTGGTATAGTGTAGTGTTTTGTTTGCATTAATGGATTTTCATATTGTAATTGCTTAAATTTAATTTTGGAGCTTGTTGCCAAATTCCATCTGTTGTCAGGTACCCCTGTCAATATTCAAGGGTGAAGACGCTGATCCATTATTTACTACTTTTATTTTGTGAATTGTAATCATTGTAAAGCATAACAAACAGCACAATTCTGGGCTCTGTGGTCTCAACTCCTCTGCAAGATGTTAGGCAAAGGAAGCGCTGCCCTCAGACACATCTGTAAGGATTACAGGACTAAACCTGCAAGATGGCATGCAGTGTTACAATCAAAGCACTGAAATCACACCCATGGACTGTACTACTGTCCCATTCTTAAAGCCTATCTTAGTCAGTCTTCTTTGAATACATTTGTTGCATTACCCTATGGATAAGCTCAAATTATCCTTTTCTCATTTAAGAACCAATGGTCTAGAGACTGGGAGTCTGGAAAAAGAAAAGAAGCTTTGACTTAGTGCAGTGTTTCCCAAACTTGACAATTTTAAGGCATGAGGACTTCAACTCCCAGAATTCCACAGCCATTAAAGAAGTTGAATTCTAAGAGTTTGGAGTACAGATTAATCATAAGATTTTTGATACAGTCTAAAAGAGTGATTGCAATAAACAATCAATTTCCTTTCCCTTTCATTCCTTTTAGGGCTGAATTATACTTTCAAAGTTTGAAAGACAACACTTCATCAGAGAAGGATTGCAAAACTGTCTGGGAAAGTGTCACAGAATGTTGAAAATGAAGATCAAATGACCCAACAGGCAGCCTAGCAGCACAGCAATAGCCAGTAGTATTGAAGCAGACACAACTTTCTAAACTTTCATTCCCTCTGAGTCATGGGTCCAGATTTTGGATGCATTCTGTAAGTTAGTCCATTTGAGGTAACTTGGTTCACAAATGCTAGAGAGAAGCTCCCTGAGGATGGGCTCCAGCATGAGTCTGAAATCTTGGAAGACTAAACCTCTAGTCCCAGTAGCCAATCTAGATTGGATCCTGCAACATTATCCTGAGCCATATATATTTGTCTTCATTAGTGGTTTAAAAATTGTTGCACTATGATGCCCCATTTTGCCTAGGAATGATAATGAGAGTTTTAGTAGTATATAGATATAGCATTTTTTTCAACTCAGCTGTTTGACTATTTTAGAATCATAGAGGGGAAAGAGGTTATGTAGGATATTGAATTCAATGCCCTTTTTCAGTGCAGGAATCTAGATAAAAAACCTCCCAATCGACAGCTACATCAACTGAAGTACTGCATTGCTTGACTACTTGGGCTGTCCTTGAACACTACCCAATGCAAAGGATAGATATCTGCAGCTAGCCACAATGGCACCAGAATGATAAAATCTACACTACAACATCAGAGGTTCTGCTATTTTATACTTGTGTTGCAATGATGCACACAAGAACATTAAAGATGGAGTTTGCATTATGACATAGAGTTTCTCACTTGGCTCGCCCTTACCTTTCCTGTAGACATCTGTGAATTAGGAGGGAAGCCTACTGCTCCACAGGGTCATCAGTCACACTGCCAAACTATAGATGGGAGCAAAGAAAATTATTAACAGTCTGTTCTGCTATATTGTTGAAAGCATAGTCTTTACAAAAGAGATAGATAATGCAATATTAATTCAGATAGATCTCCCTTGCAACAGCATAACTTTGGATAATGGTATCAGTTGATAATCCAGAATTATTCTTTATCCAGTCAACATGCTGTGCCCCAATACCCAATACTATAAAAATATGTGTTTTTCCTCTTCCATGTAGTTTCCATACTTTATCTAGCGCTAATATTTATTTGACTGTTTTGATGTTTTCATGGGAGTTGATTATTATAATCTATCCTATGAATGTAAGATACCTCCTGAAGAGCAATGTACTGAATCTCCTAAATAAATAATAAGAGCAAAATGTCTTACCGTTTGTTTTAGGCTAGAATTAAGTTGTTGTTCTTATTATTATTCAGAAAAGTTCATATATACCATTGCAAAGAGAAAGAATGTTTTTCGAGAAGCGGAGCTAGAAAAATTGACTCAACATTAAGTCATATATTTTTTATCTTTTTTTCTGATTTGGTGGAATACAAATTTAAACTCAAAATATTCTTAGCACAGACCATTAAAGTGAATAGGATATAAGCCAATTAAGTTTTGCTACATTCAGTGAGATTTAAATAGACAAATACATTTAAATAAATCTAACCCAACATAAAGATTAAAATTTATTTTCTGTAATTGTAAACTCATGTTCAAGTTACAAATGTTCCAGCTTTTATTTTTTTATTTTTTTAAAGAAAAGTTGCTATTTAAACCTGAAATCAGAAGCAAAATTTTGAAGTGGGCAAGAGTAACAGATCAAAAGTGTGTTTTACTACATGGATAAAAGCTTGTTAAAGCATAAAGCCATAAAAGGATCTTGGGATGCTACAAAGGTTTTCTATTTCAGTTACTGTGATAAAAGTGTGCACCAATATTTTCAAAGCAACAGAGCAACTATTTAGCAAGGTTTTGTTTAAAAGCTATAATCAAGGAAGATGCAGATTGTCATTAAACTGCATTCAGTGCAGAACCATACAGTACATTCTCCTTTGGCTTCATTTTTTAAAAATTTTGATTTAAGATTTTCCTCTGCAGATTAGGCATTATGTATTCCTTCCTTCTTGAAGAAGGGACATTTTGCCAATAATTCAGCCTTTCCACCAATTTATGTTTTAAAAATAAAACCAAAGGGACTTGCACAATGGTGATGTAGCACCTGATCATGTTCATATTGCACATTACTGCATCAGTTTAGTATGTGACAGAGGAAAACACAGTAATTTTCATGCTGGATTTTGATAGAAGAGAAATAAAAAACTGGAACAATTTTATCTATGCTTAATGTACACAATTTGGGGAGTTTGGTCATAAATAAATAAAATATGTGATGCCCATTCATTCATTGCTGAGAAACATAAATATGTCCCAATATGCAGAATGTAAAAGTTCAGGTTTGATGCATAACAAGCTAGTCAGCCTTGAACTCTTTTTCAGAGGGCTGAAAGCTGAGATGAATGTTCAGTTGTGTCAAAAAGAACAAAACAACAACAACAGAGATGTTGGCTTTAGATCGATTAAAATGAGAGAACAAAGTTAAGCCTTATAATTGGCCCCATTAAAGAAGTTGAGAGCTGAGAAGCAGATGGAGTGCAAAGCATTATTAGCCTTACCCCATTTCAGAAGAGCTGCTATAGGCACAGAGCTTAATGAGGTAATAAAACTCATTGGCTGTCTAATGTCAATGTCAGAGAGCCCACTATAACACTCAACCATCCCATCATTTCTCATATATGTAAGTGAAAATGCAGCATTGTACATCGGTCTGTAACCATCCCAGAAGCAATGAAAAAGCTATCAGAACTGGAAGTTCACCAGCCTGATTCAGTTCACTGCATCAAGTGGTTTTTCTCTTTGATTTATGAATCTGGATCTGGGATGATTTCATCAAAGCTTCGTACATCTTAAGAATATATGGGAAGCTCTGGCTTTCCCAATTGTAAAAGTAGTGATAGCCACCAACTGAAATGCCTTTAAAAGTAATTACATTAGGTTTATAAGAAACTTTATTTTTGGCATTAGAGGGAACAAATTATCAATGATGCTTACTAAAAATATTAACACAAGGTTACTCATTGTAGACTAATCCAAAACATCACTTTGGAGTAGTCACAGAAGCAATTCACTTCAGGACAATAACAATAATTGAAGTAACATAGACATCTAGTAAAACAAAAAACCCAAATGAATGTACTTTAATTGGGAGAGAAAAAAGATTAATTTGTGCCGGCAGGCTACTTCAGCTCTGTTTCACTTCCATGTATACTGGAAGAAGCATTTTCTGCATGTACATATACCTATTTACCAGATGAATCTGAGCCAAGTCAAGCCCCCAGTAGATACTGGACATCACTTCATTTGTTGGAAACTGAAAGAAATGCTTTAATCAAGAGTTCCAAATCAAATAGACTTGCCCTTGATCTATTTGCAGAATTTATATGGGGTCTTTCTGGCCATTTTTAAGCAGATAGGATCTAACAAGGTTCTTTTTATGTTCCTGAATATTCAGTTGTGGGCCTGTTTTCAATAATTAAAAAATATGATAAAATCTGTTTATGTTAACTCTGGGATCAGATTCATTAGGAATGTCCATATATAAGAAATAAAAGATGGCAATAGAAAGTTAAAGGAAATTAAACTGGGAAGGCTTTTGAAATGGAAAAGTCTGGATCATAAATGAGAGTAGAGATTTTATGAGAAGTTATTGAATTAAATGAATTGAATTAGGAGGAAGATAAAAGTATTCATACAGTCAATTTCAAGATAGTTCTCTAAAGTAATAAAATATCTAGAACAAGTCCTATTTCTCCATCTATGAGGACAGGTACCTATGAGAAGACCTAAGCTAGATAGTCCTTATACAAGACAACTTTGTATGCTAATGTGTAGAATCCTAAGGCCATGACTGTGAGTATCTCCGCTATTTTTGTGATATATGTGCTAAATTGTTTGGATTGCTATCAAAGAGTTAAAGGGGGACTAGGATAACTATTTCGAGCTAATTAGCTCTTATCAGCCAGCCATACCCTTCTGAGATTCGAACCTGGGTGTTAGGCAGCTGTGTTGACTTCTAGGCCACAGGCTCTTTCTCACTTTGACAGCTGTATCAGGGAGGAGACAGGGGAGAAGATACGTCTTGAGGTGTTTTTTTTTGTTGTTGTTGTTGTTTTTTGGATGCACCCTGTCAGCCCAAATATGGGAGGTTTGTCAATAGGAAATACTGGAAGAAAAACTATTTGTTTCTTTACAATGGGCTCAGTAAATGGGTACATTTATTAAGTTTCATCTTTCCTGTTTAGTATGGTATTGGCTTCTTTACTTAAGAAACCAGAACTCTGTTTTGATGTGAGCACTTTTAAAATAATTTAATTGCAAGGCAGATGGTTAGAAGCTAAAAATCTGTGTGAAGGTGAAAAATTGCTAAAGGAATGTTTCTGCTACACAGGGAGAATTCCTTCTATTTGTAGGTGGCAGCTGCAGTTTCCATATCTGTGATTAGTCCTTAATATAGAAGGGGTAACGTGGTGGAGCTGACAAAAACATGTCATCACAGCATGAGGAGCAGAACAACGTGCCAGCATTTCCATCAAATCAATCCCTTTTCTTCAAAAATGCTCAGTAATAACCACTAGCAAATAACTTCAACCAGCAGGCTACATGCATGAGATATTCACATTGTAGAAGTTTTTTTGGGGGGAAAGTATGTTTGCTGCAGAAATTTACTTCCTAAATTGGAGCTTGATTTTGAAACATTTAATCCAGATGTAATATTTTCCTGTGGTTGACTATGTTTGCTTAGGAAAAGCATTCTGATTTCTGAAGCTGCATTCTGTTTATGTCCTGTTTCCTGGCAGAGTAATATTTAATTCAACAACCTACATATCACCCAGAGTAACTCCTTGAATCATTGAACAATTGTTTAACAGCTATAATATTTGTTTGGTAGGCTCATATGACTCAGTATTCAAGATCAGTATCAATATTCCCAAATCTTCTAGGTTTCTTCAGGTCAATCTAGAGAATATAAGAAATATGCCAATTTCAGGCATATTCCAAGTAGAAATCAAAAATATTTTTCTGCCCGAGGCACAAATTTAAAGATGTACTCCAAAAGTACAGCATATATATGATCAAACCAGTTAAGTCTCAAATGTTTTCCCACTATCGTAGCAATCAAGTTATAACAATATCCCTAATCAACTTTGAACCAGCCCCTCTCTCCCAGCCCAACCTACCTCACAGAATTGTTATAGGGACAATAGGAGGATTGGACATGTTCTTTGAGTTGACATGTGTGTGTGTGTGTGTGTATGTGTGTGTGTGTAGTTGTCAATCTGCAACCATTCAGTTGGTGACCATTTGAAGTTGCAACGGCACTAAAAAAGTTACTTATGATGGGCCCTTGATTTTATGATCTTCACAATGCTCCCATAGTTAAATGACGGAAATGCAGGCATTTGACAACCAATATGTATTTATGATGGTTGCAGCACCCCAGAGTGATTTCATTGCCACTTGCAACTTTCCCTGCTGGCTTCTGTCATGCAAAGTCAATAGGGGAAGTTGGATTCATATAATGATTGCATGATTTACTTAACAGAATAACAGAATAATAGAGTTGGAAAGGACCTTGGAGATCTTCTAGTCCAAGCCCCTGCTCAAGACTCTATACCATTTTGGACAAATGACTGTCCAATCTCTTCTTAAAAACCTCCAGTGATGGAGCACCCATAACTTCTGAAGGCAAGCCAATCCAACAAACTTGGCAAAAAAAAGGTTGTAAAATCAGCGATGGTTCACTTAATAACTGCCTCGCTTAGCAACAAAGATTCTGGTCCCAATTGTGGTCATAAATCAAGGATCACCTGTATATAAAAACACAGGGAAGATGAAAATCTAACAACTACTGCAGTTCTCTTTAGTTTTTACTGAAGAGGGAGAGTTATGAACTTCAGTGGATATGCTTGGAAAGGGAGACTTAGCAAAAGAGTATGAAGCAGAGACTGCAATATTAAGAATGGCAATTTGTAATAAAATAATTGAAACTGCATTCTTGTTCCACAAGAATATCCATAATCTGGCTTCCAGTTTTGCGCAGTAGCGCAGCAGCCAAGGGATAGTGGGCTCCCCACCCTATGGCCAATTTCTGTCTGTTAGGGTACCCTAAATGGTCCTAAAATTGCCCCGGAGAGGCAATGAAGAAGAAGAGAAGTCCCGTCGATTGTATGATTGGTCCAGGAAAAGCCCTCCAGAAACCAGTAGAAGAAAGGCTAGCTTAATTCCAGAGTCTAGCCCAAGCTACAAGCAGCCAAAGCCCAAAAGCACTATTTTAAGCTGACTGTAAACATCATGCTTGGAACTGGATAAGAACATTGATTTTCTCTCTTCTACTTGGTAATTGATTTTCTGAAAAAAAAAAAAAACCAAGAAGCAAAAAGCCTCCAAAAGTGAGAAGGAGGGGGGTCTTTGCCCCACCCTTCTACAGATGGAGGAATTAGTTGCAACTAATTCAAACAACAATGATGTCAAACCATGAGGAAATTAAAAATAACTTTGAAAATATATATGAATACATCTCCAATTTAACTTTATAACAACAAAAAATCTCAGAAAATAAAAATAGAGAGTGAGCAGATAAAACAGACAATTGAACATAAACCACAGGAAAGAGATTTAAAGATGGAACTTAACAATAGAAGGAAGTATGACTTAACCCAAGTGGAAAAAAAACTTGCAGGAAAAATTGGATATGGAAAAGATAACTTACACTTTACGATCACAAAATAAATCTGGAGAACTACGAGAACTTGACAAAAATGATAAGAAAAATTAAGAGAGAAAGAAAAGAAAAGATGTTCAATGAATATGAAGGGTCAAAACCTTTCCATAAAAACATCTTACTTGATTTGCCTTTTGTACCTACAACAACATCTACAAGATTATGGGAAGACTTTTTGATTCAGCGGAGGATATTGATCAGGAAAGATGTTTGGCAAAAAAAAAAAGGCTAAACTGAGAATTAAGAAATTAGATGATGGGATTTATCAGAGGGACTATTTAAAAATTAAACATCTGTTTGAATATAGTTAAAGAAATAGAAAGATTTTGGATATAAATGAATTTTAGTTTAAGAGGGATGAATCCCTCAAGTAACTTAGTATTTTTTCTTCCTTTTTTTCTTTTTTCTTTTGTCTTTTGACATGAGAAATATAAAAATGTTGGGATGGTTTATAAAAAGGAATGTTTTAGATATTTAAGTATAATTTATCTTGAGAAAACTTCAATGGATAAAAATGTTTTGAATAGGTCTAAAAGATTAGATAATTGGATTTGTTAAATGGAACATTTAAAGATTAAACATATGCTTGAATATGGTTAAAAAGAAGAGAAAAATTCTGGATATAAATGTACATTAGCCTAAGAGGGACGTGTATTTTAAGTAGTATACTATCTTCTTATTTCTTTTTCCTCTCTCTCTCTCTCTCTCTCTCTCTCTCTCTCTCTCTCTCTCTCTTTAAGACATGAGAAACGTAAAAGTGTTGGGATGGCCTGTATGAGGAAAAAGACTTAAATACTTAAGTGTAATTAACTTCGAGAAAATCTTAACCGGAAAGAATGTTTTGAACATTGTGGGGAAAACAAATTTAAATAAGAATTTTGTAAACAGGATCTATGACGAGACAATCAAGATGATCAATTAGAAAAGAAGCTTTATATTTATGTGGTTATTATTTGCAGAAATATTAGAAAAATGTCTATATTTAATTGTTATTTATCAAAATAATAAGAATAGTATTAATTCAAGGTTGGCAAAAGAGAATATTATTGGAAGAAGAGAAAATCAAGCAAAGCTACCATGTGGACTATAGAATTATAGAAACTAATTGTTATTGATTGTTTTTTAAATATAAATTCAGACAACACATTGTTTACCAAATATAAAGTTGATTATGTTAAAAAAATCTATAAATTATATATTTTTAAAAAGAATAACCATAATTCTATGTATCCCCATGTGACGCAACAAAATGCAAATGACTATAGCATTTTCTTTTCTTTTTTCCTCAATAACAACAAGCATTTTGATCTATGCATATATTATTTAACATTATGGAAAAGGAAGGATGTCAGGCTTCTACAGAAACATGATTGCATCTTAAGAACTCCTCCATAACTATAAGAATCTATTTGCTTGAAATCATTCATAGTTTTGGCTCCACATTTGGTTAAATATTTATCAGATATTTAAATTGATTGTATATTATTGTAGGACAAAGGAATACTAAGATTTATAACAGACATAAAAGTGATCTACCATTATGACTTTATATATTTTTACAAAAGACTAAAGAGAAGGCAATTAAGTAAAGCTTGGTGCCTTGGTATCATTACTGATCATAATGGCTCCCCAAATAATCATTTTGAGGCTATGTTCTAACAAGTTCATAAATACTCCCTTGATATTTCTCATAAGGCACCTAGACTAATAGTCAAAATTATTGCCATTCTGTGCAGAAGCATAACTATGAGCTGTGTAGTATCATGATGTACCTGTGGCAAGGATAAATGGGTAATTCTATTGGAGAGACTACTTAAAGTTTTCCATGTGGAGAACCTGTGACCCTCCAGATATTGCTGGATTACAAATTCCATCATATTGATAGCATGGCCAAGGATTGTGGCAGCTGTAATTTTGCACCATGTTAGGGTTAGGTTCCCCATTTCTGCATACTTGAGACTAGGTCTGCATATCTAAGTACACAGAGATGAAGAATAGGTTATCATAGATTTAAGAATATGTGTGCATGTACATATGTATGTGTATGAATTTCTGAATCTACATTTATTCATATTTTTTAAAATTTCACAAACAAATCAGGATATAACACATATATGCTTCAAAATATGAAAATGTTATACCAAATGAAAAAGTCAGGCTTGTATGCATTTAAAGTTCAGTGCAATGATGTGTAAAAATATGGAATTATGTCCAATCATTTTACTTCAACCAACTTTTAGGATGGAATTCCTGGAAAGAGAGTTGCAACCCCAACGTAGTTGGATAGCATAAAATTTATTATATTTATATCCAGTCATTCCTATAAGAGTTCAGGCTGGAAAATAGGATTCCCTTTTCCACTTTTACTCCCTTAGCAACTTAGCTAGATAAGATAGGCTGAAACACGGAGACTCACCCAAAATCATCAGTGACTATCCATGGTTAAGTGTAGACTTGAACCTGAGATATCACTGATCTGACTACCATATATTTTGTAATTCAGGAAAAGCCTATTTATGAATGAAAGGACAATAGTCGTTGTGGATGACTACAGCTTTTAAATTGCACATAGCCTATGGAGAATAAAAAGAATCCTATTTAATCAAGTAATTAATTACTCATTGTTTCCCAATGTTTGATTTTCTTTCAGGTTATGCAGTTTACCTTTGACACAAACTGATAGCACAACATAGATTCATTATTACAGACTGCTACAGGGGGAACAACTGCCCCATGTACATGGGATAGAGTTAGGCATTTTTTCAATACTCTGACCTTGAAAACCTCTTAACTCAAAAAAAGCATGTCAGGAGCATAAATGAGGTCAAGTCTTGAGTATCAGACAATTTTTGATAATCCTGTTTCTTAGTGTGCTCGAAGAAAGAGTGTCAAATTCAGTACCAATTATCATTGCTTGAGGGATATGTAAGATCAAAAGGTCACTTTAAAGGCTGACAGAGTGATGTTAAGCCCTTGATAATACAGTCATTCATAGGTAGAATTCCTACACATACAAAGACTTTTAGAAATATAGAGCCATTTGTAAATCCTTCACACTCCAGTTTTCTAGCATATCCTTCTATAAATTTCAACTCAGATATGTCACTTATGGAGAATTAATATACATAGGACTGCACTGTTATACCCTTCAGATAATAGCTCATGGACAGGCAAGGACATTTAGTTTTATTTATTTTTTTAAAGGAGCAGTGCTCATTTTATTTGTAGATAAAAGTTTGTCTAAGTGAAATCATCAAATGGATTTATAATAAACTGGCACATGTGCAGATGTTTCTAAGGTGATGATCATTTCTACATTTCCATTAGCACAGCTACCAGCATGATGAATGATCTGCGGAAAGTGTAGTTTAAAACATCTGGAGGGCACCAAGTTGAGAAATACTGAACTAGTAAAGAGAGAACTATTATAAATCATAATCTTCAAGGTATAAAAATAATGAGCCATCCAGGGATACAGATCTTCTTATGTTATAATCATCTTGCTCTGTAATATAGATCAGATTCTTTGGTGCAATTGTCCACCTTACCTAATTGGCCAGGTTCAGTTGAGAGACCTTTTCTTCATCATTTCAAAGCTGTGAACAAAATAGGAAATTGATAAAATATCATGCTTGGAATTCATGATACATCTTATTTTCACAAGAAAAATAATAGTATCTAAGGGAACAAAACCGTCTGTGGGATCTCTGAGTCATACCATCTAATGAAAGGGTAGGCCATCTGCTGCCCTTTTGGCTTGCAGCCATCAACACTTTACCCTCATGGGAGCACAGGTTTTTATATGTTATTTCTAGCCTTTGCCCTGCCTGGTTGCAGATCTGCTTGTTCTGCACTGAGTTGGATTCAGTTCAGATTGTGAAGCCATCACTGCATGATACAATTTAAAAACTTTGTTGCACACTGACTTAGAATTACTAAATAGAGAGACAGTGTGCACAAGTGTGATGCAGTGCTTAAAGTTCTAATCTTCTCTTAGGAATGAAAGCCAGGTTGGTGATGTCAGACCCAGCGCGATACCTACCCGGCTGTGTTGCAGCGTCCAGCGGTGGTTGAGCTGACGGCCAACTCACGCGCAGCCAGGCAGCCCGGTGGAATGGCACCTACGCCGTCAGCGTTAACTGCGTGTTGTCAGCGGACGGCCCACATGACCTCCTCACGTGGAGAGCAGCACGTGATCTGGGAGCTGCCGTATTGCTTGCAGACAATGAGATGCGGCTTTGAAAGAAGCGCTGGGTCTGACAGGGTTTAGGTTTGGCGAATGGGGAGGGATTGGTGGGTGGAGCTGTGGCACGGGATCTGTTGGTGTCTGGGCTAAATGGACGGCAGGTACAGAGGCTCCGGAGGGTGGAGTTTATCACAGGGTGGGGTGGCCGGGCGCAGCATGGGTGGGGTTTCCTTATAAGAGGTAATTAGAGTATTAATTAAGGCGTGGGTAGTGGGCGTGACGCAGTGCGGTATATAGCGCACAGGGACGGGGCTTTCCCAGGGCAAACTTTGTTTCCTACAATCTGTAATAAAGTTTGTTGGATCCTGAAACGTGCCTAGCGTGTTGTTTTGCCGAACCACCTAGGACGTTCCTTACATTAAGTTTGCCCTCACACACATCCTTCCCGAAGCCGGCTATCTGTGGCGTCATGGCGGAGGGAACACAAGGGGCGGACCCGGTAGAGGCTGAGGAGGCGACGGAGCCCGACGAACAGCTGGAGAGCCCGGACGTTAGCAGCGCAGCAGTCACGCAGCCGGTGGTGCGACCAAAGGAGAGGGTTCGCATTCCTGTGGCAGTGGAATCAGGGTCCAGGCTGCAACGCCCAGTGAGGGCTGAGGGCGAATGGTGGCTAAACTCGGCGTTGGAGTTTCCAGAGGACAATAGAGGACGACGGTTGGCGCCGAGTTTCACCGGATGGAGAGAACGACGGGTGACCGGAGACCCGGAGGAGGAATGGAGCTGTTCCACGGCCCCAGGACAGTATACACTAGATGTCCTCAGAGAGCAGTTCGGGGAGCGTCTTCATCCCGCGACGATCCGTAGTCCTGCTAAGGGCAGCCCGTCCTATTCCTCTCGCTTCTGCTTGTCGAGTCCGGGGATGGAAATGAAATCAGGTGACCGCTTTGCTCTTCAGGACCCTGGGCCAGGGCCGGCTGAGGCAGAGCGTCCCCATTATGGGTTGGGGGCACGGCTGACAGGAGTCCAGTCAATAGGTCCTGATAGGCAAGGGGCGGGACCCATGGGAGCGGGAGCCCGCCCACTATTACAACCGGAGGCCGCCCCATACGGAGGCCAGGCACCAACCCCATGGCCCCAGAACATGATATGGAACCCCCCCCAATCACACTCACATTCGATGGTGATTCAGATCATTTAGCGGTATTCCTTAGCCACGTGCTCAATCATCTGGACCGCTATACCACCCTATACTCCTCCAATTGGGCGATGGTGGTGGTGGTGACGGCTTGTTTGCAGGGAGAGGCTGCTGCTTGGGCCGCTGACCTATATAGCGACCAAGCCAGCGAGCTAACCGATGTGGGTCTGTTCCTTGAGGCATTGAGGGCGAGGTTCGATGACCCAACCCGTCTACAAAGAGCTGAGGCCCAATTGGTCGGCTTGCGGCAAAGGGGTAGGCCAGTGAAGATCTATATCCGTGAGTTCCAAAAGGCGGCCGGAAGACTGAGATCGTGGCCGGATCGTTTGTTGATCCATCACTTCCAGGCGGGTTTGGATACGGACATACGTCGAGCCTGTGTAGTCAGAGGGGTTGTAGGACACTGGTCGACTGGTTCAAAGCTGCTATGGAGTTGGAGTTTGGATTGAGGGATCGCCCTGGCGTACGGGAGGACAAACCGCAAGCACGCTGGGCCCCAGACCAATCCGAGAGTGGCACTAATCAGACCATACCCGGTACCGCACGCCCGAAGCCTGTTTTTAGGTGCTTTCACTGTAACCGACCAGGCCACCGGGCTGCGGAGTGTGGGGTAGCCGACATAGCCGAGCTGACTGGCACACCGACGGCAATCGGTAGACCAGGCGCTACACCAAAAAAAACCGCGGAGAAGTCTCGAGTTGCTTACCAGACAGGTCAGATGCCGCCCCAACAAACCCCTGGCGATGCACCCCCGGCGCTCCACGAATACGAAGAGGAAGGTTCGGTGGAAGATCCGATGGTGAGTGAACCGATAGTCCCTTTTAATATTCCGGTAACATTAACAAGCCCGGTTACTGGGGAGTCGAAGCTAATCCAAGCATTGATTGATATCGGCTGTACCAGATGTCTTATCAGCAAGGGGGTGGCGCGGCAGATGCGTATCAGGGTAACACGACTGAAATCCCCAATTCGCTTCGAGCAGGTGGATGGCTCCCTGTTAGGAGGGGCACCGACCACGTTGGTGACCGAACCCGTTAGGATGGAAGTAGGTGCACATTGGGAGGTCTTAAGATTCATAGTGGTTCCCTCCATGTTGGAGTCCATTATTCAGGGGCTGGCGTGGTTGGATAAATGGACACCGACCATATGGTGGGCAGATGGATCCCGTCACCTACGGCTTGCAGTAGGCCCCCGGAGCCGTATAATAGCGACAGGAAGATGGAAGCCGCAGACCTAATACAGGAAGGGGGTCAGACCACATATCCCTCGGTGTATGATGATCTCGCAATGGTCTTTAGCGAACAGGAGTGCGACAGTTTGCCTCCCCATAGACGTACAGATTGCGCCATTGAACTCATTCCTGGCGCCAAACTTCCAAAGTCCCGAATGTATCCAATGACATTCGCAGAGTTGCAAGAGTTGAGGAAGTACGTAGATAAGAACTTGGCCAGAGGTTTTATAGAACCGGCACGGTCCCGGATGGCCGCTCCTGTATTGTTCCAGGGGAAGAAGGATGGGGGTTTGAGGTTATGCGTGGACTTTCGGGGTCTCAATGCGGTGTGCATTGAGCAGGTTTATCCCCTGCCACTTATGAAAGACCTCCTGACCCATTTGGCCACTGGAACAATCTTTACAAAGCTAGATCTCCGTGAGGCGTACTACAGGATCCGAATCAGGGAAGGAGACGAGTGGAAAACAACCTTTAACTGTCCGTTAGGCAGTTATCAATTCAAAGTAATGCCTTTCGGGTTACAAGGGGCCCCAGCTGTATTTATGCAGCTAATCAACGAAGTGTTGCACGACCACTTATACAAGGGTGTTCTTGTGTATCTGGACGACATATTGATCTATTCACAAACACTGGAAGACCATGTGCGATTGGTGCACACAGTTTTGAGAAAATTGTTAGATGCTCAACTCTACTGTAAGTTATCGAAGTGTGAATTCCACAAGGAACGTATCGATTATCTAGGATTCAGAGTTTCTGCGGCAGGGATCGAGATGGATCCTAGTAAAGTACAGTGCGTGTTGGAATGGCAAGCCCCAAAAACCCGTCGCCAACTACAGCGGTTCTTGGGGTTTGCTAACTTTTACCGACAATTCATCCCCTCTTTCGCTGATGTGGCCCTGCCGTTAACGCAACTATTGCGCACCAAGCATATAGCTGGAAAACCTCGCCCGGGACAACCTCTCGCCTGGACTGTAGCCTGTAAACAGGCCTTTGAGTCCCTCAAAAGACTATTTGCACAAGAACCCGTACTAGTGCACCCCGACCCGGGCCGGCCATTCGTTGTCCAGGCCGACGCCAGTGATGTCGCTGTTGGGGCAATTTTGTTGCAACGCAATGCACAAGGTGTGCTACAACCATGCGCCTACACCTCCAAAAAATTCACTGACACGGAACGACGATGGGCAGTGTGGGAAAAGAAGGTGTTTGCCGTGAAATGGGCCCTGTCCACCTGGCGCCATTTGTTGGAGGGCGCACAGCATCCCTTTGAGGTGTGGACGGACCACCAGAACCTAACAGTCCTCCAAACTCCAAGGAGATTGGTGCCCAAACATGTCCGATGGGCGCAATACTTTCAACGGTTCAGGTTCCATCTGAAAGTCGTTCCAGGAGGTAAGAATTTTCTAGTGGACGCACTGTCCAGGCTACCGCAGTATAATAGCAGGAGAGAACAGGTGATTCACGCCATCATACCTCCGTGTAGTCCAGATTCCACACAGCTTGAGACAAGTGCACAAGTGGTGACCTTCAAGGATGAGCTGAAATCGGCCTTGTTAACAGATCCCTGGATCATCGCTAACCCCGGAGTATTAAGTCACCGTGATGGTCTGGCCTGGTATGGGGATAAGCTATATGTTCCACAGGGGCTGAGGAACCGGGTATACCACAGATGCCATGACTCTAAATTAGCTGGCCATTTCGGATTTGTAAAGACGTTGCATTTAGCGAGACGCCAGTTCTGGTGGCCAGGGATGAGGAAAGACATTGAAGAGTATGTCAAAGGGTGTCACGTATGTGCGCAGGCAAAGACAGTACCGAAAAAGCCAATGGGATTACTACAACAGGTATCCGACCCGATCCGACCATGCCAGGACATCGGGATGGACTTCATCGTAGATCTGCCAAATGTGAGAGGCTATACGGTTATTTGGACAGTAGTCGACCTATTTTCGAAGCAGGCACACTTTACCCCCTGCAAGGGTCTGCCGTCCGCGAGAAGGTTAGCAAAAATGTTTGTGCAACATATCTACCGACTGCATGGGGCGCCCCGTCGGATTATTTCAGACCATGGGGTGCAGTTCACGGCTCGCTTCTGGCGCCGCTTCCTAGCCAGTATTGGAACCACACAAGGGCTAAGCTCTGCATACCACCCTTGTACCAACGGGGCGGCGGAACGGGCAAATGCGGCTATTGAGCGGTATCTACGCTGTTATGTGTCCTACCAACAGTCGGATTGGGTGGATTTTGTGCCATTTGCAGAGCTAGCTTATAACAACGCAGTACATAAAAGCACTGGGTTGACCCCCTTTCAGGTTGTTTATGGGCATGACATAGTCCCATTACCCGATTGTACGTCACAGGACTCCCTTACACATCGGTCAGAAGACTGGTTGCTCCAAGCGAGGCAGGTGTGGAGTAAAGTGAAACAGGCACTAGGCCAGGCGGCACAGGCGTCTAAGTATCACGCTGATAAAGGCCGTCGACAACCAGTCCAGTTACGAGTGGGGGATAGGGTGTATTTGTCAACCAAATATATTAAGTTACAGGTACCAAGCAGAAAACTGACACCAAAATACATCGGGCCCTTCCGCATAGTGCAGGTTATCAATCCTGTAACGGTGAAGCTCGAATTGCCAAAACTACTGGGTAAAATACATCCAACCTTCCACGTAAGTTTACTAAAGCCGGTGGGAAGAGACCCCCATGAACACCCTCCAGGTCCCGTCGCCCCAGGACGGTATGAAATACAGGACATAATCGACTCACGGCTGCGGGGGGAAAAATGTATTACCTAGTCCTATGGAAGGATTATCCTTTGTCCGATGCCTCCTGGGTGCTACGCGAGGATGTGTTTGCCCCTGGTCTAGTCAAGGGATATCACAAGAGGATACTGCACGGGGTGAGGAGAAAGAAGGAGGGCGGTTGAGTAGCGTATTTAACCCCGTGAATTGGATTATATGATTCATCGGTTACCTTTTATTTCAGGGGGACTTGTGGTGAGGGGAAGCCGAATGTCAGACCCAGCGCGATACCTACCCGGCTGTGTTGCAGCGTCCAGCGGTGGTTGAGCTGACGGCCAACTCACGCGCAGCCAGGCAGCCCGGTGGAATGGCACCTACGCCGTCAGCGTTAACTGCGTGTTGTCAGCGGACGGCCCACATGACCTCCTCACGTGGAGAGCAGCACGTGATCTGGGAGCTGCCGTATTGCTTGCGGACAATGAGACCCGGCTTTGAAAGAAGCGCTGGGTCTGACAGGGTTTAGGTTTGGCGAATGGGGAGGGATTGGTGGGCGGAGCTGTGGCACGGGATCTGTTGGTGTCTGGGCTAAATGGACGGCGGGTACAGAGGCTCCGGAGGGTGGAGTTTATCACAGGGTGGGGTGGCCGGGCGCAGCATGGACGGGGTTTCCTTATAAGAGGTAATTAGAGTATTAATTAAGGCGTGGGTAGTGGGCGTGATGCGGTGCGGTATATAGCGCACAGGGACGGGGCTTTCCCAGGGCAAACTTTGTTTCCTACAATCTGTAATAAAGTTTGTTGGATCCTGAAACATGCCTAGCGTGTTGTTTTGTCGAACCACCTAGGACGTTCCTTACAGGTGACTTTTGAGCCAGTCACCCTCTCTTAGTTGCAGATTATGAAGCTGAAAAGCATTAATCCATTAATTTATCCAAGACCAGCTAATAATAATAATGATGATGATGATGATGATAAAGTTGGAAGGGACCTTGGAGGTCATCTAGTCCAACCCCCTGCTCAGGCAGGAAACCCTATACCATTTCGGACAAATGGCTGCCCAGTTTCTTCTTAAAAACTTTCAGTGTTGGCGCATTCACCACTTCTGGAGGCAAGTTGTTCCACTGGTTAATTGTTCTAACTATCAGGAAGTTTCTCCTTAGTTCTAAGTTGCTTCTCTCTTTGGTTAGTTTCCATCCGTTGCTTCTTGTCCTGCCTTCAGGTGCTTTGGAAAATAGCTTGACTCCCTCTTCTTTGTGGCAGCCCCTGAGATATTGGAACACTGCTATCATGTCCCCCCTCGTCCTTCTCTTCATTAAACTAGATATACCCAATTCCAGCAACCGTTCCTTATATGTTTTAGCTTCCAGTCCCGATCATCTTTGTTGATCAATATACATCGGGGAAGATGAGTTAATCCTGCAGTGGATTAATTTGGGCTGATTACTACAACATGAAGATTATATTTATGAGCATCTTAATTCAATGAAAATTATTGCAAAACCTGTATTAAATCTGACTTTTTGTTACAAACAATGGTTTTATAAAGGTAGTAAAAATATGAAGATATGTAATAATTTAAAGTATGTAAAATTTTAAAAAATATGAGGCAAAAATCATCATTTCCCAACCTCTCTCTACTTATACTACCCCTGCTAATTGTAAAACAGTTAATTAATCGTAACAATCCTAGCCATGGGTTTAAAACAGAATTCTTCCATTTTACCTCATATGTCTAAAGAAAAGGTAAGATTGCTAACCTCATAATCTCCCTAGATTAGTGGAGATCAATATCCATGACCCATTTGGTACCTGACTGGTGTATGTGGAAGATTGTGCTTATAATAAAAGAGGAATAAGTGGTAGAAAAGATGCATTGACAAATACAGAAAAAACAATCTATATATAAAATAAGAAAAACAAGGAAGGATGTAATAAATCTGAATTAAGGTACTGTGTTTTTTGTGAAGTGATGAATACATACATTGATGTAAAGGTATAGTGGGTTTTTCTTCTTATTGCTGTTTTTAATACAAGGACTAAATTGTATAGCAGAAAGCATGAAGATGTATCATTTAGGCTGTCATGATGCCTAAGACAATAGGGAACAATAAATTGGTAATAGTTGCATGTTACACTCTATTGAATGGAAAATGGAAAAACTGGACATTTACTTTAGGGAGAGTTGCACCACATTCTGAAAGATTGTGATCCAGGAGAAATCTTATTCTGCTAGAGGACAGATGAAATGAGATGAGAGAATATATATACAGATTGAACTACTTGGAGTTTTCAGAATAAATTAAAATGTGAGTGCCTAGAAAAAAAAATGTTTTGAATGCATGGCTTAAGTCTATTAATGCACATACTGTACATACTGCAAAGAAATGAATATCAAAGCTCTAACAGGACAATTGATTTGATAATCTAGGATGAATGACCAAGAGAATTAGTTAAGGATATCTGAATAAGAGATTCTCAGTGTGGGATAGACCATTTCTTGGCAGGGTCAAGAGTGGATATTAGAAAAAAAATGGACATGGAAGGAAAGCAAAAAGTGAGAGCAATCTGAGTGAAAGCTACAAGTCCTATGTAAACCAAATATGGAAGATAGGTTGATGTGATATGTTGTAATCTAATACAATCTGACTGCAAGGCTTTAAACAAGGTTTCTATATTTGGTATAGATATTTTCTCCAGCACAGCTCTGCTGAGAATTTCACTTTTTTTCCTTCCTGACCTCCATAACCATGAGCATAATAAAAGCTATTCACCAAGAGTTCTTCGAGAACAATGTAATTCCCTATGTAAACTTTTTCTTTATCTCAGCTACAGCTGCAGAATATGTCCATGCATTGTACTCACAGAGACTACATTATGCATCCTTAATGGAGTTCTATACAGGTTTGTCAGTGCAGCATAAGATTCATCATTAACCTGGACAGCTTGGATATCCATAGCTTGTATCTGATTAGCTGGCTTGATATAATAGAGCTACCTTGTTGTGCAAATAAAAGGGAATGAGACATTTCAACCTACTTTCAGATTAAAACAAATGTAACTGCTTTCCTGGAGTTTCCAGATTTTGCCCAACCTATTCATCCATGTACTCATCTTTTAAAAAAAAATTCAGCTTTGTAAGGAATCATAACATATGTGGCAACTATGGCTCTGTTATATAAATACTATTGAAATTGATTCATGGCAGTAGTATTACAAGAGTAGGAGAAAGGTGGATCACAAACAATTCAATTCACACAGAGGCATTTTTCAATCATTCAGTGATCTCTATGACCTGATTGGAGGTCCCTCCAACTGCCCAATATGATTTCAACCAATGCTTTCAACCCCCACTGCAAATCCTTAGTATGACCAAATTGCTATTTTTTTTTTCCTCACAAAGTGAGAAGTCGTGAGTTTAAACAAAAACAAAAATCGCACGATGAAATGTTTGGCAGGAACAGAGACCTCTTGACTTTAGCAAGGTGAGGTGAGAAAGAAGGAATCAAAATGATTCCTTTCAAAGTCCACCAATTACAGTGAGAACTGTGGTAGCAATGTTTTCCTCTGTGCCAGAGCTGAAACAGAAGCTGGTTAGCCGAACTATAGTCTCGTCACCATAGTGGAGTGTTCCGGATTCTAGATTGCTATATAGCAGGGGTAGGGAAGCTTGGCTCTTTTATGACTAGTAGACTTCAATTCCCAGAATTCCTGAGCCAGCCATGCTGGCTCAGGAATTCTGGGAGTTGAAGTTCACAAGTCATAAAAGGTCCAGGGTTCCCCACCCCTGCTATATACTGTACATAATCCTTGAAGTATGACTGGTCACTTAGCATTCAAAATTGTAATGGAACCCTGAAAAGGTACGTAAAAGCCAAATTTAAAGTTCCGATGGTCATCCATCCTGTTGGTCATGTAACTGCATTTTGGCTCCCAGCAACTGGCCTGTATTTACAGATGTTTACAGCATCTCATTGTCATGTGGCCATAATTTACAATGTTTTTTTTTTTTTGCTGGAAACTGGCATTTACTTCCAGATTCCAGCAAAAAATGTCCTTTGTGGACAATGGGCTCACTTAATGATTAAAATGTTTGCTTAACTACAATGCAGTGGTGGTATTCAAATATGTGAGCAACCGGTTCTCTGTGTGGATGCTACTTGCGGAAGTCCATTCTGGGCCTGGGCAACAAAAAATTAGCTACCGGTTCTGCCAAATTGGTGTGAACTGGCTGAATCCCACCACTGCTACAATGATTTTTTGCTTTATAACCATTGTGTTTGATTAATGACCACTACAGAAAAGGTTATAAAATGGTCACTGTCATGTGATGACCAACTTAATGATTAGCATGACTACAACTGTAATTCCAGACTCTGTTATGGTTTACAGGTAGTAAACCATAACAGAGGACTGTTATGGTTTACTACCTGTAAACATTATCTATGAAGGGGATAATGTTTACAGGTAGTAAACATTCCTATGAAGGACTACCTGTAAACATTATCTATGAAGGGGATACATTTTTTAAAACCAGGCTTTTCTAAAGTCTATCACTGTGTAGTCAAAAATATTTCTAAATATGTAACAAGGCACCCTTATGTTTAATAAGCAGTTATATCTAGGACTGCAGATGGGATGGATGTCCTTCCAGATCTATTAGTAGGACTGATTCTTGTTGAAATAGAAGAAAGATAAAAACAAAAACTAACATCAGTAATAGTTTGCAGAATTTAAAAAAAACTGAACATGAGCAATAGTTTGCAAAGTTGAAAAAGAAGGCAGAAAGCATGGATAAAATAAATACACGCCTAGTTTGCACTATATGAATAATTTAAAGTGGCTGATCTAGGAAGACAATGTGACCCACTGGTTATTGGATTTTATATTTGCATTAATTGAGCAGAAAAATGAAGATAAAGAGAGTTTCAGATGGATTCCTCTATTACAAGAGAGTAACTAACCTCACATTTGCTACAGTTTCTTCCTTCCAGTACATAATTTGTATTTTTAGTATTTCTGGCAGTTCAGATTAGTTATCTATATTATACGCCATTCAGCAAAGTATGTAGAGAATTCAAGATATTATGTTAGGACAATTTCACACACATAATTTGAGCTATGATTTTTCCCTGAGTTCAATTATAGAAGTTTGATGTGCTCTTAATGAAGGGTCTTTGGTACACAGAATTAAATTATACTGACTCTGCTTTCCTCTTTTTCTGGAATCTTTTGATTGCTACTACTGATATGGGAGGGATAATGTTAATTAATTAATTATTAGAAGACTACATATCACTTCAAGAATTATGCACACACTATTAATGGCACTATCTGGTTGGCTGAAATTTGTGTGTGTGTGTGTGTGTGTGTGTGTAAAAAGGTATACTAAAACACTGATCTCTGGGACAAAAAAGTTTTATTAAAATACTAAGCTTTCGTTAGCAACTGCTAATGTTGTCAAAGTGTAGGCTGACATTGGGGCAGCTTCGCCTTTATAGTTCCTTTAACTGCTGGTAATTTAGTCATTGAACGCATTATAGGTCCGTTCATCTGCTGCCCGCCTCTAATTGAAAGTATCACCCCTGATTTGATTATACTAGCCAACATTCACCTCCTTCTCACCATTCTACCTCCTCCTGCCTGCTCCGCCAGTTGGATATGCCTGTCATGCGACCTCCAACTGTCTGATGTTGCCGCCTGCTCTCTCCCCCCACTATCGTAATTTGACGTCACATAGCTATCCTGGTTGGTGTCCCCCACACCCACCACACTGGCTGGGCCGATTGCGTCAATCCGCTGCTTCCTCCCCACTCTCACAGTTGGTCTGATCCACTCTTCCATGTCCTCAATCGTTGTATAACCACTTTGCACAGCGGTTGTCGATCTCCCTGCCACGTTCACTGAGCCAATCACATCGACCTGCCACTTCCTCCCCACTCCTGCAGTCGGTCCAGTCTGCTCCTCCTCATCCTCAATTGTCATGTCGGTGCTTCGCACCGCCGTTCCATTTGGCAATCCTCCCGCCGCATGCGTTGAGCCAATCATCTTGATCTGCCATTTTCTCCCCACTCCCGAAGTCAGTCCAATCCAGTCCTCTGCATCATCATCATTACGTCAGCACTTTGCATGGCCATTCCAGCTGGTGATCCCTCCACCGTGCCCGGTGAGCGATCGTGTTGAACTGCTTTTTCCTCCCGACTCTCGCAGTTGGTCCAATCCATTCCTCTGTGTCCTCAATTGTTGTGGTCTCCCACTGCACTGGTGTGTCCATTGGTTTGAAATCCGGATCTTTCATCTTCCTATTTTGGATGGTTGCAGTAATTTGCCCATTCTGGTCTCCTGCACATTTGCTCATGTTGTCTTAGTGCCTGATATGCCGGCAGTAGGTCGACATGTCAATTGATGGAATGCTGGTCAGATAGTCAGGCCTCCTTCAGCAGGCAGCCTCCCTTTGTCAAATCTTGGGCAATGACATTGGCCCTCATGAAGTTGAATATGTGGTTATTCTCTATCATGTGTGCCCAAATTTGGGACTGTTGCTCATTTCTTCTAACTGCTAACTCATGCCCATGAACCCTTGTCTGTAGGCATTTTGAGGTTTCTCCGACATAGTTGCATGTGCAATCATTGCAACTAATTTGGTAAATCACCAATGACATGTCGCCTTTAGACAGGGATTCTTTGGGGTACATTACCCTCATTCGTAGAGTCTGCTCAGGTTTATGTGTCACCCTGATGCCATGGGATGCAAGTATTCGGGTAGCCACTTCAGATACCCCATTAATGTATGGGAGTATTGTCCAGGTGGCAGTTGTTGGGTTACCATCAGCTGGTTGTGGTTCACGGTATCAACAGCAGCATGGGATAAAGTTTACCGAGTAACCATTTTGTATACATACCTGATAGAGGTGCGTCTGTTCTTTATATTTTGCCACTGTTGTGCTACAATGGGTGTTGATTCTATTGGACAGTGTCCAAATGGAGCTTATTTTGTGCGCAGTAGGGTGGTTGCTATGATTGTGCAAAATGCGGTCAGTGTTTGTAGCTTTTTGATAAACACTGGTAGAAAGAGCACCATTGGGTTCACAGCTAATTGATACATCTAGAAATGACAAGGTGTTGTTAGTTTCTTCTATCATGAACTGGATATCCGGATAAACCGAGTTGAGTATTTCCATTAATCTAGTCTTGTTTGATGATGATAAAGGTGTCATCAATGTATCTTGCCCAAAATTTAGGTTTATAGTCCATCATCGCTGCATATTCTAGTTTTTGTAAAACTGCCTCAGCAATTACCGCAGAGATCAGTGATCCCATGAGCGTGCCTTTTATTTGTTCATATATATCATCATCAAACGTAAAATATGTTCTGAAGCAGAAATTCAACAGCTGGATGAGGTCTTCTGAATTGGGTGAGTTGGGTTACGTGGTTTTTCAGCCTGTAGTAACTCTTGTATGATGGACACTGCCAGCGCTTGTGGGATTGAGGTAAACAGTGATACTACATCAAAGAATACCATTGTCTCATCATCCTCAACTGTTAATTTTTTCAGCCTCTTCAGAAAATCCTCTGAGGATTTTACTGTTGTCATGGAGCCTTTGACCAGATGTTGAAGTCATCTACTTAGCCATTTTGCCAACCCAAAGGTTGGAATGCCTCTAAGTAAGATGATTGGGAGCAACAGGACACCTACTTTATGGATTTTTGGTAACCCATAGATTCGCGTTGTGGCTGAGTCCTTAGGTCAAATCATATTCAGATCTTCCTCATGGATCTTCTTCTGCCTCTTAAGTCTATTGGCTGCCTTGTTGATTTGGTTCTTAAACGACATCTTTGGGTCCTTGTTAACAGTTCAATATGCACATTTATCATTGAGTAGGGTGTGGATCTTCTGATTGTATTCAGATCTATCCATGATTACTGTCACTCTGCCTTTGTCAGCTGGTAGAATAACAATTGAGCTGTTTTTGTGCAATTCCTCAAAGGGTATGATTTTGTTTATGATTAGTGAGGGGCCCTGTTAAAGGGATGGAATTCCTGATGGAATTCTTTGTCTCCTCATCAGCCTCAATTGAAAGATCATTGATTTGAGAGATGTGGCAAAATTGATTAGTTTGGCGTCTGTTAGATAATAATAATGATAAAGTTGGAAGGGACCTTGGAGGTCATCTAGTCCAACTCCTTGCTCAGGCAGAAAACCCTATACCATTTCGGACAAATGGCTGTCCAGTCTCTTCTTAAAAATTTCCAGTATTGGTGCATTCACCGCTTCTGGAAGCAGGTTGTTCCACTGGTTAATTGTTCTAACTGTCAGGAAGTTTCTCCTTAGTTCTAGGTTGTTTCTCTCTCTGGTTAGTTTCCACCCGTTGCTCCTTGTCCTGCCTTCAGGCGCTTTGGAAAATAGCTTGACTCCCTCTTCTTTGTGGCAGCTCCTGAGATATTGGAACACTGCTATCATGTCCCCCCTTGTCCTTCTCTTCGTTAAACTAGACATACCCAGTCCCCTAATCATCTTTGTTGCTCTTCTCTGTACTCTTTCTAGAGTCTCAACATCTTTTTTACATCGTGGTGACCAAAATTGGATTCAGTATTCCAAGTGTGGCCTTACCAAGGCATTGTAAAGTGGTATTAATACTTCACGTGATCTTGAGTCTATCCCTCTGTTAATGCAGCCTAACACTGTGTTGGCTTTTTTTGGCAGCTGCAGCACACTGCTGGCTCAAATTTAATGATTGTCCACTAGGACTCCGAGATCCCTCTCACAGTTACTACTATTGAGCAAGGTACCCCCTATATTATACCTGCATATTTGATTTTTCTTGCCTAAATGTAGAACCTTACTTTTTTCACCATTGAATTTCATTTTGTTAGATAATGCCCAGTGTTCAAGTCTGTCCAGATGCTCCTGTATCCTAAGCCTGTCTTCTGGAGTGTTGGCTATTCCTGCCAGCTTGGTATCATCTGCAAATTTGATGAGTTGCCCATCTATCCCTTCGTCCAGATCATTGATGAAGATGTTGAAAAGCACTGGGCCCACTTCCCTCCATGTAGATGTGGTTCCATTGAGGACCACATGCTGAGTACGGCCAGTCAGCCAGCTACAGATCCATCTGGTGGTGATGCTGTCTAACCCGCATTTTTCTATCTTCTCAAGTAGTACGTTGTGGTCTACTTTGTCAAATTCCTTACTGAAGCATTTTGGCTTTTAGTAATGACTTTGTTTGCCTGTAGGTGTTCGCTGATTCATTGTTTGATTATCTTTTCCAAAATCTTCCTAGGTATTGAGGTCAGGCTGATAGGTCTGTAATTTCCTGGGTCCTTTTTTTCCCTTTTTTGAAGATGGGAACTACATCAGTTCTTTTCCAGTCCTCTGGTAGTTCCCCAGTGCTCCAGGATCTTTGAAAAATATAGTTCAGTGGTTCTGAGATCACATCTGCCAGTTCCTTAAGAATCTTGGGGTGTAATCCATCTGGTCCTGGTGATTTGAACTCATCTAGGCTGGACAGGTGTTCACTTACCATTTTCTTCCCTATCTTAACTTGTATTTCTATTTTGTTTTTTATGGCACTATTTTTGATAGGTTGGTCTGTTTTTTCCCTTTGTGTAAAGACAGATGCAAAAAACTAGTTAAATAGTTCTGCTTTCTCCCTGTTGCTTGTCACCTTCTTACCTCTTTCACCCACTAATGGACCAATCATTTCCTTCACTTTTTTCTTGTTTTTTACATGTTGAAAGAAGCTTTTTTTTGTTATTTTTGACTTTGGTTGCAAGCCTTAGTTCATTTTGAGCCTTAGTTTTCCTCACTTCATCTTTGCAGGCTCGGGCTATTTGCTGATATTCTGACTTAGTTATGTGTCCCTCTTTCCACTTTCTATACTTGTCCTTTTTATCTTTCAATTTATCATAAAGTTCTTTATGCAGCCTTGCTGGTTTCTTTTGAGAGTTTTTATTTTTCCTCATTGTTGGTATTGTGCTAGACTGGGCCTTTATTATCTCACTTTTCAAAATTTCCCAAGCTTCTTGAGTTGTTTTCCCCTGGAGGATTCTCATCCATGGAATCCTTCCCAAACCCTCTCTAAGTTTATTGAAATTAGCTCTCTTGAAGTCCAAGACTCTAGTTTGACTTGTTCTATTGCTTGTGCTTCCATAATGTTGAATTCCAATATTGCATGATCACTTCCTCCCAAGGTTCCTATGGCTTCAACACCTTCTATTATTTCATCTCTGTTAGTGAGAAATAGGTCCAAAATGGCTAATCCCCTAGTACCTTTCTCTACTTTTTGGCAGACAAAGGTGTCTGCTAGGTTTGCCAGGAATCTGTTTGATCTTCCACTTGGTGCAGAGTTTGTCTCCCAGTTGATGTCAAGGTAATTAAAGTCCCGCATTACTATTGTGATGTGCTTCCTACATACCTTAGTTAGCTCAGTAGCAAAAAGTTCATCTATTTCCTGTGTTTGGTTGGGTGGCCTATAGTATACACCTATGCCAATGTCGTCCCCCCCCCGTTTATATTGACTCATATGCACTCAGGACAGTTTTCATCATTGTTGTGCTCTATTTCTGTAGAGATGTAGTTATTTCTTATATAGAGAACAACTCCACCTCCTCTTTTATTTGGTCTGTTTCTTTTAAATAATTTAAATCCCTCTAGCTGTGTGTTCCATGTGTGAGTTTTGCCCCACCATGTTTCTGTTATGGCAACAATATCATATCTGCCCTCATTAACCTGAATTTCTAGTTCACCCTGTTTGCTGTTCATACTCTTTGCATTTGTGTACAGACATTTGAGTCCTTTATGACCAACCCTGTGTTTACTTCCTACATAACCTGTGTGATGCCTGAGTTCCCCTAATGTCTTACCACCTATTTGGTTAGTACACTTTGTGTGGCACTTGCTATTAAGAGCTTGATTTTGCTTGACAGCAAGGTTGATGTTCTTGTCCCCACACAAATCTATTTTACATGTACTGATAGCCCTATAATTTTTAGATTGTCAGTTAGCTCACTGTTCCCGCTGTTTAGTTTAAATATTACTCCAGAAAATCTATGAATTTATAGCGAAGTAACTCAGTCCCTTTCTTTGATGGATGCAAACCATCTCTTTTGTACATTTCTTCATTGGACCAGCTGCTGATATCGTGACTAATATACCCAAAGCCTTCCCTTTACTCCATTCCTTTAGCCACATATTGAATTGTGTTATATGCTGGCCTTTTCCATTTTGGTTGTTATACATTGGTAAGACCTCTGAAAAAATAAGCCTACAGCCTATTCTGCTAAGTTCCTGCCCCAGGCTCTGGAAGTCATTCTGCACAGTGAGTACATCATTTTAGGACAGATCGTTAGTGCCACGATGTAGAATAGCCTCCACATCACAGTCCTTGCTGGCATTCTTGATTATTTTACAAATACGCTTCTTGTTACTACTGGCAGTAGCACCTGGAAGACACCTGACCTCATTTGAAACCTCTATGTCCTTTCTTAAATTTACATCCCTTACAATTAAATCACCAACCAGAAGTTGGCTTCTCTTTTTGGGTACCTTTCTGTTCTTGCATGACTGATTTGTAATACCTGATTTGCACTTCTCCCTGTCAAAAACCAGTTCTTCATCTTGGACCAAGATCCCCTGCTTATTTGAGCTGTCATCACAAATACCTTTACCTGTCTCCTTAATGTCTCTATTAAGGTCAGCAAGGGCACTGTATCTGTTGTGCAGGGACACAGCAAAAGTTTTCTGTTTATGGTTCACAGCTCTCACCCTGCCAGATCTCACGGTTCTCCACATGGCCCTTCTCCTGCAGGATCTTTGTGGTAGAGGCTCAGTGGAGTAGAAGGGCTGAACTGGACACCTGATTTCTGCCTGAAGAGCAGAGATCACAGACCCTAGATAAGTAATCTTTCCTTGTAGACTAGTGATTTGTTTACAGATAGGACAGTTTCCATGATTGAAAAGAGTACTGTGAAAGACAGCTGCAAAACAAGTGTTGCACTGAACTATGCCTGACATTCTTAGATACAAGGAATCACAGATGCACTTGCCCTGAATGTACTGCTGCTGTTTGATTTTTGGTTATATAATTCACGCGCAGTTACGTTCGTGGGTCGCTGCTTTTAGAGCTGAATCCCCTCCCCACTCACAGTTATAGCAAGCACTAGAAAGTTTAAATGCAATAGATCCAATCAGCAAGGCCCCAGCTGCCTTTAGAGCCTTTATCTCATTGGAAGACAAAAGTTTGCTTGTCAATGAGTGTTTTTGATGACAAGTTGTGTACCAATGTTTTCTTGCTCTTCCAATTCTCCAGTGTTTCTAAGTTCTCAGTTTTTCACCTGAGCATGTCAATCTTCTTCATGCATGCATTTCATGTTGCGGAGTGTATTTCAACATTGAGTATGTTAAAGTGTTCATTTGATAATCTGGCATGGCAGTGTTCACAGTGTTCCTTCATTTTTTAGAATAATTACATATATATATATATATATATATATATATATATATATATATATATATATGTGTGTGTGTGTGTGTGTGTGTGTGTGTGTGTGTGTGTGTGTGTGTTTATATATATATATATATATATATATATATATATATATATGTATATACATATACACACACACATACATACACACACACACATACATATATATATCTAAAATTATTTTTAAAATGTGAATCTCAGGTATATTCATAATAAAACTACAAAGGCAGATCACCAAGACTAAACATTTTATTTAAAACTTAGCTTTCATCAGCAACTGCTGATGTTACCAAAGTATCGAGCATTGTGCCAAGAGGAATTATCATATAGGGGGCCAGAATGGATGAAACAATGATCACCTCCCTTCGGTGCAAACAGGAGAGCAAAGGAGTGCAACCACTCACCAGCTGATACATCGGTGCAGTGGGAGACCACGAGGAAGCAAACTGGCTCCACAGACTCTATGAGAGGACATCGGACCAACAGGACCAGTGATATGGGTGTGATGGAAGAACGGCGAACCAAAATAGCAGCGTCACATGCAGAAGAGCCACCCAGGCATGAGAGTGAGGAGAGCAGGCAAACAGCGACATCAGACAAGCATACACTGCAAGACAAATGCTCCCGGAGAGTGGCAGAGCAGCAAAACTCAAATGGACGTCAGCCGGCATGATAGAAACACAATTGATGCAGCTGATTGGGCGAGGGCAGGGGCTGAACAGACCCATAATGCATGCATTGTCTAAACTATTAGCTTCTCAGGGACTATAAAAATGAGCTCCCCAATCCTGGCCTATACTTCGATAATGTTAGCAGTTGCTGATGACAGCTAAATTTTAAATAAAAATTTTAGTCTTGGTGATCTGCCTTCGTAGATCAAGATCCCTTAATGAACAAAAGTATGCTTAGAAATCATAGGACTAGTCCAAACAAAACCACATTTAAAACAATAAAAACAGTTATATACAAAAGTTAAAACAACTTAGCTTTCGCTGGTCCTCTGCCAGCGTCCTCAGAGTGGGGCTTAGGGGGTGGGAAGTTCTTTTTATCCCCTTGCTGATCCAATTGCCTACTCATTGCCCTCGTGACAGGGCCACTCTTTCTGATTGCCTGTGACAACCTTGCCTGTTCCGCCCTCTCTTTTTTGCACTCTAACATTGATTTTTCTTGCTTTGTCATCCTTGTGCTGTCTCCCCCTCCCTGTGCTGTTATCAGTAGCCGGCTCCTGGGCTGCTGATCTGCCTGCCGTTTTTGCATACCATTGCCAGTTCTTATTACAACTCCCTCCTTCAACCCCCCTCCTCTCCCAGCCTGCCGATTCATACACCCTTTGTTGTCCATTCCTGTCATCCTTCCCCCTCCTTCCTTCAACCCTCCCACCTGTTGATTAACCTGTTGCTCCTGCCTTTCCCCAACCATTCTTATTGATGTTCTCTTCCTCAATATCTTTTCCTTCCTGATCCGCTGCTCTACCTGCTGTTCCTGTTTACCCTCCTCCCCCACTGTCCATCTTCCCCTCTCCAATGTCCTCCCCATCATCTGCTGACTTGCCTGTTGTTCATCCATTTCTATACATTCTCTCTTGTCTAGCATTCCTCCTCCTCTGACCTGCCATCCTACATGCTGTTCCCACATGCCAACATCCATTCCTGTTAAACCCTCCTTCTTAAGCTTTCCTCCCCCCCAATCTACCGTCCTACCTTCTATTCTTATCTGCCCTTCTCCTTTCCTGTCAGTCCCCCCTCTCCTGTTTCCTCCCCCCCTCTCCAATCCACTGCTCTGTTTGCTGTGTCTTCCAGCATTCTGCCTTCCCTTGCCTGCTGTCCTACATACTGTTCCCATCTACCGACCAGCGTTCCTATTGGACTCTCCTTCCCAAACTTCCCCCCCCAACTACTTTCCTACCTATTATTCCTGCCTGCTCTTTTCCATACCTATCAACTCCACTCTCTCCTGTTTCCTCCCCTCCTCTAATCCACAGCTCTCCCTGCTGTTCCTGACTATTCTCCTCCATTCTTGCTCCCTTCTCAAGTATCCCCTCTCCACCCGTGAATATGCTTCCAATCTTACGTGCCTCATCTTTTCTGTTCTTTTCTCTCTCCCCCTCTCTTTTGATCAGTCCCCTGGGGTCGGGCATACCCCTCCCCCGTGTTCTGGGCCGTACGATCAATTCCGATGTTCCCAAGAGTCTTCCCTGGTCCCCCTCTCCTTGCAATCCTCCATCATATCCACCTCCTCTTCCTTTACTACCCTTACCTATCTGTGACCCTAATGTTCCCTCATCTGTCCCCACCTGTGATGTGTCTATGGGATCCTCCCTCTGTCTAGTCATGTAGTGAATACCCCCACCACCACCAGTCCTGGTTTCGCCTCTAACAATCGGCATCCGTCTCTTGACATGCTCTTCCTGCACTCTTAGTGCCTGGTACGCCGGGGGCAGTTCTATACATCGGTTGATGGAGTCTGTGTTGGAGAACCAGGCCTCCTTTAATAAGCGTCCTCCTTTGGAGGAGTCCTGGGCAATGGCTTCTGCCTCCTTGAAATCAAAAGAATGTCCGGTATTGATCATGTGTGTCCATATTTGAGAGTATTGCTCCTGCCTTCTGACAGCCAATTTATGTTCATGTATCCTCGTTTTTATTCGTTTGGCTGTCTCTCCCGTATAATTACATTGGCAGTCTTTGCAATGCACTCTGTATACGACTGCTGATCTTTCTTCCTTTGGCAATGGCTCTTTAGGGTGCATGACTTTCATCCGGAGTGTTTGATCAGGCAGGTGAGCAACTTTAATATTGTAAGGTGCCAATATGCGCGCTGTTGCTTCTGATATTCCCTGGACATACGGTATTGTTGTTCGGACCATTGTCCCTGGATCATTCGGTACCCTGCGGGGTTCTTGACGTTTGCTATACCTCCGAATGAAGCTAGTTGGGTAGCCATTCCACTTACATACTTGATAAAGATGCGCACGCTCCCTCTGCTTAGCCCTCCTGGTGTTACAGTGCGTGTCTATACGTGCAAATAATGTTCTAACGCACGAAATCTTATGGGCTGCTGGGTGATTGCTCATATAGTGCAACATCCTGTCGGTGTGAGTGGCTTTTCTGTACACCGTCGTATGGAGGGCACCATTGGTTTGACGTGTAACCAAAACGTCTAGGAAGGCCAAGCTGCCATTGGCCTCCTCCTCCGCTGTGAATTGTATATCCGGGAATATTGAGTTAAGTTTCTCCATAAGGGCAGTTTTTCTTGCCCGTTTGACGATAACGAAAGTATCATCCACATACCTGGCCCAAAACTCCGGTTGGTAGTCGGCCATGGCCCTGCTTTCCAAACACTGTAGGACCGCCTCTGCAATGACCCCCGAAATAGGGGATCCCATCGGCGTATCCTTAATTTGTTCATACATTGTTCCTTGGAATATGAAGTACGTTTTCAAGCATAGCTGTAATAACCTGATAACATCTTCTATCCCAAGGGAACTTTGACTCCGTAGTCCTTTCCGTTGTAGTAGGTCTTTCATAGTTGTCATGGCAGGACCACGATGGATTTGTCCTTGCGCAGCTCTTCCAGGGCCTTTCTCTCCCCTGCCGGTAGTACATAGTGTTGTTTGTGTCCTGTAAGCAATCCCGTAACTCGTTGTCTTATGGCATTCTTCTCTGTCTCACTAGTGGCCATACCTTGTATAGTTGGTTCTATGGCTGCAATAAAGTCAACGGGCTGGGCATCCCCCAAATTGAGGCCCGCATCCCATTGTAATAATCTGGTTTCTTCATCTGTGAGGTCTCTTGACGATAAATTGTGGACCAATTTGGAATTCTGATTACGATTGTGCTTTTGTCTCAGGGTCTCCATCTTCCTGTGGAGAGTTTCGATCTTATTCCGACGTGCCCTATTCGTGGCCTCGTATATGTATGAGCTGAGGATCCTGTAATGCTGCTGTGTCAGCGTGGATCGACAGAGCTCCTGGCATCTTCGTATCATGGGTGACCAGGTATTGATACGTCTATGGTGGTCATTGATTAACGCCCGTATGGTTCGGCGCTGAAACTGCCGGACCACCATCTGTGCCTCCATAGAGTCTACAATTGGTCTTCTACGAAGAGATTTCGGTGGCAAGTCATTGCGAATGCAATCATGTAGGAAGGCCAGTTTTCGGTAATTAACAGCCTCACGTTTGGCAAGGTTCTCCCACCTCCTAGCCTGGAGCATGACTGCTCTTCCATAAATGTCCTTAATGGTTATAAAAATACGGCCTACCTAAAATACATAAGGAAGGGACACCATTGAGACCCATTGTGGCACTTAGGGGCACACCCATGTTTGGTCTGGCTAAATGGCTAAGTCGAAGGTTACAACACCTAGTGGAGGACAACACAACCACTGTGAAATCCTCACAAGAATTCTTACAGAGGCTAAAGAGGATGAGGATACGGGATGACGAGATTATGATCTCATTCGACGTTACATCACTATTCACGTCCATCCCGCAAGAATTGGCCATGCCAACTATGAAAGACCTACTACAACGGAAAGGACTACGGAGTCAAAGTTCCCTTGGGATAGAAGATGTTATCAGGTTATTACAGCTATGCTTGAAAACGTACTTCATATTCCAAGGAACAATGTATGAACAAATTAAGGGTACGCCGATGGGATCCCCTATTTTGGGGGTCATTGCAGAGGCGGTCCTACAGTGTTTGGAAAGCAGGGCCATGGCCGACTACCAACCAGAGTTTTGGGCCAGGTATGTGGATGATACTTTCGTTATCGTCAAACGGGCAAGAAAAACTGCCCTTATGGAGAAACTTAACTCAATATTCCCGGATATACAATTCACAGCGGAGGAGGAGGCCAATGGCAGCTTGGCCTTCCTAGATGTTTTGGTTACACGTCAAACCAATGGTGCCCTCCATACGACGGTGTACAGAAAAGCCACTCACACCGACAGGATGTTGCACTATATGAGCAATCACCCAGCAGCCCATAAGATTTCGTGCGTTAGAACATTATTTGCATGTATAGACACACACTGTAACACCAGGAGGGCTAAGCAGAGGGAGCGTGCGCATCTTTATCAAGTATGTAAGTG
Organism: Crotalus tigris; assembly: GCF_016545835.1. Taxonomy (NCBI): domain Eukaryota; kingdom Metazoa; phylum Chordata; class Lepidosauria; order Squamata; family Viperidae; genus Crotalus; species Crotalus tigris. Next base: position 71,542 of record NW_024097127.1, read on the forward strand.
GAATGGCTACCCAACTAGCTTCATTCGGAGGTATAGCAAACGTCAAGAACCCCGCAGGGCACCGAATGATCCAGGGGCAATGGTCCGAACAACAATACCGTATGTCCAGGGAGTATCAGAAGCAACAGCGTGCATATTGGCACCTTACAATATTAAAGTTGCTCACCAGCCTGATCAAACACTCCGGATGAAAGTCATGCGCCCTAAAGAGCCATTGCTAAAGGAAGAAAGATCAGCGGTCGTATACAGAGTGCATTGCAAAGACTGCCAATGTAATTATACGGGAGAGACAGCCAAATGAATAAAAACGAGGATACATGAACATAAATTGGCTGTCAGAAGGCAGGAGCAATACTCTCAAATATGGACGCACATGATCAATACCGGACATTCTTTTGATTTCAAGGAGGCAGAAGCCATTGCCCAGGACGCCTCCAAAGGAGGACGCTTATTAAAGGAGGCCTGGTTCTCCAACACAGACTCCATCAACTGATGTATAGAACTGCCCCCGGCGTACCAGGCACTAAGAGTGCAGGAAGAGCATGTCAAGAGACGGATGCCGATTGTTAGAGGCGAAACCAGGACTAGTGGTGGTGGGGGTATTCACTACATGATTAGACAGAGGGAGGATCCCATAGACACATCACAGGTGGGGACAGATGAGGGAACATTAGGGTCACAGATAGGTAAGGGTAGTAAAGGAAGAGGAGGTGGATATGATGGAGGATTGCAAGGAGAGGGGGATCAGGGAAGACTCTTGGGAACATCGGAATTGATCGTATGGCCCAGAACATGGGGGAGGGGTATGCCCGACCCCAGGGGACTGATCAAAAGAGAGGGGGAGAGAGAAAAGAACAGAAAAGAGCTGCCTTCGACAACACCTAAGGTGGTTTCTTCCCCTACAACTCTTACTGCACAACCACAACAACAACTTAAACATGTACCACCGGCTCAGCCACCACCCTCTCCTCCTCTGCCAGGCCTGTCAGCACAAGAGGTTAAAGGTATAATGGGGGATGCTATATCTCAAATGAGAGATGAAATGAAGCAATTTGTTATACAGATTAAATCTGATATTAAATCTGACATTAAAGAAGAGATAAGTGGGATAAAGGGCTTATTAGAAGCTAATAATACCATCTTGCGACAAGATATAGTTGCAGCAGTATCAGGTTTGGCTACGGTGGTGGTGAAGCTGGATGCAAGACTGGAGGAAGTGGAAGATAAAGTTGACTCTTTTGATGATAAAATTCAAGATGTGGAAAGGAAGGTGGAGACTTCACAAGAAGATATTCTTATGTTTCAGTACAGACAGATGGAGTATGCCTTGAGGATTAGAGGTCTCAAGGAAGATATGAATCAAGATTTGATGGAGATGGTGCTTACTGACTTAGCTGTTGCTCTGAATATGGATAAAGGAGAATTACGCAGAGAAGTGGAAAAAAATTATAGAGTCAATTCTTGGATTGCGAAGCAGAAGAATTTGCCCAGAGATATGGTGATTTATTTTACAAAGAAGTCTCTGCGTAATGAAATTGTACAAATCTTCTATAATAAGAGATTCCAGATTGCTTCTCAAGATATTATTATTTTAAAGGAAATCCCATCAAAGTTTTTAAGAAACAGGAAAGATTTTTCTTTTCTAGCCAATGAGCTTAAAGCTAGATTGATGCCATTCAGATGGGAAATCCCGATGGGTATTGTTCTGAGCCATGCGGGGACACGTTACAGATTGAATACGGTTGACAAAGCCAGAGAGTTTTACAACACGGTCCTGGGTGCAGGCTCAGCTCCACCTGTTCAGAAATCCTTGAGTGGCAAAGAGTCGGAGCAGCAATCTGAGGCATTAGGTTTGGTCTCCGCTGGGATGCTGCAAGCTGAATTGCAACGTCAAACGGAGGTTAAAGAGCAGAGAATGACCTGTGCAGCTTACAGACGTAAAGAGAAGGAGCAACGCAAGAAAGAGGCTAAAGAAGCTTCTTCTGAAAGTGCATCATTGCCGGTGGGAGGACCAAGACCCAAGAGTTATGCAACACATGCAGCAATGGCAGATCTCGCAGGTGTCTTCTCCGGGCTCCTGGCCAAGGGTGATGGCAAAGTTTCTGACCTGGAATGTTAACGGATTGAATTCTCCTCAGAAAAGGAAAAAAATCTTTTACTATTTGAAGCAACATAACAATGATGTTATTTGTTTACAGGAAACTCACATCTTACATAAGGATCAGAAATATTTAGTTAATGCTTGTCTGGGATCCCATTTTGTATCTTCTGCTCCTGGGAAAAAGGGGGGAGTTGTTATCTATGTGAAGCAAAATTTACCAGCTTGTCTGGTAGAATCAGATCCCCAAGGAAGATATGTGATGATTGAACTTGGCTTATATGGTAAGAAAGTACTCATAGTGGAACTCTATGCACCAAATCAGCAACAGGAACAATTTTATAGGTTGTTACATCAAAAAATAACTTTGCTGGACTATAGATCCGTGGTACTAATGGGTGATTGGAACGGTGTCTTAGATATACAAAGGGATAAGAAAGGTTCTTCTCCTCTTTGTAAACAAGCAAAATTACCTAAAGCTTTTTTTGACATGAAAGAGGACTGGGAACTAAGGGATTATTGGCGGGAATGTAATCAAGAGGAGAGAGATTTCACCTATTTTTCAGATAGACACCAATCCTTTTCAAGAATTGACTTCTTTTTGATTACAACGGACTTATATAATAGAGTAAAGAATGTAAAGATTTTTCCTAGGTCACTGACGGATCATAGTCCAGTTTGGATGGAGCTGACTCAAGAAAAAGAGGAGAGAAGATCCTGGAGAGTGAATGAAAATCTATTCAGACAAGAAAAGAATGTTCAAAAGTTAAAGGAGTGTTTAAAGGATTATTTTGCTTTAAATATGTATAAGGGGACTTCAATGTCAATGGTATGGGATGCAGGCAAAGCATTTATGCGTGGCATCTTGATAAAAATGAATAATTGTCATAAGCGAAAGCAGACTCAGAAACGTAAAGAATTGGAAGATGAAATTAAATTAAAAGAAAAGTCTTTGATTTTAAATCCTTCTGATGAAAGTATTAAAGAATCTGTAAAGTTATTAAGGACACAATTTAATATGTTGCTAGCGGATCAAGCTGCAACCAACCTATTGTTTATGAAACAAAATACATTTTGTAATGCTAATAAGCCAGGGAGATGGTTGGCTTACCAGTTAAGAAAGAAACAGACTGGCAATTTTTATTTTCTTTGGTAGAGAAAATGAATTTTGGGGATAATTTTTTACATGCACTTAAAGCTATATATCAGCAGCAATCTGCACAAATTGTTGTAAATGGGGGATTGACTGAGAATTTCAATATTCAAAAAGGGACAAGACAAGGATGTCCATTATCCCCATTGTTATTTTTTTTAACATTGGAAATTTTATTGATTCAGATTCGGGAATCGAAGTTAGTTAAGGGTGTAAAGATAAGGAAGAATGAATATAAATTGCGGGCATTTGCGGATGATTTGGTTTTAATTTTGGAACAGCCGAATCAGGCGATTGATGGTTTATTAGAACTTATAACACAGTATGGGAATGTTTCTGGTTTTAAAGTTAATAATTATAAGACTAAGATATTATCTAAGAATATGTCAGTTAAAGAAAGGGAAAGTTTGATTAAAGCCACAGGTTTTCAGATGGTAAAAAAGGTTAAATACTTGGGAGTATATCTAACTGCTTCAAATGGAAAATTGTACAAGAACAATTATGAACCACTATGGGCAAAAGTCCAAAAGGATTTAATAGATTGGAAAAAATTGCAATTGTCATTGTTGGGGAGAATTTCAGCTGTAAAAATGAATGTTCTACCAAAGTTTCTTTTTTTGTTTCAGATGATACCTATTCTTAAAAAAGAGGCAAATTTGGAGGAATGGCAAAAGGGTATCAATAATTTTATATGGGCCGGGAAGAAACCAAGGGTTAAATTTAAGATATTACAGGATGCTCGAGAAAGAGGGGGACTTAAGGCACCCAATTTGAAATTATATTATGATGCAGCCGCCCTAACTTGGTTAAGTGATTGGCTTAATTTAACAAATATGGATATTCTTTTTTTGGAAGGTTGGGATTTAATATATGGTTGGCATGCATATTTAATTTTTAATAAGAAAGTTGATCGGACTTTTAAATCACATATTTTGAGGAATGCCTTACTTCGTGTTTGGAAGAAGTATTATTATAGATTAAATTATAAAATACCTATCTGGGGGATTCCCAGACATGCAATTGAGGGAACCTCTAAGGGGACAAATTTTGATAAAATTTCATATAAAGAATTGTTAATTTGTTCTGGTTCGAATTGGCATTTGAAATCCCTAGATGTATTAAGGCAGCAAAATATTCTACAGTCATGGTTTCAATATTTACAAATAATGGATAGATGGACTGTAGACAAGAAAGAGGGAATAACACTAGAAGATAGACAATTGGTTATTCAGATTAAAAACCAAGGTCCGGCTCATATAAAAAGAATATATAATGTTTTATTAGAGTTAGATTCGGAAACAGAATTGGTTAAAGATTGTATGATTAAATGGGCTCAGAATATACAGGAGCCGATCTCATTGGATTTATGGGAGATAATTTGGATAAGAAATGTTAAATTTACACAAGCTCAAAATTTGAGAGAAAATTTTTATAAAATGTTTTATAGATGGCATTTAGATCCTAAAAAATTATCTTGTATGTATTCCAACATACAGCCCAAATGTTGGAGATGTGGCAATAATGATGCGACATACTTTCATATTTGGTGGAATTGTAAAAAAGTAAAGGCTTTTTGGATTATGATTTGGTGGAACATTCAAAAGATTTTTAGAAAGAAGATAAAGTTTACTCCTCAACTATTTTTACTTGGTATTTTTGTTGACTTAAATGAAAAAGAAACTACTTTGATGTTGAATTTATTAACTGCAGCAAGGTTACTAGTAGGTCTATATTGGAAGAAAGATTCTTTGCCTACTTTAGAAGAATGGATATTTAAAGTATCTAGTTTTGCAGAAATGGCAAAAATTTCTGCTTATTTAAAGGATCATACACAAGAAAGATATATTACTGTATGGGGAAGGTGGATAGATTATATTCAGAAAAAATATGGAATTAAAAAGTTTTATTTATTTTATGAATGAATATCAAATATTATAGAGAATTGTTTTATAAGTTATGGAGTTAAAGGTTAATTATGATATTTTTTTCTTTCTCTTTTTTTTTCTTTTTTCTTAATTATTATAATTTTCTTTTTCTTTTTTTTCTTAACCCTGTATTCTGCTCTGGGAAGTGAAGGGAGGGGGGATGGGGTGGGAGGGAGGGTAAGGGGGGGGGTTCTCTATTTTAAAATTTTATTGTATTTTTATAAATGATTGTATGTTTTAAAAAATAAAAATTTTCAATAAAAAAAAAAGAAAGAAAGAAACAGAGACAGAGAATAATAGATAAAATAAATTATCAGGGTAAATTAGTTTCTCAGAATGAATTGATTAAGAAATCTTTTTTGGATTATTATCAAAAATTATATAAATCTACCAATGTTCAAATTTTAGATATAAATAAATACTTAAATGAGGCTAGTTTTCCCAAATTGACAGAGGATCAGAAACAGGAAATTAATGGTTTAATTACTAAGGAGGAAATTGCGTTAGCAATTCAACAATTGAAACCAGGGAAAGCACCGGGTACGGATGGGTTAACAGCTGTTTATTATAAAGCTTTAATGGAGGAGATGATTCAGCCATTAGGTGATCTTTTTAATGATATTTTACAGGGTCTAGAGATTCCTCCTTCATGGCGTAGTGCTTTTATATCATTGATTCCAAAGGAGGATCAAGATCTTACTTTACCAAAGAATTATAGGCCTATATCTCTTTTAAATGTGGATTATAAGATATTTGTAAAAATTTTAGTAAATAGGCTTATGAGGGTTGTGCATCATCTTGTGCATAAAGATCAATCTGGGTTTATAACTGGAAGGTATATGAAAAATAATGTTAGACAAATTATCAATTTATTAGAATATTTAGATAAGAACAACCAAGTTCCTGCAGGGCTGATATTTTTAGATGCTGAAAAAGCTTTTGATCAACTGAATTGGCATTTTATGTTAAGAGTAATGGAAGAGATGAATTTTGGTGAAAAGATAGTACAAGCTCTTATGGTAATATATCAAAAACAAACGGCACAACTTATTGTTAATGGAGGTTTGTCAGAGGTTTTTACAATAGAGAAAGGTACTAGGCAGGGATGTCCATTATCACCGTTGTTGTTTGTTTTAACATTGGAAATATTGTTGATCAAAATCCGAGAGTCGCAGGAAATTAAAGGAATAGAAGTTAATAAAAAAGAATACAAATTAAGAGCTTTTGCAGATGACTTGGTGGTTACTTTGTCGCAACCTACTCACTCTGCAGAAAAGTTATTACAACTGATTCATTATTATGGTGTGGTTTCGGGTTTTAAGATTAATGTTAATAAGACTAAAATTTTACCTAAAAATATGACTAGTCAGGAGAAGCAGACTTTGGTTAATTTGACGGGTTTTGAAATTGTTAATAAGGTAAAATATTTGGGGGTGATGTTATCTGTTTCTAATGCAAAATTATTTAAAAATAATTATGAAAGGTTGTGGGTTAGGGTACAGAAAGATTTGAAGAATTGGGAGAAGTTGCAATTATCCCTCATGGGAAGAATTGCAGTGATAAAAATGAATATTCTACCCAAGTTTCTCTTTTTGTTTCAAATGTTACCGATTTTGAAGAATGAGATTAATTTAAGTGAATGGCAGAAAGGCCTTAATAAATTCATTTGGGCAGGGAAAAAGCCAAGGCTTAAGTTTAAAATTATGCAAGACTTCCGTGAGAGGGGTGGACTCAAGGTACCGAATTTGAAATTATACTATGATGCGGTGGTTCTAACACTAATTAGTGATTGGGTAAATTTGACAAACTCTGAGATATTACATTTAGAGGGATGGGATTTACTTTTTGGGTGGCATGCCTATTTAATATTTAATAAAAAAATTGATTGGGTCTTTAAAGCTCATATTTTAAGAATTTCTTTACTTAGGACCTGGAGAAAATATTATAAAAGTGATTTTAAAGTACCATTATGGGCTATACCTTGGCATGCGATAGAAGGAATAAAAAGAGGTGCTAAAATGGATATGGTATCTTATAGACAGTTACTTAGATGGGATGGACAAAACTGGCAGTTAAAATCACGGGAAGAGTTAGCACAAGAAAATATTATTTATTCTTGGTTCCAATATAGGCAACTAGTAGATAGATGGAAGGTGGATTGTAAGGTGGGTATTCTTAGAGAAGATGAAAATCTTATTAAGCAAGTGAAGGATCAAAGACAAACCCACATTAAGAGGATTTATGGGGTTTTAGTTGAACTGGATTCAGAAACGGAACTAATTAAAGATTGTATGATTAGATGGGCGCAGAATTTTGGTGAGCCAGTTCCATTGGACATTTGGGAAACCATTTGGGTGAGAAATGTAAAATTTACACAAGCACAGAACTTAAGGGAGAATTTTTATAAAATGTTTTATAGATGGCACCTTGATCCACAAAAAATGTCTCTTATGTACCCTGACTTACAACCTAAATGTTGGAGATGTGGTTGTATGGATGCTACCTATTATCATATTTGGTGGTCGTGTAGAGAGATAAAAGCATTTTGGATTAAGATATGGTGGAATATCCAGAGAATTTTTAGAAGGAGGGTAAAATTTACTCCGCAATTATTTTTGTTGGGTATAGTTACTGATTGTGATACAAAGGAGGTTATATTGATGTTAAATTTGATTACAGCCGCGAGGCTGTTAGTAGGACAATATTGGAAGAAGGAATCTTTGCCTACATTGCAGGAATGGTTTCTTAAAGTGTCTTATTTGGCGGAAATGGCAAAGATTTCGGCTTTTTTAAAGGAACAAACGCAAGAGAAATTTCTTGCTGTTTGGGATAAATGGATAAAATTTATACAATTTAAATTGGATATAAAAAAATATCATATAGCTTTTTCATAATTTTTATTTTTATATATATACATATATATGTTAATGTTATATTTTTTTTTCTTTTTCTTTCTTTCTTTCTATAAATATAATTTCTTAACTGTTTTTTTAATTAAGCCTATATCCTGATCTGGGAAGCTCAGGGAGGGGAAGGGGGGGTGTTTGGGTGGGGGTCGGGGGAGGGGGGTTTTGTTGTGTAATGTTTAGTTTTTTTTTCTCTTTGTATATGTGGTTTTTTGTTATTGTATTGTTATTTTTTTTTGTAAAATTTATAAAACTTTTTAATAAAAAAAAAAGAACAGAAAAGATGAGGCACGTAAGATTGGAAGCATATTCACGGGTGGAGAGGGGATACTTGAGAAGGGAGCAAGAATGGAGGAGAATAGTCAGGAACAGCAGGGAGAGCTGCGGATTAGAGGAGGGGAGGAAACAGGAGAGAGTGGAGTTGATAGGTATGGAAAAGAGCAGGCAGGAATAATAGGTAGGAAAGTAGTTTTGGGGGGGGGAAAGTTTGGGAAGGAGAGTCCAATAGGAACGCTGGTCGGTAGATGGGAACAGTATGTAGGACAGCAGGCAAGGGAAGGAAGAATGCTGGAAGACACAGCAAACAGAGCAGTGGATTGGAGAGGGGGGGAGGAAACAGGAGAGGGGGGGACTGACAGGAAAGGAGAAGGGCAGATAAGAATAGAAGGTAGGACGGTAGATTGGGGGGGAGGAAAGCTTAAGAAGGAGGGTTTAACAGGAATGGATGTTGGCATGTGGGAACAGCATGTAGGATGGCAGGTCAGAGGAGGAGGAATGCTAGACAAGAGAGAATGTATAGAAATGGATGAACAACAGGCAAGTCAGCAGATGATGGGGAGGACATTGAAGAGGGGAAGATGGACAGTGGGGGAGGAGGGTAAACAGGAACAGCAAGTAGAGCAGTGGATCAGGAAGGAAAAGATATTGAGGAAGAGAACATCAATAAGTATGGTTGGGGAAAGGCAGGAGCAACAGGTTGATCAACAGGTGGGAGGATTGAAGGAAGGAGGGGGAAGGATGACAGGAATGGACAACAAAGGGTGTATGAATCGGCAGGCTGGGAGAGGAGGGGGGTTGAAGGAGGGAGTTGTAATAAGAACTGGCAATGGTATGCAAAAACGGCAGGCAGATCAGCAGCCCAGGAGCCGGCTACTGATAACAGCACAGGGAGGAGGAGACAGCACAAGGATGACAAAGCAAGAAAAATCAATGTTAGAGTGCAAAAAAGAGAGGGCGGAACAGGCAAGGTTGTCACAGGCAATCAGAAAGAGTGGCCCTGTCACGAGGGCAATGAGTAGGCAATTGGATCAGCAAGGGGATAAAAAGAACTTCCCACCCCCTAAGCCCCACTCTGAGGACGCTGGCAGAGGACCAGCGAAAGCTAAGTTGTTTTAACTTTTGTATATAACTGTTTTTATTGTTTTAAATGTGGTTTTAACAATAAATAACTGGAGTATACTTTCGATTGCATCATTGAACAATATATATATGTATGTATGTATGTATGTATGTATGTATGTATGTATGTATGTAATTCTCAGATGGAGGCACCTGGATCGGCTGCGGCTGCATTGGCTCTTGAAGGTGAAAGGTTTTTGGGGGATATAAGGAATATAGGCCACATGACCGGGAAGGTTTTAATGTGTTTGAGCAACATGGTGGGACTAAGCTAATATATGACCAACAATCTTTGCTGGCATGGTGAGTTTTTATCTGTTTTGGAACTGTTGGCAAGACCGTTAAAAGTTATTTGTGCTGTTTGAAATTGTTCTGCTGGCAGCAAGATCTGACTGCTGGCCGAGCGACGGATTCTATTGCAAATCAGGGCTATTTCCAAAGGAGGCAGAGAGGGAGAGGTCCCAGGGCTTATGGAGCGAAGGAACTGGGTGGGGCTGTCGGCAGGCCCAGAGGATGGGAAAGAGGCTTTTGGAAGAGTTGGAGGCAGTGGCAGCATGCTCCAAGGGCAAAAAGGAGTGAGGTCTCTTTAAGGAAATCGTGGAAGAGACAGGATCAGAAAAAGAAAAGGAGGCAAGGTTGTCATGTAGGAATACAAGCTAACTTGAGGGCTAATCCACCAGAGCTCCATTTCCATCAGTCCTGTTTACCATCATTCATTCTCTAGAGACTAAAATGGACATTCTGAAACTTGAGCTGGCCACGAACAAGGAGTGTATATCAGAGGTGGTGACCATTTGAGAGCTGTATGCAACGAAGTTTCATTTTGATATATGCCAATTGGTGTACATTCAAGGTGACAATAAAGTTGTTGTAAATTATGTTCTGTCCTCACTGCCAACAGCATTGGGCCTAGAGATACCAAGCTTTCAAAAGTACCTATTTGCTAGCTTTCTTGTACCATGTGATGTATTACACTAAAAAAGACAGAAAAATCTTATTTGCTTTAAATGTCCATACTGCACAGAACTCATCATGCAGGATCATCTGTATTTCCAGAAAAGCTTCTAGAATATAAAAACTCTCATATTTAGAAAAGAAAAAGAAAAAAGAAAAGAAAAGTGGACTGTCTCTTTTATTCTAAGTAGGAATAAACCATATCATTTTGAACTAAGTCCAACAACGTTGCATGAAGTGTAACAGATTTATCTAAATGCAAAGAACTTATATTTAGGAATAAAAACGGAAGTGGTGTATAAGGAGAAGCAGTGTAGAACATTGGACAATCATATCTATGCAGATTCTCAGGTCACCCAGGTCATGGTTGACCCAAAGGTGCTTTATTTCAAAAGGCAACTGGACTTTCTTTATTTTAGCAAGCAGTAACAATCAAAACCAAGTCCAGTTGCCCTTTGAAAAAAAAAAGCACCTTTGGGATTGAACTATCATATACACTGAACTCCAGGGAGAAGATCAGAAAGTAGAAGCAGGCAATCAGTAATTTCCCTCAATTCCTTTTATGCAACCCCCCCCAGACCTTTCTCATCACAACTGAAAACATTTGAGAGCATAATTTCTTAAATTAGGTGAGATGGGTAGTCAAGAAATTTAATCAACCAATAAATAAAATGTTGGCGTGAGGAATACATGAAGACTCACATACAAGGCCCATGATTAACAAAGTTCTCAAAACAAAAGAATTCATTCCTCCAAAAACTAAAGAGAAAAAGAAAACTCCTGGTCCAACCCTGTCCCTTTGCATTACTAAAGTGCCAATAACATTACTACTACTACTACTACTACTACTACTACTACTACTACTACTACTACTACTATTATTATTATTATTATTATTATTATTATTATTATTATGAACCACATAGGACAGAATAAGCTGATCTTAAGACATCAGGCATCCAATGAAGCTCCACAATTATTGTGCTAATTTCTTTGGAGGGTTAGCAAGATCTTACTTTCTATTTCCATATACAGCAGAAACTGGAGATTAGCCAAAAGAATGCTGATGGGAGACTAGAAGGAATATTTTGTTTTGTGGATTAATATCTCCTCTACTTCTAGAAGATTAAGCAAACAACATCTAACTCTTAATTAAAATCCCTTTCTTTGATACTGCATTCAACAACTAAGGGGAAGGTATTGTGTTATATAAAACATTAGTTATATATCTTAATTAAAATTTTCAAATTAGAATCACTTTCAAGTACTATTAGGTTTAATTAATTTTAATTAAATCTTCCTCCAAATAAGAGGTCAATATAACTCTACAAAAGTTACCTTTTTCATAATGAACTTTGATATAGTTAAAAAAAAATAGACAGCTACTAATGAAATATATGGCATTATTCAAACAATCATATCTAAAATAAGACTATTTATTGGAAAACATCTTCCAAGTGTTCCTTTTCAAAATATGAGTGCAATTTCAATAATTTTGGTTATCTAAAATGGAAAATGGATTTGTTGTATACCTGTTGAAAATAAATGAAATGAATCAACTTCCATTCCCAAACAACCAGAAAATACTGTCCTTTAGTATTATTTTACTCAACAGTCTAAAAACCCTCTATATTCTGATATATTGCTGTCGAGATCTCAATATTTATAGTTTCTACAATAAAACTAAACTCATAAAAATCAACAGGATCAATTATATACCTATAAAAATGGATCCTTTTGTTGTTTATTTGTGTTGTGTATATGTGTATGTATGGATAGATCTCTCTCTCTCTCTCTCTCTCTCTCTCTCTCTCTCTCTCTCTCTCTCTCTCTCTCTGTGTGTGTGTGTGTGTGTGTGTGTGTGTGTGTATGTGTGTGATATATCAATCCAGGATAAAAAGCAGGTTTGAGACATAAATGTGTTCTCCGAGCTTAGACCATCTTTATTGTTATTGTCAATTGCGAAGTTGTGTCCGACCCATCGCGACCCCATGGACAATGTTCCTCCAGGTCTTCCTGTCCTCTACCATCTTCTGGAGTCAATTTAAGTTCACACCTACTGCTTCAGTGACTCCATCCAGCCATCTCATTCTCTGTTGTCCCCTTCTTCTATTGCCCTCAATCTTTCTCAGCATTAGACCCTTCTCCAGTGAGTCCTCCTTCTCATTAAGTGGCCAAAGTATTTGAGTTTCAACTTCAGGATCTGGCCTTCTAAAGAGCAGTCAGGGTTGATCTCTTCTAGGACTGACCGGTTTGAACACCTTGCAGTCCAAGGGACTCGCAGGAGTCTTCTCCAGCACCATAGTTCAAAGGCCTCAATTCTTTGGCGCTCAGCCTTTCTTATGGTCCAACTTTCACAGCCATACATTGCAACTGGGAAAACCATGGCCTGGACTATACGCACTTTTGTTGGCAGGGTGATGTCTCTGCTTTTTAGTATGCTGTCTAGATTTGCCATAGCTTTCCTCCCCAAGAGCAAGCGTCTTTTAATTTCTTGGCTGCAGTCCCCATCTGCGGTGATCTTTGAGCCCAGAAAAATAAAATCTGTCACTACCTCCATTTCTTCCCCATCTATTTGCCAGGAGTTGAGAGGGCCGGATGCCATGATTTTGGTTTTCTTAATGTTGAGTTTCAACCCAACTTTTGCACTCTCCTTCTTCACCCGCATCAAGAGGCTCTTTAGTTCCTCTTCACTTTCTGCCATTAGAGTGGTATCATCTGCATATCTTAGGTTGTTGATATTTCTCCCGGCAATCTTAATTCCAACTTTTGATTCATCTAGCCCTGCCTTTCTCATGATGTGCTCTGCATATAAGTTAAATAGGCAGGGCGACAGTATACAGCCTTGCCAGACTCCTTTTCCAATTTTGAACCAATCAGTGGTTCCGTGTTCAGTTCTCACTGTTGCTTCTTGACCCGCATATAAGTTTCTCAAGAGACAAATGAGATGGTCTGGTACTCCCATCTCTTTAAGAACTTGCCACAATTTGTTGTGATCCACACAATCAAAGGCTTTTGCATAGTCAATGAAGCAGAAGTAGATGTTTTTCTGGAACTCCCTAGCTTTCTCCATGATCCAGCGTATGTTGGCAATTTGATCTCTAGTTCCTCTGCCTCTTCGAAATCCTGCCTGTACTTCTGGTAGTTCTCGATCCACATACTGCTGGAGTCTAGCTTGTAGGATTTTAAGCATAACTTTACTAGCATGTGAAATGAGTGCAATGGTGCGATAGTTTGAACATTCTTTGGCATTGCCTTTCTTTGGAATTGGAATGTAAACTGACCTTTTCCAATCCTGTGGCCACTGTTGAGTTTTCCAAATTTGCTGGCAAATTGAGTGTAGCACTTTTACTGCATCGTCTTTTAAGATTTTGAATAGCTCAGCTGGAATACTGTCACCTCCACTAGCTTTGTTGTTGCTCAGATTTTCTAAGGCCCATTTCACTTCACATTCTAGGATGTCTGGTTCGGGGTCAGTTACCATCTCATTGTGGTTATCTGGGATGTTAAGCTCATTCTTGTATAGTTCTTCTGTGTAGTTTTGCCATCTCTTCTTAATCTCTTCTGCCTCTGTTAGGTTTCTGCCATTTTGGTCCTTTATCCTGCCCATCTTTGCATGAAACATTCCCATCATATCTCCAATTTTCTTGAAGAGATCTCTGGTCCTCCCTATTCTATTGTTTTCTTCTATTTCTTTGCATTGTTCATTTAAGAAGGCATCCTTATCTCTTCTAGCTACTCTCTGGAATTCTGCATTCAGTTGGATGTATCTTTCTCTTTCTCCTTTGGCTTTTGCTTCCCTTCTTTCCTCAGCTATTTGCAAAGCTTCCTCAGACAGCCATTTTGCTTTCTTGCATTTCTTTTTCTTTGGGATGGTTTTAGTTGCTACCTCTTGTACAATGTTGCGAATTTTCATCCATAGTTCTTCAGGCACTCTGTCTATCAGATCTAATTCCTTAAATCTATTTGTCACCTCTACTGTATATTCATCAGGAATATGATTTAGTTCATACCTGAGTGGCCTAGTGCTTTTCCCAACTTTTTTCAATTTAAGCCTAAATTTTGCAACGAGAAGGTCATGATCTGAGCCACAGTTAGCTCCTGGTCTTGTTTTTACTGACTGTATAGAACTTCTCCATCTTTGGCTGCAGAGCACATAGTCAATCTGATTTCTATGTTGACCGTCTGGTGATGTCCATGTGCAGAGCCGTCTCTTGGGTTGTTGGAAAAGAGTGTTTGTTATGACCATCATATTCTCTTAACAAAATTCTATTAGCCTGTGCCCTGCTTCATTTTGTACTCCAAGGCCAAACTTGCCTGTTATTCCGGTTATCTTTTGCCTTCCTACCTTAACATTCCAATCCCCCATGATGATAAGGACATTATTTTTTGGTGTTAATTCTATAAGGTGCTGTAGGGCTTCATAGAACTGGTCAATTTCATCCTCTTCAGCACCAGTGGTTGAGGCATAGATTTGGACTATTGTGATATTGAATGGTTTGCCTTGGATTCGAATTGAGATCATTCTGTCATTTTGGGGATTGTATCCCAGTATTGCTTTTCCTATTCTTTTATTGACTATGAAGGCTACTCCATTTCTTCTGAGGGATTCTTGCCCACAGTAGTATACCTGATGGTCATCTGAGTTAAATTCACCCATTCCTGTCCATTTTAGTTCGCTGATTCCTAAGATGTCGATGTTCAGTCTTGTCATCTCTTTTTTGACTACGTCTAGCTTGCCTTGATTCATGGATCTTACATTCCAGGTTCCTATGGAGAAAAAATCTTTACAGCATCAGACTTTCCTTTCACCACCAGATATATCCACAGCTGAGCGTCCTTTCGGCTTTGGCCCAGTCACTTCATTCTTTCTGGTGCTACTAGTACTAGCCCTCTGCTCTTCCCCAGTAGCATATTGGACACCTTCCAACCTGAGGGGCTCATCTTCCAGTGTCATATCTTTTTGCCTTTTAGTACTGTCCATGGGGTTTTCATGGCAAAGATACTGGAGTGGTTTGCCATTTCCTTCTCCAGTGGATCACATTTTGTCAGAACTCTCTGCTATAACCTGTCCATCTTGGGTGGCCCTGCACGGCATAGCTTATAGCTTCATTGAGTTACACAAGCCCCCTCACCACAACAAGGCAGTAATACATAAAGGGGACTATCTTTATTATGTACTTCTTAAAGTCTACAAAGAAATAACTGAATCTTGCTTATTATAGGTATATAATTGATCCTGTTGATTTTTTTTATGAGTTTAGTTACACTATGTGACGATCGTGATATACACATCATCCAGAATATATTTCCCAAAGTGGTCAATATCAAACACCAAAGATGGATGGGGGCTATACTAGAAGACCTCCAAGGTCCCTTCCAGCTCTATTCTATTCTATTCTATTCTATTCTATTCTATTCTATTCTATTCTATTCTATTCTATCCAAGGGTCATATTTGGATGTTCAGGAACAAAAGGGGCCAATGAGCTGAAGAGTTTGAGGATTCCTGATATACGGTAGAGGAAACATTTCATTTGAGGTTAGTATTTGTCATCATTTCCCTAATTATGAGTAATAAAAATAACTACAGTTCAGCAAAGCTAGGAAGGGTATACAAATGCTGGTAATGCATATAAAAATGAATAATATGTTTTTTTTACAGTGATTCTGATTTCTATCTTCCTGAGATTCTTCCTAGACCTCTGGAGTGAGCATTTATGTCCATTCCAATCATGTCCATAATCATTAATTATATGTATAAGTTGAATTTTCTGATGGATGCACATTTTCAGGGATATTTTTTACATCTCTCTGTCTCAGACACACACACAATACTTGTTGGCCATATTGCCTCTTCTTTCCTTTCATAATTCTACAATCTATGTCCCCCTAATTAGCAGTTATCTGCTTCCTTGTGCTTGTCATCTGGATGGGAGACAAAATGAACAACTGCCCCTCTGACTGTATTACTGATGATGGCTTCTGCCTTGCTACAGTTGGTACATAACATTAAACATGTATATTAACTTTTTATTTCCCCAAGCAACCAAACTTGTATTCTCTCTTGATGCCTCTTTTAAAGGAAAGTGTATAGCTTCCATATGCATAAGATAAGCTCTAATGATGCCTATCTCCACTTATTTATTTATTTAAACATTCATATCTACTCTTCAAGCAAAGAGCCTCCCTGAGCATATAATCAATAGAAGCAGGACAATCTGTGTCTGCAGGCTTACTATCAAAACCTGTTAAAAATATATCAAGTATGCTTTTTTTTTAAAAAAAAAGGTGCAGTTTTATAAAAAAGAAAAAAAAGAAACCCAAATCCTTATAAATTAGCATATTTTGCAAACATCAGCTCCATCTGTTTACTTTATTGTAATGCCAAAATTTGAAATATGTGCATTAATTGTGGCTGCTTTTCCAGTGAGGAAGGCCAAGTGTAGGGGCTTTTAGTCTCTCATTTTTCTTTCATTTCTTTTTCAGCCATCTTTTCTCTCAATTTGAGGAGCAATGTGCAGCAATGGAATTTATGAAACCTGGTGTCCTCAAGTCTATTGCATACTGAGAAACAGGCAGCTCCACTTACACACAGGAAATTCTGTCCTACAGTAAAAGATTATCGAAGAGTCCTTGTCTTCTGCATGTAGGATTGCTATAGATGCAGTGGTGGGATTCAGCTGGTTTGCCTCACTTCGGCAGAACCGGTAGCTAATTTTTTGTTGCTCAGGCCCAGAATGGACATCCACACAGAGAACTGGTTGTTCACATATTTGAATCCCACCACTGTATAGATGGGACTGTCAAACCCATATGGTTTGATAAAGCATAACTGTTCTAACCGCTTGGGAAAACTGAAATTGAGTTCTGAAGGCAAAAGGAATAAATCACTGAGTTTTTCAAGCAACACCATGTGTATTCTGTACATCTGAGAACTTGACTCAGTCCTTATTCAAAAAGACAGTTATGATTCCAGTGTCTGCATTTCCCTGTCATAATCATTGGAGGAGAAAGAAGTAAAAAAAAAAAATGCAAATACATTTATTTATTCAAAGAAATCCTTTGATCATCTTTAAGTGAAGAGAACTCCCCTTTCCCCTCCAGTTTCTCTCAAGCCCTATTCAGGCCCTTCCTTGCAGAAGTTTAGACTGTCCAGATAATTGCAGGTAATCAGAAGCAGAATTCTTGACAATCCCCTCTTAATTTGGCTACCAAAATTAGAACAACTGTCAACAACCAAATTGGATTTTTACATCCTCATTTGTCCAGTGTTTAACTTAAGGGTTCCTTCCTTCCTTCCTTCCTTCCTTCCTTCCTTCCTTCCTTCCTTCCTTCCTTCCTTCCTTCCTTCCTTCCTTCCTCCCTCCCTCCCTCCCTCTTTCTTTCTTTCTTTCTTTCTTTCTTTTTTTCTTTCTTTCTTCTCATGAGTCCATCTATATGAAAATTCATGCAATTTCCCCTAATACATGCATTTATTATATATCTTGTGTTTGGAAACTGTCCATTTGAAAAGATGAATTTTCATTTATGAATTGGCTTAAAAGAGTTGACTGATATAGCTTTTGATTAAGATATATGGCAAAAATTTACTCCGTCCTTAATTGCAATTCCAAATTTAGGCATTCTTATCTGTTTTGATTCACAAGGGTGATAAAAATAAAAGAAAATGCCACTACGTATGTCAAATACAGGCTCCAAGTCTCAGAGAGGATCATTAACTGCTCTAGTTGTTAATGGAAAGATAAGAGATGTGTAGAGATGTATAAGCTCTGATAAATTTATTGAAATCCAGTTGGAAGTGAACAGACAGAACAATTTTATCTTTTAAAATATGCTAAGATTTTGTAAATGCTTATTTTGTTGTAATTCCTAGGCTTTGTTAAAATAGAATTATGATCATAATAAATACGGTAAGCTTGGGCAAGTATGTACAGGTTCTATATGTCATTCTCTTTTTATGCCCACAGAATTAAGGGGAAAGAGTATGCACAAAATACAAAAAAACATTATTTATTGTTTAGCATATGATTTTTATACAGCTAACCAGGAGATATAGTATTAGTATAAAGTAGTTATTTGGCTGCCAGAGAATGCTACTCTGTTTAATTCACACTCATGTGCTATCTAGGGTGCACCACAGATTGTGAATTAGCTTTTCAACAGAAAGAAAATCAGCATCCAGCAGCAGCATCCAGGGCCTTCTCTCACCAATCATGTCACCTTGCAGTCGGATGTCACATCTGGGCAGGTCCAGCACCGGCAGGGATCTGACCGTCCACATGAAACACCACCATAAGGTACCTATTTGTCTACTCACATGTAACATGCTTTCAAACTGCTAGATGGGCAGAAGTTGAAGCTGTGATGGGAGCTCATTCCACCATGTAATGCTAGGAACAAAGACCATCTCCAGTGTCTTTAAGCCACTGAGCTACTGCACCACACAAATGTAATTATAAGAACAATTAAAATTGCTGAGGAATTAAATAAGGTCCATTTGTCTTAACCTCACTCCCATTAATTCCTTCAAGCTGATATGGGATAATTGTCACCTAATTTCCATCTGCCACTTCACATATATCCACTTTGAGGTCTCTATAGTCTTCTTCTCTGTAGAACATGGATGAAGGACATATACATGATCAGCAAGTTCACCAAGGGCACCATTCTAGGCTCATTATAATCACCATATACCACTTTTTGTTTTCTCTGCCATGAGGAAAATCAATCCAAGCAGAGACCCACTTATCTGATATTGTCATTTTCAAGAAACCTGAATCCTAAGGAAGATAGCAAGAACAATTGCTGAGAAAACTGAAAAAGACAATTGTTTGGCTACCTTGTTAATTTTTAATGAAAGCATGGGTTGCTAAGGTGCCTTCAAGGAATGAAAAATCGAGTGACAGATTTCCATGATATTCCCCTGAGGACACGGAATAATAAATAAATAAATGCCAGGATTGCAAAAATATCCAATTGTTTTCATGCCTAAAGCTCACTTGGTAATGAATGATAATGGCCCTAAAGCTACATTTGAGGTTACAACCACGACTGTTTTAAAAATTAGTAAAAAGCTTGCCTTGATTATTTCTATGAAGACTTTTAGAACTTGTTTGCCTAATTATCTCCAATCAGGCCTGAGAGTTCAGTTTGAGGGTTAAAGAGCTTGCAGTTTCATTATAGATAAGCTCAGGGATATTGATTTGAATGGGCTTCTGTTCCTCCCCTGCCTCCTTTCTGCTAGAAAGGGCAGAAAGTTTTCAAATACTGTGGCAGGGTGAAAGGATTGTAATGGTGAAAGAAGCCAATGCAGATCAAATGAAATGGCTGCAGTTAGTTTTATTTGGAATTTTGCTCATAATTTGTTCCCTTTTCTAAATCTCCCTTCCCCTGCCCCATGGCAACAACAATACAATCATATTAGCTACTTGATCAATTCCATTTCAATTTGTGGTCATCAGGCCCACTGACAAAGCCACATTTTCAGGGCCTTTCAGAAAAACAGCAGGCTATGGGCAAGTTGTATGTCAGGGCAATGGTGTTCTGTAAAGAAGGAGTTAGCACTGAGAAGACCTTTTTCATGGTCCTACCAAATGACAACCCTTAATTCATAGGACCCATAACATGCCCTGCCTTCCATCTGATGGGCCAGGTAGAGGTAATAGGGCAGGGATCCCCAACCCCTGGTCCACCAGCAACTGGTCCGCACAAACAAGCAAAGCCCCATCTGTGAGATGCAGACAGCACACAAAACCACGCACTCTCCAGTATGTAGAAAAACTTTTCTCCATGGAACGGGTCCCTGGTGCCCAAAAGGTTGGGGACCTCTGTAATAGGGGAAAGATGATCCTTCAAATAATTGCCAAGGTGGGCATAACAATCATATGAAGTTCAGATATATTCAAACATGGCTCTGTGCACATGGAAAGCATGTGGAAGAGTGAATTAGTGGATACATATGTGACTAATGTGTGACTTGAACCAGATGGAGGATTGGGAAAATCTTTGCACTTCAGACTTCTTTGTTATTCACCTTGTTGCCCTCTGTCAGTGAGGCACCCACAGAGGTAGCACAATCCTCAAATAACTCCTTAGTGACCCAAACATTAGACAAAAATAATAAGAGAAGAAGAAATAATAATAATAATTAAGTTTTTATAAGATAAAAATATAGAAGAAACAAAAGTTAGAAAAATAAGAAAAAGGAAAGAGAGAGAAAAAGTAATGACTTTTGACTTACTTTGATGCAGTAGATTACAAAAAATAATACATCAACCTTTGCTTTACGTTCCACAACATTTTGAGACATTTCTATAATTACAAAATCATTCCAACCAACAAAAACTAAAATCAAAGTTTCATTTTTTTTCCTGGTTTCAAGCAAAAAGTCCTGGAGCGGATTCCAAATAGAAGTAAAACTATATACTGTAAATTACGCTCTTTTTTAAAACAGTCAATTTCACCATCTCCACCAACTCCATCACCTTTACCATCCTTTCTTTCATTGTGAGAATTAATGTATCCTTCCATCTTTGTACATAAAAGATTATTGCCAGTGTCAACATATATAATAACAAGGTTCCAGATTTTCTTTCAAGTCTTTTGTGCATCAAATCTGAAAAGTGAAAAAATTCTTCTGAATCAAAGTAGAAACCTGATCCCAGTATTTCTTTGCTTTATCACAAGTCCATCAAAAATGATTAAAAAATACCATCTGTGCAGTTGCATTTCCAAGATAAAGAATAACAAAATAATAAAGTTGGAAGAGACCTTTGAGGTCTTCTAGTTCAACCCCCTGCTCAAGCAGGAAACCATATGGTTGTCCAATTTTCCTTAAAAATCTCCAGTATTGGGGTACCTACAACCTCTGGAGGCAAGTCATTCCACTGATGATTTGTTCTAACTATCAGGCATTTTTCTATAGTTTTAAATTGATTCTTTCCTCGATTAGCTTCCATCCATTGCTTCTTGTCTTGCTTTGGAGAATAGGCTGACCCCCTTCTTTGTGACAGCCCCTTAGATATTGGAACACTGTTATCATGTCATCCCTAGTCGTTCTTTTTATTAAATTAGACATACCCAATTCCAGCAACCGTTCCTTATATGTTTTAGCCTTCGGTCCCCTGATCATTTTTGTTGCTCTTCTCTGCATTCTTTCTAATGTCTCAACATCCTTTTTATATAGTGGGTGAGCAAAACTGGATGCAGTACTCCAAGTATGGTGTTACCAAGGCAGTGTAAAATGGTATTAACACTTCATATGATCTTGATTCTATCCCTCTATTAATGTACCCTAGAACTGTGTTGGTTTTTTTGGCAGCTGCAACATACTGCTGGCTTGTATTTAAGTGATTGCCCACTACAACTCCAGGATCCTTCTTGCAGTTATTATTATTGAGCCAGGTACCACCTGTTCTATAATTGTGCATTTGGTTTTTCTCTCCTAAATGTAAAATCTCTACACTGAATTTCATTTCCAAGATACATTTGAAATTCCCTTATACATTTTTGACAATCTCTTGGGTGAAGAGAAGGAAAATGCATATAACTAATGGGTTTTAGGGCTGTTTCTATTGCTGATCATCATATCTCTGAGTCCCTTATACAAGCTGTACAGCTTCAATTCTCATTATTCTACAGTGGTATCGCTGACTTTAATAAGAATGCCCTGGACTTAATGAATAGTAGATTTAATGTAGATGAAGCATTAGAAATTTTGGCATGAAATGTATGACTCAGTACAGGCATTTCAAGCAAGTTATTTTGATTGTACAAATGTCACTTTATTTTGATTCTGAAGTCATTTGGTTGGTAGCATAACACAGGCATTTCCACTGCTTGCCATTACTTACCCTAGAACAATCATAGCATTGGGTAGACTTTCATATCTCTAATTGTCAAAATATTATTGACAGGACATATTGTAAAATATTGCAATATTTCACAATATTCATGAAATGTTGAAGTTAATTAAAATAAATTATTTATCATTTTTTACAGCTTGGGAGTATAGATCCGAAATATGAAAACTGTTAATATGGGTGATCTCAAACCATCTTTAATGTGGTACAAAGAGGCAGATGCTAAGAGCCATACTATGTTACTGAACTAAGGTGAAGATAGGAGAATAGCTGAAGAGAGGCAATGCTCAAAGGACTTCCTGTGTAACATTGAAAAGTACCAGGTCCTGAAGGAGGAACTAGGGAGGATGTGAAAAGCAAAGTCAAAAGTGGGCTCAGGGTGATGGTAGGAGCAGTTGGGGCTATGACTCCTAAGCTGGGAAAGTGACTTCCCAGAAATGACATCAGAGTTCTTTGTCCAGAAGAATGCAATGCTAGGATTACTTAAGATACTTACCCTCAAGTTCCCAGGCCTATAGAAGACAGGAGAAACTGTAAACAAGAAGTTAATATTAAAATACAATGTATCCTCTATTTCAAAGCTTTGGCTGAGTTTACCCAACATGTAATCTTGATTAAAGCAAACAAAGTGATTGAATCTATATAATAGTCCATGCTAAACTATGCTGGGTCTTAATATGATGGGTTGCTTGATACAAAATACTAAGGGAATAGATAGATATCCACATTCACTAAGCCACAGGATAACCAATCCCTTTTTATTCTTGCCTAAGCATTTTGGGCAAACTCAGCCAGTGTGATCCAAGAATGGTTCCCACTTACATCCTTAGTTCAGATCTTGATGATTAAATGAACACGAGCAAAGACTAAATAAAGGGGAGTGGTATGCAGAAGGACATAATGGTGTAGAAAGTATGTGTGCTACTCAGTGTCCCTTATATATTTGCGCTCAACAGCCTGTACCTTTATGTACAAAGTAACAGCTATGTGCACGCTTACTATCCTGTTCTGGTTAATCATGAACAAAACCTGAATCAGAGCTTATAAAATAGTATTTTGTGATGCCTTGCTCTTTATTGATCTTGTTTTTACATACAGAGATGTTTATACAGAAACAAGTTCCTTGCTGCAGGGCATACATCTGCTCCCAGCTATAAATGCAACCTGTACACATTGATACAAATGTTATTGGGAACAAATCTTATGGGTAAGGAAGGATATCTGGATAGATCAGTACTTAATGAAGGAAAAGCATAGCTTTCAACTTTTGTCTATTGTAAACAATATGCCAGAATCTCAAATCATGGTTAGGGTTAGGGTTGGGGTTGCATGCATGAAAAAATCCCCTCCCCTTGCCACCTCCACCACTGCAGATCCCTGGAGCCAGAAAGATTGGGAACTGCTGCTTTGTGGTTTCCCAACTTTTTTGGCTTTGCGGATCAGCTGGGGAGGGTAGAGAGGAATCTTCCACGCACACACAGCTCCATTTGCTCAAACAGTGGACATGCACACCTGCCACTTGCACAAATGGAGTGGGCATGCACACAGACACTCGCTGCTTGCACAAGTGGGGATGCACATTCTGCAGCCCAGTTCTGAAAGGCTCAAGACCCAATAGTAAAAGTGTTTCTCAACTTTGACAATTTTAAGGCATGTAGACTTCAACTCCCAGAATTCCACAGCCAGCATTGCTGGCTGTGGAATTCTCGGAGTTGAAGTCCACATGCCTTAAAATTGTCAAAGTTGAGAAACACTGCAATAGTGGGACACAGCTCAGAGGTTGGGGACCCCTGGTATATGATACACCTGGATTACCAGCCCCCATCATTTTATTTCAATGTTTGTTTTGCAATTGATTAAAAAAAAACAAATCTGCTTAAAAGTAAATAAAGAATTACATGAAAAATCATCAACTACATTTGCTCAAAATTACTTCTCCTTTTCCTTTGTCTTTCTCTGTATTTCCCCATTAACTGTGTCTTTTTGCCTGCTTTACTGCCCTTTTTTTAGAGCTATAATTCTGTTTCTGGTTATGTTCACTATTATTGTATTGTATTGCATGTAGCTCAAAGGATCAGTATGAAATATGCAATAACAAGGGATGTGAAAAAGATGAGCTCCAATGTTTTGTTTATCAGCTCTCCAATGCTTAGCCAACTTAATACATTACTGAATGCCTTCATATCAAGTGTCACATTGATTAGTCATTTTGCTTGAAGAAGACATTGGTATTTCATAACTTTACACATGCGATGCCATTATAAATATTCATTAATGGCTATGAATACTGATAGTTATCTTTCTCACAAGTTTTACTTCTTCCTTTGAAAAGCACTTCACAATCTGGAGAGGAGGTTAAAAATACTATCTTAGAAAACAGGTAAAGTAGTAAATATAGAATGAGACACAAGAAGGTGATTTTATAGTTTTAGCACAAGAAAAAAGTGATATGTAGTGAATTTTGGGTGGGAAATGAAGATTCTAGACAGAGAACGGGGGGCTATTCATGGCTCAAAGCCACCTAATATCATTAAATTTACTTCTAAGAAAGAATCTCAAAGGCACACTGCAATCAAATGGACACTTTATTATTATTATCATCAATCATTTATACAGCACTTAGTATACTCGGTGCTTTAATGTTTTTTTTCTCATAGTCCCATAAAGTAGGTCATCATTATGCATTCTTAATAGCTGAGACACTGAAGATGAGAGAAGGATTTGAAAAGACCCACCTAGCAAATGTACAATGGAAGTGGAATTTAAATAGAGCCCAACTTTTCAATTTGTGACTATGAGATTTATGCAGAAGGAAATGGGCTGTGGATGACAAACTACATAAGCTTGCAATCCATAAGGAAAAAGAAAGAAAGAAAGAAAAAGAAAGAAAGAAAGAAAGAAAGAAAGAAAGAAAGAAAGAAAGAAAGAAAAGAAAAGAAATGGCAGACATTCTCATCAGATTTTCATGTAGGAGTGTTATCTAGACTTGGTGAGATGTTAAGAAAACATGTTGACCCACACTGAAATTGAGAAAACTCAGCTGAAATACACTGTGTATCCAAGCCACTTTAGAGTACAACACCACAGATAAACAACCTTGGTTCCTCTGATTTGAAGTCAGTCAGTTAAACCAGAGATCACCAACCTTTCTCAGTTGGTGGACCAAAGGGAAAGGGAGGAGGTAGCATTTTACACGCATGTGCATGCACATGAATGGGGCTGAAAGCACGTGCATGTTGCAAATGGGGCAGGGCTAGCACTTGCATGATATTCACTAGCCCTGCCCCATTCTTGCATAGCATAGCGCCCCATTTTCGCACCCTGAGGCACAGTAGTGCCTAAACCTTTTGGAAGTTGGACTGCTTTTCCTGAACACAAACTGTGAGCCAAGATTTTCCAGGTTAGCTCCAAGTAAATTACCAATACAACATCATAGGGCTCTTCATTCGAGATGCACAATTTCCAGTTTCCGGGTCTTTGGCAACTCTGAATTATCTTCCTTATCTCTATACAAATGGAAATGTCTTTAAAATAGATTAAAATATGTTTTTATTTGATTAGGGGGTAGCGTGAGGAACCTAATTTTAGAATCTATTCTTATTTATCTGGTAGTTCCAGATTAACATCTTTTTTTTAATTAGAAGGGTATATAAACACTTGCTCCTATCCCAGAGTATTGTGTTAAATGTATTTTTGTTGTTTTGGTTGTTGTAGTATGATATTTGCTTATCAGGTTCAGAGTTAACTTTATAGGATATATTTGCAATTATTCTGTTAGGGTTTGTTTTGATCTGTCCTGTCTCTTGGTCAAGGCACATAACGAATAATTATAATGATAGTTTATACAATAACAGCAATAGCACTTAGACTTATGTACCTCTTCACAGTGCTTTACAGCCTTCTCTAAATGGTGTATCAAGTCAGCATAGTGCCCCCAAAAATCTGGGTCCTCATTTTACCAACCTCGGAAGGGTGGAAGGCTGAGTCAACCTTTAGCCTGGTGAGAATTGAACTGCTGGCAGTCAGCAGAATTGGCCTGCAATACTGCGTTCTAACCACTGCACCACCATGGCTCTTAATATAAGTGTATTATATAAATAATAAAAATGTATTCTAGAATAAATCTGCTCTGCAGTCATAATATACAGAACTATGCTAAAGTTTAGGCACCTGAGTTTTCAATTAATCCCTGGGGGAATAGGAGCTGAGACACTTTTTCATGGCACTAAGTTAAATGTGACATCTTTCTGCAATTTGAATGTATGCCTACTATTTATGTGCACCACTTTTACAGAATAAAAATAGCAACACTAAATATGGCAAACATAGAGGTCTGCACATACATTTCATTGGTACTTTATAACACCTAACCTGGTACAAATAATAGCTTCCAAACATTTATGGTATTCGTCTAAGAATCTTTCAAACTTTCCCCCACTCTTCCCTGCAGAACTTTTCTAGCTCAGAAATATGCTTAGGTCTCCTGCATGCCCTGAGCACTTGAAATCTCTCAACGGATTTTCAGAGATATTTATCTCTGGGGACTATGAAAACTATTCTAAAACCTTTATCATTTTGCTCCTGTAAATATTTCACAGTTGTTTTGGAAAAAACAAATATGTTGTACCTTTTTTTGCTGTAGTATTCAACCTCTTTTCATTCTCAGTTTCTTCATTAACTATGAAACATTTGTCCCAGGGTATGTTATTTAGTTGAATCTCTTCTTTTTTCCACCTGAACACTATTTCCTGAGCCACTGACAGCGGCATAGCCCCAAAATATAATAGATCCACTCCTGTGCTTGATGACGGCCAATATGTTATTTCTCTTCAAATGCATCATCTTTTCTTCCCCTTTTCAAATGTGTCTTGTGTGATTTTTGTAGCTAAACATTTCAATGTTTGTTCCATCAGCCCAAAGCACTTAGTTCCAAAACATTTTAAGCCTCTCAATTTTCATTTCCATACTTCAGACAACAAAGGATTGTGAAGATGCTGAGGAAAGTGTTTTCTTTTGACAAATCTTCCATACTGACTACTGTTGTGTAAGCAATGATGTGAAAACTACTCTGCTACATTTTTTCAGCAGATATTTATAGTGATCTGCAGGTACTGCTTTTCAGAATTGAGCAGGTTTTAGGTAGGTCTAGCAAATGTTTTTTTTTTTTTCTTAGTCTTCCAAATCTTGCCTTAACCTTAACAATACAGTAACTTCCTACTCTTAATGATATTTCTCACATTTACAGCTTGTTTTGTTTTTGTTTTTAAATAGATTTTTAATGAAGAGTAACATACTAATATCTTCATTTTCAAATTCTCAGCTGCTTAAGGGAGCCCATAGCATCTGAAATTAGATGAACAATTAAAACCTAAGACATTAGAAAAGTCAGAGTATTTGTTCACTCATTCAACTGTCTTCTCTTGACTAATTGTTGGTTAGTCAAATGCGTTCAGGGGCTTTAGCAATAATTTTATAGTTTTTTAAACTTACTAAATCCAATGGAAGAATATTCAAATATTTGTACCTGTCAAATTCACTGTTTTCTTATTTTTAAAATGTTAACAATTGTACATTCCTGTACGTATGCATACTTACAAACAACATTGTACCATATAAAGTTTTTGGAAGTTTCTGTTCTCTTAAAGATGTATTGAAATTTAACCATTTGAACAGAAGTGTCCGAAATTTTTCATGCAACTATTGAAAGTTTCCTGATACAGTGTTTGAAATCCAATGTGCAATGCGTTTTACTGCTTGCAAGTCTTTTTTTCCATATAGCTTTTTGTAGAAGCAGGCATGTAATTAATATTATTAAAAATTAATAGATTTACAGTGGAAATATATTAAATTGTTTAAGTGAGCTCAAAGATTCAAAACAGAGCTTTTCTTTTGGTACAAATGTTCCCTAAAGTGTTACCGTATTTACTTTATGTGAATACAAATGAGAACTGGAAAGCAGCCAAAAAACTAGAATTTTTTAAAAAGGGATCAAAGAAGGTAGCACAAAATTATAGGCCAGTTAATTTAACAACTGTTCTGGGTAAATTGATGGAAAACATTCTTAAACAAAAAATAACACTGATAAAGAGTAAAGAAGAAGAAACTTGCTGAAGAAGAACCAATGGTGCTTCAGCAAAGGTCTTAGAATAGAATAGAATCTGAAAGGGACCTTGGAGGTCTTCTAGTCCAGCCCCCTGCTCAAGCAGGAGAACCTATACCATCTCAGACAAGTGACTGTCTAGCCTCTTCTTAAAAACCTCCAGTAATGGAGCACCCATGATTTCTGAAGGCAAGCTGTTCCACTGGTTAATTGTCCTCACTGTCAGGAAGTTTCTCCTTAATTCGAGGTTGTTTCTATCTTTGATCAGTTTCCAACCATTGTTTCTTGTTCTGCCCTCTGATGCTTTGGAGAATAATGTGACCTCCCTCTTCTTTGTGGCAGCCTCTCAAATGGAAGACTGCTATCATGTCACCTCTATTTCTTCTTTTCTTTAGACTAGCCAAACCCAAGTCCTGCAGCCATTCTTCATATGTTTTAGTCTCCACGCCTTTTTATAATCTTAGTTGCTCTTCTCTGAATTTTTTCCAAACTCTCAACATCTTTTTTGTGATATGGTGACCAAAAATGGCTGCAGTATTCCAGGTGTAGTCTTACAACAGGTTTATCGATAGAGGTGAATTCTCAACTATACGCCCATGATCCAATTTTTAGACAAAATAATTAAAATGAATGCAGAACAAAATTATTCAACAGGCAAAAACTGAATTGATTTGATATAAGTGATTTCAATAACATCACTAGGTAACAGAATCAATTAGTGATTTTAGTACATTTCTATTTCCACTTCTATTAGTGAGAGTATTAGATAACATTGACATTCTGAAGCCATATAGATGGCCTTTCATTTCTTCCATATGTAGGTTGAGTCTGATCTCAGGAGATATGAATCTGAAATCTCACTTTTCAAACAGCATTAAAATCATAGCACTCCAAGGTTTTCTTAATGTCAAGTCTATGATTTATTGTGTAATAGAGAAGATAGACAGGAGATAATTTGATTGGTCGCATAGTAGAATGGAAATGAAGACCTTCTCTATCCATAACATGTATTTGTGCCTTCAGATGAGGAAAAAAGTCACAAGTGGTTAAACGCTAAGAAATGATAAAGAAAAAGAAATTATAATTCAGCTCATGCAGATAGCTGCTTAAGCTTAGTAATCATGTTTTAATAAACGGAAGATATAAAGTTGGGTCATAGAGCCCTGGAGGAGGTTAAAACATGGCATGGCTAAGTGTCATGATATTACTTTGTGAAGTGAATGGTTACAGCAATTAACATGTATATGACAATTGTGGGCTAAATTCTACCCATCTAAATATTAAAGAAACCAAGGAGATTATTAAACCTATAAATAACAGGAGGTATACAGTAATAGTAGTATTCCCAACTGCAATTTCCCTTATATTCACTTCCTCATTTTTTGCCCATATAGTAAGATTTATCTCCCAAAAACTTCTAGTGAGTTAAAAAGAGAATCACGGAACTAAAATCGAAAATCAAATGCCAACATGTGGAAATACAATCAGTCATGCACATAGCAAATCATTTGAAGAAAAAGTGCAGCAACTACACTCCATTCAGAAAATATTCAGATTTCCTTCCCTTTTGTCAATTTTGTTATGCTGCCCCTGATTCTACAGTTGTTGAAATTCATTTTTTCTCATTAATCTAAACTCAGTATCCCATAATGGCAAAGTGAAAATAGAACTTTAGAAATGTCTGTAATTTATTAAAGGAAAATCTGAAATATCACATTGGCATAAGTATTCATACTCTTTGCAATAACACTTGAAATTTAGCTCAGGTGCCTCCCATTTCTCTTGATCATTACTGACATGTTTCTACATCTTGATTCGAATCCACCTGTGATAAATTAAATTGATTGGACATGATTTGGAAAGGCATACACCTCTCTATAGAAGGCCTCACAGCTGACAATGTATACTGTAGCACAGTGTTTCCCAAACTTGACAATTTTAAGGCATGTGGACTTCAACTCCCAGAATTCCACAGCCAGCATTGCTGGCTGTGGAATTCTGGGAGTTGAAGTCCACATGCCTTAAAATTGTCAAGTTTGAGAAACACTGCTGTAGCAGAGCAAAAACCATGCGGTCAAAGGAACGGCCTGCAGAGCTCAGAGGCAGGATCTGGGGAAGGCTATAATAAATGTTTTGCTGCACTTAAGGTTTCTAAGAGCACAGTGGCCTCCATAATTCTCAAATGGAAGAAGTTTGGCACAACCAGAACTCTTCCAAGAGCTGGTCACCCAGTCAAACTGAGCAATCGTGGGAGAAAGGCCTTAGTAAGAGGTGACCAAGAACCCGATGGTCACTCTGACTGAGCTCCAAAGATCCTGTGTAGAGATGGGATAGAGTTCCAGAACAACAACCATCACTGCAGCCCTCCACCAATCTGAGCTTCTTGGCAGAGTGGCTAGACAGAAGCCTTTCCTCAGTGCAAAACACATGGAAGATTACTTGAAGTTTGCAAAAAAGCACTTGAAGGACTCTCAGACTTGAAGAACAAAATTCTATGGTCTGATGAAACCAAGATTGAATTGTTTGGCCTCAATTCTAATTGCTATGTCTGGAGGGAGCCAGGCACCCCTCATCACCTGCCCAAGCATCATGCTGTGGGGGTGTTTTTTTAGCAACAGGGACTGGGAGACTGGTCAGGGTTGAGGGAAAGCTGAATGGAGCAAAGTATAGGGAAATCTTCAATGAAAGCCTACTTCACAGCTCTCAGGACCTCAGATTGGATTGAAGGTTCATTTTCCAATTTGACAATGTTCCTAAGCACACAGACAAGACAACATAGGAGTGGCTTGGGGATAACTCTATGAATGTCCTAGAGTGGACCAGCCACAGCCCTGACTTGAACCCTATTGAACATCTCTAGAAGGACCTGAAAATCACTGTCCACCAACAGTCATCATCCATCCTGACTGAGCTTGGGGATTTGCAAGGAAGTATGACAGTATGGCAGTATTTCAATTTAGGTGTTCAAAGCCATGTTGCATCATATCCCAAAAAAGAATCGAGGCTGTAATTGCTGTCAAAGGTGCTTCAGCAAAATACTGAGTGAAGGGTCTGAATACTTATGCCAATGTGATATTTCAGTTTTTTCTTTTCAATAAATTTACAGACATTCCAAAATTCTGTTTTCACTTTGTCATTATGGGATACTGAGTGTAGATTAATGAGAAAAAAATAATTTCAACAACTGTTGAATCTGGCTGCAGCATAACAAAATTGACAAAAGTGAAGGAGGGGTTGAATACTTTCTGAATACATTGTATGTTAGAAACAAATAAGCCATAACATTTTTTGCTCAAAAGGAGATAAATATATCTAGTAATAATAATTATATTTTAATCTATAAGATAAACTATATGTATTCTTATTCTTACCGTATATGCCGGCGTATAAGGCGACTTCTGCGAGCGCTAAAATCGGTGCCAAAGACGGGGGTCGTCTTATACGCTGAGTCGTCTTATACGCCGGAAATACTGGTAGTTTCTGGCGTATAAGACGACATTCTAGGAATGCAGCTCGGTGATAAAGACGAGGGTCGTCTTATACCGTGGGTCGCCTTGTATGCCGGCATATACGGTATTTTCTTTTTCATTTATTGCTTATACACATACACACACAGAGAGAGAGATGCACAGACACACACAACACAGTGTCTGACTCACTTGGGGATTTCCTTTTGCCCAATCTGTTGGGGATAGGTAGGAAGTTTGCTTCCTAATTGCCAGTCCACAACCAAAGAAGTCAACAGGAGAGAGCCAGAGAATAGAGCAGTTCACTAGGAAGATGAGATAAAGGATTGTTAACCTAAAGACATAGGGTTTATGCAGTGTTATCCCCTTGATTATTGTCTCCCCTGCTATATCTTCTTACTGTTCAAATTCTCACACTAATATTCAACTCCAATTTGCAGTTCTATAACTAAATCCATTATTCCAGATCCAACTGGAATGGCAGCTTTCTTTTGTTTGAAATCCTTTTTGGTATTTCAAGACTGTGCTCATTCTCCCTTGGTCTTCTTTTCTGAAGATTCATCATTCCCAAATCTTTCAATTTCTATGAGGCTTAGTTGTTAGTCCTATAATCTTCCTCATTGTCCTCTTCTAAACCTGTTTTATTTCTCTGAATCTGTCCTAAAGGATGCTATCGAGAATTGGTCAAAAACCTGCAGAACAATTATCTTTTACCCTGTAAAAGTAAAAACAGCATGCCTATTTCTGCAGCCATTTCGATTTTTTGTAGCTAAATTACATTATTGACTCACATTCAATTGATAATCAAAACTATTTCAAGATTTGTTTTTACAAGTAGTGTCACAAAGCCAGGTAACCCCATCCTATTTCTATACATTTGATTCTTGCTTTCCAGATAAAGAATTGTGCATTTGTCTCTGTGTTTCATAAATATTATCAGTCCATTTGTTTAAAATATCAGGATCTTTTTTATTTATTTATGTCTCTCTTCTAGAGTATTGTCCTGTTTCATGTTGTGTTATCTGAAAAATTTATAAGCATTCCTTCCACTTCATTTCATCTAAGTCATTAATAAAAAGTGCTGAAGTATTCAGAACTCTGAAATAAAGCTTGGGCTCAAAGCATCTTCTAAATTTGATTAAGAAGTATTGGAGCACTCTTTGAGTGCAGCCTTCATGACAGCTATATGTCTACTAATTGGATATGCCCAAATTTAACTGGTGGTAACACAGATGTAAAATATTTTGTCAAAGATTTTACTGAAGACAAGGTGTATCTACATATCCACAATTTAGAGTTCCATGATTCCATTTTACGATTACTCATAGATATTTAGCATACAATTAATATCAAAAGTTGGGGCATGCATTCTTTTCAAATCACGGTAACTAGTTCTGTACTGAGTTAGGGAAAGCCTATGATGTGTTTCAAGACATCAGTATGTACAGTTCCAGAATGTAGTGCCTTGGTGATCTTTGAGATTTTTCTGTGCCACTTCCCTATTTGATGAGTCCACTCCCAGTGACCGATGGACCGAGTTGGGGTTTCCAAGGGATCTGGGGGTTCTTCCTGAAGTTCTGCTGCATGGTCCTGGCTGATACTTGGAATAGGAAGACAGTAGAGATATTGGATAGGATTGTACCTGTGTGACTCTTCTCATGCCATCATGCCTAACACTCCTTGTGATTTATGGAGGAATTGATAGACTTGAAAATTGTCTGGAGATATTCAAAGCACCTTGGAGGAAGACAAAGGATGAATCTGATTGATCATGAGTTAGAATCAATATTAAGGCCTATCTCATGGTGCTAAGAGAGGAAAACATCAATATTTCTCCATTCTTATTATTTCCACAGAGGGCCACCTAATGGTACTGTTTAGAGTCACCCTTTCCCTTTAGATAAAGAGGACTGAGGTTCATTTTAGGGCTGCACTGAAGAATTTTCAATGCACTTGGTGAATAAAATCATTTGGATACATTGCCAGTTGGATACCAAGCAGAGTACTGTATGCTGGAGACACTTGTTGTACAAGATCAGTTTGATCCTGTTGGACCTGAGAATTGTCAATATGGCTATCTGTGAGGTAGATACCTTCTGGTGGTTATGGCCACTAGGGAGGTAACATGTGGAGGAGACTTAATCAAGGTTAATGCACCTTGAGTGAGAGGATGTTCCCAGCACCATTTAAAGAGATGCTGAGATGCCCTCTTCTCAAGAAGTCATCACTCTACCAAGGTGAATAACTTTCTTTTTAGGACATGTGATTGAGAATGCAGCAGCTCTAGAGGATCCTGCATGAAACTGATTATCTGGGCCTCTTCCAATTAGGCTTCAAGTCCAGATATGGGATGGAAATAGCATTACCCATGCTTTTGGATGACCTCTGGTGGGAGCAGAATTTGAGCACTGTATCCATTCTGGCTCTTGTTTACTTACTGTTCGCTTTCAATAACATCAGCCCTGGTATTCCCTTGGGCCAGCTTTAGAAGCTGAGATGGGAGGCACAGTTCTTATTTAGTTCGTTCCCTTCCTCCAGGACTATCCAATTATTATTGATATGGAGCAAGAGGTCCAGTTGATGGGCATTGTTCTGTGGAGTGCTGCAAGACCCAGTGTACTCTCCACTCATTTTTAACATCTACATGCAGGTTTTAGGTAAAATCATCATCCCTATGGGATAAGGTATGATTAGTATGCAGAAATAACCCAAATGTATGTGTCCATCACGGGCAAAGTAAGTGATGACTGACCTTTCTTAGTGCTTGAAGGTTGTGGGGGGATTGGATGGGGAACAATAGTCTTCAGCTGAACCCTGGTAAGATGGCAATAGATAGGAAGCACATCTGTTTCCATGAGTTTACCATCTTTGGTCCTGGATGAGGTTGCACTGCCCCAAATGAAGATAGTATGTAATTTGAGGGCCTCCTAGACTCATGACTCTTGCTCAAAGAGCAGGTGGCAGTTGTGGCTAGGAAAGCCTTTGCTCAACTTTATTTTGCGCACCAGTTATGTTCTTTCCTGGTAATATCCTATATAAACTATTGCAATGTGTTCAGCGGCTACCTTTGACTCTTATTTGGAAGCTGCAGCCGTGCAGAATATGGCAGTACAAGCAGTGTTTGTGCAGATGTAGCACCTTTGTTAGTTAAGCAGACTGCCAGTTTGCTTTTGTGTCCAATTTAAGGTGTTGATTGTCACCTTTGAGCCCTTCATTGAATAGAGCCAGGTTATCTGACGAACCGTCTCATCCCATTTATATGGTTCCATTCCATATAATGGTCAGGCAAGGATATTGCAGACCTGTTAATTAAAAAAAATTGACTGGTGAGAACTAGGAAGAGAGCTCTCTCTGGCATTGCTTACCTCAGGAACATCTTACACTTCTACCCTTCAGAAAGAGTATTAAGACCCAACTCTGCAAGCTGGCATAGAGGCTTAAGAGTAATATGCAACCCTGGTGATGGTTGCCAAGTTTGAGATAGACTACTTTCATTAAACAGATAAAGTTTTAAAACAGTGCAGTGAAAGAATCCTGGATCCAATAAATTCACAGCGTGTTTGGCATATTTTCATTTATGTATGACCCTACTGTTTTATAATCAACATAGATGGGGATTTATTTATTTTTTTGTAAAACTTGACTGTAGTAAAAAATAGGAACCCTAGTGGTGGAGTGGTTAGAATGTAGTATTTCAGGCTAACTCTGCCCACAGCTTGAAATCTGATCCTGACAAGAACAAGGTTAACTCAGCCTTCTGTCCTTCCAAGGTCAGTAAAATGAGGACCCAGATTGTTGGGGGCAATATGTTGTAAATTGGCCAGAGAGTGCTATAAAGCATTATGAAAAGTATATAAGTCTAAGTGCTATTGCTATTGCTATCAAACCTCAGAGTTTGACACAGTATTTGTGCTGGGTATTATTTTATGTATTTAAATATATAACTAGGGACAGAAATACATTGCTGTTATATATAAACATATAACTAATTTTACATATATGTTGTTTTTTATATTTCAATATATATCTAGATTACAGTTTCTTTTATTGTTTTGAATAATGGCTTTTTATATAATTGTTTTCTCTTAATACTTTGACATTCCATTTTCTGGAAAACCTATTTTTATCAGCAGGATAGAGGAATCACAAATGGTTTGTAAAGGACTCTAAAAGATCTCTCCAAAATAGGGAAGAGGCTTTAAATTGATACATACAATTTTTGGCAATAATTTTATAATTGTTAACCCACTATTTATATGTATCAAGTTAAGAATGACCAGGAAAAGGGTTTGTTATAGTAATGCTGTTTTATGGTACAGTTCTATTGGAATACTGTCTAGTTATGTTCACATGATACTATAGAATTGAAAATATTTTTTTGTATTAACTTCCAGTAATTGCCATTAGTATCACTCTATTAACCTTTATTGTAGAACTTCATACAGAAAAAGGCAATATTAGTTATGCATTGCCAGGAAGTTACAAGTCTTGT
Organism: Crotalus tigris; assembly: GCF_016545835.1. NCBI lineage: Eukaryota > Metazoa > Chordata > Lepidosauria > Squamata > Viperidae > Crotalus > Crotalus tigris. The sequence goes on from NW_024097127.1 coordinate 107,898, forward strand.
GGGCTTTAGGAGTAAATAAATCAAGACTTTTCTGACAAAATTCTTTCCAACAATGCATGAAGATTAAAGCAGAAGCAGTAAATTTGGCAGGTACCCATAGGTGTTTTGAAGGAAGCTGACATAAATGCTCAAAGACATTTTCAACCAGAGCTCTATGTAAGCCTTGGAAAATGAATAAATGAATGAATGGGTGAAGTTTATCAAAGTAGGCCTGCAACATTTGTTACAATTTTACAGTTGACAAAGTTTTTATTAGTTTGGGCACTTCTCCAAGCTTAAAAGGTGCAAGCAGGTATCAAATGGCAGGATTTCTCCATTTTTTTAAAGCCCATAGGATGTATGCGGGACGTCATTCCTGACAATGTATAGAAAATAGATGGCATTTTCCTCAGGGTTTTTTTTTTTTTTTTCTGATCAGAATTGTCATGCCACAATGTGGCAAACTTAACTCATAGGCTGACTTTAATACTTAATGAGACTGCAGGGTCTTCTTGATGAGCCTAATCTTACAGAGTGAACAATGTCAATTTGAGGGGGGAAAAAAACCCCTTATCATTCCTGATATTAATTTAGTATGCTGATTAGTGACCTGGATTTCAAGAAGACAAGCAGCCTTGATTACCTGGTAGGAGCTGAAAACTGTATAAGAGGGAACATAGAGTGAACATTTGATCTATCGTGCTGAAGGTATGGCAGGAGCTTTATATGTTATTTTTCTTTCATTGCTGGCATGTCTATGCGCGCGTGTCTCCTCTAGCCTTGCATAAAGAAATACAATGCAAAAGGCACAGGATGTCTGGATATCTCTGTGCAGGATTTAGCTGCTGGTCTCTGGGGTTGGCGGCTTCTTTTGGGTCTGGTTATTCGAACTGTGCCGGGGATGTAGTGGAAAAGCCAGACATTTCATGGCTAATCCCACTGAAGAGACAGATAAAAGACTCCTATTCCCAGCTGGGAAAAGAGTTCCATTATCTCCCAGCTGTCTCCCTAGGTCTGATTTTTGCCTAGCTGAGCTGGGTAGCTTTCAGAGTGCGAGTGACATTTTGTCAGAAATCTGGGACATTAAGATCTGTAAGTACAAGATTGGGCTTTGTCTTGCAAGGTGAATAATACTGGAGGGAGGACTCTTTCTTTCTTTCTTTCTTTCTTTCTTTCTTTCTTTCTTTCTTTCTTTCTTTCTTTCTTTCTTTCTTTCTTTTTTCTTTCCTTCCTTTTCTTTCTTTCTCTCTCTCACACACACATATCCTCCCTCCCTCCCTCCATCCCTTTGCAGTGATTTGCATTAGCACAAGAGATTTAAATAAATCAATCAATCAACTGGCTTCCCTGCTATGAGGCTTCAACTGTAGTATTGCTGAGGCTGTATTTTATATACTGAAAGACCTATGCATGCGTGTGTGTTGTGTGTTTGCATTTAATCTCTGTTCAAGTAAGAAACAATGCTTTTAAGCAGGCATAGGTACAAATGTATTTCTTAATACCTTGCAACAGTCCTTATGTGCCTATAGTTGTGTGTATGTGTGTATAGGTGTATATTCATTCAGCTGATGGGTAACACAGAGGATGTGGGCACCTTTATTTGTTGCATGCAATAAAAAAGATAAAGAAGATTAAATCCCTTCCTTCAAATGTTCCAACATCAGCAAAGAAACAACATTATTTTCAATTGACTTCAATAAATTCTGTGAAGGAAGTTTCATCTGGGATAATATGTGTAGATGTATATGTGTTTTCTTCCTTTCTTTTTTAATTTAGAAGAAAATAATATACACATAGTTTTAGATTTTGTATTAGATTTTTTCTAGGAATACATCTATTTGCATTAGTGTCCTTTCCTTTGCATTGCATTACTATGGGTTGTGTTATAATGAAAACTTTGGAAAACTCATAATTTTAAAAAGCAGCACCAAATAGTTGAAACATGTGTAAAAATATTTCTTAATATGTACCATATTTATGTTCAAATAGCATAAAATGTATCAGAGGAAGGTATTTGGGGATTTTATTTGAATAAAGTAGTTTCTCACATTAACATTTTGAATAACAGAATAAAAGAATTGGAAGGGGCTTTGGAGGTCTTCTAGCCCAACCCCCTACCTCCCTCTTTGCAATTTGTGTCTGTGTATGGTCTGTGTGTTTTAAGAATTATTAATGTAACATTGCTTTGACAACATATGGAGATGCAACCTTCTTCTTTCTTATGCTTTACTCTTAGAATTAGATGATACTGGGGGAAGAGGAGGAATGTGATGGGAATTAGTTAGAAATAACAATATTGTAATAGTGTGTGAATTCAGGGCTTTTGAAATAAGAGATGATAAGAAATGGTAGGATGGAATAATAGAGGGAAAGCATGCATTTCAAACTAATTGGAGAATGTGATTTATGACTGTAAATTAGAGAAGGGAATTGTGCTTTGATACTATGTGTTCAGGGGAGGGGAATTCAGATTCTGGCTTCAACTATGTTAGTGCTGAAGCTATGCTACTCCAAAAAGATTCTTTAAGGTAAACAATGCCTCAAAGTTCTTTGAAGAGTTGCATCTGTCGGAACCATGACACTTTTTTTTAAAAAAAAAGAGTTAGAAGTGTCTATTGGTAGTTCTCAATTTACAACCCACAATTGGAACTAGTATTTCCATTGGCTGTTGTTAAGTAAGTCACACCCAGTTTTATAACTTTTTTTGCCATGGTTATTAAGCAAATTGCTTAATAACATGGTCAATAAGCAAATCCAGCTTCTCTCATGGGCTTTGCTTGTCAGAAGCTGGCTGGGAAAGCCACAAACAGCTGTGACATGATCCCAGGTTTCTGCAACTGTTGGAAATACATGCTGGTTGCCAACTCTCTGAATTCTGACCATGTGCTGTGATGGTCCTAACTGCAAGAACCAATTCTAAGTCACTTTTTCAGTGTCATTGTAAGTTCAAACAGTTACTAAATGAATGGTTGTAAGTCAAGGACTGCACTTGGAATGCGGTGCTGGAAGTCAGGACTGTTGCTAGATATCTTCACCCACAAGAAACAATTGCCTTTGGAATCCAGTTTCAGAACTCTGTTGCACAATTATAGGATGTTTCTATATGGATCGAATAGCCTATGGCCAGGCCTAAAAAAAGCATGGTAGATTTGACTCAAATATGCTTTGATTGAAAACCTTACATCAATGTACTTTCCAAATTCAATTAGAAAGTCAAATCATTGAAGAAAAGTAGATGCTATCAAGCTCCTAACCATAGCAAAACTGCATAACAACAATATGCTGTTTTTATGTTCAACCACCTAGAGCAGTGGTTCTCAACCTGTGGTCGGGACCCCATTTGGGGTTGAATGACCATTTCACAGGGGTCGCCAAACAACGCAGTCTACCATTTTTCCCCCCTTTTCCTTAGCTGTGCTACTCCCTTTTATTCTATCGGCTTTTGAAAGCCAATAGAATACTCTCTTGAATAGAGTCTAATTCTATTGGCTTTCAAAAGCCAATAGGAATTGTCCAGGCTGTCTCTGCCCTGCTGAGCCCGCCCAAAGTCCCATTCTGCAAACAGTGCTGCACCAGTTGAGTAGTCCTCGACTTACGACCGGTTGGCGGGGTGGCAGCATTAAAAAGGTTGAGAACCACTGACCTAGAGTTACCTCAAACTGCAAGATCAATGACATTATCAAGGCTGAATTGCTAAGATGCTTGCTAACCTCTATAGCTGTTCAACTTGCCATAGGGAAGGGGGAGTCTGGGAAAAAAAATGGGAGTTTCAGGAAGCTGTCCATGAACTACGAGAACCAAGGTCATCCAAACCAGGTGTCTGGTAGAGAAGTGGACTGTTCCCATAAAAACAGAAATAATGTGATTGGCCAATGTGAACACATGGGGGGTGGGGGTTATGAAAAGCTATTGGTAACTAACTGGAACTTTGTGGTGGAAATTTAGCGTTGATATTACCGTAAATGCCGGCATATAAGGCGACTTCCACGAGCACTGAAATCGGCGCCAAAGACGGGGGTCGTCTTATACGCCGAGTCGTCTTATACACCGGAAATACTGGTAGTTTCCGGCGTATAAGACGACGTTCTAGGAATGCAGCCCGGCTATAAAGACGGGGGCCATCTTATACGCCGGGTCGCCTTGTACGCCGGCATTTACGGTCGGTACTTATTCACTGCCAAGATGTGTATTCAATAAAAAAAATATCTCTTATGGTGCCTCAAAGCCATAGAGTTTCTTTAATGTTGACTTTGCCAGCCTGAAGGTTGACAGACATATAAACATAATGAATAAATAGATAAATAAAATCAAAGAAGCAATATTCTCAAAGATTCTTAATGCTAGGAAAAGGGGGTTTGGTTGTAGAATCTTGAAACTTGATTTTAGAAATTATATTCAATCCTTATTTATTGGTGAGTACATTATGCAAAATGTTCTGTGAGTTGTTTGGACTCCTTTCTTACAGAATATCTAGCCAATGGATTGATGTGTTACTTATGAGAGAAAGGGCCTACAATCACCAGAATTCCTGCTAGCTATGGTGGTTGTGGGTATTGTGAACCCAACAAGTCTAAACTATGCCAGGTTAGAAAAACTGACCTAGATTGTCCTTGTTGGGAGAAGACAAACCAAATGAAGGCTTTGTCATGAAGGAAAGAATCCTCTAGGACAGGGGTATCAAACTGCCGGCCTGTGGGCCGGATGCATCCTAGCGAAACCGCGCTCACACCATTGCGGGCAATTGCAAAAGAGTCGCAATACATCATGATACATCACATGATGTTGCGAGTTTGACACCCCTGCTCTAGGACATGGAATCCATTACTTATCTAAAAAAAAAGTTGACTAGATTTTATTCAATAATTATTCTCATAATCTCTTTAAAACATCTTGCCACCAGAGGTGAGGTCTGTTTTTGGCCTTCCAAAAGGACATTAAAACCTTTTTTTTCTGCTGATTGGCTGGAGTCCTGATGGGAGCACTCTAGACTGGAGGTGGCTGGTTGATTGTACCCTTCTTGCATTGGGTTTTCCAGTTTTGTACTGAATCTTGTTAAAATTTAAATATTTTAACCTTTATGGTGTTAATTGTAAGCTGCCCAGACTTATTTTGTAGAGGGAAATAGATGGCATATGAATAAATATATTAAATAGCTTGCCATAACTTAATTGTTGCAAAATTTTAGAATATTTGAATTATTTTTCTTTTAGTTAATTGCAAGAGAATTCCTGCAGTATGAGTGTGTGTGTATGTGTGTGTATGTATATGTCTACGTATTTTTGTGTGTGTGTGTGTGTGTGTGTAGGATTGAAATGGTTTAATTATATGTAAACTTTGATTTCAATATAATTGCAGTATCTGAAGATATGTTTTAGCTCTTTTCAATCACACATGGATAAATTAAATGCTGTTAATAATATTAATAACCGACCTTTTATTTTCTCTAATCCATGAGTATAATCTATTCTTTATTGATAGGATTCTATTTCTTGTAACTCCTTGCCTTCAGGTGCTTTGGAGAATAGCTTGACTCCCTCTTCTTTGTGGCAACCCTTGAAATATTGGAACACTGCTATCATGTCACCCCTCGTCCTTCTCTTCATTAAACTAGACATATCCAATTCCAGCAAGCGTACCTTGTATGCTTTAGCCTCCAGTCCTCTAATCATCTTTATTGCTCTTCTCTACATTCTTTCTAGAGTCTCAACATCTTATTTACATCATGGTGACCAAAACCGGATGTAGTATTCCAAGTGTGGCCTTACCAAGGCATTGTAAAGTGGTATTAACATTTCACATGATCTTGATTCTGTTAATGCAGCCTAGCACTGTGTTGGCTTTTTTGGCAGCTGCAGCACAATGCTGGCTCATATTTAAGTGATTGTCCATTAGGCCTATGAGATCCCTCTTACAGTTACTACTATTGAGCAAGGTACACCTATATTGTACCTGTGCATTTGGTTTTTCTTGCCTCAATTTCATCATTGAATTTCATTTTGTTAGATAGCACCCAATGTTCAAGTCTGTGAAAATTCTTCTGTATCTTAAGCCTATCTTCTGGAGTGTTGGCTATTCCTACCAGCTTGCAGATTTGATGAGTTCCCCATCTATCCCCTCATCCAAATCATTGATGAAGATTGTGAGCCCTGGGGCACCCCACTACACACTTCCCTCTATGTAGATGTGGTTCCATTGAGGACCACACACTGAGTACGGCCAGTCAGCCAGCTTCAAATCCATCTGGTGGTGATGCTGTCTAATCCACATCTTATCAAGTAGTAAGTTGTGGTCTATTTTATCAAATGCCTTACTGAAGTCCAAGTAAATTATATCCACAGTATTACTCTGGTCCACTAATTTTGTCACCTGGTCAAGGAATGCAATATGATTTGTATGGCATGATCTGTTTTTGACAAACCCATGTTGGCATTTGGTAATGACTTTGTTTGCCTCTGGGTCAGGGGTGGCAAACTCCCAACATCACGTGACATGTCACGACATATCGTGCCTTTTTTTCCATTGCCGGCAATGAGGTGGGCGTGGTTTTGCTATAATGTATCCGGCCTGCGAGCCCCTGATCTGGTTGTTTGCTGATTCATTGCTTCATTATCTTTTCCAGAATCTTCCCGGGTATTGAGGTCAGGCTGATAGGTCTGTAGTTTCCTGGATCCAATTTTTTCTCTTTTTTGAAGATGGAAACTACATCAGCTCTTTTCCAGTCCTCTGATATCCCCAGTGCTCCAGGATATTTGAAAGATATCATTCAGTGGTTCTGAGATCATATCTGTCAGTTCCTTCAGAACCTTGGGGTGTAATCCATCTAGTCTGGTAATTTTAACTTGTCTAGAGTGGACAGATGCTCACTTAACATTTTCTTGCCTATCTTGTGTTTCTATTTTTTTTATGTTATTGTTTTTGATAGGTTGGACTGTTTTTTTCCCTTTATGTAAAGATGGATACAAAAAATGAGTTAAATAGTTCTGTTTTCTCCCTGTTGCTTGTCACCTTCTTGCCACTTTTTCCCACTAATGGACCAATCATTTCCTTAACTTTTTTCTTCTTTTTTTACATGTTGAAAGAAGCTTTTTTTGTTATTTTTGACTTTTGTCACAAGCCTTAGTTCAATTTGAGCCTTGACTTTTCTCACTTCATCTTTGCAGGTTCTGACTATGTGCTGATATTCTGCATTAGTTATATGCCCCTCTTTTCACATTTTATACCTGTCCCTTTTGTCTTTCAATTTATCAGAGAATTCTTTATGCAGTCATGCTGCTTTCTTTTGAGAGCTATTATTTTTCTTTTTCGTTGGTATTGTTCTAGACTGACCTTTTATAATCTCACTTTTCAAAATTTCCCAAGCTTCCTGAGTTGTTTTCCCCTTGAGGATTCTCATCCATGGAATCCTTCCCAAGCTCTCTCTAAGTTTATTGAAACTAGCTCTCTTAAAGTCCAAGACTCTAGTTTGATTGTGATCTATTGCTTGTGCTTCCATAATGTTGAATTCCAATATTGCATGATCTCTCCCATCCAAGGTTCCTGTGGCTTCAACACCTTCTATCATTTCATCCCTGTTAGTGAGAATTAGGTCCAATATGGTTGATCCCCTAGTTCCTTTCTCTACTTTTTGGCAGACAAAGCTGTCTGTTAGGTTTGCAAGGAATCTGTTTGATTTTCCACTTGGTGCAGAGTTTGTCTCCAGGTTGATGTCAGGGTAATTAAAGTCCCCCATTACTATTATGATGTGCTTCCTACATACCTTAGTTAGCTGACTAGCAAAAAGTTCATCTATTTCCTCTGTTAGTTGGATGGCCTATAGTATATACCACGGGTTGGCAACCCACGGCTTCAAAGCCGCATGTGGCTCTTTGAGCCATCTCCTGCGGCTCTGGAGCCTCCTCCTCCCCCCTCCCCCTCCCCCCTTCTTCCTCCTGCTGCCCCCCCAGGCTTCAGTCCCAGCTGGGGTGGCAGGGACATCACTTCCTGGGCCATCGAGACGGAGGTCTCGGCTGGGGCGGTGATGGCGGCATCTCTCCCTGGGCCGTCCCTGGGCCACTGAGCCGGCTATGCGTCTTTCCAGGCCGGGCCGGGCAGCAGTCCAGGCTGGGGTGGCGGCAGGAGGGCATTTCTTCCTGGGCCATCCCCAGGCAGCTGAGCTGGCCATGCATATCCTTGGGCTGGGCTGAGCAGCAGTCCCGGCTGGGGAGGCAGCAGCACGGGTATCGCTCCCTGGGCCATCCCCAGGTCACCAAGCCAGCCACACATCTCCCCGCACAGGGCTGGGGACATTCCTTCCTGGGCCGTCCCCGGGCTGCCGAGCCGACCACATGTCTGCCCGGGCCGGGCAGCAGTCCTGGCTGGGGCGGCGGCAGGGGCATCGCTCCCTGGGCCATTCCCGGGCCACTGAGTTGGCTACGCGTCTCCCCATGCCGGGCTGGGTGGCAGGGGGACATTGCTTCCTGTGCCGTCCCTGGGCCACTCACCCGGCCATATGTCTCCCCGGACTGGGGAGGCTGCAGCAGGGGGCATCACTTCCTAGGCTGTCCCCAGGCCGTTCCCTAGGCAGCTGAGCTCACCACACATCTCCCCGGGGTGGTCCGTGGGGTCCTGGGCACCTTTCAGCGACTTTTACTGCCTCCTGCCTCCCTCCCATCCCTGCCCCTTTGGCGCCATCTGCCTTTCCTTCTCTCTGTCTCTCCTCATCTGGAGAGAAGGGGGGCACAGGAAAGAAAGAGAAAGAGAGAGAGAGGGTGACTTGTTTGGGTGAAGAACCAGAGGGGGACAAGGCGAGCTAAGTCAAAAGACACGGAACTTTCGTGCTAGCTTCTCCCGAACCCTTGTTATCCCTGCCACAAACTCAGCTCATCTGCCCTCACTCTCTCCTCTCCTCTCCTCTCCTCTCCTTTCCTCGCCTCTCCTCTCTCTGCAGACGAGACTGCTTGCTTCAAATGGTTTGCTACCGAGGCCCGGGAGCCAGGCAGGCGGGTAAGTCTCGATCGCAGTATTTTGTTGCTGTTGTTTTGCACATGCGTTGCGCTGGCTGGGAACAGAGTCAAGCAAGCTCTGTGGTTGGAAGTCCCTGCAGCTTAGGAGCCAGGATTTCCCCCCTCTCAGTCCCAATTCCCAAGCAGGATTCACCACTTTGGGATTGGAAGTGAGCTGCAAGGAGATGGTCTGTCTCTTTTCCTCCCCTGCTCCCTTCTGCATTGGCTACTGAGGCTCCCTGTTGGGCGCAGTCAGCCTGAAGCAGAGGAGCGGGAGGGGCCTTTCAAAGCATGACATTGCAATGGATGGGACAGCCTTTCAGGAGGGTGCGAATGAACTGTAGCTCTGCAGATATTGCTAACATACAGCGTTTACTGTCCCTGCAGCAGAATTGATGAGAGGTGCTGGCATTTCTCTTTGTCAGAATGTGGTGAATCCACATTTCCCATCTCTAAAGGAGGAAGTTAAACGTTTTGGTAGGTGAACTGATTCTGTTAGTAAAGGAGGGGAGGTGAAGAGAAAAAGAGAGGGAGAGAGAGAGGAAAGAGGGAGGAAAGAAAGAGAAAGAGGAAAGAGGAAGAAAGAGAAAGGGAGAGGAAAGAGAGAGGGAGAGGGGAGAGAAAGGAAAGAAATAGAAAGAGGCAGAAAGAGAGGAAAGGGAGAAAGAGCTTGAGCTTCATAGGCTCACCTCTACAAAACCTAGCCAAATTTCTTGCCAAACAACTACAGCCCTATGCAGAATCCATCACCTCACACGTAAAAAACTCATTCCAGTTTATAGAGATCATAAAGAAACAAAACTTACAGCCCAGCGACCTACTCGTGAGCTTCGATGTCATATCCCTCTTCACCCAAGTGCCTATCAAAGAAGCCCTGACAGCTATCCAAAACAAATATAAACCCCCCAAACACATCTTAGATCTGACCAACCACTGCCTATCCAACACATACTTCATCTATAATGGACAAAAATACAAACAAACAGAAGGAGCACCCATGGGATCACCCCTCTCACCTGTCATTGCAAACCTCTACATGGAACACTTTAAAACCCAAGCTCTAGAAAAATCGGATCACAAACCCAAACTCTGGCTCAGATACGTAGACGACACCTTCATAATCTGGCCACATGGGAAAGAAAAACTGGACAACTTCCTCACACACCTCAACAGCCTACACCCCAAAATACAGTTCACCATGGAAACAGAAGCTAACAACCAACTTCCCTTCCTGGATGTCTTAGTCTACAAGAAATCCAATGGCTCCCTAGGACACAACATCTACCAGAAGAAAACACACACAAACCGCTATCTGCACGCTCTCTCACACCACCACCCAGCACAGATCAACTCTGTAGCCAAGACACTCATCTCCAGAACAAAACGCTTAGCTGACGAACAACACCTAAAACCCGAACTACACACTCTCACCAATGTACTAACATCCAATGGATTCCATAGAAATAAGATTACAAACCTAATCCAAAAGAAACCCCCACTAAAATCCAAGACAAAGAACAAGAAAACGGCAAAGCCCTCCTCCAATACATAAAAGGCACCACAGACAGAATCAGTAAGATCCTCCATAAACACAACATCAAAACAGCATTCTGCACAAACAGAAAAATATCCACCATCCTTAGAAACACCAAAGATAAAATTGAATTAGAAAATCAAGGAGTCTACGAAATCCCATGCACCACTTGTCCCACCACATACATCGGACAAACCAACAGAAGAATAAGTGCACGCATTGAAGAACATAAGAACTCAGTCACAAAAGAGGAACCAACATCTTCCCTGGTCCAACACCTTAAAGCCACAGGACACGAAATTGACTTTAAAAATACCAGAACCATTGCCAAAAGTGAACATTTTAATAACAGAATAATCAGAGAAGCCATCGAGATAGAAAAACGCCCACACAGCATGAACAAGCGAGATGATACCTCCCACCTACCAGCCATTTGGAAACCCGCCCTTATTGACCAACGACTCCCTAACACAAAAAATGATACCAGACCCACACTCACAAAAACCACACAGGATGTCACCACCACACATCCATGCAAAAAGCAAACCCAAAGCCACACCGACAGTGAGGCATGACCACAAACCAGAAGCCAGACCACAGCTGCATCATTAGCCACTTTAAACCCCTCCAATCCATACATGAAGCAAACTGACACCCTCCATGAAGATGAGGCACGACCACGAACGCGAAGCCAAAAAATAGCAAGGCAGCCCAAAATCTTAAAACCCCCTGCAACTCAGACTAACCTGAGCACAACCAAACAGAACTCTCCCCCAGCCAATCAGAGCACAGCCAACCCCCCAGCCAATCAGAGCACAGCCAACCCCCCAGCCAATCAGAGCACAGCCACGCCTCTAACCTATCAGAACACACCTCCACCCAATCAGAACACAGCCAAGCTCCCACCCAATCAGTTCATTCCCCCACTGGCAGTTAAAAGGAAGAAACAGCTAAGACCACACATTGCTCCTCGAAGCACGAAGCTGAAAGCACCAGCCTGAAGATGACAAATGGGACTTCGTCGAAACGTCGCCAAGACACTTCCAATTTTACGTGGGAGAAAACCTGAACAACCAAAGACCTATATATATATATATATATATATATATATATATATATATATATATATATATAGGTAAAAAAAGATATATACAGTCTTATCTTCATTTTAGATATCCAAAGGGTTTTATGGCTCTCTGTGTTTTGTTTTCAGTGGGAAACGAGTTCAAGTGGCTCTTTGAGTATTTTGGGTTGCCTACCCCTGGTATATACTATGGCAATATCATTTTTCTCCCTTTTATATTGACCCAAATGCATTTGAGACAGTTTTCATTATTGTTGTGCTCTATTTCTGTAGAGATGTAGTTATTTCTTATATAGAGAGAAACTCTGCCTCCTCTTTTACTTGGTCTGTTTCTTTTAAATAATTTGAATCCCTCTAGCTGTGTTCCATTTGTGAGTTTCATCCCACCAAGTTTCTGCCCTCATTTACCTGAATTTCTAGTTCATTCTGTTTATTGATGTATAGACATTTGAGTCCATTTTGACTGACCCTGTGTTTACTTTCTACATAACCCATGGTGCCTGAATTCCCCTATTTTCTTGCCACCTGTTTGCTTAGTGCACTTGGTGTGGCTATCATGGTTCCGACAGATGAAACTCTTCAAAAGAACTTGGAGGCATTGTTTACCTTAAAGAATCTTTTATTTGAGAAACAAAGTATCGGCACTACATAGTCGAAACCAAGTACAAAGTAATAAAGCACAATTTCTTCCTCCAATAAACAGTCATAAATCATATTCCCCAATTAGCTTGAAGCATCAGCTTTCTCCCCAGCTCTCCAGCTCACCACAATGCTATCAACTCTGGGCCCAATGATCTTGAGTTCCCATGGCTGAGTTATTATTGTTATGACTAGTTGGACTCTCATCCATATTCCCCCTCCCAACATCAACTAACTCTAAAACAATAGAGAAAAATGGCTGCATTTCCATCTGTTGTTAAAGCAGGAACATCCAATGTTAGCAGTGTTGACAATGGCACTCACTATTAAAAGCTTGATTTTGTTTGACAGCTAGGTTGATATTCTTGTCCACACACACCTCTATGTTACATGCACTGATAACCCTATAATTTTTAGAATCCTGGGGACATGAATGTTCTGTATCAATTAACTCACTGCCCCCATTTTTCAGTTTAAATATTTCTCCAGAAAATCTGTGAATTTATTGGTGAGTAACTCAGTCCCTTTCTTTGATGGATGCAAGCCATCTCTTTTGTACACTTTTTCATTGGACCAGCTGCAGATATCATGACTAATACAACCAAAGCCTTCCCCTTTACACCACTCCTTTACCACATATTGAATTCTGCTATACATTGGCTTTTTCCATTTTGTTCCTTATTCACTGGTAAAACTTCTGCTAAGTTCCTGCCCCAAGCTTTGGAAATCATTCTGCACAGAGAGTACATCTTTTTGGGACACATCGTTAGTGCCAAGATGTACAATAGCATCCAGATCAAAGTCATTGCTGGCATTCTTGGCTATCTTAAAAATATGCTTCTTGTCCCTACTGGCAGTAACACCTGGAAGACACCTGACCTCTTTTGAAACCTCTGTATCCTAAATTTACATCACTCATAACTAAATCACCTAACAGAAGGTGGCTTCTCTTTTTGGATGCCTTGCTCTTCTTGCATGACTGATGTGTGATACCTGATTTACACATTCCCCTGTCCAAAACAAGTTCTTCATGTCATGATCCCCTGCTTATTTGAGTTATCGTCATCACAACTACCTTGACCTGTCTTCTTAGTGTCCCTATTAAGATCAGTAAGGGCACTGTATCTGTTGCGCAGGGACACGGCAAAAGCTTTGTGTATGGTTCACAGCTCTCACCCTGCCAGATCACATGATTGTCCATACTGCCCTTCTCCTGCAGGATCTTTATGGTAGAGGGGGCTGATAGCATGGCAGCTCAATAGAGCAGAAGTGCTGAACTGGACACCTACTTTCTTCCTGAAGAGCAAAAATTCCAAATCCTAGATAAGTAATCTGACCTTGTAGACTTGTGATTTGTTTACAGATAGGACAGTTTCCAAGTCTGAAAAGAGTACTGCGAAAGACAGCTGCAAAACAAGTGTTGCACTGAACTAAGCCAGACATTCTGAAATAAAATGAAATCTCAGAATCTCAGACAGACTTGCCCTGAATGTACTGCTACTGTTTTAGATTTTTAGTTATATGATTTGCACGCCTAATGGCCTGTGGGTTGCTACTTTTCTCCTCTGCACTCCCCCTTCACTAACAGCTTACAGCTTCTCCCAGCAGCCTCTAGGCAGTTCAAACGCAATGGAGGTCCTGATATAAACGATTGCACACTGTGGAGGAAACCCAATATTAATAGCCTGTTTTGTTTTTCTTTTCTTAGATATATTGGAATATAAGTCATATGCTTCTGACTTAGTTTATTCATTTTGCTGTTTTAATATTTTAGTTGCTATGATCTAGAAAGTAATAAGAAATTCAAGCTGTTTCCTGATAACTATAAATTTACTACCCTCCTACACATATGTACAGATTCATTGGGAGGAGTTATAAGTATTTACTTTCCACAGTAGAAAGTCTCATTTTATACATAATAGAATAATTAATAACTAATCTTGTGCATGTCATTTTTAAAATAAATTGAACACCAGTCATGATTAGTGATTACATATCTATAAAAATAAATCATCTGAACATTTGTTGAGTTAAATTATTTTTCATTTTCCAGCTGCTTAGGCTTAGATTGAAATGCAGATCATCCCATATAAAGTATCTTTCCTGCTGCCATATCATAGTGACTTGAAAAATTATGTTTTTTATGACTAAGTATATTCAGTTTAATGAACTAAGAAAATGGAGAGAGATGGGCAGCCATATAAATTGACTAAATAGCCAAGATGTTCCTCTACAAACTAAACTTAGAAAATGGTTTTTAGAAACATTGTCTCTTCCAGAATCTCCTGAATATTTATTTATTTACTTGGAAAAGCAAGAAGAGTAAAATAAAAATTAAAGAGAAGAAGGAAACAAATAGATAAAAACTTATCTCTCTATAAATACTGTCCATGTATCCCATGTAGCAGGAGCCCACAGATATTTGCTTTATGTGCAGTGCAATTAACGAAGGTGATGTAATTTGGCTAGGATCTTGGACCTCAAGAATCAAGCCTAATCAAGAATTATCAAAAATCTATAGGTGATTTTGGGCTAATCACTATAGCTGAGCCCAACCCACTTCACATAGTTGTTACTGGGACAATAGAAGTGGGAAGGCTACATATGTCACCCTGAGGTTCTGGTGGGAAAGCCAAATATTTATTTAACAAATAAGATGTATACAAGTGGATTCTTAGCCCTCCATTCTGATTTTATTTATTTATTTGTATCCCACCTTTATTATTTTACAGATAACTCAAGGCAGCAAACATATCCAGCACACCTTCCTTCTATTTTCCTCAAAACTACCTTGTCAGGTGGGTAGAACTGAGAGAGAGTGGCTAGCCCAAAGTTACCCAGTTGGCATTCATGGCTAAGACAGAATTTGTATGGATGTCTCCCACTTTCTAGCCTGGTGCCTTAACCATTAGACCAAACTTGCTCTTTGGCTTGCAGCCACTTGTAACAACTTGTCATTGCTCAATTTAAAATCAAATTTTATTTTACCCCAAAGACAAATTCTGGAGAAAACCTGAGTGTATCACAAAAGAATATCAACTTTCATTTCTTATCCATTATATATTTATGCAAATATATCTTTCAAGTAAGATTATCCAGCCAGTTATCCAATGCAAAACTATGCTAACAAATAAAGGGATTGCACAGGGATATTATAGTTTCTCTGCTTTTCAATCTTTGTGTTAGTGAGTGCAAATTTAATCTCTTCTACTTAACACTAGATTAGCAGACAAATACTGGGTGTATGTGTGTTGCTTTTACTCCTGTCCAACAAGACTCCTTAGAACCCGATTTCTTATTGTACAGCTCATGGATGAACAATTAATTATAAGAAGATAAAGATAGTGAATTTCATCAAGTGACTTGAATTATATTGATGAAATATATTAAGAAAGAATTCTGGACTTCCGGTGGATCTGCGCGCGCGATTGCGGCTACTTTGTAGCTGTCCTGGGTGTTCAAACCGCTATGAACAGCAGACATCAGCTGTTCTGCGGTTCTAAACCTTCCTCCCGGGCAAAGGGGGGGAGGAGAGGATCGTCTGAATAGTGGTAGAGCCTCTTATGCACCCCCAAGGTTTTCTTTTGGGGGGTGAAAAGAGTGCTCCCACGGAGTTCGGACTGTCTCCGCTTCCCAGCTGCTTTTGTCTCTAGGGACAAAACAAGCCGCTGCAACCACCTCCGTGGTGAGTTTTTTTTTAAAAGCGGACAGAGCTGAGTAGAGGATTTTGCTTTTTCTGATTTTATTTGGATTTTAAGTTGGAAGATTTACTTTTATTCCCTCTTTTTGTTTTTTTCTTTTGTTGAAAGGGAAAGTAAAATGGCGATCGGCAGGCTTTTTGGTGTTTTTTTTTCTTTTTTTAATGACTGGAATGGAATGTGGACTTGATTATTTATAATGATTTTTTGATGTTGGGTTTGGATTTTAGGAGGATTATTATTCTTATTTAACTTTTTTTATTTCTTGAAGGATTTCTTTTTTGTTTTGGTTTTTTGTACTTTTAAAAAATGGAATGGATTTTTTCTATTTAATCATTTTCTTCTCTTTCCCTTTTTTTTTTAACTTTTTTCTTTTTATTATAATGATCTCCTTTTGAAGGATTTTTTGATTTCTTGGAGTTAATCTCTCTTTTTCTTTTGCTTAACTTTTTTTTTCCTTTTTTGGGGGGGTAATTTTTAAGAAGGAGTAAAGATTTTTTAAGATGGCTCCAAAGCGTTCAGTAATTCCTACAGCTCCTAAGGTGGTTTCTTCTTTGGTGTTATCATCAGCGCAACAACCTAAATCAATAGCTTCACGCTCTTCTTCGGCACAGTTAATAATGGTGAAGGATTTGCAAGACATAATGGAAAATGCTATATCTCAAGTTAGGGGAGAAATGAAAGAGATTTTAGAGGAAAATAATAAGATTTTGAGGCAAGAGATAGTTTTGGCTTTAAAAGGAGTTGCCTCTGTTCTTGAAAAGCTGAACTTTCGCGTAGAAGAGGTAGCACAAAAAGTGGAATTGGTGGAGGGAAAATTTGAAAGCATGGAAAAAGAGATGGAAAATTTTCAAGATGAGATTCTTATGCTTCAATATAGACAAATGGAACATGCTTTAAGAATTAGAGGCTTGAGAGAGTCTGTGCAAGGAGATCTGAGAGATATGGTTGCAAATGACTTTGCTGTGATTTTGAATAGAGAAAAAGAGGAAATAATTAGTGAAATTGAAAAAACATTTAGAGTTAATTCAGTGGTAGCAGAGCAAAGGAATTTGCCAAGAGATGTGGTAATTTATTTTGGGAAAAGATGCCCGCGCAACGAAATTATACAAGCTTTTTATAAATTGCTTCACAAGATGTTATAATTTTAAAGGAGATCCCATCAAAAATTTTAAGAAGAAGAAAGGAGTTTGCTTTTTTAGCAGATGAACTCAAAAAGAGGCGAATATTGTTCAGATGGGATGTTCCGACTGGAATGGTGGTGAATTATCTGGGGACACGTTATAGACTTAATACTGTTTTTAAAGCAAAAGAGTTTTATACTTTGGTCCTGGGGGTACGTTCATCGCCATCTATTACGTTTAAAGCTTTGGATGAGAAGAAGGTAGAATTGCAGTCTGAAGAGCCTATACTTATGAAAATTGGGAAATCTCAGTTTGAGGGGCCTCAACAAGTTGAGATGGAGGAGCAGAGGATAACCCGTGCAACATATAAATGTAAAGAAAAGGAGCAACAGAAGAAGGAGGTCAAGGAAACCTCACAAGTATTGGTTTCTGAATCTGTGGGAGAAGCAAGATTTATAAACTTTCTGGAGCAACCTTTAAGGGTAGAATTGCAGCCTGAAGAGCCTATATTTATGAAAAATGGGAAATCTCAGTTCAAGGGGCCTCAACAAGTTGAGATGAAGGAGCAGAGGACAACCCGTGCAACATATAAACGTAAAGAAAAGGAGCAACAGAAGAAGGAGGCTAAGGAAGCCTCACAAGTATTGGTTTCTGAGTTTGCGGGAGAAGCAAGATTTATAAACTTTTTGGAGCAATCTTTAAGGGCAGATTTTAAAGCACTTCTTTCAAGGTTTATGGATAAGAGAGACTGATAAAGAATGTGTTCATTGTGGATGGAACTGGTTATTGGTAAAGAGGAGAGAAGATTATGGAGTATTTTGTCTTAATGGTATAATGAATGTTTATATGTTTATTTTTGTCTCTTAGGATTAAGAAAGAGGGAGAGATTAGATTCTATATTGTATGTATAGATATCTAAGGAGTATTTAAAGGAACATTTTGCTTTAAATATGTATAAGGGAATTTTAATGTGCACAGGAAAATATTATATATTTATGGTTTCACTACAGACAAATAATGGATAGGTGGAAGATAGATCGGAATGTGGGTTTGCTTAGAGAAGATGAGAATCTGTTTAAACAAATAAAAGATCAAAGGCGAACTCACATTAAGAGAATTTATGGGGTCTTAGTAGAATTGAACTCAGAAGCAGAGTTAGTCAAAGAATGTATGATTGAATGGGCACAAAACTTTGGTGAACCGGTACTATTAGATACCTGGGAAATTATTTGGGTGAGGAACGTTAAATTTACGCAAGCCCAAAATTTAAGGGAGAACTTTTATATTTTTTATATATATATTACCTTTAATTATTTTATAACTTGTTTAAGTAATGTATTTAGATTTGTTTATAGTTTTATAACTTATATTGAAAAGTTAATTTTCTTTTCATATTTTTTATGTATTTCTTTTTTTTTCTTTTCTGGTATTTATGTTTTTCTTTTTTTTACATATATATTGTTGTTAATTATTTAGTAATTTGTTTAAGTAATGTATCTAGATTTATTTATATTTTATACTTTTCTTAAGATTTTTTGAAGAAATTCTAATTAAGCCTATATCCAGCTCTGGGATAGTCGGGGGAGGGAAGGGGAGGGTTGGGGAGGGATGGGGGAAACTGTTTTGTTTTTGTATTGTAAAACCTTATAAATTTTCAATAAAAAAAAAAAGAAAAGAAAGAATTCCATAGAGTAAGTCAAACTTTATGTGGGGATTATTTTCCAAGCATCCAGATCATGGAAGCGACCTTAAATATGTAGATGAGAGTGCTGAGAATAACACTGCTGCAATCTTGAGATTCTGTTTGATCTCTAGCAGATGATGTTAGGAAGTTTCATGAGGAAGTCATAGCTGAGTTTGTTAGAGGTACAGAATATATATGAATACAGACCACAACTGATTTCCACAGATGACAATAACTGAAAAGATCCAGGTCAGTTTGCCTTTTACTAGCAATGTGTCTCAAAGTGCTAAGTATGAGGTAACAGAAATAGACACAAATAGTCCAAATTCTATTTTCTTTTAATGCAATTCCAATTTATTCTTATTCTTATTCTGATCTTCTATAACAGGTCTGGAAAATTTTGTCCCATCTTCTACGTGCTAGCTTTTTAGAAGACAGCTATGATGTCACTGTACAATCTTTTCCTTTCTTTTTAGAAGTTAAAAATGCCCAGAATTTCCAACTGATCCTCAGGGGCCTATCCTTCCCTTAATCATCTTGTTGGTTATCCTCTGCTGCTATTTATTTATTTGCTTACTTATTAAATGTCAAATGCCATTCATAAATGCCATAATCATGATATTGCCATCAGGATTTCCTGTCAATAATGTATTGTCCCACTCCTACCAAAAGCTAGGGCTGAGAAATTATACATGTAGATTGTTCTGACAGATATTATCCAGAATGGACACTAGTCAAGTGTTACACTAAGGACTGCTGTAGTCATCAGATGATGGTAACCAGAATCTAAATTAGATTGCTTATAAATTAAGTAGAAATCTATGTTTCTGATTAACAATTATCATAATAAATGAGTGAATGAATCAAAAACCAGAAAGGCCAAATGCGGTTGTCTATTACAAAGAAAAATTGCACAGTTTCATAAAGAATGAACTTGTACTTGAACATGAATTCTTCCAAAAGCCAAATAGCAATGTGTCCTCATAAAAAATTGATTTTTTTTTAAAAAAAGATCAATGAAAGAACAAAATAATAATTACTTCTTTTAAAAATTATTATTTTTCTTTTCTGGAGAGTATATTCAAGGTGGCTTCTAAAATTAGAAAAATAGAACAATGCAGAGATACTTGTCTGACAATATATTTTTGGAGTATTGGACTAAATAAATGCTTAATTTTATTTAGTAAGCTAGTCACTGAATTTTTAGGATGTCTGTTGTATTTGGAGATGAGCCAATGTGATAAGGGCTAAACTCTGGCCGGTAATAGCAATGAACTAGGAACTGGGAAACAGAAGCTTTTAAACATAAGATCAGAGTTTAATGAAGAGAAGGACGAGGGGGGTCATGATAGCAGTGTTCCAATATCTCAGGGGCTGCCACAAAGAAGAGGGTGTCAAGCTGTTTTCCAAGGTGCCTGAAGGCAGGATAAAAAGCAACCGGTGGAAACTAAGCAAGGAGAGAAGCAATCTAGAACTAAGGAGAAACTTCCTGACAGTGAGAACAATTAATCAGTGGAACAACCTGCCTCCAGAAGCGGTGAATGCTCCAACACTGGAAGTTTTTAAGAAGAGACTGGACAGCCATTTGTGTGGAATGATATAGGGTTTCCTGCCTGAGCAGGGGGTTGGACTAGATGACTTCCAAGATCGCTTCCAACTTTATTACCATTATTATTATTGTGTAAGTTGAAGGATGAAGTCAGGTCTCAAGAGAATAAATCAAGATCAAAGAACAATGCAGGAATTAGGCCTTGAAAAGCAAAGCAATCAAACAATACTGATTATTCTCTAGGAAGAATAGAAAGAGAATAATCATACTGAGGAAAATGTGTGGCTCAGACAAGTTCCAGCTGTACCTACTTTCTGGTATTTGGTTCATTCATTCATTTATTGTGATAATTGTTAATCAGAAACATAGTATATAGATGGCTCCAGGTCAAGGACTAAGTCTGATTGGAATTCATTTACATTTAAATATGTTTATTCTCTGAAATGTATTCTATGTGTATTCATCACATTAAGAGAAACTACTTCATGATAACTTTTAAATTCCACACCCCAAATCTTGATAGGCCAGATGAAAAACTAGCACTTCAGCTTTTGCACCTCTGTTTCATTCTGTATTTTTGTGTACACTATTATGTGTACACTTGAGAGCAAGCAACTAAATTTCATTTTTAATGTGTACTGTTGTACCCACAGGAAAAAATGATAATAAAGTTTATCTGAACTGAACTTGTGTAATACTTTGGTAAAATATGTGTTTTATACACTGTTTTCATAATGAACACATCGTAAAATAGAAATGGTATGTGAAACAACTAGACATGGACATGTAAGAAAGAAACTCAAGCTCATCCTGTCTTTTTTTTTTTTTTTTTGGTGGGGAGGGATAAGAGGGAAGGAGAATCAGTGTCAGTCTTTCTATTACTACCAATAAAATAGAGTTCTAATATTTCTTCTGATATCTTTTTCTTGATCTAGTATGCCTCAAAATGCTGACAAGTATCAATTAAGAGTGCTTGTTCTGAACCAGTGCAGCTGTTTTTACATTCAGTATTCACCTATGCAATACCTCTGCCATTTGCACACAATCTTTATATATGTGCTCTCTTTAGCTATTTGTTTTACTTTAGCTGTAAACTAAAATATTTACTTTGAGTATTTTCTTTTAAAAAAGATTTTCAGTTTTGGCTTAGGATAAAATTTAAGCCTGAACTCATAATAATAGATTTAGACTGACCTCAGTTACATCAATTGTGATGTAATTGTTAAGGGGATCTTATTAACAGGACCCTAACTTTGAGGCTTCTACATATCACATATGTGCTGTGAATATGCCCTACTGAGTTCATTTTGGCATGAGAATTTTATTCCCCGTCAGAGGGTATAGATTATAACAAAAGGTCCCTTGTTTCTGAAATTAGTATTCATGTTGCTGAAGCAAAACAAGAAATAACCTTTCCTATACTGCAAATTAAATTACCCTTTAAGTAAGCCATTAATCATGTTGCAGCAGATTAATGAGTCCAAAATAAAGAGAAAAGAATAGCTAGACCAACATGAATCAATATAATTTTATATATTTCTGTTGCAACTATTGTTTTGTCCCTTAGTATGATATGAAAACTGCTTCTGAAAATATGCATACTGAGAGGATAATATGCATTTTTAGTTGCATTTGGATAAAGTATTTCATCATTGTTTTTTTTGCATCCCAGTGACATCTGCAACTAATGATAATGGCACCAAAACAATGATGAACATGAGATCATGTTGTCACATCAATGCCATCAGTCTCGGGCAACTAGGCAGCTATAGAAACTTGACAAGCAAAGAAAAAAAAACCCTGCATTCCACAATTTGATAGGTGCATGTAAGTCAGAGTATTTGGGAACAATATTATCATGCACATTTTTATTTACCCCATCATAACCTCTGCTCATGCCCATGATTTATGATCCCTTTTTGCAATATTCTTGTTGCATGGTTTACATTCATATATTTTCCTTTTTCAACATCTCTTTTACGCAAGACCTGATGGCAATCATCCCCATCCTTATCACCCATATGTACTGTACAATTTAATCAATTAATCAAATTTCTATATTATCCATCATGCTTTTGTGCCTCTGGGCAGTTTAGCACTCCATACCTTAAGGTTACCAAGAACTAAAATTGGTCCAAAGAGAGGTGCCCTGTATGTCAGTACAGTAATAAATAATAATAATAATAATAATAATAATAATAATAATAATAATAATGATAATGATAATGATAATAATAATAATAATACCTGACAAGGAAGAAACAGTGCAGTTCTGGAAGCAGATATGGGATAACCCAAAGAAATACAACAAGGATGCGGCTTGGTTAAAAGAGGTGGATGCAAATAAAACAGAAGTTGAAATGAAAGAACTAGTAATAACAACAAAAATGGTAGAAAAAAGAGCAAAGAAAATCAAAAATTGGTCAGCACCAGGTGAAGATGAACTGCATGGGTTTTGGTTGAAACATCTAACTGTTATACACCCACTCATTGCCAAGCAGTTCAACAATATACTACAAGGAGGAGAAATTGAAAAGTGGCTAACAACTGGGAAAACCTACCTAATAATGAAAAATCCAGCAAAAGGGGCAACACCAGGTAACTACAGGCCAATTACCTGCTTACCAACAACTTTCAAATTACTAACTGGTGTAGTAGCTGATGCAGTGCAACAGCATCTAGTTGAAAACAATCTCTTTCCACCTGAGCAGAAAGGAAACTGCCCCAATAGCAGAGGAACAAAAGATCAACTCCTAATAGACAAAATGATCTTAGAAAACTGCAAGAGAAGGAAGACCAACCTGAATGTGGCATGGATTGACTACAAAAAGGCATTTGACTCTCTGCCACATGATTGGATAATAAAGTGCCTAGAAATAACAGGAGTCAGCAGAAACATCAGAAAATTTGTGCAAAGATCGATGGCACAATGGAAGACACAGTTGCAGATCAATGGTGAGAGGCTGGGAGAGGTTAACATCAAGAGAGGAATATTTCAAGGAGATTCATTATCACCATTACTATTTGTTATTGCACTGTTTCCTCTGTCAACAATGTTGAATAACTCAGGACATGGCTATCAAAAATATCTGCCAGACTATCCCAACCCCTTTACATGGATTATCTGAAGCTGTATGGAAAAACATCATCTGAAATAGAATTGCTGCTCAACACTGTCTGTATATATAGCCAAGATATTGCAATGGAGTTTGGCTTGGACAAATGTGCCATACTTACTATCAAGAAGAGACTGGAAAGCCATTTGTCTGAAATGGTATAGGGTTACAGAGAGTTGAATGCCTTTTTGTAGTCAGTCCATGCCACGTTCAGATTAGTCTTCCTTTTCTTGCAATTTTCCAAGATCATTTTGTCTATCAGGAGTTGATCTTTTGTTCCTCTGCTATTGGGGCAGTTTCCTTTCTGCTCAGGTGGAAAGAGATTGTTTTCAACTAGATGATGTTGTACTGCATCAGCTACCACACCAGTTAGCAATTTGAAAGTTGTTGGTAAGCAGGTAATTGGCCTATAGTTGCCTGGTGTTGCCCCTTTTGCTCGATTTTTCATTATTAGGTAGGTTTTCCCAGTTGTTAGCCACTTTTCAGTTTCTCCTCCTTGTAGTATATTGTTGAACTACTTGGAAACAAGTGGGTATAGAACATTTAGATGTTTCAACCAAAACCCATGCAGTTCATCTTCACCTGGTGCTGACCAATTTTTGATCTTCCTTGCTCTTTTTTCTACCATTTTTGTTGTTATTACTAGTTCTTTCATTTCAACTTCTGTTTTATTTGCATCCACCTCTTTTAACCAAGCCACATCCTTGTTGTATTTCTTTGGGTTATCCCATATCTGCTTCCAGAACTGCACTCTTTCTTCCTTATCAGGTACTGACTGATTCATTGCAGTTTCTCCATTGATGGATTGGTAGAAACATTTCTGATTGGATTGAAATTGGAGGTTCTGCCTATAGTTTGCAATTCGAGCTTCATATCTACTGATTTTCCTGGCTATAGCTATTATTTGTTTCTTTATTATTTCCAGTGCTTCCTTGATCTTCCTTGTTTCTAAGTGGTATTTCTTGATTAGGTATTCTTTGGTCTTTTTGTTTTTCAGCTTCTTTTCTTTCATCTGTTCTAGCTTGCTTGCATGTGATCTTAATTTGCTGATCTTATTTTCTAGCCTACTCTTCCATTTTTGTGGTGCATTGTTTGTTTGTTTTTCTTCTTTGTTGATTTTGCATCCCAGGTATTCAGTTATAACTGCAGCTGTGCTGTACATTAGTTGGTTTGTTTCTTGCAGTGAATCGGTGCTTATACTTGATATTGCAGTATTTGCATCTTTTAATGCTTGTGCTAGTTGTTTCTTTGGAACAAGCTTCAAAGCAGGCAGCCTTATTCTGTTGTTTTTGTGCAGTTATTCTTTGTTTCAATTCTTTTATTTCTTTAGTTAGAGGGCTTTGTTCTTCCTGAGGAAGAGGTGCCTGGTTTCCAAATGGGAATTGTTGTATATCTCTGCTGGATTCCTTCACTGCCAACTCCCCCTGGTTTGCCTCTACATTATGAATTACTTCTGGCAAGGCCTTGATTTCTTTGCCCTGGGTAAACCTTTGCAGTTTGTCCAATTCTGTTTCTATGAATACTTTATTTCATATTATAAATCAGTGTTGATCTGCTAGTCTCTGTTCTGTTATTTCTAATTCTGGATGTTGTTCTTTCCAGAACTGGTGCATTTGTTTTAGATATCCTCTTCTTGTTGGACTTGATCTGTAATAACAGATCAATATTTCTTTGTTTTCAATCATTGTGTATTTGCGATGGG
The DNA here is from genome assembly GCF_016545835.1 of Crotalus tigris. Classification (NCBI taxonomy): domain Eukaryota; kingdom Metazoa; phylum Chordata; class Lepidosauria; order Squamata; family Viperidae; genus Crotalus; species Crotalus tigris. The sequence continues at coordinate 132,988 of NW_024097127.1, forward strand.
TAAACACCTTTTCTTCCAGTAGTTCTGCAGTTGCTGGCCCTGGTTGCTCAGCTATTTTTCACCAGATATCCAGGAACTCCAACATTTAGCGGGAACCTTGTTAACCCGGGCGACATCTGAGGCAGTATGGCATTCTGAAATTTATGTCTCACCATATTTTTTATGGGAGAGACACTCTTTGTCTGACTCCTCTGATGAGACCTGTCCAATATGGTTGAACCTCTAGCATAGCTGTCATTTTCCTCAGAGTACACAAGCCCCACAACCACATCAAGGTAGTACCTCACTGGGGGTAATAATAAAGTTGGAAGGGACCTTGGAGGTATCAAGTCCAACCCCCTGCTCAGGCAGGTAACCCTATACCATTTCAGACAAATGACTGTCCAGTCTCTTCTTAAAAACTTCCAGTGTTGGAGCATTCACTGCTTCTGGAGGCAGGTTGTTCCACTGGTTAATTGTTCTGACTTCAGGAAATGTCTCCTTAGTTCTAGGTTGCTTCTCTCCTTGATGAGTTTTCACCCACTGCTTCTTGTCCTGCCTTCAGGACCTTTGGAAAGCAGCTTGACTCCCTCTTCTTTGTGGCAGCCCCTGAGATATTGGAACACTGTTATCATGTCCCCCCTCATCCTTCTGTTCATTAAACTAGACAATTCCAGCAATCGTTCCTTATATGTTTTAGCCTCCAGTCCCCTAATCACCTTTGTTGCTTTTCTCTGTACTCTTTCTAGAGTTTCAACATCTTTTTTACATCATGGTGACCAAAACTGGATGCAGTATTCCATGTGTGGTCTTACCAAGGCATTGTAAAGTGGTATTAATACTTCATGTGATCTTGATTCTATCCCTCTCTTAATGCAGCTTAGCACTGTGTTGGCTTTTTTGGCAGCTGCAGCACACTGCTGGCTCATATTTAAATCATTGTCCACTAGGACTCCGAGATCCCTCTCGGAGTATACAGTACAATTCAGCCATATAATTTCCCAGATTTCAAGCAATGTACTGGTTGCTAGTACAAAGAGTACAAATACAAAGAGCTGGTCTTAAACTCCTTTAAAGTCCTACATGACTTGGCATCTGCAAGACTGACTTCTTCAAGGAATTCTTCCAAACACCCTGTAGACTTATTCCAAGAGAGGAAACTTAGGGGTGAGGGATGTAGAGCCCCAAGGCCAAGCCAATGTTTTTCTGTAGGGCCTCTAGAGAAGAGTATCCTCTCAAGTTCAGGTCACAGTTAAGCTGACATCTTTTAGAAAGACCTTGTAATTCTCCTGCAGGTCAGTGGTAGCCTCATAATTTGAATGGTGGTAGAACTCCATTATCTATTGGTTTGTGTTTCATTTGCATTGGTGTTATGCCTATTTTGTCATTTTGTTGATTCAATTTTGTTTCCCCATGTTGATTTCAATTACTATAAACTGTAGCAAGTCAGTTGAAGTTGGCAGCTTATCAAATAAATATATGTAATTTAAGTGAGATTAAAGGTGGGAATTTCTTTATAAAAGCTGCTTGGTATTACTGGAATATCAGAAATAACAGTGATGAACTTAGAGATCTAGTTACTGGATTTTTTTTGTTTGATTGCAGATGATGAAATTTCCTTGATAAAATTGGCTGAGTTCATAAAACAGATTTTGTGTTCATTCTAGAATGTTGTTTTTATTCTTTCTTTATGTGTTTTGATAAAGATTTATTTGTTGTTCATATGGTTCATATCCCCCAAGGAACTCCATCAATTTTTAAATTTGAAAAGAGTCTAAGCTGTTCTTTTTTATGGCCAACTAATCACATAGTCACTAGGCAAGTTATTTCAGGATCCATATAGAAAAAAGGGAAAGCAAATTTGATAAACTTGCATACTGAAGAATCTAACTCTCTTGAAAAAGCTAATTAAAATGGCACATAAATTTCACATGAACCCCAATGTCATGAGAGCAAGCTTCCATTTATGCAATTGACTGAACAAAGGAAAACTCAAGATTAAGTAGTAGGAAGAGAGAATTGGTATTTTCTGCATCATTTTATGTATGCCTTATTCTGTTTATTTATTTATTATAAAATTTGTTTCCTAAATTGCCACAAGGCAATTCTTTTATATATGATTATATGCATTATTCTATATATTGCTTCTTGATTTAGGATCCTCAGACTTTTATAAAATTTCACAGAGCTATTTGTTGCTTGAATGAATTCATAAAATTATTATTTCATTTATGAAATATTGAAGCATCTTTCTGTTGGTGTTACTGCTGCTGTGTGCAAAGATGACTTTTAGTTAAACACTGCTCCAAAAATCTATCACTAGAGTGCAATAGTATAATAGGAGATGATATTGTCTGCCATGTCCATAGTTTCTATTGTCCTAGGGAACCTGCAGCTATTAAAATATCAACAAAATAGATATTTGAATAGTTAATGAAAATATAGTTCCATATGATTGTTTTAGGTTAGTAACAATATAATGGAAAGGGTCACATAAAAATAAGGCATTAGCTTCCTAATCCTACACATAGAAGTAATACTGATTTGATGGCAGTTACTTCTACCTGCATATGCTGCAAATGGCAATTGGATAAAAAAAATATATGTTTTTGGTAATAATTTGGCTCTTAATATAACTGAAATAATTCAACCAGCAAAAATATGTGCTTAACATTAAAAGTAGGCTCTGTCAGATCTAACCGCAAAAATTTAGATGCCCACTAGGTGATAGAAAAAAAAATCCAGAAGTTACTATTTGCTGCCATCTCATAATCATGTGATAGCTCAGCGGTTAAAGATGCTGAGCTTGTTAGCTAGAAAGATGACAGCTCAGGTTCAAGAACTGAGCACCACGCAATGGGGTGAACTCCTGTTACTTGCCCCAGCTCCTACCTACCTAGCAGTTTGAAAGCATGAAAATGTAAGTAGATAAATAGGTACCACTTCCGTGGGAAGGTAACAGTGTTCCATATAGTCATGCTGGCAACATGATCAGCATATGGTCTTCGGACAATGTTGGCTCCCTCAGCTAAGAAACGGAAATGAGCAGAGTCCTCTAGAGTTGGATAAAATTGGACAATCAAAACCTTTATCTTTACTTTTAGCAATCATTCAACTGATTGCAGCCACATCAGAAAAATACCCCCAATTTTGGTCATATCATTATCTCACTGTAACATGGCTTCTCACAAAATAATTTTCTATTCTTATTCCACAGTATCAAATGCAATTTATTTACTAGATATTGTCACAATGGACTTCAGTTAATACTTAAAAGAAGCATAACTTAAGATAGTTTAGTACAAAGAAACTGACACAGATAATTTTATGTCCATAAAAGAAAGTTTTACCTTACTTGGTGCACTACAGCTGGCATGTAAATATCCAAGAAATTAGCAAAACATAATGAAAAATTATCTGTTTAAATTATTTGACTCCTCAGCATACATTTCAAGTAATTCCCTCTGAACTATGTAGAATCTTTGAATAATACAAGATCTGTCTCACACACAAACCTAATGAGAATGGGAAGTGATTTGAAACCCCAATACTATTTTTTAATTAAAACATGTTGTTACTATGGTTGGTCATACATTCAGCCAAATATTTAGACTGGATTTGTCATTTTTATCCACCTATCTAATCCTTCCCAAGGACCTGTGATAGGCAGATGTTGTTTGTTGTGTTAAAGGAATCACCAAAGCATATAAAGTTTTCCAAGTAAAGCTGCCTTTTGCTGTGTGATGGTATTTTTGTCAATGTTGATGGCGCTCCAAATGTTTTGGGATCATTTGCAAGGGGCTTTTATTACTATTGATACTATTTTTGCTGGGGGCGGGTTGGCACAGGCTTTCTGTTTTCCCACTCCTGACAAACTGGAAATATTCTGTTCTTCTTGTTAAGAGACAGAGATAAAATTGCTATGTTTGATCTCAGCAAGACATTTGTCCATAGCTTCTCATTGCCTTTTAAGGAATTCCACCTATTATAAGTTATAAAATTATTGTTTCTTTTCCCTCAATGGAAAAAAGCTTCATAACATATCTCTAAAAATAACGAGTGTTAAATGTTATATTTTTCTTATGTTTTGTGCCACTAATACTAGCTATAAAAAGCTTTTTTCTTGAATAGATAGCTTGTGACAAGTATTTAAAGGAATTTATCCATTCTATTAGTAATTAGGGGATTTTTCAAAATTTTGTAACAAGTCTATTAAATTCAACTGGAAAGAAGTAATTTGTGCTGTTTTAAGAAGCGCTGATTGATGCTGCCTATTTCCCCTTGAGAGAAAAGTGGTGTTATTGGGACATATAACAAACGTGAACCCTTTGAATCTCAGATTTCTGACCCACCGATTATTACAATAATCTGAAAATGCATATACAGTATTCACAACACTTTATAAATTGTGTATATAATTTCCTTAACTAATAGTGGCACCTCTATGTTTGTCAGAGGTAGACAATGTGATGACATGGCATTATTGGGCAAGTACTTTCCGTGAGCCTTTCTTTCTGAGTTATAATCCATGTCCTGTTGGCTAGGAGCTGGCTTAATGTTGTGGCAAGAGGGATCAAAAATAATAGGTATAATCTTATCTAGTCTTTTTAGGATTTTAAAAGTGTACATAGATTGTTTGTTTGCTGGCTTGCTTATGTATAGAGGGTAGGAAGCTCTCTAATGCACCATAACTGCATATCTGTGTTTTTTGTTTTTTTTCAATACTGGGCTTTCAGAATACCAAATGGTGATCCCAAGGACCTAGGCAAAATAAATCATCATTTCATAACCTCATGGTAGTAGAACAAGTAGCAGTTTAATTCAAACTTCTTTTTGTCCTCCCCCGTGAGCATCTTTAAGCCAAGTATTCTTAGGCCTTAATTAAAAGTGACAGGAGAAATTGGTAATCAATATTTCCTGACATTTTTGTTTTGTTTCAAGTCAGTTGGGTTGGATTATTAATTTGATCAAGAATTGGGTACCAAAGAAGAAGCAGGAGGATCCACTTAACTTTTTCCTGTGGTGGGTGTTCCTGATCTCAACTCATGCTTTGAAACTGCAGTCATCTGTGAAGTTGACAAAGAAAGAAAAATGTAGATGCTGCTGTATTTAGAACGTTATCTGGAATACCAAATGCTAGAGGAAAGTAATAAACAGTATCATGAATCATGCCTTGTTTTCACTTCAGTGCTCAAGTTGACTAGCAATTTCATGCTTTTATGTTCATGAACATCAATATTTTGGAAACTATTTAGGTGATGTTTAGTTAACAAACTTTTTTAAAGCAGAAGTCCAAAGCCATCACTTAATAGCAATAGTAATGATAATGATTTCAGATTAGGTGATTATAATGACCATTAGATACTACTACATAGGTTTGTCTGTTCCTTATTCTACTGATTTATTTATATCACCATTTCCTGTATTTAAGGAAAGATTATGTAGTTTTCCCAAATAATTTACCTTTAAAATGAAAGGCTCTTCTTCATGATAGCAATATAAAGCACTCAGACAAGTTGTTATTTTTGTCTAATTTTTGTTCTGTAAGTGGTGGTGAGAACTTAATTTTGAGGTACTTTTCTTTTCAAAGCATAATACATATGTCATTTGTAGGACCAAGTCCTCATAAGAAAACTGAAGTAATAAAACATTTCAAACTGTTCACCTGTTTGTTGTTGATTTAACAGTACTTACTGTATATTCCTTCCAATCTGACCAATTCCAGGCAGAGTACATAAGCAACTGTACATATATTGTATAATTTAAGAATCCAAAGCATTCAAGCGGTTACAGAACTACATTATAAAATAGAAATTCAAACATGCAAAAACAAAATAATGAAAAGAAATTTGTTAACTGGCTGGAAAATTTTGGGAGTTGAAGGCCAGACATCCTAAAGCTGCTGAGATTGAAAACATTGGTCCAAGTCTTAATGATCTGGTGCAAAACTTTCTACAGCATTTTAGGACAAAATTAATATTCTGCCTTGGACCTTGAAGCTAATAAAACACACACGCAGACACATACACATAATATGTGGTGTCACATATTGCCTTAGGACCTGGGTAGCCAGATTCCATCCCAGATGAAACTTGTTTTCAGCTGTTCCACATAAGTATGAAACAGCAAACTAGTCTAGGTATGATTTGTTTTACTTTTTATGACTCTAATCCCTTACTTTGGGGTGGAGGCAGGATGAATGAGTGGAACTGAGTTGTTACTGTCCAGATGCCCTTCCTGACATCTTTGTGGAGTTCACAGCAGATATTCTCTCTTTGCACTTTGATAGAAAAATATCTGTTGCTGCCGAGGATTGAACTCTCACCTTCCAAGTCAGAGACAAGCCTAGGTATAATTAAGATACAGATGAGCATAGCAAGTTCTAGCTTTGCTAAACAATTTTCCAACAGTTGTGTTAAATTGCTAATTGACATTTCTAGACATAGACTTTGTGCCACTACGTTCTTCTCCCAAAACCATGTTGATTGGGACATGGGACAAATTTGTGCTAGGATGTCAAAACTGTAGTTTGCTCTTTTCAAGAAAGTTTGATTGGTTACATCTGTTTCAGTTCATCGTGCGTAATAAGAAATTTTGATTTTATCTGGAATACAGTTCTTAAGCACTTTGTTGCCATGTTATTTGAAATGTGTATGTGTCTGTATGTCTCCCTGTGTTGCAATTCAGAAGCTCTTTTAGTAAAAAATTGTGATGCAATTATCTAAAGAAAGGCATACATAAATAAGATCCCCGACACACACACACTTTTTAGTGATATTGAAGAACTGCAGCTTGGCCAAGTATATTATTTTTGGTTTGTTTGTTTGTTTAAATATGCCATCCATCTCACTATCCAAAGTGACTCTGGACATTTGTTATAATGACTACATAACCAACTTCTACTAGCATGGCATCCACAAGATTCTATGGCACCAAAATAATGTGCCAAACATAACTACATCATCATGGCAATGCCAAAATTACTTATTTCTAGTCCTATACTTTATGTCAGTCACAACAGTTGTTTGATGACAGTATTACACAAGTACCCTTGTTTGGTTTTCACTGATTCCCACAGAGATATCCTATTAAACCAGTTTGTATTTTATTATTGTTAGCTCTTATTCTTACCTGGACTTGGAGGAGTTTCTAAGAAGAGAAACCTATGCTGTTGTCAAACTTAGAGATCACTAATAAAATATGGTATTTTAGTATTTAAGTCTTCAACTCCAAAATTGCAAATTTTTTGAATTAAGTCCAGCCTGTGAGGTGTGAACAGAGAAGGTACTACCATCTTATTTTCTATTTGGCTTGGAAATCCCCAAATGATTGCGTTCGGGCAATTAAAAATCCCTAAAATTATAATAAAATCTCCATTGTGCAAATAGGGTTGTTTGAAGCTATATTTTTGTTCATAATTTGTTGTGGCAGTTCAAGAAAAAAATCCAAGGCTTAGAATTTATATTCATGCTCGAATTAAGAGTGCCAGACAAAGTTCCAGTTTTTAATAATCTGGCAGCTTTTCCATATCTTGTCTGAGAGATAAAATTTATCTTTTAGTTCATTGTTTACAAAGGAACAGATTTACAAAGAGCCATGACTATGTGTGATCTTGGAAAAGGTGAGCTTTCTATTGCGATTCCTCCAATTTATGATTCAGTTAACATATGGTGCATTACTAACAACAGTGAAGAAGAAATAGCTTAATTTAACTTTTTCTTTAATTAATTTGAAAAAAAATTAATGGCATTAGGGACCTTCAGAGGCCATTGCTATAATTGGTGAGCCTTTAAGCATCACCAAAGCAGAGACTATATAACACTAAAAATAGGCAATAGGGGATAAGATGAATGTATGCTACTTCATAAAGACTGATGCACACTTAGAATTAATTGTGATAATTTAAAGAGAAATAAGATACATTGCACCAGAGGGAGGGTGCTTACAACCAGTGGAACATTTGCCAGCTCAATTTGCTGTCCATTTGTAAGATTTCAAAGGATTTGTGTTTAATGTATGCACAGGTATATAATATACAGGAAGATTTAAACATTCTGCCTGAAGAAGATAAAACTTTGAAAAATACAAGAAGATCTCATTGTAAGTTTATTATCACTAATAATATTAATAATAAGCTATTTTCCAAAGCGCCTGAAGGCAGGACAAGAAGCAGCGGATGGAAACTAATCAAAGAGAGAAGCAACCTAGAACTAAGGAGAAACTTCCTGACAGTTAGAACAATTAACCGGTGGAACAACCTGCCTTCAGAAGCGGTGAATGCTCCAACACTGGATGTTTTTAAGAAGAAACTGGATAGCCATTTGTCCGAAATGGTATAGGGTTACCTGCCTGAGCAGGGGGTTGGACTTGATGACCTCCAAGGTCCCTTCCAACATTATGATGATGATGATGATGATGATGATGATGATGATGATGATGGAGGATCATCGCACAGTCAGCCAGATGTTCAGACTGGATTTGGCATTTTGTTTATCTATCAAGTCCTTACCCAGGACCTGGGATAGGCAGATGTGGATGTTTGATGATATTACAGATATCGTCGCAGGATGGAAGCAGTTCCTAGTAAGGCCACCTTTTGCAATTGACTGTATAGCAAATTTGTCAATGCCAATGGTGTTCAAGTGGTGCACCCAAGGAGCCTATTACTATTGGTACTACCCTTGCTTGCTTTTGCCACAGTCTTTCTATTTCTATTTGTAGGTCTTTGTATTTTGTTATCTTCTCCAGTTCTTTCTTGTCTATTCTGCTGTCTCCAGGCACTGCCACGTCCACTATCCAGACTTATCAACAATTGTTAAGTCTGGGGTGTTATGTTGCAGGTGCTTGTCTGTTTGAATTCTGAAGTCCCAGAGCAGTTTAATTTTATCATTTTCTATGACTTTCTCTATTTTATGATCCCACCAGTTTTTGCTTACAGGCAAATGATATTTTTTGCAGATCTTCCAATGCACCATTGTTGCTACTTTGTCATGCCGCTGCTTGTAGTCAGTCTGTGCAATCTTCTTGCAACAGCTTACCAAGTGGTCCACTGTTTCTTCAGCTTCTTTGCATAGGCGGCACTTACTGTCTGTTGCTGTCTTCTCAATTTTGACTTTGTATGCATTTGTCCTTAAGGCTTGGTCTTGTGCAGCCAGAATTAGTCCCTCGGTCTCTTTCTTCAATTTTCCTGCTCTTAGCCATTGCCAGGTCTTGTTATTATCTGCTTTCCCAGCTATTTTTTTAATGTATTGGCCATGTAGTGCTTTGTCTTCCCATGCCTCTATTCTGTTCTTCATTTGGTCTTTCTTGTAGGCCAGTTTGGTCTCTCCAGTAGTTAGTAAGCCTTCCTGATATACTAATTTCAGTGCATCTTCATCATTGTTCTTCAGATATTCTTCCAAAGCCATTTTTTCTTCTTCAACCATCTGATGTACTTGTAGCATTCCACGCCCACCTATTTGCCTTGGTAGATAAAGTCTATCAATGTCACTGCGTGGATGAAGGGCATGATTCATTGTCATTATTTTTCTGGTCTTCCTATCCATTGCTTTTAGTTCTGTTTGAGTCCAGTCCACTATTCCAGCTGTGTACCTAATGACTGGAATTGCCCAGGTGTTGATTGCCTTTATGGTATTTCCTCCATTGAGTTTGGTTTTTAAGATCTTCTTCACTCTCTTGATGTATTCACCTCTAATCTTTTTCTTGACTTCTGTGTGCTTGATGTTGTCAGCTTGAAGGATACCCAAGTATTTGTAGCAATCTTCCTCATCCAGACTCTTAATGTTATTTTCATGGGGCATCTTGATTCCTTCAGTTTTCACTATTTTTCCTTGTTTAATAGTAAGTGTGGCACATTTGTCCAAGCCAAACTCCATTACAATATCTTGGCTATATATACGGACAATGTTGAGCAGCGATTCTATTTCAGATGATGTTTTTCCATACAGCTTCAGATCATCCATGTAAAGGAGGTGGGATAGTCTGGCAGATGTTTTTGATGTTTGATAGCCATGTCCTGAGTTATTCAGTATTGTTGACAGAGGAAACAGTGCAATAACAAATAGTAATGGTGATAATGAATCTCCTTGAAATATTCCTCTCTTGATATTAACCTCTCCTAGTCTCTCACCATTGATCTGCAACTGTGTCTTCCATTGTGCCATCGATCTTTGCACAAATTTTCTGATGTTTCTACTGACTCCTGTTATTTCTAGGCACTTGATTATCCAGTCATGTGGCAGAGAGTCAAATGCCTTTTTGTACTCTATCTATCTATCTATCTATCTATCTATCTATCTATCTATCTATTATTATTATTATTATTATTATTATTATTATTATTATTATTATTACCTTTCTATTATGTCAGGACTGAAGTATATTAGATTTAAATTGTAATAGGAAATACAATCTTTTTTAGGATGATGGGAGATATGCTTGCTTTATACTGTAAAATGGAGACTTTATTTTTTCATTATGCATTGAGATTTATTGCACTACCTTGCGGAAATTTCATTAGTAGATTCTTTTTTTATAAAGTAATAAGGTCACAGTCTACGTTTGGATATCTATGTTTATCATCAACTACAGGTTATACATCCCTATCAAGCTGTAGGATGTTGAGGTGATGAAGCAAACAAATTCCAAAAGTTGTTCAGTGCAATTTCATCAAACATCACAATCAGGGATTTCAGTTCATAAAAACATTTGGAGAGAAAGAGTTGTCAATTGAATTTTATAATTATTGGGATACGCCATTCAAGTTGCATTTTAATGGCCTTTCACTGAAATTGATAGGGATGAGCTTAAGCTGAATACACATAAATCAGGGTGACAATTTTGTATATATAAAAATAGAACTATGTTGCCAGTAATTTGAAAACTGCAATATTTTCCTGTAAATATCTAGATTTTTTAAATTATAAAATAACCCTTTTCCAGAATAAAAAGGCAACAGTATGCTTTATGATAGTTATCATCATTATTAAAATTCATATCTTTGACTTAGCTAGTAAGCCTCCATAGTGTTTTTTGGGATTTGGGGTTAGATGATTCTGCTAACGAAATTTTGGAATAATATTGTTGAATTCAGTCTGTTGAGCACTTGGCAATTTTTTAAAAAATATATTTTATTGATTTTTTTAACATAATCACCATAATATTTGTAAACAGCATGTTGTCTAGGTTTATATTAAACAATCACTAGCAATTAGTTTCTATAATCTATAATCCACATAGTAGCTTTGCTTGATTTTCTCTTTTTCCAATAATATTCTCTTTGCCAACCTTGAATTAATACAATTCTTATTATTTTGATAAGTAACAATTAAATATAAAAATTTCTCCAACATTTCTGCAAATAATAATCACATCCATATAATGCTTCTTTTCTCTCTAGACATCTTGGTTGCCTCATCATAAATCCTGTTTATAATTCTTATTTAAATTTGTTTTTCCTATAGTGTTCAAAACATTCTTACTAATTAAGATTTTCTCAAAGTGGATTACATTTAAATATTTAAATCTATTTTCTTCATACAAGCCATCTCAACACTTTTATATTTCTCATATCTTAAAAAAAAGAAGAAAGGAAAAAAGGGAAGAAGAAAGAATAAGAAAATAGTATAGTACTTAAAATACATATCCCTCTTAAACTAATATACATTTATTTCCAAATTTTTCTGTTCTTTTTAACCATAATTAAACATATGTTTAATCTTTAAATGTCCTTTATGTTATCCATCCCAAACATTTTTACATTTCTCATATTAAAAAAAGTAAAAAAGAAAGAAGAAAGAAAAAATACTATATTACTTGGGGGTTCATCCCTCTTAAACTAAAATTAATTTATATCCAAAATCTTTCTATTTCTTTAACCATATTCAAACAGATGTTTACTTTTTAAATATTCCCTCTGATACATCTCATCATCTAATTTCTTAATTCTCACTTTAGCTTTTTTCTTTTGCCAAACCTCTTTCTTCATCAATATATTCCATTTGATCAAAAAGTCTTTCCATAGACTTGTAGATGATGTTATAGATATAAGAGGCAAATCAGGTAAAATGTCTTTGTGGAGAGATTTTGCCCCTTTGTATTCACTGAAGATCTTTTCCTTACTTTCTCTCTTGGTTTCTCTTATCACTTTTTATCTCTCCAATTCTCTCGGTACTTTGACAACTCTGCAGTCCATTTTGTCAGATCTTTTTTCTCATCCTCAGATTTAATTTTTAATCTTAGAATATAAGTTATCTTTTCCATGTCCAATATTTCTTGTAAAGTTTTCCCATTTGGGTTAGGTCATACTTCCTTGTGTTATTAAGTTCCATCTTTAAATCTCTTTCCTCTAATTTATGTTCAGTTGTCTGTTTTACCTCCTCCTTCTCTATTATTGTTTTCTGAGAGTTTTTTTGTTGTTGTGAAGTTAACTTGGATATGGATTCATTTATATTTTCAAAGTTATTTTTAATTTCCTTGTGGTTTAAGATCATTGTTGTTTGAATTAGTTGTAACTTCTCATACATCTCCTCCTGGAAAGTGTTTGTTTTTTCTTGGTATATTCTTTCTGTAGATCTCTGGTTTTCCATGATAACCAAAAATCAGAATTTTCCTTTCTCTGCAAACAGCTTTAGAATCACAGTTAGGTAAATGTTTGTAATCCAGAAAGGTCAAATTGTTTTTTTTTCCCCTAAAGTTTATAGTTCTCATTTTGTATATAGCCCAAAGTGTTTTCTTCCTTTGTCACAGCTGTTCTCTATTATTAGAAATTTGAAGGTCACAAAAACAGATTAACTTTTCTTGGGCCTTGCCAATTTCTGTATTAGAGCAATTGTTGTAATTTTCATCCACCACTAGATGTCACCACCAGTTCATTTTTCAGTTTTCAAAATAAACAGTTGTCTTCTATTTTCATAATTTAAATTGAAAATCTTAACAGATTTCACCCATTTCAAACTTATCTAAATTTAAGCCTTGTATTCATTTCATTTCAGAATATTCCTAACCCCCATAAAATGTTTAATTTGCCACTTCTGTCAGTAGGAAGGCGGAACAAAGGTCCCCTTCCTCACTTTCAGAGGGTTTTTTTTCCTTCTTGGGGTTTTTTACCCCCAGGAAATTAGTTAATAAGTAGAATAGAGAAAATTGATGTCCTCACCCAGATCTGAATACGTTGTTTGCAATCAGCTTAAAATACTGCATTTGGGCTTTGTTTGCTTATAGCTTGGACTAGACTCTGAAGTTACCCTAGCCTTTCTCCTGCTGGTTTCTGGAAGGCTTTTCACAGACCGATCGGGTCAGCCGCCATCTCTCTGTGGTCCAAGGGATTTCTTCCTTTTTTGCTGCCTCTTTGAGGTGACCTCTGGCCCATTTAGGGTCCCCTAACAGGCAAAAAAATCAGTCTTAGGGTGCGGAACCCTGCAATCCCTCGGCTGCTTCAGTACTGCACAAAACCGGAAGCCCGCTTGGCAAATTTTAATAGATGTAGACAACAACAAGGTTGTCCTTTTAGTTTTCAAAATAAATCCTCAGAGTAGATTCGAACAGGCTTGTTTACATTATATATGTACATAGAGATCCCTACATATTCTAATCTTGGCAGTTGATTCTATTTGATTCCAGATCTCCTTGATAAGGTAAACATTCTTTGGTTCACACTACATGTTACTTTTGACAGAAGTTATATTCAGGCCTAAGTGTGGATAAGATGGAGATGTCTTTAAAAAATCTTCATTTGTGTCTGTCCATCTGCTCAGAACTCAGTCTTTCTTTATGGAGAAGCATAGTCTGATGTGAAAACTATCTAGTATAATTCAGGGTGAGGGGTATGCTTCTTTAATAATACAGAAAATAAAATAAAAAATAATAATCCAAAATTGTCCCTCCCCTGCCCTTGCCCATTGAAATCTCATGTATTCAATAGTCACAAAATATTCAGGGTAAGTTGTGAGGACAAAATAAAAAAAATATTTTTTAGCAGTAGAAACAACATGGAATCATCTGAAATATTTCTCCATGCATTGATTGGAAGAAGAATACCCTCCAGTGCTCACCTGTCTTAATTAAAATATTTGAGTGAAACTTTATGCTTATACCACGTTCACTTTGCATAACATTGTCAACTTCATATGACAAGCATTTCTTATGAATGTATCCCATATGATGACAGCTGGTGCGTATCACACCTGCTAGTTCAAAGATGAACTGACCTGAGAAACACAAGCTGTCACAACTTAAGAATATGTGCATATGATTTTTTTAAAAATACTAGAAGAAAAGTGGTGAGAAATTCTCATTTGATATAAAATGAATGGTACACCATGCCATAAAGTGAAACAGCACAAGATTGTTGTTGTGGAGGAAAACAGGAAGAGGAAGGTGTGTTGTTTGATATATTTATGGCCTTGAGTTATTTATAAAAATAATAAAAGTAGGATATGGCTGGCTGGCTGGCTGGCTGGCTGGCTGGATGGCTGGCTGGCTGGATGGATGGATGGATTAATTAAAGTTGTTGTTGTTGTTAATTGCGAAGTCGTGTCCGACCCATCGTGACCCCATGGACAACGTTCATCCAGGTTTTCCTGTCCTCTACCATCTTCTGGAGTCCATTTAAGTTCACACCTACTGCTTCAGTGACTCCATCCAGCCATCTCATTCTCTGTCGTCCCCTTCTTCTATTGCCCTCAATCTTTCCCAGCATTAGGCCCTTCTCCAGTGAGTCCTTCCTTCTCATTAGGTGGCCAAAGTATTTGAGTTTCAACTTCAGGATCTGGCCTTCTAAAGAGCAGTCAGGGTTGATCTCTTCTAGGACTGACCGTTTGAACGCCTTGCAGTCCAAGGGATTCGCAGGAGTCTTCTCCAGCACCATAATTCAAAGGCCTCAATTCTTTGGCGCTCAGCCTTTCTTATGGTCCAACTTTCACAGCCATACATTGCAACTGGGAAAACCATGGCCTGGACTATACGCACTTTTGTTGGCAGGGTGATGTCTCTGCTTTTTAGAATGCTGTCTAGATTTGCCATAGCTTTCCTCCCCAGGAGCAAGCGTCTTTTAATTTCTTGGCTGCAGTCCCCATCTGAGGTGATCTTGGAGCCCAGAAAAATAAAATCTGTCACTACCTCCATTTCTTCCCCATCTATTTGCCAGGAATTGAGAGGGCCGGATGCCATGATTTTGGTTTTCTTAATGTTGAGTTTCAAGCCAACTTTTGCACTCTCCTTCTTCATCCGCATCAAGAGGCTCTTTAGTTCCTCTTCACTTTCTGCCATTAGAGTGGTATCATCTGCATATCTTAGGTTGTTGATATTTCTCCCGGCAATCTTAATTCCAACTTTTGATTCATCTAGCCCTGCCTTTCTCATGATGTGCTCTGCATATAAGTTAAATAGGCAGGGCGACAGTATACAGCCTTGCCGGACTCCTTTTCCAATTTTGAACCAATCAGTGGTTCCGTGTCCAGTTCTCACTGTTGCTTCTTGACCCGCATATAGGTTTCTCAAGAGACAAATGAGATGGTCTGGTACTCCCATCTCTTTAAGAACTTGCCACAATTTGTTGTGATCCACACAATCAAAGGCTTTTGCATAGTCAATGAAGCAGAAGTAGATGTTTTTCTGGAACTCCCTAGCTTTCTCCATGATCCAGCGTATGTTGGCAATTTGATCTCTAGTTCCTCTGCCTCTTCGAAATCCTGCCTGTACTTCTGGTAGTTCTCGATCTACATACTGCTGCAGTCTAGCTTGTAGGATTTTAAGCATAACTTTACTAGCATGTGAAATGAGTGCAATAGTGTGATAGTTTGAACATTCTTTGGCATTGCTTTCTTTGGAATTGGAATGTAAACTGACCTTTTCCAATCCTGTGGCCACTGTTGAGTTTTCCAAATTTGCTGGCAAATTGAGTGTAGCACTTTTACTGCATCGTCTTTTAAGATTTTGAATAGCTCAGCTGGAATACTGTCACCTCCACTAGCTTTGTTGTTGCTCAGATTTTCTAAGGCCCATTTCACTTCACATTCTAGGATGTCTGGTTCGAGGTCAGTGACCATCTCATTGTGGTTATCTGGGATGTTAAGCTCATTCTTGTATAGTTCTTCTGTGTAGTTTTGCCATCTCTTCTTAATCTCTTCTGCCTCTGTTAGGTCTCTGCCATTTTGGTCCTTTATCATGCCCATCTTTGCATGAAACGTTCCCTTCATATCTCCAATTTTCTTGAAGAGATCTCTGGTCCTCCCTATTCTGTTGTTTTCTTCTATTTCTTTGCACTGTTCATTTAAGAAGGCATTCTTATCTCTTCTAGCTACTCTCTGGAATTCTGCATTCAATTGGGTGTATCTTTCTCTTTCTCCCTTGCCTTTCGCTTCCCTTCTTTCCTCAGCTATTTGCAAAGCTTCCTCAGACAGCCATTTTGCTTTCTTGCATTTCTTTTTCTTTGGGATGGTTTTAGTTGCTACCTCTTGTACAATGTTGCGAACTTCCATCCATAGTTCTTCAGGCACTCTGTCTATCAGATCTAATTCCTTAAATCTATTTGTCACCTCTACTGTATATTCATCAGGAATATGATTTAGTTCATACCTGAGTGGCCTAGTGCTTTTCCCTACTTTTTTCAATTTAAGCCTAAATTTTGCAATGAGAAGCTCATGATCTGAGCCACAGTCAGCTCCTGGTCTTGTTTTTACTGACTGTATAGAGCTTCTCCATCTTTGGCTGCAGAGCACATAGTCAATCTGATTTCTATGTTGACCGTCTGGTGATGTCCATGTGTAGAGCCGTCTCTTGGGTTGTTGGAAAAGAGTGTTTGTTATGACCATCGTATTCTCTTGACAAAATTCTATTAGCCTGTGCCCTGCTTCATTTTGTACTCCAAGGCCAAACTTGCCTGTTATTCCGGTTATCTTTTGGCTTCCTACCTTAGCATTCCAATCCCCCATGATGATAAGGACATCATTTTTTGGTGTTAATTCTATAAGGTGCTGTAGGGCTTCATAAAACTGGTCAATTTCATCCTCTTCAGCACCAGTGGTTGGGGCATAGATTTGGACTATTGTGATATTGAATGGTTTGCCTTGGATTCGAATTGAGATCATTCTGTCATTTTGGGGATTGTATCCCAGTATTGCTTTTCCTATTCTTTTATTGACTATGAAGGCTACTCCATTTCTTCTGAGGGATTCTTGCCCACAGTAGTATACCTGATGGTCATCTGAGTTAAATTCACCCATTCCTGTCCATTTTAGTTCGCTGATTCCTAAGATGTCGATGTTCAGTCTTGTCATCTCTTTTTTGACTACGTCTAGCTTGCCTTGATTCATGGATCTTACATTCCAGGTTCCTATGGAGAAAAAATCTTTACAGCATCGGACTTTCCTTTCACCACCAGATATATCCACAGCTGAGCGTCCTTTCGGCTTTGGCCCAGTCGCTTCATTCTTTCTGGCGCTACTAGTACTAGCCCTCTGCTCTTCCCCAGTAGCATATTGGACACCTTCCGACCCGAGGGGCTCATCTTCCAGCGTCATATCTTTTTGCCTTTTAGTACTGTCCATGGGGTTTTCATGGCAAAGATACTGGAGTGGTTTGCTATTTCCTTCTCCAGTGGATCACATTTTGTCAGAACTGTCTGCTATAACCTGTCCATCTTGGGTGGCCCTGCACAGCATAACTTATAGCTTCATTGAGTTACGCAAGCCCCTTTGCCACTACAAGGCAGTAATCCATAAAGGGGATTAATTAAAGTACACTGCCTCAAATAGAGAGGAGCACCTGAGATAAAATGACAGGGAAAAGTGTCACTTTATAAATGGAATAGAGAAACATACCCTCAAGTCACATTGAAGGTCACTGGCCAAGTGTGTGTGTGTGTGTGTGTGTGTGTGTGTGTGTGTGTGTGTGTGTGTGTGAGAGAGAGAGAGAGAGAGAGAGAGAGAGAGAGAGAGAGAGAGAGATGTGGAGTCATCCATTTCTTCCCTCCAAAAGCAGCTGCCTGCTTTTTCCAATTACAGGAAAGGGAGGACAAATCTTTACAATACATTCTTTTTCCTTTCTTTACTAGCCTGAAAGCCCTTGGCCTTGATATCTATCCAACTGTGTATCTTTTCTGGGTACTGTAATGTTGTTATAATCACTCAAATCTGTAATGAAGAATGAGAAGAGTGATCATGGCTAATTTAATATTTTCACCAACAAATATCTAAGTGGGCAGCAGCAAAAGGCTCCTCCCACCTCTTGCTTTCATAGCTAATAAAGGAAGAAGAGAAAGAGAGGCAATGCATCCAGCAATTAGACTATATATTAATGAAGTCTCAGCTGTGTTTTTGTGTGAATGTGTGGCCCTGTACAGTTTAGCAATGAAAGCTCAACCCATATGCTTTCTTACTGGATGTGTATCGTTACACTCTTTTTTCCTGAGGAATCTGTGGGTGAACTGAGTGCAGAAATGGACAGGTGACTTAGCATAATGGAAGCATCTGCTCATTCCATTAAGGCTGAAATAGATGAAAAATATATGTATGCATGGAAGACTAGCTTCCAATGCTTTTAAATAACCTTTGTGTGCTTAATGCAAATATCCTATAACCAGGTCTAGCAGTTCATATTTGCAAAAAAACTATATGACTGTGAATTGTGTTAACTAACAAGTCTGTTTATTCCAAATGGATTGTACTGTTAATTTAAGAAGTGGGGGGGGGGTGAAAAAGGAAAAAAAAAATATGTTGGAAAATCTCTCTAGAGAATGCTAATCTGCCCTGTGACTTTATTTTACAGTTCAAGTATTGAAACTGCCTTAGGGAGAGGAAGTTTAGAAAGAAAAAAAAGAGTAACTGAATACAATTGACATTCATAAGGCAACTTATATTAGCAGCCTGCAAATCAAATATTCAGAGAATGAGGCTGGGGGGGGGGCAGGAGGGAAGGAGAGAGGGAGAGAATAGATATATAGAGGTTGGATTCAACTGCTAATAAAAACAGGTTGGTGGCACAGGAAAGAGTTGCTGGCAGTTTAAAAAATGACATCATCATCATCATCATCATCATCCCCTTCTTTAAGACCTTTTGCCCCAATTTTAATTATTATTTTTTCTTTGTTTGTGCTCAAATGCACCTATCTACATTCTCTTTTTGCTTATGTAATATACAGATTGGATGTTAAGCTCCGGATTTCAATCCAGCCTCATATACTCAAGGTAGTCCTCGAGTTACAACAGTTGATTTAGTGACCGCTCAAACAGCATTGAAAAAAGTGACTTATGACCATTTTTCACACTTATGACTGTTGCAGTGTCACCTGTCATGGTTCCGACAGACAGATAAAGCAGAACTCGTGAAGATAACCATGACATCCCCATAGTCAGGTGATTAAAATTCAGATGCTTAGCAACTGATTCATAATTATGCGGTGTCCCAGAGTCACATGATCCCATGTTCACCTTTTGAGACCTTCTGACAAGCCAAGTCAAAGGAAAAGCCAGATTCACTTAACATCTGTGTTACTAACTTAACCACTGCAGTGATTCGCTTAACAAGTGTGGCAAGAAAGGTCATGATATTTCCAGACCATTTTGGAAACAGATTTTCTCCCAGGCAAGAGTATTTTGGCATAAGACTAGAAAAAGAAAAAAATATATATAAGAAAAAAATAAAATACTCGTTAACATATTTTATTGTCACTATTATTTTAGAACCATACAATGTACTGTATGGTACATAACTGCTAGGTACAGAAGTGAACAACAAATTACATCAATAATGTTCAAAGATATTACATAATTTTCAGCTAATTTAATATGCTGAATTCCCGTCTTTTAGGACAATTAGTAAAGAAGTATATGTAGTTGTTGAAAGAAAAATCTTCATCAGGGTCCAGTCCAAGCCGAGAATAAACAAAATGGAGACTGCTTTAGAAAGAAGGTTCTTCTTTATTTAGTTGCCAGAAACTTCAGTGACAGTAGCATGTCTCTGGGATGGCTGACCACATAGACCACATGGGGTTTTTGTATTTGGAGTTGTTCTTGTGGAATGAACTTTGACCTGAGGTTCAGTGTGCCCTTCTGGTATTGTAATGGTGGTGGGTTAATCCTATTATGTCCTAAAGGTCATGTGCTGCTTCCCTGTGGCTGTGGCTAATGGCTATGTCCTGTATTGGATTTTTTTGGGGTGAGGGGTTGTTTCGGAGAACCCACCAGGAAAGTAGCTAGGCTCTGATTGGATCTCCATTGTATTTATAGTGTATTTATACTGTATTTAAACTTCATTTCAACTCCTGCCAGAGCTGCTGGGATGTGCTATATTGCATCAACTGCTGCTAGAACTGTAAGTTTTGGGAGAATCCACCAGGAAAGTAGCTAGGCTCTGATTGGATCTCCATTGTATTTATAGTGTATTTATACTGTATTTAAACTTCATTTCAACTCCTGCCAGAGCTGCTGGGACGTGCTATATTGCATCAATTGCTGCTAGAGCTATAAGTTTTGGGAGAATCCATCAGGAAAGTAGCGGCCCGTGCGCCTAATAGCATGTTAATTATATAACTAAAAATCATAAACAGCAGCAGTACATTCAGGGCAAGTGTGTCTGAGATTCCCTGTATCTAAGAATGTCTGGCTTAGTTCAGTGTAACACTTGCTTTGCAGCTGTCTTTCACAGTACCCTTTTCAAACTTGGTAACTGTCCTATCTGTAAACAAATCACTAGTCTACAAAGACAGATTATTTATCTAGGATCTGTAATCTGTGCTCTTCAGGCAGAAACTAGGTGTCCAGTTCAGTCCCACTACTCTACTGAGACTCTATCAGCCCCCTCTACCACAAAGATCCTGCAGGAGAAGGGCAGTGTGGACAGCCATAGGATCTGGCAGGATTAGAGCTGTGAACTATAAATGCAAAGCTTTTGCTGTGTCCCTGCACATCAGATACAGTGCCCTTGCTGACCTTAAATAGGGACATTAAGAAGACAGGTAAAGGTATTTGTGAAGATAACTCAGATAAGCAGGGGATCGTGGTCCGAGATGAAGAACTTGTTTTTGACAGGGAGAAGTGTGAATCAGATATTACACATCAGTTATGCAAGAACAAAAAGGCATCCAAAAAGAGAAGCCACCTTCTGGTAGGTGATTCAATTATAAGGGATGTAAATTTAGGAAAGGACACAGAGGCCTCAAAAGAGGTCAGGTGTCTTCCAAGTGCTACTGCCAGTAGGGACAAGAAGTGTATTTCTAAAATAATCAAGAATGGCAGCAAGGACTGTGATGTGGAGGCTATTGTACATCTCGGCACTAATGATCTGTCCCAAAAAGATGTACTCTCTGTGAAGAATGATTTCCAGAGCTTGGAGAAGGAACTTAGCAGTATAGGCTGTAGGCTTACTTTCTCAGAGGTTTTACCAGTGTATAAGGAGCAAAATGGAAAAGGCCAGCGCATAGCACAATTCAATTTGTGGCTAAAAGAGTGGTGTAAAGGGGAAGGCTTTGGATATATTAGTCACGATGTCTGTAGCTGGTCCAATCAAAAGATGTACAAAAGAGATGGTTTGTATCCATCAAAAAAGGGACTGAGTTACTCAGCTATAAATTAACAGATTTTTTGGAGGAAAATTTAAACTAAACAGCTGGGACAGTGAGTTAATTGATACATAACAACCCTTTCTCTGGCAATCTAAAAATTATAGGGCTTGTAGCATAGATGTGTGTGTGGACAAGATTACCAACCTTGCTGTCAAGCAAAATGAAGCCTCTAATAGTGAGTGCCACACAAAGTGCACTAACCAAATAGGTGGTAAGACAATAGGGGAACTCAGGCATCACACAGGTTATGTAGAAAGTAAACACAGGGCCAGTCACAAAGGACTCAAATGTTCATACACCAATGCACAGAGTACGAGCAGCAAACAGGGTGAACTAGAAATTCAGGTTAATGAGGGCAGATATGATATTGGTGCCATTACGGAAACATGGTGGGATGAAACCCACACATGGAACACACTGCTAGAAAGATTTAAATTATTTAAAAGAAACAGATCAAATAAAAAAGGAGATGGAGTTGCTCTCTATATAAGAAATAACTACATCTCTACAGAAATAGAGCACAACAATCATAAAAACTGTCTTGAATGCATTTGGGTCAATATAAAAGAGGAAAAAATGACATTGCCATAGGTGTATACTACACACAACCCAACCAAACAGAGGAAATAGATGAACTTTTTGCTACTCAGCTAACTAAGGCCTGTAGGAAGCACATCACAATAGTAATGGGGGACCTTAACTACCCTGACATCAACTGGAAGACAAACTCTGCACCAAATGGAAGATCAAACAGGTTCCTGGCAAACCTAGCAGACACCTTTGTCTCCCAAAAAGTAGAGAAGGGAACTAGGGGATTAGCCATTTTGAATCTAATTCTCACTAACAGAGATGAAATGATAGAAGGTGTTGAAGCCATAGGAACCTGGGAGGAAGTGATCATGCAATATTAGAATTCAACATTATGGAAGCACAAGCAATAGAACACAGTCAAACTAGAGTCTTGGACTTCAAGAGAGTTAATTTCAATAAACTTAGAGAGGGCTTGGAAAGAATTCCATGGATGAGAATCCTCAAAGGGAAAACAACTCAAGAAGCTTGGAAAATTTTGAAAAAATGAGATAATAAAAGCACAGTCTAGCACAATACCAACAAAGAGGAAAAATAACAGCTCCCAAAAGAAACCAGCATGGCTGCATAAAGAACTCTCTGACAAATTGAAAGATAAAAAAGACAAGTATAGAAAGTGGAAAGATGGGCACATAACTAAGTCAGAATATCAGCAAATAGCCTGAGCCTTTAAAGATGAAGTGAAGAAAGCCAAGCCTTAACTAAGGCTTGCGACCAAAGTCAAAAATAACAAAAAAAGCTTCTTTCAACATATAAAAAACAAGAAAAAAGTGAAGGAAATGATTGGTCCATTAGTGGGTGAAAGTGGCAAGAAGGTGACAAGCAACAGGGAGAAAGCAGTACTATTTAACTCGTTTTTTGCATCTGTCTTTACACAAAGGGAAAAAACAGACCAACCTATCAAAATTAGTGCCATAAAAAACAGAATAGAAACACAAGTTAAGATAGAGAAGAAAATGGTAAGTGAGCACCTGTCCAGCCTAGATGAGTTCAAATCGCCAGGACCACATGGATTACACCCCAGAGTTCTCAAGGAACTGGCAGATGTGATATCAGAACCACTGAACTATATTTTTCAAAGATCCTGGAACACAGGGGAACTACCAGAGGACTGGAAAAGAACTGATGTAGTTCCCATCCTCAAAAAAGGAAAAAAAAATGGATCAGGAAATTACAGACCTATCAGCCTGACCTCAATACCTGGGAAGATCCTGGAAAAGATAATCAAACAACGAATCAACGAACACCTAGAGGCAAACAAAGTCATTACTAAAAGCCAACATGGGTTTGTCAAAAATAGATCATGCCAGACAAATCTTCTTGCATTCTTTGACCAAGTGACAAAATTAGTGGATCAGAGGAATGCTGTGGACATAATTTACTTGGACTTCAGTAAGGCATTTGATAAAGTAGATCACAACCTACTACTTGATAAGATAGAAAAATGTGGGGTAGACAGAATCACCACCAGATGGATCCGTAGCTGGCTGGCCAGCCGTACTCAATGAGTGTCCTCAATGGAACTGCATCTATATGGAGGAAAGTGTGTAGTGGGGTGCCCCAGGACTCTGTTCTGGGCCCAGTACTCTTTAACATCTTCATCAACGATTTGGATGAAGGGATAGATGGGGAACTCATCAAATTTGCAGACGACACCAAGCTGGCATGAATAGCCAACACTCCAGAAGACAGGCTTAAGATACAAAAGCATCAGGACAGACTTGAACACTGGGCACTATCTAACAAAATGAAATTAAATGGTGAAAAAAGCAAGGTTCTACATTTAGGCAAGAAAAACCAAATGCACAAGTACAGCATAGGTGGCACCTTGCTCAATAGTAGTAATTGTGAGAGGGACCTCAGATTCCTAGTAGACAATAACCTAAATATGAGCCAGCAGTGTGCTGCAGCTGCCAAAAAGGCCAACACAGTGCTAGGCTGCATTAACAGAGGGATAGAATCAAGATCACATGAAGTATTAATACCACTTTACAATGCCTTGGTAAGGCCACACTTGGAATACTGCATCCAGTTTTGGTCACCATGATGTACAAAAGATGTTGAGACTCTAGAAAGAGAAAAGAGAAGAGCAGCAAAGATGATTAGGGGACTGGAGGCTAAAACATATAAGGATCGGTTGCTGGAACTGGGTATGTCTTGTTTAACGAAGAGAAGGACGAGGGGGGACATGATAGCAGTGTTCCAATATCTCAGGAGCTACCACAAAGAAGAGGGAATCAAGCTATTTTCCAAAGCACCTGAAGGCAGGACAAAAAGCAATGGGTGGAAACTAATCAAGGAGAGAAGCAACCTAGAACTAAGGAGAAACTTCCTGACAGTGAGAACAATTAATCAGTGGAACAACCTGCCTCCAGAAGTGGTAAATGCTCCAACACTGGAAGTTTTTAAGAAGAGACTGGACAGCCATTTGTCCGAAATGGTATAGGGTTTCCTGCCTGAGCAGGCAGGTTGGACTAGATGACCTCCAAGGTCCCTTCCAACGTTATTATTATTATTACTTGGTTCTAGGGATCTTTGTCTTTCTAATCCCATCACCTCTAAGCTTCCTGGTTCCAATTTTGCTGAAAGGATTATCAAATCTGCATTTCTACAGAACTGGTTTCTGCTTGGGGCAGAAAAACATGGTAGCAGTTTGTGCCTAAGATTTTCTATTATTCTTTTGAGGAAATATATTCTGCTTTTTTTAATATCCCCCAAAATATTTCTTTCTCTGTGGGGGGTGGGAAGTATTGTCTTCCTAAACAGTCTTTCAGTCCCTTTGTGCTCCCCTATTTTTGTGAATTTCAAGCAGATTTACTAGACTAAGAAGTAGAACCTCTAACCCTAATCCAATTGAAAGAACTTTAGGCTAGCTCTGCATTCTTGATCAAGGTGGCTGATCAATTCCTTATTAATCATGGACTAGAATGGTATACTCTATGCCAATTTCACTGCACCCTCAGTATTTTCATGTATCATCCAACTGGAAAGAAATCAAAAGCATATCCACTGGCAAAGAGCATCATCTTTTCTTCTATGAACAAAGCCATGCACAAATGGTGGTAGAAATGCCAACTGCTGCAAACCTGATTGTCTTCAGAAGGTAACTCATCATATAAAAGTATTTCTGTTGCATTATTTTTAGGTAACATTTATCTATGGGGTTTGGAATGAGGATATCTTGTTTAACCATTCAATGTTTAAATGAAAATGTTTCTTTAACCGAGTTTCCTTTTTACAATAAATAGTTCAGTTCTTTGGGAACAAGAAGACAGCAATGAAACCATGGGGGACCCTCTTTTTAATTCCACACCCATCTCACCCCAAGGCCTTATCCACTCATATAGCTGCCAATCAAAAGAAGGGCTGATTGGTTTTGTGTTACTCATTTTTATTTTATTTTCAGCAAAGAGATTTAGATATGTATGGCTACAAAAATAGATCTGCGAACAACTAGAAGCAAACAAAGTTATAACTAGCAGCCAGCACAGGTTTGTCAAAAACAGATCATGCCAAACCAATCTTATTTCATTCTTCGATAAAGTGACTAAACTAGTAGACCAGAAAAATGCTGTGGACGTAGTATACTTAGATTTCAGTAAGGCATTTGATAAAGTAGACCACAACCTAATCCTTGGTAAGCTAGAAAAAAGATGGAATAGACAACATGGATGGATCTGTAGCTGGCTGGCAAACCATACTCAATGAGTAGTCCTCAATGGCACTGCATCCACATGGAGAGAAGTAAGCAGTGGGGTACCACAATGTTCCGTCTTAGGCCCAGTACTCTTCAATATCTTCATAAATGATTTAGATGACAGAATTGAAGGGGAAGTCATCAAATTTGCAGATGATACTAAACTGGCAAGAGTATCCAACACCCCAGAAGACAAACACATGATCCAAAAAGATCTCGACAAACTTGAACAATGGGCCCTATACAACAAAATGAGTTTCAATGTGGAGAAAAGCAAAGTTTTACACTTAGGCAGGAAAAATCAAAGGTACAAGTACAGATTAGGTGAGACTTGGGTTAAAAACAGCAACTGTGAGAGGGACCTTGAAGTCCTAGTGGATGATCACTTGACTATGAACTAGCAATGTGCAGCAGCAGCCAAAAAATCTAATACAATCCTGGGCTGTATAAACAGAGGTATAGAATCAAGATCACATGAAGTATTAGTACCGCTTTATAAAACCCTAGTAAGATCACACCTGGAATAATGCAGCCAATTTTGGTCACCATATCACAAAAAAGATGATGAGAGTTTGGAAAAAATCCAGAGAAGAGCAACTAAGATGATCAAAGGCTTGGAGACTAAAACACATGAAGAATGGCTGCAGGACTTGGGTTTGGCTAGTCTAAATAAAAGAAGAAATAGGGGAGACATGATAGCAGTGTTACAATATTTGAGGGGCTGCCACAAAGAAGAGGGGGTCACATTATTCTCTAAATCACCAGAGGGCAGGACAAGAAACAATGGTTGGAAACTGATCAAAGAGAGAAGCAACCTGGAATTAAGGAGAAACTTACTGACAGTGAGGACAATTAACCAGTGGAACAGCTTGCCTCCAGAAATCGTAGGTGCTCCATCACTGGAGATTTTTTAAAAGAGGCTAGACAGTCACTTGTCTGAGATGATATAGGTTCCCCTGTTTGAGCAAGGGCTGGACTAGAAGATCTTCAAGGTCCCTTCCAGTTCTATTCTATTCTATTCTATTCTATTCTATTCTATTCTCAAGAGATACTAAGGCTGAACTGACTGGGTTTCCACATAGAATTATCCTTTGGGATATTTCAATATGTATTGTACAGGTATAACAATTTTAAAGGGAGTTAAAAAATAAAGGATATTTGTGTATCAATTCACATATTAAACCGGAAGCTTCATTATTATGTTCTTTGAATATATAGTTCTATTGAGAATATATGTATATATGGAAGAAAATGTTATTACTACTACCTTTTTTCCAATTTTGCTTTTTTCCCCCTGCTAAAATACATTTTTCTAATTTTATCATTCATTATTTCTGCTATTGGACCAATTGGTTTTAACCAAAGCCATGCTTTTATTTAACTTTATGCTTTTCATACCAAAGCTGTAATCTGTATCTGAATTACATAGCTCAGGATCCCATTAATATTTTAAAAACATTTTGTCAACTTGAATAATTCTATGTAATATGTTGTATGATGAATTATGTGGTGTGTGTTTCTAGAAACACAACTATGAATGTCCAATGAATTTGTATAATATTTACTTTGCTTCTCTTGTAAATGATTTGAGTATAAGTCAAAGTGCCAATAAGATGTCTGGCCATGGATATTCAGTTTGAGCAAGTAGCAAATGATTTCAATTGGTATCTGTTGATAATACATATTGCATGACTAGCCATGAGGTGGGGGGAAGCATTGGAAATTGTTCCAATTTCTCAAAGTTCATTGAGAGGTCAGCAGATACCGAATAGTATAAAAATGATCAAATTAAAAATTAAGCAATGCCACATAAATATTTGCATATATTCTGAACTAATAATTTTATTTTACAGCTTGTAAAATATTATCAGGAAGATTGATGTAGTCCTACCTCTTTCTCAGATGATTGGATGGGAGGAATGTTTGACGTTGGAAATTGGAGATGATGTTGCTATGGAAACTCATACTTCTGCTTTCGTTCTTAAGCTGTTTTGCAGGTAAAGTATTTGATTATTAAACTTTTGGGTTTGATTGGTAAATATATAGTAGCATAACTTATTTTTAAGGTAAATAAATGGGGCACTCTAACAGTGTAATATACACAACCTATTCTTTAAATAAAGAAGATGAAAAGAATTCACATTAAAAAAAATAATGGAAAGTGAAAGTGAATTGAACATATTTGTCCATTTGGGCAAATATTCCTTACCACTTGAAAGACTGAGTTCAAATTTCTGTATATTTAAACATGGTTAAGACGTTGAATTAGGGATGACATCTTTTCTCTTATGAAAGATACCTCATATTTATCAATTTTAACATAGTTCTCTCCCATTGCTCCTCCCCCCAAAATAAAAAAAATCTGGAATAGCTATCCTTTACAGCACGGTAACCTCTAGGCTGTGGACCAGTTCTAGTCCATGGCCCACCAGGAACCGGACCGTGTAAGCAAGCAAAACCTCATCAGCATACATGTGGGATCCAGGCAGGGTACAAAACCACACACAACCTGAGCCACAGAAAAAGCGCCCACTCAGTTGACTTTGTGACTAAGGCAGAACCAGAATTCATAGTCTCCTGGTTTGTAGCCTGATACTTTAATAGCTGTGCCAAACTGGATCCTTCTAGTTATTATGGACAAGATAGCAAAGTTACAATCTTTTACAATGTATTTTAGTATTCACAATAGGGACATTTGGAAATCAGGACAGATTATTTGTCTGGTTAGATAGTATATTAACCTATTGTTGTTGGCATTTTGAGGCAAAATAATTATAAATTAACAAATGCCTAGCACTGTGAATCTTGTTCACTATACACATTACTTTGACCTGATACCAGCCATTTTCATGGAAGCTTGCTGCTTTAATTAGAATGTAAAAAGCAGCATCCCAAGGTCAATGTCTCAGTGATTTTAAATATAAAGAGAGGACTTTCTGATGAGTTCCTGAATGGACCCACAATTAACATGCTGGTCTTCAAGACTGTGTCTCAATTCAATTCCCAAAATTTTGAGTAGCAATATGTGAATTTTGCATCACTCTCAAGGATTCTTTTTAGTTTTCTTTTAATATTTACCAGCCCCATACTTATTATATTTTAGTCCAGCCAAATGTAGTGCAAAGCCAGTTATTTTTTTGTGTTTCTACTTGGACCACCATAAATGGCTGATTGATTGATTGACTGGTTGATCATTTGTTTAATTGTGTACCATCAAATTGACATTAAGGTTGAGTGATTACTTAGATCTTCTCTGGTATAATTTGACCCTTTAGTTCTTCTAACATTGCACAAAATCTTTCAATGCAAATTAGATCCTTACATGGAAAGGGAGATGCCAGGTATTCAGACTACCTTTAGAACAAGAGACATTTTAGTTGAGGCATACTGGATAACTGAGAAAGTCAATGAATACCAGGAAAAAGTTATATGTAATTTATTAGCAATAGAAAGACCTTTGATTACAGTATATTGACCATTTAAAATGATAGAAACTCCTTAGAAAACCAATATAATAAAGGGAGCTATCATTAATTATAGCCAGTTTGGCAAGAAATGAACTTCAATATCTGTTTATGTCCAAAATGGAATAGTGTTCTGATGTCTTCATGGACTATTTAATGAAATAGTTAGTTTGGTTTTATGAAACTCAATTTTCAGTTTTATTGAACCATTTTCTAATCCCTTGGTATAACAATTTGTTTGACCTTTTCCTTTATCTGGCTACTAATCTCATCTTAGTTATAATGCTAATTACAACAATTAGGGAGCTTTACATTAATCATATGATTCAGGAATCAGCATCAACATAAAAAAATGCAAGGAGCACATTAAAATAAGATGGTGTCTTTTTCCTGAATGTGGGTAAAACTGAAATCTTTTCTATCTTTTAAAATATTGGGCTGATAGAATTCAATTATCTACCTTTCTAAGTTAGTTATTCTAACTTAGAAAGGCAGATAATTGAATTCTATCAGCCCAATATTTTAAAACAGCCATTCCATCTCATTGTCTCTAAATGAAAAATAAAAGATAAATTCATGCCCATTAATTCAGTTGAACCAGCTTTCCATTACATTCTAACATTACCATTGTTACTGGATTGTGCCAAAGGAGTCTGTGAAATAGGTTAGTATGTCTCTCCTTTTTCTTGAACTGTGTGTCTGAATATAAACACTGTGTGAATGTGAATTTCTTTTCCTTTTTCTGTTCTGTTGAATTGCCTTGAGAGAAGGTAGTGCTGCAATGTAACAAATCAAGAAATACAGTTAACACATATTTGAGACATGGATTTTCACCCAAGTATAATCACCCTGGAAATACATTCTTTAGGAATGCAGTTATGCTAAAACCTGTTGCAGAATCTAAAATTTATGTGTAAAGATTGTGAGGACGGTTGGAAGGCATAATTAGTTTTCTCTTCCAGGTAGCATACAAGAATATCTAACTTATGAGGCTACATGCAACAAACTGAGATTTCCAAATTCACACTTCCCAATTTACAACTATTCTCTGACTTATAGTTAGATTGATAGATAATAACCTTTATTGTCATTTTTTTTTACTGTGGGACCATTGGCACACATTAAAAATGAAATTTTGTTGCTTGCTCTCAAAAGTGTACACATACATAATATCACACATGTAAACATGCTATATACAACATATGTATAAACCTGCACCTTTACATACAAATAATATATAAATATTAATCCATCTTGAATACATAGCAGAAAGAGGAAGCTTGAGAGTTCACAGGGTTAATACTGTATGGAACAAAACTATGGCTGAATCTGGATGTTCTGCTACGGATACCATGGAGCCTCCTCCCAGAAGGTAACAAGGAAAGCAGGTCGTGAAGAGGATGTGTAGTGTCCCAGACAATCTTGTGGACTCTGTTCAAACACTGCTTATATCCTATGTCCCGGATGGAAGGGAAGGAAGTTGTTGTCATGCATACCAATTTGTTTAAATCATGAAAATGTGTTTATTTTTTTAAAAAAATATTTATTTCTAAAATAATTTATAAATGGTTTGTGTATATGTCAATGGAGATTCTCAATCATTCAGGTCATGGTTGTCCCGAAGATTTTTTTTTTCTTCAAAAGACAGCTGTACTTTCTTATTTTTTTTTCATGGAAAATGTTTCACTTCTCATCTGAGAAGCTTCTTCGGTTCCCGCTGAATGGTGGGAATGGAAGGATTTATATTCTTTAGTGGTCATCTACTCATAGCACTCTGAAGGTCAGTCATTAACTCTCTTGCAACCACTTGGGAGTTTATCTGCATTCTGATTCAGGTGACTTTGGAGCTACAGATAACACACACACACACACACACACACACACCAAAGTGGCCTTTACGACTCTTAGAGAGCTAATGACTGACTTTCAGAGTGCTAACAACTGGATAACTGCTGAGGAATATAAATCATTCCATTCCCCACTACTGAAGAAGCCTTTTGGATGAGAAGTGAAACATTTTCAAGGACAAAGCCAAGAAAGTCCAGTTACCTTTTGAAAATCATCTTTGGTATATATTTATAACAAGGAGCATACAAAAACATGTAAACTGTCAAAATGCACGCATCATATTTTGTTATATCAAAAATACTTTCAAAATGTACATGTTGAAAAATACATTAAAAATCTCTGCATTTTATGGACAGCATATGTGTATTCTTTAAATATGTTTTTTAATTTTTTTTAAAAAATAAATAAAGTTAAAGCAAGAAAAATCTGGAAGTATATGGTAGTATAGGTCTTTCATTGTCCAAGAAACAGAATGGGATTGCTCCTTTCTGATCTGAAATCTCTTATTATTTCAATAATCAATAGAGAAGAAAAATGTTTGGATTCCCGAAGAAGAACAGCATTGTCCCAGTAATGGAATAATGAAGAAAAAAATAAGATGCAGTATGTCTTCAAGGAATATTTTAATTTAATTAACACAACAAGATTTTCTTTCTCTTTGATAAATGCATTTCATTACACTAAGGCTTCACTGTTCTCCTTTTCTCTGCAATTATATTTTATGTCATAACAAGCCATTTTGCTTATGCCAAAAGGAATAAATAATGTATAGATGGATAATGACATTACATGGCAGCAAAATCGACTCCATCTTTATTTTTCTCCACTTTTTTAACAGAAAAAGCAGCACTATTGAAATGAGATAATCTCATGTAAACATGTAACCAGAGGCAAGAAGTATGATGGGAATAAATCTGAGATCATTATTTTCACACTGAATATTTATTATTAATATTCATTCTAGCAGTTTCTTTCTGTTATTGTTAAAATGAAAATGTGCCTTCTATATTAATTCTGCACAAAGGGGTGAGACAAATCATTCAGAGATTAAAAATGACTTCAAACTCCTATGCTTCTCTTATCAATAGAATAAAAAAATCATGCTGAATTTCAGAAGAAAAACTCTTTTGCCTTCAATATTCCTTTTCCAAACAATATAGAAATCAAATAGAAGAAACATGACATGTCTCCTATTTCATAAGCCCAAGAAAGTCACAAATAGACCATTGAGGATTCTCTATTAAGATAGGTCATTGATTCATGGCACATTGGTTTAGGCAAAAACTCCTCATTTTGTTATATGGGGCCTATTAAATAGATCAGTCAAGATCATGGGATAAAAATAAATTAAGCAAGTGCAATGCTGAAACCTGAAAGTGGCTAAGAAACTACAGCAAGAACACCATAATACAACAATTTATACAAACATAAATCCATCAGGAGAGCAATATATGTTACTGGTAGCATGGAGAAATGTATGTGGTCATTTGGCTGTGCAGAAATATACTGGGAAATAAATTGACACAATGCAACAACCCACACTGTAGGTGTGCTGGACTGTTTTAAAATTAAAGAAATTATTTTGCTACCCCTAAAATTTTAAAAAGATAAGTGCAAACTTTGTCTGCTTCTATCATGGATTATTCGCTGATCACCAACACCATGGAAGGATCATTAGAAACCAGATTGCCTTCTCCAGCAGAGATCCTGATGGATCTCGATGCCTCCCATGAACACAATAAATGTTTCCATGCCATCTAGTTGTTTGCATTCCATCCAATTGTGGACTTAACGATATCTCTTCATTAATATGTAATCATATTAAAACAAAAAGAGCTGAGGTGGCGCAGCAGTTAGAGTGCAGTACTGCAGGCCACTTTAGCTGACTATGTTCAGCAAATCAGCAGTTCAAATCTCATCTGCTCAAGGTTGACTCAGCCTTCCATCCCTCCGAGGTAACTAAAATGAGGACCCAGATTGTTGGGGGCAATGTAAATATATATATATACATTGCTTACTGGTGTACACCGCTTAGAGAGTGCTTGCACTTAAAAGCGGTATATAAGTCTCATAAATAAATAAATAAATAAGCTTCTTTTAACATGTAAAAAACAAGAAAAAAGTGAAGGAAATGATTGGTCTATTAGTGGGTGGAAGTGGCAAGAAGGTGACAAGCAACAGGGAGAAAGCAGAATTATTTAAATCGTTTTTTTGTATCTGTCTTTACACAAAGGGAAAAAACAGACCAACCTATCAAAAATAGTGCCATAAAAAACAAAATAGAAACACAAGTTAAGATAGGCAAGAAAATGGTAAGTGAGCACCTGTCCAGCCTAGATGAGTTCAAATCGCCAGGACCAGATGGATTACACCCCAAGGTTCTCAAGGAACTGGCAGATGTGATATCAGAACCACTGAACTATATTTTTCAAAGATCCTGGAACACAGGGGAACTACCAGAGGACTGGAAAAGAGCTGATGTAGTTCCCATCCTCAAAAAAGGAAAAAAAATGGATCCAGTAAATTACAGACCTATCAGCCTGACCTCAATACCTGGGAAGATCCTGGAAAAGATAATCAAACAACGAATCAACGAATACCTAGAGGCAAACAAAGTCATTACTAAAAGCCAACATGGGTTTGTCAAAAATAGGTCATGCCAGACAAATCTTATTGCATTCTTTGACCAAGTGACAAAATTAGTGGATCAGAGGAATGCTGTGGACATAATTTACTTGGACTTCAGTAAGGCATTTGATAAAGTAGATCACAACCTACTACTTGACAAGATAGAAAAATGTGGGGTAGACAGAACCACCACCAGATGGATCCGTATCTGGCTGACCGGCCGTACTCAGCGAGTGGTCCTCAATGGAACTGCATCTATATGGAGGGAAGTGTGTAGTGGGGTGCCCCAGGGCTCTGTTCTGGGCCCAGTACTCTTCAACATCTTCATCAACGATTTGGATGAAGGGATAGATGGGGAACTCATCAAATTGGCAGACGACACCAAGCTGGCAGGAATAGCCAACACTCCAGAAGACAGGCTTCAGATACAGAAGGATCTGGACAGACTTGAACACTGGGCACTAACTAACAAAATGAAATTCAATGGTGAAAAAAGCAAGGTTCTACATTTAGGCAAGAAAAACCAAATGCACAAGTACAGCATAGGTGGAACCATGCTCAATAGTAGTAACTGTGAGAGGGACCTTGGAGTTCTAGTAGAAAATCACCTAAATATGATCCAGCAGTGTGCTGCAGCTGCCAAAAAGGCCAACACAGTGCTAGGCTGCATTAACAGAGGGATAGAATCAAGATCACGTGAAGTATTAATACCACTCTTCAATGCCTTGGTAAGGCCACACTTGGAATACTGCATCCATTTTTGGTCACCACGATGTAAAAAAGATGTTGAGACTCTAGAAAGAGTACAGAGAAGAGCAACAAAGATGATTAGGGGACTGGAGGCTAAAACATATAAGGAACGGTTGCTAGAATTGGGTATGTCTAGTTTAACGAAGAGAAGGACAAGGAGGGACATGATAGCAGTATTCCAATATCTCAGGGGCTGCCATAAAGAAGAGGGAATTAAGCTATTTTCCAAAGCACCTGAAGGCAGGACAAGAAGTAACAGGTGGAAACTAATCAAGGAGAGAAGCAACCTAGAACTAAGGAGAAACTTCCTGACAGTGAGAACAATTAATCAGTGGAACAGCCTGCCTCCAGATGCTCCAACATTGGAAGTTTTTAAGAAGAGACTGGACAGCCATTTGTCTGAAATGGTTTACGGTTTCCTGACTGAGCAGGGGGTTGGACTAGATGAACTCTAAGGTCCCTTCCAACTTTACTACTATTACTATTACTAATCACTTGTTTTCTTATAGATTCACTTTTTGATATTAAAATAA
The DNA here is from genome assembly GCF_016545835.1 of Crotalus tigris. Classification (NCBI taxonomy): domain Eukaryota; kingdom Metazoa; phylum Chordata; class Lepidosauria; order Squamata; family Viperidae; genus Crotalus; species Crotalus tigris. The sequence continues at coordinate 168,034 of NW_024097127.1, forward strand.
TGAATAAAAAATTAAAAATCATAGTGGGGATTTATCAAACTATGTCCTTCTAGCTTTTACATTCTTTTTGCTTTCCTTCTGCAATTAGCTTAAAATGTTAGATCTTTGTTCTCAAATTTCTCATTCTACACCTCTCTTCATTTCCGCTTGCAAATTGAAAGTGTATTGCATCACTTACCTGTTGAAGAGCTGTTAGATATGTATATACTATCGCCAACCTTTTAAAGCTTATGGATGCCCAATCCAATTAAATTCGTATTGCTGAAGCTTGTTTGTATCATATTTGAAAAATGTTAACTATTCAGCTCAAAAGAAAGAGTTTGGGGTCAATCTTTCCTTTAATTTTGACTGAAATAGATTTTTCTGTCAGAAAAATATTATAGATACTTCTAAAAGTTAAATGAGCACCTCAGAGATTTTGTTTTGACCCATTCTTGGATAGCTATTTTATTCTAATTTGTTCTGTACACAGAAAGATTTGCTTCATGAACGTTGTCTTCATTTTCATAGCCTCTAATTTTAAAGTATTGCAAAACCTTTAAATAATTGTGGTATCACAACCGTGTGATGTGTTGCTTTATCTAAGAAGAAATATCCTTTTTCTTCTGATGATTTTTTTTTATAATTTTCTCCTCTTTTTAAATGTCAAATAATTTCACCTCTATCTATAAAAAGCTTATTATCTTGAGAAAAAAGCCTTCTCCCAGACGTTTGGAAATAATTTCATGTTTTTATTCAGTTTCGTAACAGATTAAAAGAATCAGTTCTGCTTATATTATCTCCTTTATTAAAATGGAAAACAAAATGATCAGGAACTTTTTTTAAAAAAATATCTTTATTATTTTTAATAGGAAGCAATACAATTGTATAATTAAATATACAATCAGCTTAAAATCTTTGTTAAAGCAATGTGCAGTGTAAAAAAAAAAAGCTAGAGCATTCCCAGAAAATGCCATTCCCCCAATCCAGGAACTATAAAATATTATGTACCTATGAAATTTTCTATATGTCATAACCAAGATAAATTATAGACTTATAAAGGTAAAGATTTCCCCTGTCCAACCATGTCTGAATCTAGGGAAGGGTGCTCATCTTTGTTTCGTAGCTCAGGGAGCCAGTATTGTCTGAAAACACTTCCATGGTCATGTGGCCAGCCTGACTATACACTAAGGTGCACAGAACATTACCTTCCCACCAAAGTGCTACCTATATATTTACTTTTATTTGCATGCTTTCAAAGTGCTAGGTTGGTAAAAGCTGGGGCAAGTAACTGGAGCTCACCCAGTTGCATGGCGCTTGGGTCTTGTACCTGGGCTGTCAGCTTTCCAGTTGACAAGGTCAGTGTCTTTAACCACTGAGCCATCATAGACTTATATAGACTAAATATAAATGTAAAAGGCATGATGTAGGGATTATTGTTTGGGAATGCAGTTCTGCAACTTGTTCAATAAAACCTCTAAGCTAACCTCACTCTCTTTGAGCCCCAATGATGTTATCTAGTTTGCAAGAAAGCCACCAAGCTCAGAGACCTTCAATGACCACACGCTTTTTAATTTTTTTAGATTAGGTCTGGGCTTTGCCTCCTCCCTTCCTTATAAATATATTGGTGCTATTTCTTTTTTCCGTTTTGGTTTTTGTTGAATTGAGTTCAACTTGCATTGCATAAGCGCGCTGTGGTGTTGGTATGATTTTCTTATGGTGCTGGAAAGTTGTTTTCTTTTTTTCTGATGGTTGCTTTATGTATTTTATGGGTTTGTTTTGTGTCTTTGTATATAAGTCACTGTGTTTTTTTTTTTTTTAAGAAAAGCGAGACTATACATTTTTTTTTTTTTTAAAAAAAAGAACTGCTTCTATTCTGGAAGCATATTTATTTCTTTGGCAGATCATCTTATCACAGAAAGCAAGTAGCTTTTTGCTGGATGAGCAAAGCTGTTAGCTTGTAAACCATTGTGAGCACCGGAAAATCACTAAAGACCAACTTTGAAGAACTCCAGCAGTACCAGAAACAGTAGAGAAGCTGTTCATTTCTTTGAAAGAGAAATGGCAGAATTTGTCAAGATGGAATATGGTGCAGTATGAATGTAATATAATTGCTGGAGATTCTCTAGGGTCTGTCTCATTTTTTCTAGCCTTTAAAATGTGTCTAATCTGAAAAGATCCACAGAAAAATGTGGCAGTTTGGAAAGCTGCATCCTCAAACAAAGAAGAATGTTCATGTAAAGAGAAGCTTAAAATGAATTGGAACCTAACAAGATAGAAACTATGTAATATTGATAAAAATATGACATGGGCCGATTAGTAGATGGGAGTTCTGGAAATGGGGTAAATGTTTGGGTGAGGAACCAAAATAACGGGAAAAGGAAAGGTGAATTAAACATATGAATTCTATCTTTCCTTCCAGGCTGCCCTCCAGCTTTAACACTGTTGGCAATTAGTCTGCAGAATCTTTTGCTCTGAATGTGCTATTAATAAATGTCAAGTTGCTTCAGGAGAAAGCATTAATGGTAGTGACCTCATCCAGGAAGAATATGTTAATTTTCTATAATCAGATCTTCATAGGGGTAGGAGATGTGCTTCTTCCAAGTGGCTATCAAGTGCAGTACTACAGATGGTTAAAGACTCTATTTAGTCTACTTTTACAGTATATCTTAACATTAATTAACCTAATTATAATTCTCAAACTCATCTATGGAGCAGAATGCTGTAATATTTTCCAACTTAAATAACTTAAATTTCTAATTTAAACAAAATAAAAAATTATGCAACACACCAAAATGTTTGTTCTAGATTAAAATTAGGATACATGTATAAATTAATGCATACTGCATTTTTCAGGATTTGAGTGGCAAACTGTCCACCTCACAACACTATAGTTTGCTTTCCTGAGTTGACAGTGTCTTTAAAATTGGTGATGAGAATCCCAAGGTTGCTTTGGTGAGGAGGATCTCAGCATTTATACTGAAATGTCCTTATCTAAAGTCTTTGTAGTTGCTATGACAACCATGAACAGTATATAAACTATTGAACACATACTAAGCCACCTGCCAGAACTACTCTGTAGGATACAGAATCATCATTTAGGAAGTCTGCTTGCTATAGGAGAGCCAGCAATGCTTCTTTAACAAGGCTAGATTACCACTGAACCAATTAGACCTTCAGATGATTTGCAGGACTAGATGGTCCAACTCTCCAATATTGGTAGCTTCACAAAGTTTCCTTTATCATTTATAAGATTTTCTTATGGTTTTGGTGATTCCATTGAAGACCTACCTCCTTTCTGGAACAGACAGAAAATATGGAAGCATCTTCAGACAAATTGAAGAATTTTATTTCCTTCTTGATATAACAATTAATGTTAATTAAATAGTAGGGTGAATAACTAGAGTACAAATGACAGCCACAGAGTAAGTGGCTGTTTGACTCTATTGACTATGGCAGCCTTCTCTTCTTTATGTCTGGTCTAGGTCAGAAAATACAATAGGTTGAAGAGATTATAATTTTTTTAGAAGATAGAGATAGATGATTTATCCTCTATCTCAGAACTGAAAAATTATGTTCTACTCTTTGGTTCTTCATTACTGACAAAATTCTATTATATAACCTGTTGAGTCCTTGGCGAAAAGCAGACGCGAGAAGCAGTTGTAGTTCTCAGGTTTTCTTTTATTCTGTGTTCAGCTTACAGGTGAAGGCTTCAGCAACGCCCAAAACCTCCCAGCCTCTTATATAGGCAATTCCCGGGTCAATGTGTTACTTTTCCCGCGCCAGCACCCGCGCATGCGCACAGGCGCTGGCGACACCCTGTCTGGTCCCGGGCAGCTTGCACCTGCTCGGGACTGCCTGCAAACGCCCCGAGCCCGTTTGCAAGGCTCGGGACATAACACCCCTTTCCCCCGGGCTAAGACTACTACCAACATTTCTTGATGCAGTGTTCTACTCCCCAGTGCTCCTACTGTTTACTGGTTTTTGTTTAGCCAGCAATGTTATGTAATCCTCTAAATACTTAGGAGATTTCCTTGCTCTCTGTGACCTTCTCAGCTCTGGGTTTCTGACAGGTGTATCCTGACTGAAGGGAGACGTGAACCTGTTCTCCTTATCTTGCCTTGGTGCCTTCCAAGGACTATGCCCCAATGCCTGGCCTGCTTGCTCGCCCACCGGGCTCGTCAGGCCAGGGCTTCTGTCACCTTGTGACCTGGTTGACCTGCCTAGCTGTAGGCCCTCGGGCCCCTTGAAGTGATAGCCACTGCTGGGCGTCTCTGTAGAACCTCCTAGGTCCGTCCAAGACCTGTCAGGAGGCTGTCCAATCCCTAAACCCCGTTCTGTGTCCGGGCTCGTGCGGGTTTCTGTACCTTCCCAAAACTCAGTTACTCCCTGATTTGGGCTAGAGGTGTTGTGGTCGGGACTTGGTTCCTCGACCACCTTCCTGTATGTTTGACCCCCTGTAGGACTTGGGGTAAGGTCAGGCCAACTCTGGGGATTCTGTGCCAGCTCTCTTGCGGGGTATGATTTATTGGGGTGCTCCCGGGTATCCTCCCTGATTGGAGTACTGTGCTGTGCAGGTGAATAGTGATTGGGATGCTCCTGGGGTGACTCCCTGGCTGGAGTAGGCGTGAATGCCTGGTAGTTGGATAGGCTCTTAGAATTCCTGTTTGGGGCACTCGCGGAATCTTGGAATGGGCCGTTTGTGGCTCCATCATTGGAGGTGGGCAGCAGCTCGTGCCCCTCCCTTTGCTCTAAATGGTCCCCCTCCCCCCCTGGAAAAGACTCAGGAGTCTCATCTGAAAGATCCCGCCTAGGGCGGAGTTGGTCGATGTGCCGACGCAGGACACGACCGTTGTCCAGGGCTACCTCGTAGGATAGAGGACCTGTGACCCTGGAAATAGAAGCGGGGACCCATGCATGACCAGGCCCGTAATTGCGAGTCCAAACTGGGGCACCCACAAGTAGTTGTCTAGGTGTCCTAGGATGTGAGGTAGATGAAGGCAGTCTGTCCGGATGCAACCAGTCAAGCTTCGTAGTAAGTTTGCGCCCCCAGCGAAATTCAGCTGGGCTTCTCCCTGTAGAAGTGGACGGTGTGGTGCGGTAAGAAAGGAGAAAGTCAGCCAACCTGTGATGCCAGTCCCCATAGGTGAGTCTTTTCAAGGCGTCCTTTGTGATGCGGACCATGCGTTCAGCCATACCGTTGGTGGACGGGTGGAAGGGTGCAGACGTGGCATGACAAATCATGTTAGCCTGTAAGAAAGCTTGGAATTTGGAGGAAGTAAATTGAGGGCCGTTGTCAGACACGATGACATCTGGGAGCCCGTGTGCAGCAAAAATCCCCCTCAGTACCTGAATAGTCTTGCAGTGGTGGTGGATGAGACAGGTACAACCTCAAGCCATTTTGAATGACTGTCAACGAGGACCAAGAAGAACTGGCCCTGAAAGGGCCCAGCGTAGTCAATGTGCACCCTAGACCATGGGGACTGTGTATCCTCCCGTCTATGCACAGGAGCTTGGGGCTTCTCTGGGCGAGAGCGCTGGCACAGGTGGCATGCATGCACCTTAGCCTCAATGTCCTTATCTAAACCAGGCCACCACAAGTGGCTGCGCGCAAGGGCCTTCATGTGAACAATGCCAGGATGACCCTCGTGGAGGGACTCTAAGATCCTAGTCCTCATTGAGGTGGGAATGACAACTCTGTTTCCCAAAAGCAGACAACCCTGAGAAGTGGACAACTCGTTCCTTTTGGACCAGAAACTCTGAAACTCAGGACTAGGGCAGTGCTCAGGCCATCCAGACAAAACCCAAGAAAGGACACGTGAAAGTGTGTGATCTGTGCCTGTTTCAGCGGCGACATCCCTGGCATTCAGAGGGACTCGGGCAAGGCTTGGATGGATAGAATGTTGACAGCTGGCGCAGGGTCAGCTTCTACTACTGGCAGGGGCAATCTACTGAGGCCATCAGCATGGCCCATTTCTTTCCCAGGCTTGTGGAGTAAGGAAAAATCATATGCGACAGAAAAATAGACCACCTAAGCATTCTAGGGGAAATGATTTGGGGAGTTTGTTTACGTGTGGTAAACAGTCCCAGCAGAGGCTTATGGTCAGTGAAGACCGTGAAATGCCTGCCATACAAGAAATCATGGAATTTTTTAATTCCAGCAACAACAGCCAGAGCCTCCCTGTATATCTGAGCGTAGTTGCGCTCAGCAGAAGACAGTGTTCTGGAGTAATATGCAACAGGAACCTGAGTTCCATCAGACCTGAGGTGGCTCAGGACGGCTCCTACCCCGTAAGGTGAAGCATCACAAGCGATGCACACAGGAAGGGACTCATTGAAGTGTGCAAGTACACTGTTAGAAGTGAGTAAGGCCTTGACCTCATTGAAACTAGCCTCATGTGTTTGTGACCATTGCCACACTGCTTGTTTGTCTAATAGCCTGTGAAGAGGCTCAGCTACACTAGCTTTATGTGGAAGAATGGAATTGTAGAAATTCAGGAGGCCCAGAAAGGCCTGAAGTTCGGCCTTAGACTTTGGCCTAGGTGCTTCTAAAATGGCAGTTAGTTTGGATTCAGCAGGGTGAATCCCAGCAGCATCAATTTTGAATCCCAGAAATTCAGTAGAAGGCACCCCAATTTTGCATTTGTCTCTTTTGAGCTTGAGGCCTGTTTTCCTGAATCTTAACAGAACAGCCCTTAGCCTTTCAGCTAGAATGTGTGTGGAGTCTCCTGCAATTAAGACATCATCAAAGTAGGGGCAAACCCCCAGTATGCCCCGTAGTGTGTTTTCCATTACGCTTTGGAAAATCCCAGGAGCGACATTCACTCCAAACTGTAGCCTTTTTACCTTAAAGGCTCCGCTGTGGGTCACAATAGTCTGAGCTATAGCAGCATCATCATCAACAGGCAGCTGTTGATACGCTTGAGCTAGGTCAAGCTTTGCAAAAACGCGCCCCCCCCCTTGAGGGAGGCCAGAATATGACTGACCACAGGAACAGATAGGCATGTTGCTGCAATGCCTTATTAAGAATGCATTTGTAGTCAGCACAAATGCGAATGTCCCCATTTGCCTTTAGAGGCGTGACAATGGGGGTCTCCCAAGGGCTGGAATCAACAGGTTCTAGGATTCCCTGTTGGATCAGTTTGTCTAACTCAGTGTCAATTTTACTCTTTAAAGCCAAAGGGACCCTTCTTGCTTTAATTCTAATGGGTGTGACAGTGGGGTCTAGTTTTAAGGACACAGGAGGTCCCTTGAATGTGCCCAGCTGGGGGCTGAAGACATCTGCAAATTCGTTGCAGACTTCCTGTAGGTCGAGTGTTTGTAAGCTGTTGAGCCCCGTGACGTGTATCCCCAAGGCTTCAAACCAATCGAGTCCTATGAGACTCGTTCGTTCACCCCCTACTACGAATATGTCTAGTGGACCTTCAAAATTCTTATACTGTACGTTAAGGGTGGCCTCCCCCTTAACACACACTCTCGAATTTTGAAAGTCTGTTAACACAATGTCAGAAGGCCTTAATTTAGCCTGAGTTCCACTGCCGGAACAAATCTTTCTAAATGTATGTAAGGATATGATTGAAAGGGCAGACCCCGTGTCTAGTTCTATAGTTAATGGAACCCCTTGTAGCTTCACCTTGAGTGACAGCTTTTTCTTGATGGGCTTGTGTGTGCCTGTCCTGAAGATGCTTCTTCGCGAAGCGCAAACACCTACCCTATTCTGGCTGGGGACCCTGGTACCTTTCAGGCGCAGTTCTTCCTGAGGTTGTACCTTTCGTCGGCCCAGACACACAGCTGCAATATGTCCTTGTTTCCCGCATGCCCGGCAGATAGCGGAGCGGAACTTGCAGTCGGTTCTCCTGTGGCGACCTCCACAGCCGATGCACTTGAGGGGAACTGCAGAGCTTCCTTTCTGATTCCCTTCCTTCGTGGGGTGGAGACGGTCGACTTCCTCATCCGGATCTTCCTCGGAGTTCCCTTGGACATCCTCTTGGTGCACGGATGCAACATCTGGACTGTTCCTGATCGGCCGCATGTTTTTGATGGCGCCGCCTGCTGCTTCTTCTGCGGTGACCTCTCTTAAGGCATCTTGGAAGGACAAGTCTTCTTTGGCGAAAAGCCTCTGTTGTAGATCTCAATGCCTTAAACCGCACACGAATCGGTCCCTCAGTTGTTCTTCGAGGTCCTTGAACTCGCAGTGCTTGGCGGCCTTTCTCAATGCGGCGATGTATTCCTTGGCTGACTCTCCGAATCGTTGATCCCTCTGCTCGAAGGTATGGCGCCATGCGATGACGGACATCTTGGGCTGGAAGTGCTCCTTCAATAGCTTATTTAGATCTGCGTAGCTGACAGACTCTAATGGGACAGGTGCTGCAAGGTTCTCTGCGATTTCGAAGGCGTCTTGACCGCAGACACAAAGCAGGGTGGCAGCTTTCAAGCTATCTTCCCTCACTTGGTTTACCTTGAGGTAATTTTCCACCCTGGCTACGTAGGACTCCCACCGCTCTGGATGTGAGACGTCGAATTCTGAAAGCCTTCCGACTTTTGCCATTTTCAGGAGACGGGTCTATCAGCCAGCCTACCCCCGAATGCACACTGGATTGGCAGGTAGCTGCTGAGTCAACGCCGTTCCGCCGCTCAGGACTCACTTGGGTAAGCTTACACCTCTTCCTTTCCAGGCGATGTAAGGCATCCCACCTTCATCGCCAGTGTTGAGTCCTTGGCGAAAAGCAGACGCGAGAAGCAGTTGTAGTTCTCAGGTTTTCTTTTATTCTGTGTTCAGCTTACAGGTGAAGGCTTCAGCAACGCCCAAAACCTCCCAGCCTCTTATATAGGCAATTCCCGGGTCAATGTGTTACTTTTCCCGCGCCAGCACCCGCGCATGCGCACAGGCGCTGGCGACACCCTGTCTGGTCTCGGGCAGCTTGCACCTGCCCGGGACTGCCTGCAAACGCCCTGAGCCCGTTTGCATGGCTCGGGACATAACATAACCCATACTCTTGAATAACTAACTGAGCCCATTAGAGCAATTTAAATTGTCCTAATATACACAATTGTGTCAGTACATGTATAGCTGGAAAACTATGCACTCTTGTGTAGATATATGGGTTGACTATTTTTTTTAAAGAAGCTTGAATGTATGCACCAACCATGAGAAAACCTATCCTTATTTAGTAACTCTTCTGTAATCTCCAAACTGAATTTTAAAAGTACAACTTATATGAAACTGAATTAAAACATTTACAAGTTTCAGAGTCGATAAAATGAAGACATTTGCTACTAGGAGCCAAATAAGGATTTTGAGTATATCCCCAAGCCCAATTCAAGATCTCCTAAATTAAAAGTAGGTCATCAACTTTGCTTTCTTGGAATATATATCTTGAAGGATATAATATGTTACTCAAGCTGGTTATCACCCAGTTCTATTCAAAGCAATTCAGCCATGATCAAAGTGGGAAGCACATTCCCTTTTCTGTCAGCATGATAATATTGTTGTCTTATTGGTCAGCATTAACAGACTTTTCCTGTCCTTATTCTTATTGTGGTGGATAGCTATTAATAGGTGAACATTCAGCAGCAAAGAACCTTTAATGTTAGTTTGTTTATTTTTAAGCTCTGTAATCTAGTCAAATTCTAAGACTTCTATCAGTATGTAATAAACGGTACAGAGAAGCTAAAGTAATCAACCACCTTCCCATATATGTGCTCATAAATGCTTACCTAGAGCTAAAAGTAAAACAAACCATCTGTTTTAAATATTTTATAAAATGCCAAGAGGGAGGTTCTCATATGGACTCCCTCTTTGGAAAACACATCCATCTAAGGATGTGTTTTCCAAACCATAGAACTACAGCCGAAAAGACCTGGCATGATGATATGGAGAGGAAGAAATAAGCTTTAGGGCCATATGTGGCTCATCTTAATTATAGTTTAGGCCTCTAATAATGACTACAGTCTCTTCTTTATATGTTGATACTTATGAGAGAATAGATTATTAAAAATATATGAGATAAGGTCTGAATTATTATTGTTATTATTATTACTCTACTGACAACTTCCAGCATTCCATCATAACAATAGCAATAGCAATAGCACTTAGACTTATAAATCATTTTACAGCACTTTCTAAGATAGGGGTCCCCGCACTAGCGCCACAGACGTGGGGTGCAAAAACAGGACACTGCACCATGTGGGGCATGAAAACAGGCCACCGCCACACTTTGTGGGGAACAAAAACAAGCTGTTGCCACACTGCGGGACACAAAAATGGGACGCTGGGATGCCAGGATGTTGTGCTGCATCAAAATGGGCCAACGCCATGCCTCAGAGCATGAAAATGGAATGCTGCTGCACCTCAGGGCAAGAAAATGGGCCGACACCATGCCTTGGGGCACATAAACAGGGCACTGTGCACAGAAATGGGGCAAGGTTAGCAAGTATCACACAAGTGGTACCCTGCCTCATTTGCATCACACACATGCTTGCATGCATGTAAAATGCTTCCCCCTCCCTTTCCCTCTGGTCCACAAACCAAGAAAGGTTGGTGACCTCTGGTCTAAGAGGTTTACAGAGTCAACATATTGCCTCCAACAATCCCGGTCCTCCTTTTTACCAACCACAGAAGATGGAAGACTGAGTCAACCTTGAACCGTCCAGGGTCGAATTCCTGGTAGTGGAATGCAGATTTAGCTTGCCTAACTGCATTTAACCACTGTGCCACCATGACTCATAAGACCTTTAATAGAATATTTCTGATGGATAGGATGATTTAATTCTGAGGTCTTTTTGTTCTTGCTTCTGTAGAAACTACTGGAAACCAGACCCCACGTGTCATCTGTGAGGAACTATTTTTCCTCAAGACTAGAACACCTCATAGTGTAGGCTAAGTGGATTCTTTATGAAACAACAGAAAATAAAAGGCAAAACTAATTCACAGTTGAAAGATTTTAATGTCCAATGGCAATGAAAGGCAAACAAACAAAAACAGAACATTGATTGAAAGAAAATTTGCCTGCATCTCATATATGTAGATTATTTGGAAATCTTCCTTTAAAGCAGTGGTTCTCAACCTTTTTAATGCCGTGACCCCCAACCGGTTGTAAGTCGAGGACTACTCAACTGGTGCAGTACCGTTTGCAGAATGGGACTTTTGGCGGGCTCAGCAGGGCAGAGACAGCCTGGACAATTCCTATTGGCTTTTGAAAGCCAATAGAATTAGACTCTATTCAAGAGAGTCTATTCTATTGGCTTTCAAAAGCCAATAGAATAAAAGGGAGTAGCACAGCTAAGGAAAAGGGGGAAAAAATGGTGGATTGCGTTGTTTGGCGACCCCCGTGAAATGGTCGTTCGACCCCAAATGGGGTCCCGACCCACAGGTTGAGAACCACTGCTTTAAAGTAATCTGTAATTTCTGAAATAGAATAGGGATTCTATTTAGGGATACTCTTTCCCCCCACAACATTGTCCTAATCTGTGGTTTACTGCCAGTATAACTTCCTTTAAAGAGGCAGAAAAACCCTCAAAAGGACTGCTTTGTAGAGAGGGAAGAATTTAAGAAATATCTATTTGAGCTACAATACTGCCACACTCACTCTTCCATTGATTTTGGTGAGACGCCCAGCTAGTCTTTTGCTACTGGCATACTTAAATTTCAGCATTTCCAGACAAATGGTGTAATCTTTTTTAAAAAAATCTTTCTATAATTCTGCAAGGATAACAGTTCTGCTCCATTTCAGACATACCAAATAAAGTATTTCAATTCTATGGGCTATTTAAAAGGTCTCCATCCAATAAGCTTTCTTTGCTTTTATCTTTTTTTCTTTATTTTGTTTTTAATGAGAGAACCAGGCATTGTTTTTCTATTTGAAACTTTGGGGTCATCCATCCAAATGTCATGTCATTTGCAGGCAGTCTATTATTCACTCTTTAAGGCATATGATTTGCCACATTCAACTTCCATTCTTCTGACCTGTGTAAGGTGTTTCTATTTTTCATTTCAACACAAACAAAGGCTGATCAGAAAATGGAACAAATTTCCCTTCATGATGTATTAGTTTGAATAATCATTTGTCTTTATAATTAGCATGAATGAAACAAATGGGTTCATTTTTTAAAAAAAATTCTACCCAATTAAAAAAATAAACTCATCTTGCTATTAGGCTTGTTTCCTTATGTTAGTACTTTTAGTACAACTACAACAATACTGTCAGACTCTCAAGCTCTGTATTGCTTAGGATGCTTTCAGGTCAAGGAGGGTGTTGTTTGTTTTTCAAGGATGCTATTCTGTTGGGAGGGGGAGGTCCTGCTCATCTGATGGGAGAGAGAAGACTCTGTGTTTCCTTTGCTTTGCTCTTTACCTCTTCGATGCTTCAGGGTGTGAACGGAGGAAGGAATATACCATGGGTCAACTGTCTTATTTCCACTCTGCTACAATGGGTGGAGAATGTGGAGAAACAAAACCCAGAGGACTGTGCCTGGGAACTCCACTTATCACCTTGGTCCCCATAACAACTTTGCACCTGGGGATTGGATGAAATTAAGCCAGACAATTGGCCATTGGGGTGGGGTTTGAATGGTATGCTTTAATGTAACATTTCCCATGGGAAAACGTCAAATCTTGCTTTACTCCATACATTCTCTAAGTTCTCTTCTTCTTCTCAATAAAAGTTTGTTTTTGAAATGATGCCTGTTTCAAGAGTTCTGCTTTCTTGGAAGGACTAGCTGAGGCAGAACCTTACAAATACTTACTACAAGAACTATTTCAACTATTGCCATTGTAATGTGCATGCTATTGCTGCAGTGAAGAGATGAGCACTGATAACATCAACGCATTACTGAGAATGGCACTAGTAGAAAAGAGACAAGGGTTTAAACTGGGAAGGTGTCAAATCTCCATTGGAATGAAATGCCCTGGGTGACAATGATTTTTCCCAACAAAGGAAGCCAGTCTAGCATTTGGTCCTAAATGGAGCTTATGCTGGTGAATTCAATCAAGGCTAAGAATACCTCTGTCTTACAAGGCAATGCACCAAATTCTGCTGTTCTGCTCTCCATTGCACAAGGCATGTTTTGGAGCTGGGCAATCTTTCTAGTTCCAACTTCTGACAATAGATGCAGCTACTCCTGGTGACTGCAGGATGGATCAGCCTCAAGTGTAAGAATGCTTGATGTTTCACTAGGCTGAAGTCCAACCAACTCTCCTAGAGTAAGCTTCTCTGTTTCAAACTCCTTTGAATTGGGGCTGGTTTTGACATTACAGGGGTCATCACTTAAAATTTAGTTGGATACTCTTAGACCAGTGTTTCTCAACCTTGACAATTTTAAGGCATGTGGAGTTGAAGTCCACATGCCTTAAAATTGTCAAGGTTGAGAAACACTGTCTTAGACCAAGACCAAGACCAATTCCTCAACACCAATAGGAACAAACTCTTCCCAGATAACCACATTGGAAGATCTCCGCCCGCCTAAAAAGGACCTGCACAACTAGAGTCCAACTCTGAGAAAATCTGAGAGATTTTATTTGTCAGATATCATGAAAAAGCGTCAAGAATTTAATAACCATCCCCAGCAAGTACTTAAATAGGGCTGATAAAGCAGTTAACAGAAACCGTAATAATGATTGTTTTGCTGCTCTTACCACCAGTGTAATCCTTTAAAAAGCTTTTAATTGTGACAATTCACATTAACCATTTTTCCCTACATTCTCTAAGTTCTCTTCTTCTGTTTCATCTTCCAGACCTTTTCTCAAAAATAAGGGTATCTCTGGGATCAACTAACAGAAAGAGGCCACAGCTGTCCGGTTCAATATGGTCAAAGGCAACAGCTACCCTCTCATTCCAAACAAATGCTAAGACTGCAACTGAACTGGGCATCAGAAATTCAGAAATTTTACCAAGTGTGTTTTAAAATCCAGTTGAATACTCCTACCTACCTGTGATGGGGAGCAGGTAAAGAAAACTCCAAAACAATCAGAAAGAAATCCATGACAAGCAACAAATTAAATTTTCTCCAATTTTATATCATGTTGTCATTAGCCCAAGACCAAAACATAGATCCAGTATGTGCCATCCCCACCATCACCACATTGTGTCAGATATATGATGCCATGGGTAGTTCCAAGGTTGTACTGATGAACATTAGCATGTGCCAAATGCACAATCAAATCAATTTGCTCAGGCAAGGAAGCTACAGCTTAGCAGGAAGACTGGTGCAGAATTGAAATCCCATCAGTTTCCTAGACACCAATACCTTAGCTACAGTAATTATGATCTAAGTTTGTTCCCCAAAAGAGACAACTTTAGGCTCTCCTTTGTCTGAGTTAGCAAAATGGAATTTCTGGATAAGATTTTATGGACATCAGATTGCCAACAATAATTTGAACTATGGTCTATGCCAAGATCCACCGACATGTCTCACTTGCAAATTGACACTTGGACTATGATATGGGTTTTGACCAACTTCAGCCTTAAAAGTGGGAACAAGAATTCACTTCATTAATAGATTACAAAGCACTGATGTGGTTGCAGGTTACGCCCAATAACACGACTCATTGCAAAGATCTGCAATTTTTTTTTATTTCCTCTGAGCATAGTCAGAGGAAATAAAAAATTTCCCCTTTGCTCTGTCATGAAAAAAGTGATGTATATTTCATAGAATTTATTTTATATGACACCATATAATATTGGGTAAGCAATAAAGCTGGAAGCTGTAAAAAGCCACTTTTAAAGCCTTAGCCATGTCATCCAGTTGTGAATCAGGATGCTAAATTTAGATAAATTTGACAATACTGCTTCAGGATGGAAGGGCAAATCAGAAGTTGGCAATCTGGGGAGGAATGAGATTTGAGAGGTGTAGGTAGAAGGTCGGAAATAAAGGAAATACATTATCTTATCCCAGAGACACAAAATAACTTTAGGGTGAGAAAGTGTGATGGTATCAGATGCTGGTTTGCAAGAGGGAGAGGGTTTTTTCTCAAGAAGCGAAAAGATAAATCAGCCTTGAGTCATGTAGCATGCAGAAAGAGGCCCTGAATGGATCCTCCCTAAACCTTCATAAGATTTATCTTAGAAAAAGAGTTTAGACGTTTAACAATTTAAGGAAATTGGGTGTAGATGTGATGTATCTTTAGGAAGTTTACATAAAATAGGATTATAGAAAATTACTCGAGAGAGTAAAATTTAGAAACATTATACACGATATTAGCATAAAACAAGAAAGGAGGAATTATTATATATGTCAAAGAAAAATAAAATTAAATAAATATACTTGGATGAAAAGGGGTGAATTTTAATATTGGAAATAGTATTAGAGTAAAAACAGTATATGCACTAAATAATATGAGAATATTTGTATGATCACCATGCTTAGATGGAATTCTGATCGAGTCTTATAAAAAATATGAGTGTTACTACAATGAATAATGTTGGATTCCTAGTAAGTAGTAGAATATGAAAGAAGGAAAATGTAAATAAGAAACAATGGGGCAATAAGGACAAATATTTCAAAGAAGAAAGAGGGGGGAAATGTAAAGAATAGAAGAGTACAAACTGCTGTTAACAAAAAAGGATATATTACGAATGTATGTGTGTAATGTTTGTTGTGTTTTGTTTTGTTTTGTTGGTCTAAAATAATAATAATAAAAAGATTTATCTGATAGCTATGCAGAATGTACTTTAGACTGGCAAGATTCCTTTCCATAGGCAGACACATTAAAGAAATTCCTAGCAGCTCACCTTGTCCTTCTTTGTGCCCTGCACCTGACATCTAGTACTGATTAGCTGTAGTTTAACTTTATAACTTTCTTACTTTGTAAAAGTAAGAAAACTCATTTTATTTTATTTTTTTTCAGTTATCTGATAAAAATGAATTCATTCCTTTGATTCTATCCTAATCCAGAGTCTTCACCCAGCTCCAACAAGTTATATTACCTTCAATAAAAATATTTAAAGCACAAAAGAAAGGAGTTTAGTGGTAGGAAAACAAAAAGATACTAAAAGAAAAGACTCCCACAAGGAAAGGTATAGGACAATGAGCACTTTGGACTGGTGGTAGACACAACCAGCTAAATCACTGGAGTGGTTGCAACATGAGAGAAATGAACAATTCTAAGGAAGTCCCGTCATCAGTCTTGTTATATTTTGGATCAGTGTGATTTCCAGAACTTCTTCAAGAGCTGCCCATAAAGAGCACATTGCAATTGTCCATGGTTGAGTGTACGGGTGCATGAATCATTAAGCCAGATTGTCTTTTTTATTAAGAATACACTTTATCAGTCAAAGCTTAAAGTGTCTTCCTTGCTACTTTCCCAATATGTTGGGATAATTAAATTCAGCATATTGAATTTTATTTGATTATAATGTTGCTGGGCTTTTTTTAAAAAAAAAAACGCTTCAAAATAAAGTGTGAAAGAGATGTCAAAAAGAAGTAAGAAAATTATCCACCACCTAAAATGCACAATGTTCACTGGAATGTATTCCCTTTATGAAAAAAATAACAGCATAATTGAGACACGGAGAAAGACTTTTATGTAGTATATATAGCATTTCAAAAACAAGATTATTTGTGTCGAGCATGATTTGAGAAAGATACAAGAAGCACCGTTGAAAAAAGATCGGAAAGCTAAATGAGGTGGAAAAGCAGATGTGCTCAGGAAGAATGTGCTTGCAATAAGGGAAGTGAGAGACAATGTGCAAAGTTGATAGGCAACGCAAATAACTCAGGTAACTTGAAATAGTAAAGAAAGAGAAAATGAAGGTAGAAAATAATCAAATATATAAAATAAAAGGAGGTTGCAAGAGTGAAACAAACAAACTAAAAAACAAAAACAAAAAAAAATCACTACAGTTCCAGAAAGAAAATGAAAGATGGGAACACTGGAAACCAAATGCTAGAATTGTTTGATGGAAGGGAAGGTTTTTATTTTTTATTTTTCTCATCATTTAAAACCAGTTTTGCAGTAATAGCTAGTGTGGTCTTTTCTTCCTTGAGGCAAGGGGGGGAAATGCTGGTTTCCATACATGCAACAGAGTTCTTCCCCACAAGGTCCTGAGAAAAGGAAAGAGAGATAGTTACAGCCAAAATTCTTTTTTTCTACTTACATATTGCCATAAGCACTAGCAGAGCAGATTTGTTTTTTTTTTTTAAAAAAAAAAAAGTAAAAAGCCTTTCCTACTCATAGTCTGATAAGATCCTTCTTCCTGGAAACAAAGTGTAAACAACAACACCTTCATCCACCCCTCTTAACACCTCTCCCCCATACCATTCCTACTGCATGCCACACAGCAGGAAGAAGCATGCTCTTGCAAAAGCTACTTCTACATCTTTTGACATCCATTCTTTTCAAGGCAACAGATGCTACTTGCTATTTTTTGTCCAGCGTCCAATTTTTTTTCTATCCATATCCCAATCTTTAATAAATGTTATGTCAAAATACTCAAATTCATCTATCTTTTCTAATTGTTTAACTGTAAACTTGAAATTTCTTACTTGATTTTCCATGGCAAACCTTGGTATTTGATACCATTAATGTTGATGAATGTACTTTTTCTTCCAGGATACAATTTAATTTATGCATTTTCGCTTCCTTATTTGCAAATGATATTTCTCAATGTAGCCTCCACAACTCATGTTAAACAAATCATGCAGCTGTTCCATAAACAAATCTCCTTCATGTTTTAATGTTTTTTTGAGTTAATTCCATCTGCAGTCTAACCATTTCTCAATGTTCTCAGTTGTTCATACAGACATCCTAGCATTCTGTCTTCACTTTCATTCATTTTTGCCAATAACAATATTAATTTATTTTTATTTATTTTTGCATTGATTGCATTTTTCAATCTTCACCTACTTCCAGAACTTTATTATTTTCATATAAACACTGTTTCTTTTAATACTATTTCTTGTTCTCGAGTCCTTTATCCTTTTCTTTAATCCCTATATTGATTGCAATTATGTAGCACTCTTATCTGCATCTTTTCTCCAGTCACAGCCTTTTTCACTTCATCATTTCACCAACTATTATTTTTCATATTTCCAAATAGTATAATTTTACAAATGTCTTTAGCACTCTGGAACATAATTCTTTTCATTGTTTCAGGGAGTTTCCATATCTTGTTACATTTACATCCCCTTCTTTGCACTGAGTAATTTATCTATGCTATAATACATTTTCATCCTGGATTTATAGTTTTCTTCTGCAGTCATTCTACTTTTACTATAGTTTTTTTTTTCTTCATCCCCATTTTTCCTAAAATCCACTCTACACTGTCCCATGTGTAAAATATTTTATTGCTGTAATATCCTTTTAATTCTCTCAAGCTTTCATCAGTCATATCAACAATGCTTTTAGATTTATTTTTATTGATTTGCCATTTGTAGATATGACTAGGCTTCAGAAAATAATTTTTTTCCTCTCTTTTTTTTCTTAGCTCTCTAAATACTTGCCACTTTATTCCCATATCCCCATTCACAGACTTGCCACTAGCCTATGGATTTCTTCTTTTATGCATGGCCACAGTAATCTAGATGATAGCAGTTCATGGTTTCTAATATGGACTTTGTCCCTTTTATTCATAATTAAATAAACAGCTTCATTTCTTTTATATTTCTTCCATTTCTTTTAGCTCCATAAATACAGAACATACCTATTTGTATTTCATTTATTTTATTGATTAAATCATGATATTTATCATTTATGCTTGCCTCCCACTTGGAAGGTTGAGATTTCAATTATAGGAAGTGGCAGATGTTTTTCTATCAGGTCATAAAGAGAAAATATCTGCTGTCAACTCCATATAGGCATCAGGAAGGGTATCCAGCCAGTAAATGCTCATTTGCCCTGACCTTAAAAAAAAGGAATTAAAGGGTTATAAAAAGAAAAAAAAACCCAAGTGTTAGAAAATTTTGTTTTATTATATAGAAATAGCAGCAGAGGATTATTATATAGCCATACAGATTGGTAGCAGAGAATGGTTACATAGCCATACAGATCAAATAAAATGTATAGTGTACAGTCACCATGGGCTTTGCTGCTTAGCAGCAAAAGGAACAGATTATAGAACAAAAGGAATAGATTATAGATTATAATCATAGATGCAAACTAAACACTGCCATCTACTGGCCAAATAATTCTGTAATTCCTGCAATACAAAATACATTCTAACATACATGTAATTTTTTTTACATAAAATATTCACTTATGTAGAGGTTCAAAATGTAACCCAAGCATGCCTTCTTTAATACACATTCTTTTGTTCCTAGCTCGCATTCCCTCACACACTACTCGATCGGTAGCTTTGGGATTAAGTGGATTCAGGATTAAGGTCTTCCCCCCCGTGTGTAACTCCTCCATCACCCGCATACGGTCGCACCTAAGAGGTGAGGGTGGGGGGGGATATCTCGATTGACTCCAGTATCCCCCTGAGTCACAAGTTCACCTTGGTCCTGTCCATTCATCCCTTGAGGATGCACTATGGATTCTTTTCCCCATCCCATGTTGTTCTCCTTTCCATCTTCCTTCCCGTTCACTATACTGACGGGTCTGCTGTCCATTCCAATCACCCACCTCCCTCACATGCTCAAAACGTTCTTTGCTGCCATCCCATTGGGAGCGCTCTGTTGTTCAGTCCGTTGCCAGAGGGCATCACCCTCCTTCACCCCAACTCCTGGTCAACACCTTTCTCAGGGCTCCTTTGCCTTGATCGTAACTGTTGCCAGTGCACTGGAGGGGGTGTCTTCTTTCATTTAGCTATGACTGAGTCACCATTGCATGCCTCCACATACTACCTTTCCATTCCGAGGAGGGCTTGCTTTCAATGGGTCGCAGTGAGTCCTGCAGGAATTGTATACTGGGGCTGATCTGTTGTTGGTCCAATGGCAGTTGCCTTCCTAATAAGTGGGGAGCACCATCCAAGGGTCTGCTAGTGTGGTGGAACAGGGAGGGACTCCAAGCCGCGTCCTTGTTCCCGTCATATCATTTGTGATGAAGCTCCCTTTGGGCATTAGTATGGTTACCCGCACTCCACATTCTTAGGGCTTGATGTGCTGAACATAGGTCCACGTGCCGGTGATGGAATAAATTCCCGAATACCACGCTTCCTTCAGCAGGTGGCCTCCCTTTGTGGCAACACTGGTCAAAACTTGGGTGTTCTCAAAGTCAAAACGGTGGTCATACTCGGCCATGTGAGCCCAAATTTGAGAGTGTTGTTCACCTCATCTGATTGCCAATTTGTGTTCATGTAGACATGTTTTTGGCCTCTTTGATGTCTCGCCTACATAATTACTCTGGCAATCCATACAATTGATCTTGTAGACTACCGTTGATCTCTCGGTGGTGGGGAGTTGATCCTTAGGGCACATCACTTTTGCCCGCAGAGTCTGATTGGGCTTGTGGGCCACTTTTATATTGTGTGGCACCAGCAACCTGACCGTGGCCTCAGACACATTACTAATATATGGCAAAGACACCCGTGTGGCCTGTGTCAAGGGTTCTTCATCCTGCTATCTGTTTCGGGGTTCTGGTACCATACTATGCCATTTGATGAATCCATTCATCCAGCAAACACGGAACAAATGTTTCCTCTCCTCTGCCTTTGACTCAGCTGTGCTGCAGTGTGAGTACACCTGTTTGAACAGGATCCCAACACAGCTGGCTTTATGGGGGGCCGGATGGTTGCTATAATAGTGGAGGATTCGATCTGTATGGATGGGCTTACGATAGACCTTGGTGTCTATATATGCAGGTCTTGGTATATTCGGGTCTTTTCTCATGTAAGATTGAGAGTATCTTGGTGACGTTTTGATGAGGTCCCACTTGTCATCTTCAGGCTGGGGTCTTCGGCTTTGTGCTTGTGTGAGTAAAGTGTGATCGGAGCTGCTGTCTCTCTATAAATATTGGTGGGGATGTGTGGAGTGCTGGCTTAGTTGCTGTAGGTGGATTGGTTGGCTGTGTAGGAGTTATTGTTTGTGGATTGTTTGGCTGTTTCATAATATCCTGAGTAGCTGAGATGCTGGCTGTGTGCCCATTAGTCTTTTGTGTTGTAACAACCTGGGTAATGGGCTGTGTGATGACATCCTGAGATCTAATGTAGTGATATCCTGAGTTCTGTGTTGCACCATCCTGGGTGGTTGGCTGTGTTGTAACATCCTGAGCTTTGGCGTTGTAGCCTCCTGAGTTCTGTGGTGTGATGTCCAGGGCTGAAGGCTGTGAAGGCTTTGGTTTGGCTCCCAGTTTGCAGTCTAGCTCTGTGTTCATGGCGTGTGTCCATTTGCTTTGTGTGGGGGTCGGAGGGAGGTGCAGCAGCTGGTGATGTCATTGTGGTTTGGCTTCTGGATGGTGGTTGCATTTCATCTGAGGGATGGTTTGGGCTTGGGTTTGGGTCTGGGTCTGGTGAGGGTGAATGGTGATGGCGTACTGTGTTGTTCTGGGTCCAATGTCAGTTTTTGTGGCTAGGACTCATTTGTTGATTAGGGCTAGTTTCCAGGTGTCTGGTAGGCGGGAGGTATCGTCACATTTATTTATGTTGTGGGGGTGTTTTTCTATTTCAATGGCTTCCATAATTATTCTCAGTTTTGGAGATTAGTTTGGTTCCTTCAAAATCAATTTCATGTCCTGCAGCTTTAAGGTGCTAGAAGAGGGGGGAAGTTTTTTCTTCTTTTCTGACTGCATTTTTGTGTTCTGTGATGCATGCATTTATTCTCCTATTAGTTTGTCCAATGTATGTGGCTGGGCAGATTTTGCATGGTATTTCATAGACTCCTTGTTTTCTAGCTGGATCGTGTCTTTTAGGTTTCTTAAGATGTTGGCTATTTTTTGGTCGGCTATTTTTTGGAAGGCTGTCTTGATATTGTGTTTGTGGAGAATTTTGCTGATTTTATCTGTGGTGCCTTTGATGTAGGGGAGGAGGGTGAAAACCCCAGCCTGAAGATGATGAGTGGGATCTCATCGAAATGTCACCAAGATACTCTCAATCTTACACAGGAAAAGACCCGAATACACCAAGACCTGCATACCTACTGTATACCCGTGAAAATCTACAAAAACATATATGACATATATATATATATGTCTAAATCTATCTATCTATCTATCTATCTATCTATCTATCTATCTATCTATCTATCTATTCTGAGGTTTTCACGGGTGTTTGTATGTAGGTCTTTGGTTATTCGAGTTTTCTCCCACATAAAATTGGAAATGTGTTGGCGACATTTCGACGAAGTCCCATTCGTCATCTTCCTTGAAGCACGAAGCTGAAAACACCAGCCTAAAGATGACAAATGACACTTCTAATTTTACGCGGGAGAAAACCCGAATAACCAAAGACATACATACATACATACATACATACATACATATATATATATATGTCCTTAATGGTTATAAAAATACGAATCCTGGGCATATTTGTTCAATGATGCAATCTTCAATCTCCGGGAAGAGTATACTCCAGTTATTTATTGTTAAAACCACATTTAAAACAATAAAAACAGTTATATACAAAAATTAAAACAACTTAGCTTTCGCTGGTCCTCTGCCAGCGTCCTCAGAGTGGGGCTTAGGGGGTGGGAAGTTCTTTTTATCCCCTTGCTGATCCAATTGCCTACTCATTGCCCTCGTGACAGGGCCACTCTTTCTGATTGCCTGTGACAACCTTGCCTGTTCCGCCCCCTCTTTTTTGCACTCTAACATTGATTTTTCTTGCTTTGTCATCCTTGTGCTGTCTCCCCCTCCCTGTGCTGTTATCAGTAGCCAGCTCCTGGGCTGCTGATCTGCCTGCCGTTTTTGCATACCATTGCCAGTTCTTATTACAACTCCCTCCTTCAACCCCCCTCCTCTCCCAGCCTGCCGATTCATACACCCTTTGTTGTCCATTCCTGTCATCCTTCCCCTCCTTCCTTCAACCCTCCCACCTGTTGATTAACCTGCCTTTCCCCAACCATACTTATTGATGTTCTCTTCCTCAATATCTTTTCCTTCCTGATCCGCTGCTCTACCTGCTGTTCCTGTTTACCCTCCTCCCCCACTGTCCATCTTCCCCTCTCCAATGTCCTCCCCATCATCTGCTGACTTGCCTGTTGTTCATCCATTTCTATACATTCTCTCTTGTCTAGCATTCCTCCTCCTCTGACCTGCCATCCTACATGCTGTTCCCACATGCCAACATCCATTCCTGTTAAACCCTCCTTCTTAAGCTTTCCTCCCCCCCAATCTGCCATCCTACCTTCTATTCTTATCTGCCCTTCTCCTTTCCTGTCAGTCCCCCCCTCTCCTGTTTCCTCCCCCCCTCTCCAATCCACTGCTCTGTTTGCTGTGTCTTCCAGCATTCTTCCTTCCCTTGCCTGCTGTCCTACATACTGTACCCATCTACCGACCTGCGTTCCTATTGGACTCTCCTTCCCAAACTTCCCCCCCCCAAAACTACTTTCCTACCTATTATTCTTGCCTGCTCTTTTCCATACCTATCAACTCCACTCTCTCCTGTTTCCTCCCCTCCTCTAATCCGCAGCTCTCCCTGCTGTTCCTGACTATTCTCCTCCATTCTTACTCCCTTCTCAAGTATCCCCTCTCCACCCGTGAATATGCTTCCAATCTTACGTGCCTCATCTTTTCTGTTCTTTTCTCTCTCCCCCTCTCTTTTGATCAGTCCCCTGGGGTCGGGCATACCCCTCCCCCGTATTCTGGGCCGTACGATCAATTCCGATGTTCCCAAGAGTCTTCCCTGGTCCCCCTCTCCTTGCAATCCTCCATCATATCCACCTCCTCTTCCTTTACTACCCTTACCTATCTGTGACCCTAATGTTCCCTCATCTGTCCCCACCTGTGATGTGTCTATGGGATCCTCCCTCTGTCTAGTCATGTAGTGAATACCCCTCCACACCACCAGTCCTGGTTTCGCCTCTAACAATCGGCATCCGTCTCTTGACATGCTCTTCCTGCACTCTTAGTGCCTGGTATGCCGGGGGCAGTTCTATACATCGGTTGATGGAGTCTGTGTTGGAGAACCAGGCCTCCTTTAATAAGCGTCCTCCTTTGGAGGCGTCCTGGGCAATGGCTTCTGCCTCCTTGAAATCAAAAGAATGTCCGGTATTGATCATTTTATATATATAAAGTGTAAAATGATGTCGCAGTTGGCGACTGCTGCTTGTGGATGGCTCTGGATTGAGCTGATACAGGCAAAAGAAAAGAAAAGAAAGAAGATTTCTTTCTCCCATATTTGGGCTGAGAGGGTGCACATTCAAGGTAAAATCTTCTCCCCCTGTCTCTCTCCTGATACAGCTGACAAAGTGAGAGAGAGCCTGTGGCTTAGAGGTTATAACAACTGCCTAACATGCAGTTAGCCCAGGTTCGAATCTCAGAAGAGTAAGTCTGGCTGAAGAGAGTTAAAGGAACTCAAAATAGCTATACCAGTTCTCTCTTTATTCTTTGTTAGCAACCTAATATATATATAGTATTTAGCTTTTATGAGTTTAATTTAGCACATTAAAATAAAATGAACAGATCCAATTGTAGCATTTGTTTAAATTAATTATCTCCCTTATATAAAATATCTTCATCTGGAGAGTAATTAAAGGTAATGTTTATCTGTACATCAATATTTATTATGTCACCTATCAAAACAAAATGTATAAACATATATTTAATAGAATCATCACAGAGGTATAGTTTATTTGGATAGCAAAGTACTTTAGATGCAATGTGAATAATCACTTTAAATTTTAAAGTTCATTATCAAATTTTTGATTATATGAATCTTCCTTTTTTATCCTGTATATAATTCATAGGATGTTTATTTCCAAGATAATGCAAATTTTTGGCTCCCAAATTTAACCTCTTTCTAAGTTAATATTTGCTTACCATTTGAATGTGGTTGTAACTCCTTGCATAGGCAACAGCCTTGATTGTTGGAATATTGCAGCTGTATTCTGTTTTACTTACTGCTACAGAAGAGCTTGATTTCTGACAGCTGTCTGTACACATACATTATTGATATCTTGTGTTTGCCTAGATATCACCCCAAAAACATGATTCAAGTCTTGATTTAGTTTCATGATTCACAGTCTTGATTTAGTTGGATGCCATCTCAGACTTTGGTAGACGCAGCAGGAACAAAATGTCATTGTCTACATATGTTTGTGACTTATCTCAATTAAGAAAATTATTCTTACTTCTCTACTAAGCAAATAAATATAAGATATAGTAGAAAATATATTGCTATCTGTACATTGCCAACAGTTTTGGGACCAATACCTTTCAAGATTTTCATTAATTGCTTGGCTGAATAGCTGGAGGGAATGCTGATCATATTTGCATATAACATAAAGTTTGGTGAGATGCCTAACACTCTGATCTTGGAAGTTTAGAGAAAGGTCTGGAAATAGAAGAATGACATTTAAGAGAGAAAAAATCAAAGTTCTTTCCTTAGGAACAAATAAATCAAATATAGGTTGGGGGATACATGGCTTGGCAATCATGCATATGAAAAGGATTTTGGAGTGGCAGATAATCACAAGATGAATATAAATTAATAGTGTGATCTGGTTGCTAAAAAGACAGATGCATTTTTAGGCCGCAACAATAAGAAATATAATTTCCACATCAAAGAAAATAATGCTGCCATTCCATTTTCAGTGGATCAGACAGCACTTGTGTGTAGCCTTGAGCACCATATCGTAAGAAAGATTCCATTTAATCCAAATAGTTTTGTTTTGTTTTTCTTGGTGATGCTTCATTAATTTGATACTTATTTGATACCTTGCTTTGAGTCTATAGATCTCAGTTTGGTTCAGAAATAACTCAAGATTGATTTTATGCTTCATGTGTTTATCTAGAAATGTTAACTTTTAAATTTGATATTCACTTCTATGTCCAGAATTAGATTTAGTTACTTTTTGTTTTATGATTTGACTACTTTATCCTCATTTATCTTCCTAGAATAAACCTAGTAGGTTCTTACAGCATCACAATGTTTTCGAACCCCTTGTAATAATCTCTTAGATTCACAAAAACTATGCAAATACGCTAAACCAGGGGTCCCCACCTCCCAGTCCACGGAGGCGGACTGCGCAGCTGTAGGTGTACTGAAGGCATGTCTTCCACCTCCGGGCATGAGGTGAGACTGCAGGGGTCTGAGCTGGGGCAGGAGTGTGGCTGGGCAGAAACTGTCTTGCTCAGTGCAAAGGTCCTCTGGTGGCTGCCCTTGCAACTGGCTACTTCTCCCTTTTACTTCTTTGTCTTCCTCTTCTTCCTCACTTTCATCCTCTTCCCCCTCCTGGCATCCCAGTTGAGCTTGCACACCCTTCATGCAACTCTCCAAGTTTGCAAGAAGTGCGCACCAGCCCAGCTTGCAACCAGGCACTCCCCTAAAGCCTCTTTGGAGGGGACCCTCCCAAGGTATGTTTGTGTGAGGGTGTCTTTTTGTCAGGGTGCAAATAGGGTCAGGGAGAAGCTACCTTTCACCTTAAGCACTGCATCTCCAAGATAATCTCTCTCTCATCTGCACTCTTTCTAAGACCGCTGGGCTCCGTTGCATTTCAACTGGAGTTTTTGCTTTTGTTTTGATGCTCCAGGTGCCTCGTGTTTTGGCAACATCCTTACTGCTTTTTGTGGTTTAATTTGTTGTGTGTGTGTTCCTCCTTTCTTCTGCAGCTCTCAAAGTTTGCAAGCCAAGTGGACTCCTACCCTGCCTGCAAAGGGGAAGGGGAGAAGCTACATTTCCCCTTAAGCCAGGGGTAGGCAACCTTGGCTCTTTTATGCTGACTCAGGAATTCTGGAAATTGAAGTCCATGAGTCATAAAAGAGCTGAGGTTGCTTACCCCTGCCTTAAGCACTGTGTCTCCAAGGGAATCCCTCTCTCATCTGTACCTTTTCTAAGACTGCTGGGCACTTGAACAGTGCCAAGTTGGTTTGGCCTCTCTCTCTCTCCCTCTCTCTCTCTCTCTCTCTCTCTCTCTCTCTCTTTCTCTCTCTCTCTCTCTCTCTCTCTCTACCTCTCCCTCCCTCCCTCTCCCTCCCTCCCTCCCTCCCTCCCTCTCTCCTCAACATGCTGGGTTTTGCTACAAGAATGAGTTTAGGATTGTCTCTTCCTTCCTGCTTTCTTAGAAGCAGAAAGTCACTGAACTAATCTAACACAATGTAATAATAATAGAAATAAGTGCATTATTTATTTGTTCATTTGCTTATTTAGAAAATTTTCAATAAATGTAATGCACTTGAATCATCCTGAACATCTCCCCTACCCCCCATCCCACCCACGCCCCACCCCGGTCCATGAAAAAATTGTCTTCCATGAAACCGGTCCTTGATGCCAAAAAAGTTGGGGACCTCTGCACTAAACTGATTATAACTTCATCCTAATTTTATTTATTTTCTTCCTAGTATTTGCTTACTTATTATTATTATTATTAAGCCAATTTTGGCTTATTGGTTATGACAAGAATTGACTGACTAGCTTGTCACCTGAACTTGACAATGGTGGTTGAGACAGAATGGCTGGTTCAAAGTTACCCAGCCAGACTAATAGTGCTCTCTTCCTCTTCTTCTGTCTTCTTGAATTTATGCATTTATTCTTTTGACCACCAATGTTGTCCATAGGCTTATGATATTTGAGCATACATACTTTTTAATACTAAAGTGAGAAACTAGAAGGTAGCCCAAATGGAACAACTATTTTGAATTCTCCATGGTTAATATAAAATTATGTTTCCTTTTTATAAATCAGGTAATTATATAATTTCTTTGCTCTATGTTTTTCCCCAATAATCTATCAATTTGTATCCTGGAGCCACAAATTTCCCTATAGTACACCATGTAACAAATAAAATCTGTTATTTCCCCATAACTGATTAAAAGTTTTCATCCTCTCCCAACTCTTTCTATCTAGAAGAGTATGTAGAATTAATATGTCGGTCTCTGTGTGAGGATGAAGTGTACAGCCACTATTACCTCAGTAAAAAGAATGCTTACTTCCACAGTTTTCTCCCACAGTTTTAACTGTCAAATTATTTTTTTTCTCAAATTGAGAGTTGAAAGGTGGTTTTCCAAGCCAAAACAAACCAAAGGCATACTATTTGCAAGCCACTCCTCCTTTCATTGTTCTTAAAAATCAATTTCTGATAACACCTACACCCAGACATTATTTCACTTACACATTAAATTAGAAGGCAATGATTAAAACATTTAGATGAGCTTCTAGAAGCCTTAGACCTCTATGCCATTTACAAGGTTTCTAAGCAATAGAATTATATACATTGGTTTTAGGAGTTATTTTTAATTAGAAGCAGGAGGATTCTGTCTCAATGCTCAATGCTCAAAATGAGGTTGATGTTGTCCCATATGAAAAGACTTCATAGAAGCAATTTCTTGAGGAAAGCAATGCAAAGTTCCCCACTTAGAAACAGGGTCCTTTTCCAAATGAATCGACGGAAATTTTTGTAGAAGTGCAATATTCCTTTGAGATACTGCAAAGTGCTATTAGTTATGTACTGCTTGAAGAAGTACATACAGGTCTTATTACCTGCATTGTTCTCTTAAGTTCCAGGGAGATCCAGGGAGCAAATATGAGTTAGACAGACAGAGACAAAAAGAGTAACTTTCTGTTGAAAAGTGATGAGGAAGTAATAATTCTCAGGAAATAAACAAAACCAAATAAAAAAGAATACACAAATATGCAGAATAAAAACCAGAACTCTCTCAGATGTAGAAGATATCAGTTCACCAGTGTGGATGAATTATGACTGAGGTCTTAGAAGTTTCTTATTGTTTCAATAGGTACTTTTTTGAAAAAGAAACAAAACCTCTTTTCTCTCTATACTCTCCATATTCCTTAGCTTCTTTGTTTTTCCTTAATCCATGTCTAAGTGGTGGCTGAATGACTGCTTTCTGCTTGGATGTTCTTCTCTGCATTCTCTAAACCAGGGATCTTCAACCTTGGCTTTTTTATGACTTGTGGACTTCAATTCCCAGAATTCCTCAACCAGGCACACTGGCTGAGGAATTCTGGGAGCTGAAGTCCACAAGTCATAAAAAGGCCAAGTTTGAAGACCCCGCTCTAAACTTTATTCCCTGTCATCTCCATTCATTTCTTTTTTAACTTAATTCAGCTAGTAACATTGATAGTTAAGCTTTGTGAAACCATATAGTTATTGGGTGAAAACTTATTTTAACAAGTCTGGAGTTGCTTCATAAGCATATTTCTCCTTTAGGAACTCAAAAAGATTCTCATTGCTTGGACAACTGAGCTCTTTATCAGCCAAAGTCCATATCTTATATCAATAGAATCATAAGAAGTATCTTATTATACAAATAAATATTCATACAGCATACTTCTCTATTAATCTTAAGGGTCTTGTGCTATGTTTTAAATTAATATCACTTGCACTTCTTTCCAATTATAGATGATGAAAATATACTCTTCCCTTTAATCTTGCTTAGTTTCACATTGCCCTAATTGCTTGGAGTGATTTATTTTTCAAGTTTCTCACAGCCAGTTGTCAATTATCTGCAAGCAATCACCAACTTGCTGTCTTAATGTATCCTTGAGCATTTTGAAGATTTCTCTTGAACAGTTATACATCATGTTATAAAAATAATTGCTTCCAAATAATGTCATATTGAACTTTCCCAAACATTAAGATTACTGATAATTCCAAATCAGACCTGGCATTATCTATTGGACTGGCACAGGGGCAGGTATCTTGTCATAATAATTCAATCCTTTTATATACATTTGTAATTAACTCAGAACAATTTTATATTTCATTTGAAGTAGTATGTATAATTGAAAAGGCTATTTTTGGAAAAAGAAGAATTCTTAGTGGACAGGAAGAAACCATGGAGACGTGTGGCCAGATTACTAGAAGGGTCACATGTTTCCATGGTTTCTTTCCATCCACTAAACCAGACAAAATTAGTGCACTTCAGATCCCTTCAATCAAAAATACTCACCCAAAAAGTGTGCCTTCTCTGGCATGGCACCTGTCCTCTAGAGTCATATATATCCCTCCAAGATCCATTTGACTTCCAAATTGATAATTTTCAGCAAGTCTTTAAAAACTTGGCTGTTCTCTCAAGTCTATGAGAGCATTATTTGTTGTTGTTCAAGTTATGTTATAGGAATTGTAGTTATGTAGATATATAAGGTGTTTTTTATTTTTGTCTATTTTTAGTGCTTCCCAACCAAACACATTCTGGAGTTGAATGATAGTAAAGTGAAATGAAATGAAGTAAATTCACTTTAGTATGAGAAATTCTGCTAGCAAAAAAAAAGTGGATCCCAACTAAATCATACTACTTGAACTTAGTTCACAACAATGCAGGATTGTTGAGCCTTTTAAAAGACAATACATATTACCAATGGCAGTTAAGCATGTGATTCAGCCCATTCATTTACCCTGATTTCAACAACCTATTGTCACTTTTTCTTCATCGGCAACATGTAGAAAACTTGCATATATTTCCTGCTCCAAATAATTGGCTGCTACTAATCTGTGTAGAAAAACATAATATGATAGCGTCAGAACAAAGCATCCATATGATATGTAATGGGCAACAATAAATTCAGAGCCCCCTCCCAAAAAATTGAACCTCCGATGCTGTCTAATTGACTCTCCTCTATGTTCACCTCAGTGAAAAGAAAATAAGAAGCTTCTGATTAGTTGCTTAAACAGGTAGTATTTCTGTACAAGAAATTGATTGTTTAATCTACAGTTAGAGAAAACAAACCAAACCAAACAAAGCCATTAGGTTTACTTATCCCTAAAAATTACTTGAAAATAAACAGCTGCTTCCAGCATAGTATAAAGGAGAGCTAAAGATATTACTGTATGTAGCTCATTCACATAATAAAAACAATGGTTTCCCAAGATATTTACATCCCATTAATAGATAAGATGAAGAGAAAGTGAGACAGAAACTTGCAGTTGAATAAAACCCTATCTTTTGGAACAAGTTGCAGAATTTCTACAAACTTTTCATATCCCTAGGTAGGTGTGTTTTCAGATTTGACCCAGCAGACCCAGAGTAATTTAGCTTATTCTTTACAAACTGCACACTATTTTTACACCATCAATGTGTAGCAAGGTACAATGTTTGTAGAAATATAGTATAGTGCCTTTTTTCTTTCCTCTTCCTTTTTCCTTTTCCTTTTCTTCCCTTTCCTTCCCATGTCCCCTTTGATTATGTTGATTACAACCAGCTATGGAACATACTCAAAAAATGGGAATCTGAGAACATCTCATTGTACTCATGAGAAACATATATACATATCAGAAAGCCACAATATAGAAACAGCATGGCTTTCTTTCTTTCTTTCTTTCTTTCTTTCTTTCTTTCTTTCTTTCTTTCTTTCTTTCTTTCTTTCTTTTTTCTTCCTTCCTTCCTTCCTTCCTTCCACAACCATTTGACTTCTAGAAAAACTAAACCCATTCTTTATGAGGGATATGGCAACCTTAATTTATTAGACTTTTTTTTTAATTATCACTGCTTTCAAAGTTCACCTGTGCAGTATTTTACTAAGTAAAAGTAATAGTAGTAAAAGTGTTGGATTTATTTGACTGACAGGATATTAAGTGATATAGCTATTATCTCCTCTTCCATTGTAAATCATCAAATGGAACCTTCAGTCAGCTTGGTAATAATGGCAGATGAATACTGTGACAATATAAGGCAGCAAACAGTATCTGCCACTATATCTAGAATTCACTTATAACTCAAATCACAGTGACAAAATGCTTGTGCAGTAGATTGGAAAAAAGGTCCATTATTATTTATTTGTCTTTCCCAGGAACATAAAACTAATGAAATTTCATTAAATAGCATGCATGTCAAGATTACTATATATCATAAAGACACATCCTTCTAACTTTGTAGTAGATATTTGTCTCTGTTATTAGATATTTCCTTCCACAATACTTTGATGTCTGAAGGACATGGCCAAGTTCGTGGTATAAAACAAATCACCTGCATGAAAGAAAATAATTGATCTTCCATGCATTTTGCACAACAATACAAAAGAACCATGCAGGAAATGTAGTTATAGCTTGTAATTTCAGAACAGCCCACCTTTCTTACAGATAGTTGAATCAGATATACAACTAAATCATTTCCTCTTCTTTGTGTTCTTTCTTTGGGGAACAGTCAATAGCAGAAGTGAGCAAATTTTACATATTGGATGACAGATCAAACTCTTATAATGTAATATAATAGCAGTTCAAAGCTACTCAATTGATGTGAACAATATCTGTCCAAATAGCATCTTCTTAATTTTTACCATGTAACTATTGCCAATTGTAAACTGCTCCGCTGTGTAAATTTTGCTTGGATGGAAAATTTGCAAAGAAAACTGAGGAAAAGCAAATGTGTTTTCTGTGATTTTAAAACTTTATAAATATCTTCCTAATCTAGCTTTCACAGAAAACAACTAACCCTAGAGAATACAGACAAAAAGGAGGGAGCTGCAGTGAAAAGGGCCATATTTTATATTCAGAATTTGAACCATTAACTTTTCTCTCTTTCATTTTCCATTCCTTTTTCTTTATACACGAGTCAGCATTCAGCCCTTTTGGTGGGGTGCTTTCTGTTTTCTTGGTACAGAGGTGTATATTTATGAGTCCTCAGATCCAACCCCCAGGGATTTCTAAAAGTTCTCATCCATTTTTAAACTGTACTATAACAGACAATAGAAATGAAGGCAAATATACATGCCCCAGGATAATGTTGTAGGATCTAATCTGGGTCAGTCACCAGGACTAGAGGTTAGTCTTTTGAGATGTTGGACTCATGTTGAAACCCATCCTCAGGGAATTTCTCTCAGGAAAAAATATAGAAAAAAACAAAACAGAAATCACAATTTGGCAACTCACCCCCCCAAAATATCTTTTAGACTTAAGGCTGTCAAGATCTGCATACTGTATAGCCCTCTGGACCTTCTCATTGGGCACCTTTGATAAAAAGAAAAGAAAATGCATTAAAAACAGTCCTGGAACCATGCTGAGTGAGTGCTTCTGAATAAAGATTAACTGAGCTTTCAAAGAGATATTTGAATTGTCAAGCTGGCTTTGTATATTAGTTACAACATCTCAGAATGACCTCATTAACTGGCGTTAGATTGGGCAGTACACCCACATTTTTCCAACCCAATTGTGCTCAACTTCTGCCCACTAAGGATGCGTGTGGTGATGGGATTTTGGACAGCAATGAGGCTGGCAAAGGGGAGTTAGGATCTCCAGGGACCTTTGCTCCTGATTATTCTCTCCTGCTTCAGACCAAACAAACCATCTAAGTTACATCAATGCCAAACTAACTGCAATTTGTCTATTCCACTTCTATGCTGTAGGAAGAAAGAAGAAAAACAGAAAAAATATGATCTAAAGCACTTATTCAATAATTGGGAAAAGTTAAAATGTCTACAAAGATTGAAGGTGCCTTTGGAAAAGCACTCTATATTGTAGCTTGCTTAAAATGAGCTTCATGCTACTTCATATGTTCATATTAGTAAAGTTGGAAGGGACCTTGGAGGTCATCTAGTCCAACCCCCTGCTCGGGCAGGAAACCCTACACCATTTCGGACAAGTGGCTGTCCAGTCTCTTCTTAAAAACTTCCAGTGTTGGAGCATTTAATGCTTCTGGAGGCAAGCTGTTCCACTGATTAATTGTTCTCACTGTCAGGAAGTTTCTCCTTGGTTCTAGGTTGCTTCTCTCCTTGATTAGTTTCCACCCGTTGCTTCTTGTCCTGCCTTCAGGTGCTTTAGAAAATAGCTTGATTCCCTCTTCTTTGTGGCAGCCCCTGAGATATTGGAATACTGCTATCATGTCCCCCCTCGTTCTTCTCTTCGTTAAACTAGACATACCCAATTCTAGCAACCGTTCCTTATATGTTTTAGCCTCCAGTCCCCTAATCATCTTTGTTGCTCTTCTTTGTACTCTTTCTAGAGTCTCAACATCTTTTTTGCATCATGGTGACCAAAACTGGATGCAGTATTCCAAGTGTGGCCTTACCAAGGCATTGAAGAGTGGTATTAATACTTCACGTGATCTTGATTCTATCCCTCTGTTAATGCAGCCTAGCACTGTGTTGGCCTTTTTGGCAGCTGCAGCACACTGCTGGCTCATATTTAGGTGATTGTCTACTAGGACTCCGAGGTCCCTCTCACAGTTACTACTATTGAGCATGGTGCCACCTATGCTGTACTTGTGCATTTGGTTTTTCTTGCCTAAATGTAGAACCTTGCTTTTTTCACCATTGAATTTCATTTTGTTAGTTAGTGCCCAGTGTTCAAGTCTGTCCAGATCCTTCTGTATCTTAAGCCTGTCTTCTGGAGTGTTGGCTATTCCTGCCAGCTTGGTGTTGTCTGCAAATCATTTAATTCAAGATTTTGAAGATTTTGCCTGTTAAAAAAGGAACAATTAATCCCACTTTAAGGAATCCATTTTTTTTATTGATCACCAGCAAACCTCATAAACATATCCAAAGGCATCCAGAAATTTGAATCACATTGATATAAACATATCAGAGACTTTAAAAAAGATAGTTGTGGGCCACACACAGATCCCGGGCTGCAGTTTTTTCTGTACACCGGCCTTCCATTTCATAGATTCATGGTTTAATTCTCAGGTTTAGCTGCTAATCAATTTTCAGCAGGATGCTCCAGTTTTATAGAAGCAAAGTAGCATTCACTGAAGGTTTGTAGCTTTGTTTTAACATATCTGTGTTGCACCTTAAAGGTTTTTTTTTTTTTAAAAAAAAAAGCAGTGGAAAGGGAGTGGAAGAAGGACAAAAGGAAGCCATTTCCAGTAGGCAAAACATGGCAAAAAATGTAGAGCACGATTCACCCTGTAAGGACACAAATCAAAAACAGAACCAGTAGGAGAAGTAATGGTAGATTTAAGGTCTGCTCTCAAAGAGGAAGAGACAAAATGGTGGCCAGAAGATATTATACACACTGTGGTCTTCATAACCATTGCAGGATCAACTGGAAGAAACAAACAAAAAAGGAAGTTGTCAACCAGCTAAGAAAAGGAGACCATAATGAAATGGCTGTATATTACTGGATGGAGTAGCCAATCACAACTGGGTTGTGGAATAAAGCACAGTCATATAAATGGTTAGAAAAGTTTAAGATGGTTCAAGATGGAAAACAGTACTTTTGAAATTTCAGAACAAAGATGGAGTGTTTTTGCAGTGGGTGGAAAGCTCAGTCCTAGAAAGAAAGCAATGACAAAATGCTTCTGAAATTTGGCCAAGAAGTCAAAAATCAACATTAATTCAAAGAGAGAGAGAGAGAGAGAGAGAGAGAGAGGGAGGGAGGGAGGGAGGGAGGGAGGGAGGGAGGGAGGGAGAGAGAGAGAGAGAGAGAGAGATGGAGTGGAGGATAATGTCTCTTTTTGCATTCAAGAAATGGTGGACAGCCTATACCAATGAAGGAAGGAGCAGAGACAATGTCAGATTGATGTAGATCTGAATACACTGTATCAAGTGTAAGTGAGTCACCTGCATGTGAGTTGGGCAGCTATATCAATATGTTAAATAAATAAATGCAATGATGATGTTACCTATTTGGGTAATGAAATGTCTGGAAGAAAACCATGAAATTCAGAAAGCACCAAGGCCCCCCACAGTAAATAAATAAAATCCAGATATAAGATCTTATTATTTAATAATATGTACACTCTTAAATTAACTTGCTTTTAAAGATGATTTCACTGTTGTCCTATGGACTGTAGGTGTTGTTGGAAGGCAAATGGCCTCAATTAAAGACATAGAGGAGAAAAAAAAGATGACACTTTAGTCACAGCAATCTTCACTGTTATATCCATCTAGTCCTATTTAGTTCATTTTGTTATGGTAATCCATTTACTATGGTTTAGATAATTTCTTGAAGGATCATTCTACACTAGTCTGATAAATTGAAAGATAAAAAGGACAAGTATAGAAAGTGGAAAAAGGGACATATAACTAAGTCAGAATATCAGCAAATAGCCCGAGCCTGCAAAGATGAAGTGAGGAAAGCTAAGGCTCAAAATGAACTAAGGCTTGTGACAAAAGTCAAAAATAACAAAAAAGTTTCTTTCAACATGTAAGAAACAAAAAAAAGTGAAGGAAACGACTGGTCCATTAGTGGGTGAAAGTGGCAAGAAGGTGACAAGCAACAGGGAGAAAGCAGAACTATTTAACTCGTTTTTCACATCTGTCTTTACACAAAGGGAAAAAACAGACCAACCTATCAAAAATAGTGCCATAAAAAACAGAATAGAAATACAAGTTAAGATAAGCAGGAAAATGGTAAGTGAGCACCTCTCCAGCACCTGTCCGGCCTAGACGAGTTCAAATAACCAGGACCAGATGGATTACATCCCAAGGTTCTCAAGGAACTGGCAGATGTGATCTCAGAACCATTGCACTATATTTTTCAAAGATCCTGGAGCACTGGGAAACTACCAGAGGACTGGAAAAGAGCTGATGTAGTTCCCATCTGTAAAAAAGGAAAAAAAATGGATCCAGGAAATTACACACCTATCAGCCTGACCTCAATACCTGGGAAGATTCTGGAAAAGATAATCAAACAACGAATCAGTGAACACCTAGAGGCAAACAAAGTCATTACTAAAAGCCAACATGGGTTTGTCAAAAACAGATCATGCCAGACAAATCTTATTGCATTCTTTGACCAAGTGACAAAATTAGTGGACCAGAGGAATGTTGTGGATATAATTTACTTGGACTTCAGTAAGGCATTTGACAAAGTAGATCACAACCTACTACTTGATAAGATAGAAAAATGTGGGATAGACAGCATCACCACCAGATGGATCTGTAGCTGGCTGACCGGCCATACTCAGCATGTGGTCCTCAACAGAACCACATCTACATGGAGGGAAGTGTGTAGTGAAGAGCCCCAGCACTCTGTCCTGGGCCCAGTGCTCTTCAACATCTTCATCAATGACTTGTATGAGGGGATAGATGGGGAACTCATCAAATTTGCAGAAGACACCAAGCTGGCAGGAATAGCCAACACTCCAGAAGACAGGCTTAGGATAAAGGAAGATCTGGACAGACTTGAATACTGGGCACTATCTAACAAAATGAAATTCAATGCTGAAAAAAGTAAGGTTCTACATTTAGGCAAGAAAAACCAAATGTACAAGTATAGTATAGGGGGTACCTTGCTCAATAGTAGTAACTGTGAGAGGGATTCGGAATCCTGGTGGACAATCATTTAAATATGAGCCAGCAGTGTGTTGCAGCTGCCAAAAAAGCCAACACAGTGCTAGGCTGCATTAACAGAGGGATAGAATCAAGATCACGTGAAGTATTAATACCACTTTACAATGCCTTGGTAAGGGCACACTTGGAATACTGCAACCAGTTTTGGTCATCATGATGTAAAACATATGTTGAGACTCTAGAAAGAGTACAGAGAAGAGCAACAAAGATGATTAGGGGACTGGAGGCTAAAACATATAAGGAACAGTTGCTGGAATTGGGTATATCTAGTTTAATGAAGAGAAGGACGAGGGTGGACATGATAGCAGTGTTCCAATATCTCAGGGGCTGCCACAAAGAAGAGGGAGTCAAGCTATTTTCCAAGGCACATGAAGGCAGGACAAGAAGCAATGGATGGAAACTAACCAAAGAGAGAAGCAATCTAGAACTAAGGAGAAACTTCCTGTCAGTTAGAACAATTAACCAGTGGAACAACCTGCCTCCAGAAGCAGTGAATGCTCCAACACTGGAGGTTTTTAAGAAGAAACTCGACAGCCATTTGTTCAAAATGGTATAGGGTTACCTGCTTGAGCAGGGGGCTGGACTTGATGACCTCCAAGCGATTCTATTTCAGATGATGTTTTTCCATACAGCTTCAGATCATCCATGTAAAGGAGGTGGGATAGTCTGGCAGATGTTTTTGATGTTTGATAGCCATGTCCTGAGTTATTCATTATTATTATTATTATTATTATTATTATTATTATTATTATTATTATTATTATTCTAAGGTTGGTTAGTTTTAATTCTAGGTTAGTCAGATATAGGCAACATTCTGAAGCAAGGCTAAAAGCAAGTGCATGTGCTCACCTTTATTATGTAAATAAACCCTACATAAATATTCAAGAAATGAGCTGCTATTATTAATCAGGCATGAAACGTTTGCAGTTGTATGGGAAGAGGAAATTGCCCGCAGACTATCTGGGAAAAACTGAAAGCAATTTCACTTTGTAAGATTTTGAAATAAATGAAAGGCACAAAATATCTTATATTTTTACAGCCTTGGAAATAAAGTAGCAAGGTGATAAGTGAACATTAAGGGCACATAAACATTGTATATTTATATTGTGTTTAAACTCACACTGGATGGATATCTCAACACATGGTTGGTTAAGTTAAAAGCCCTCAAGGAAGGAAAGAAAGGATACTTTCCACTTTGGAGTATTGTTGTTATTGTTATTATTACTACGTAGAACTTTGTTTATGATAAATGCCATATTAGCTGCTTTTGAATAGAGAGAAAAAATTAGATATCTCAAAATGGTTTAGTTCTTTCATGTAGAACTCATTAAGAGAGAATACTTTGCAAAAAACTATCAGTATATAAAAGATATCTAAAGTTTGGCTGGAAAACTAGTTACATTCTGAATTGTCTTTAAGTAAAATATGTTTTAAATCTGTTTAATATGTTTTGTATCATAGATGAACAAATTTGTTACAGTCCTGTTTTTATTCAAGAGCCATCTGATGTCATATATTCAGAGAATTCAGAAAAATCAGAAGTGCTTTTGAATTGTACTGCAAAAGATTCTCCCTTGCTACACTATCAGCAAGGTATCTTCTATTTATATTATTCTGAGTATTATTGAGTCTAATAACAAAACTTTATAATTCTCAAATGAAGAGCAAGCAGTTGAAATAAAGGAGTTAAATCTGTATATGTGTAGTGTAGTGTAGTGTAGTGAAGGGTAGGGTAGGGTAGGGTGGGGTAGTGTATGGTATGGTATGGTATGGTATGGTATGGTATGGTATGGTATGGTATGGTATGGTATGGTATGGTATGGTATAGTATGGTATGGTATGGTAACCCAGAGGGTTTATCCCAAACATGATTATTTACAATAAGACATAAAAAAACATTGGAAATGGCATAAGTAGCAGGTGAGAATGTAGAATGAAAGAGAAGCAGGTAATTTCATTTATTTATTTTTAAGGTGACACAAACTTTGCTTGTTTGTTATTTACTAGAATAGATAGCATATATATATTATTTCCTGTCTTTATTTTACTCAGAAAACACTTATTTCATGTTTTACTGATGCAAAATTAGAATGTCAAGTGTCAATTCCAGCTATTGATGTTATTTTTAAAACTTATTATTACATTTTGAAAATGTAAATTGATACTTCTCTATTGTTTGTGTAGCATACAAAATATTTAAGGCAATGAAAAAATCACACCCTAATGCAGATTTCCATACACACATCCAAATCCTTAAGACTATAGAAATAATTGGTTTTAGAATAGAATTGAATGATAGAGTTAGAAAGGACCTTGAAGGTCTTCTAGTCCAACCCCCTGTTTAGGCAGGAAATCCTGCACTGTTTCAGACAAATGGTTGTCCAATCTCCTCTTTAAAACCTCCAGTGTTAGAGCACCCACAACTTCTGGAGGCAAGTCATTTCACTGATTAATAGTTCTAACTGTCAGGAAATGTCTCCTTAGTTCTAGGTTGCTTCTCTCCTTGATCAGTTTCCATCCATTGCTTCCATCCATTTAGCTAGATGAAGCTCTATATAATAATTAATATGTATGTTATTTAGAATACTTCCATCAAGATAGTAGTGTTGATTATTGTGGTACATACAACTTTGTGTTTATATTTAACAACTTCATGGAAATGATGAAACATTAAATATAATAGAATAGAATAGAGCTGGAAGGGACCCTGGAAGTCTTCTAGTCCAGCCCCTGCTTAAGCAGAAGAACCTATACCATTTTAGACAAGTGACTGTCTAGCCTCTTCTTAAAAACCTCCAGTGATGGAGCACCCACGATTTCTGGAGGCAAGCTGTTCCATAGGTTAATTGTCCTCTTGGTCAGGAAATTTCTTCTTAATTCTAGGTTGCTTCTCTATTCAGTTTCCAACCATTGTTTCTTGTCCTGCCCTATGGTGCTTTGGAGAATAACATGACCCCTCTTCTTTGTGGCAGCCTCTCAAATACTGGAATACTGCTATCATGTCGCCCCTGTTTCTTCTTTTCTTTAGTCCTGCACAGTGCTTTTTTTGTAAAAAGAAAAGGTGCTGGAACTCATACACATCATACAACCCGCCTTGCCTACCCTACAAGGTTTCATCCAAAAAAGGTGCGGGAACTCTGTTCTGGGCATTCTATGACAAAAAAAAGCCCTGGTCCTGCAGCCATTCTTTTTTTTTTTTTTTTTATTGAAAGTTTTATAAATTTTACAAAAAGACAAAAACAATACAAAACGAAAACAACATATACAAAAAAAAAAAAAACTAAACATTACATATAAAAAAAACCCCATCCCCCACCCCTCACCATAAACCCTCCCTTCCCCCCCCCCGAGCTTCCCAGAGCAGAATATAGGCTTAATTG
Source organism: Crotalus tigris (assembly GCF_016545835.1). Classification (NCBI taxonomy): domain Eukaryota; kingdom Metazoa; phylum Chordata; class Lepidosauria; order Squamata; family Viperidae; genus Crotalus; species Crotalus tigris. The sequence goes on from NW_024097127.1 coordinate 208,607, forward strand.
AAAATTAACAAATAAAAAATTAAGTTAAAAAATTTATATAATATCTATAAGTAACATTAAAATATATATATAAGTATATATATCTCTCTATATATAAAGATAAAAATTATGAAAAAGCTATATAATATTTTTTTGTACCCAATCTAAATTATATAAATTTTATCCATTTATCCCAAACGACAAGAAACTTCTCTTGCGTTTGTTGCTTTAAGAAAGCCGAAATCTTTGCCATTTCCGCCAAATAAGCTACTTTAAGAAACCATTCCTGCAATGTAGGCAAAGACTCTTTCTTCCAGTATTGTCCAACTAACAGCCTCGCGGCTGTAATCAAATTTAACATCAATACAACCTCCTTTGTATCACAATCTGTAACTATACCCAACAAGAATAATTGCGGAGTAAATTTTACCCTCCTTTTAAAAATTCTCTGGATATTCCACCATATCTTAATCCAAAATGCTTTTATCTCTCTACATGACCACCAAATATGATAATAAGAAGCATCCATATAGCCACATCTCCAACATTTGGGTTGTATGTCAGGGTACATAAGAGACATTTTTTGTGGATCAAGGTGCCATCTATAAAACATTTTATAAAAATTCTCCCTTAAGTTCTGTGCTTGTGTAAATTTGACATTTCTCACCCAGATGGTTTCCCAGATATCCAATGAGACTGGGACACCAAAATTCTGTGCCCATCTAATCATACAGTCTTTAATTAATTCGGATTCTGAATCCATTTCAACTAATACCCCATAGATTCTCTTAATATGGGTTTGTCTTTGATCCTTAACTTGCTTAATAAGATTTTCATCTTCTCTAAGAAAACCCAATTTACAATCCACCTTCCATTTATCTACTAGTTGCCTATATTGGAACCAAGAATAAATAATATTTTCTTGCGCTAAGTCTTCCCGTAGTCTTAACTGCCAGTTTTGCCCATCCCATCTAAGTAGCTGACTATAAGACACCATATCCATTCTTACACCTCTTTTTATTCCTTCTATCGCATGCCAAGGTATAGCCCATAATGGAACTTTAAAATCACTTTTATAATATTTTCTCCAAGTCCTAAGTAAAGAGATTCTTAAAATATGAGATTTAAAAACCCAATCCATTTTTTATTAAATATTAAATAGGCATGCCACCCAAAAAGTAAATCCCATCCCTCTAAATGAAGTATCTCAGGATTTGTCAAATACCCAATCACTTAAATAGTGTTAAAACCACAGCATCGTAATATAATTTCAAATTTGGTACCTTGAGTCCACCCCTCTCACGGAAGTCTTGCATAATTTTAAACTTAACCCTTGGCTTTTTCCCTGCCCAAATAAATTTATTAAGACCCTTCTGCCACTCACTTAAGTTAATCTCATTTTTCAAAATCGGTAACATTTGAAACAGAAAAAGAAACTTGGGTAGAATATTCATTTTTATCACTGCAATTCTTCCCATGAGAGATAATTGCAACTTCTCCCAATTCTTCAAGTCCTTCTGTACCCTGACCCACAACCTTTCATAGTTATTTTTAAATAATTTTACATTAGAAACAGACAGGATCACCCCCAAATATTTTACCTTATTAACAATCTCAAAACCCGTCAAGTTGGCCAAAATCTGCTTCTCCTGACTAGACATATTTTTAGGTAAAATTTTAGTCTTATTTACATTAATCTTGAAACCCGAAACCAAACCATAATAATGAATCAACTGTAATAAGTTTACTACAGAATAATCAGGTTGCGACAAAGTAACAACCAAGTCATCCGCAAAAGCTCTCAACTTATATTCTTTTTTATTAACTTCTATTCCTTTAATTTCCTGAGACTCTCGAATTTTAATCAATAATATTTCCAATGTTAAAACAAACAACAATGGCGATAAAGGACACCCCTGTCTAGTACCTTTCTCTATTGTAAAAACCTCCGACAAACCTCCATTAACAATAAGTTGTGCCGTTTGTTTTTGATATATTACCGTAAGGGCTTGTAATATCTTTTCGCCAAAATTCATTTCTTCCATTACTCTTAACATAAAATGCCAATTCAATTGATCAAATGCTTTTTCAGCATCTAAAAATATGAGCCCTGCAGGAACTTGGTTGTTCTTGTCTAAATATTCTAATAAATTAATAATTTGTCTAACATTATTTTTCATGTACCTTCCAGTTATAAACCCTGATTGATCTTTATGCACAAGATGATGCACGACCCTCATAAGCCTATTTACCAAAATTTTTGCAAATATCTTATAATCCACATTTAAAAGAGATATAGGCCTGTAATTTTTTGGTAAAGTAAGATCTTGATCCTCCTTTGGAATCAATGATATAAAAGCACTACGCCATGAAGGAGGAATCTCTAAACCCTGTAAGATACCATTAAAAAGATCACTTAATGGTTGGATCATCTCCTCCTTTAGAGCTTTATAATAAACAGCTGTTAACTCATCTGTACCCGGTGCTTTCCCTAGTTTCAATTGTTGAATTGCTGAGGCAATTTCCTCCTTAGTAATTAAGCCATTAATTTCATGTTTCTGATCCTCAGTTAATTTGGGGAAACTTGCCTCAGCTAAATATTTATTTATATCTAGAAGTTGCACGTTAGTAGATTTGTATAACTTTTGATAGTAGTCCAAAAAAGATTTTTTGATCAATTCCTTCTGAAAAACTAGTTTACCCTTGTAATTTATTTTCTCTATTATTCTCTGTCTCTGTTTCTTTCTTAATTGATAAGCCAACCATCTCCCAGGCTTGTTAGCATTATAAAATGTATTTTGTTTCATAAACAATAAGTTAGTTGCAGCTTAATCTGCTATCAACATGTTAAATTGTGACCTTAATAACTTTACAGATTCTTTAATACTTTCATCAGAAGGATTTAAAATCAAGGACCTTTCTTTTGATTTAATTTCATCTTCAAGTTCTCTACGTTTCTGAATCTGGTTCCGCTTATGACAATTATTCATTTTTATCAAAACACCACGCATAAATGCTTTACCTGCATCCCATACCATTGACATTGAGGTCCCCTTATACATATTCAAAACAAAATAATCCTTTAAACACTCCTTTAACTTTTGAACATTCTTCTCTTGTCTAAACAAATTTTCATTAACTCTCCAGGATCTCCTTTCCTCTTTCTCTTGAATCAGCTCCATCCAGACTGGGCTATGATCCGTCAGTGATCTAGGAAAAATCTTTACATTCTTTACTTTATTATACAAATCCGTAGTAATCAAAAAAAAGTCGATTCTTGAAAAAGATTGGTGTCTATCAGAAAAAAAAGTGAAGTCTCTCTCCTCTTGGTTACATTCCCGCCAGTAATCCCTTAATTCCCAGTCTTCCTTCATATCAAAAAAGGCTTTAGGTAACCTTGCTTGTTTAAGAAAGGGAGAGGAACCTTTCTTATCCCTTTGTATATCTAAGACACCATTCCAATCACCCATTAATACCACTGATCTATAGTCAAGCAATGTTATTTTTTGATGTAACAGCTTATAAAATTGTTCCTGTTGCTGATTTGGAGCATAGAGTCCCACTATAAGTACCTTCTTACCATATATACCAAGTTCAATCATCACATATCTCCCCTGGGGATCAGATTCTACCAGACAAGCTGGTAGGTTTTGTTTGACATATATAACAACTCCCCCTTTCTTTCCAGGAGCAAAGGATACAAAATGAGATCCCAAACGAGCATTGACTAGATATTTCTGATCTTTGAGTAAGATATGAGTTTCCTGTAAGCAAATAACGTCATTGGTATGTTGCTTCAAATAATAAAAGATTTTTTTCCGTTTCTGAGGAGAATTCAAGCCATTAACATTCCAGGTCAAAAACTTTGCCATCTCCCTTGGCACGCAGCCTGGAGAAGACACCATCAAAATCTGAAAGTGCTGCATGTGTTGCATAACTCTTGGGTCTTGCTCCTCCCACCGGCGGTGATGCGTTTCCAGAAGAATTCTCTTTAGACTCTTTTTTACGTTGCTCCTTCTCTTTACGCTTGTAAGCTGCACGAGTCATTCTCTGCTCTTTGACCTCCATCTGGCGTTGCCTTTCAGCTTGTATCATCCCAGCGGAAACCAAACTTAATGCCTCAGATTGCTGCTCGTCCTCCTTGCCACTCGGAGATTTCTGACCAGATGGAGTTGAGCCTGCACCCAGGACCGAAGTATAAAACTCTCTAGCTTTGTCAACTGTATTCAATCTATAACGTGTCCCCGCATGGCTCAAGACGATACCCATCGGAATTTCCCATCTAAATGGCATCGATCTGACTTTAAGCTCATTGGTTAAGAAAGCAAAATCTTTCCTACTTCTTAAAATTTTGGATGGGATTTCCTTTAGAATGATAACATCTTGGGCAGCAATCTGGAATCTTTTGTTGTAAAAGGCTTGTATAACCTCATTCCGCAGGGACTTCTTTGTAAAATAAATCACCACATCTCTAGGCAAATTCTTCTGCTTGGCAATCCAAGAGTTAAGTCTATACATTTTTTCCACTTCTCTGCTTAATTCTCCTTTATCCATATCCAAGGCCACTGCCAGATCAGTAAGAACCACCTCCACCAAATCTTGATTCATATCTTCCTTGAGGCCTCTAATCCTCAAAGCATACTCCATCTGTCTGTACTGAAACATCAAGATGTCTTCTTGTGAGGACTCCACCTTCCTTTCCACATCTTGAATTTTATCATCAAAAAAATCAACTTTGTTTTCCACTTCCTCAAGCCTTGCATCCAGCTTGACCACCACGGTAGCCAAACCTGAAACTGCTGCAAGTATATCTTGTCGCAAATCATTATTGTTTTCTTCCAGTTTGGTCTTTATCCCCTTTATCTCTTCTTTAAAATCAGATTTAATTTCTGATTTAATCTGTGTAGCAAATTGCTTCATTTCCTCTCTCATTTGAACTACAATCTCTCCCATTATACCTCTAACCTCTTGTACTGAAAGTCCAGGCAAAGGGGGGGAGGGTGGTGGCTGAGCCGGTGGTACATGTTTAGATTGTTGTTGTAATTGTGCAGTAGAAGTTATAGGAGAAGAAACAACCTTAGGTATTGAAGAAGGCTGCTGTCTCTTTGAAGCCATTTTAAAAAGCACAGTTCTCACTTCCCTTTCCCCTCCACACAAGAAGGGAGGAGGAAAGAAAAAGAAAAAGAATTTTTTAAAAGAGACAACTATAGTCCTTGAAAATCCAGAGAAAATCCAAAGAATAAAAAGGCAAACAAATCAAAAGAAAAAAAAATTCTATGCCAAAAACAAAAGCAAAATCCAATCCTTAAAAAGGGAAAGTAAAACAAAAAGGAAAGGAGAAAAAAACTCCGACACTTTCAAAACGCCATCTTAAATCCTTTCACTAATATAACAAAGAAAGGAAGGAAAAATAGTCAAAACCAAATAATAAAAAAAATAAACACCTAAATTATAAAACAAAAATCCTTTAAACTGCTCTGTCCGTTTAAAATTTACTCACCAAAGTACTATAAACACGGAGATAGAAGCGGCAGTTTCTTTTGCTTCCTAGGAAGCAAAAACAGCTGGGAGGCGGAGATCAGCAGGAGCTCCGAGGGAACACTCCTTTCACCCCCTCTAGAAATAAATCCAGAGGGGGTTCAGGGGTTCTACCTCTATTCCTGCGTTCTCTGTCCCTTCCCTTTGCCCGGGAAGGGAATTTCGAGCCGCGGGCCAGCTGATGCACGCTGTGCTCCGCGGCTCTGACACTTCGCCAGCTGGACGGCTAGAAGATAGCCGCCATCGCCGTCGCCTCGTACCGGAAGCTCTCCCTGCAGCCATTCTTCATATGTTTTAGTCTCCAGGCCTTTGATCATCTTAGTTGCTCTTCTCTGAATTTTTTCCAAACTCTTAACATCTTTTTTGTGATATTGTGATCAAAACTGACGGCAGTATTCAAGGTGTGGTCTTACTAGGGTTTTATAAAGCAGTACTAATACTTTGCGTGATCTTGATTCTATGCCTCTGTTTATACAACCCAGGATTGTATTTGCTTTTTTGGCTGCTACTGCACACTGCTGGCTCATGGTTAAGTGATCCTCTGCTAGGACTTCAAGGTCTGTCTCACAGTTGCTGTTTCTAAGCCAGGTCTTGCCCAATCTGTACTTGTATCTTTGATTTTTCCTACCTAAATGTAAAACTTTGCTTTTCTCCACATTGAAACTCATTTTGTTGGATAGGGCCCATTGTTCAAGTTTGTCAAGATCTTTTTGGATCATGAGTTTGTCTTCTGGAGTGTTGGCTACTCCTGCCAGTTTGGTGTCATCTGCAAATTTAATGAATTCCCCTTCAATTCCATCATCTAAATAATTTATGAAGATATTGAAGAGTACTGGACCTAAGACACAACCTTGTGGTACCTCCCTGCTTACTTCTCTCCGTGTGGATGTAGTGCCTTTGAGAACTACTCATTGAGTATGGTTTGCCAGCCAGCTACAGATCCATCTGATGGTGATGTTGTCTATTCCACCTTTTTCTAGCTTACCAAGGAGTAGGTTGTGGTCTACCTTATCAAATTCCTTACTGAAGTCTAGTATACTACGTCCACAGTATTTTGTTGGTCTATTAGTTTAGTCACTTTATTGAAGAATGAAATAAGATTGGTTTGGCATGATATGTTTTTAACAAACCCGTGGTGGCTACTAGTTATAACTTTGTTTGCTTCTAGATTTTCGCAGATCTGTTTTTTGATTATTTTTTTCCAGGATCTTCCCAGGTATTGATGTTAGACTGATTGGTCTGTAGTTTCCTGGGTCCATTTTTTTCCCCCTTTCTTGAAGGTGGGAACCACATCAGCCCTTCCCAGTCCTCAGGTACTTCCCTGGTGCTCCAGGAGTTTTGAAAGATATGGTGCAATGGTTCTGAGATAACATCTGCCAGCTCCTTCAGAACTCTGGGATGTAATCTGTTGGGTCCTGGTGACTTATATTCATCAAGGTCGGATAGGTGTTCTCTTACCATTTTCTTGCTTATTTTAATTTTTGTTTCTAGTTTGTCTTTTGCAGTGGTTTTTTTGGTATGTTGGACTATGGTTTCTTTTTATGTGAAGACTGATGCAAAGTATGAGTTAAGCAGTTCTGCTTTCTCTCTGTTGCCTGTTATTTCTTTGCCATCTTTTCTCTTTAGTGGGCCTACAGTTTCCTTGACTTTTTTCTTATTGTTAATATATTGGCAGAAACTTTTTTTATTATCCTTGATTTCTGTTGCAAGTCTTTGTTCATTCTGAGCCTTTGCTTTTCTGACTTCATCTTTGCATGTTCTAGCTGTCTGCTGATAATCGGCATTGGTTATGTGACCCTCTTTCCATTTTTTGTATTTATCTTTTTTTTCTTTCTTTAACCTTGAGTTAAAATAAAAACATAAAATATGATGTATACCATTGAATAAATAAGCTTAGAAAAATTGTTCCCAACATTAACTGGATTTTCACTGAAATTCTGTTAAGGATACTGTTTCAGTATGCAGTACTACTTTTCTATGTTGCTTTAGCTCAGTGGTTCTCAACTTATGGGTCGTGACCCCACTTGGGGTCGAACAACCATTTCATGGGGGTCACCAAACAACGCAATCCGCCATTTTTTCCACCATTTTTCCCCTTTTCCTTAGCTTTGCTACTCCCTCTTATTCTATTGGCTTTTGAAAGCCAATAGAATAGACTCTCTTGAACAGAGTCTAATTCTAATGGCTTTCAAAAGCCAATAGGAATTGTCCAGGGCTGTCTCTGCCCTGCTGAGCACGCCAAAAGCCCCAGTCTGCAAATGGTGCTGCAAGGGGAACAGTCTGCAGAGCTTCCCTCCCTGCTGAGCAACTAAAAAGTGTAAAAGAGGCCGGGGGTGGGAGGTGGGAGGCCAGTGGGCGCAGGGAGGGTTGCTGGCGCACATGGGGCCTGGAAGGTGCCTTACCTGCCTTGGGCTGGGCCAGTTGGTGACCCAGCCAGTGGTCGCCCTGTGCCGCCGCTGCTGCAGCCACCCGGGAGCGCCTGGGCCTCCCTGTCACTGCCCCGAATGGCTGGTGGCCAAGGTAAGCCTACCGGGGCAGCGGTGGGCACAGGGAGGATTGCTGGCATGCGTGGGGCCCAGCGGGTACCTTACCTGCCTTGGGCTGGATCAGCTGGTGGCCCAGCCGGTGGTCACCCTGCCTGTCGCAGCTGCCCGGGAGTGTCCGGGCCTGCCTGCTGTCGCCCCTTGCCGGCTATGCTTCAGCCAGCGCAGGGAGCGGCACTATGCATGCGCAGCACACCACGCATGCACAGCGCATGCTTACGACCGGGGTCACCGGTATAAAAAGGTTGAGAACCACTGCTTTAGCTGGTTTATTACCATGTTAAAAAAATGTTTTTTAGGACAAGAAAATGGTGGCTTTACTTCAAGAGGATATAGTCTCTCCTACAATTTAAGGTAAGCCAAAATATACAAGGACATAGATGTTCCAGTATCCATTGAACAAAATTTTTCCCCCTATTTTGTTATTAATTAGGTTTTTTATATTTTTTAAGTAGTTGAAATGATAAAACAAAGATGAAGAAAAAGGTCCTGTGATGATGCTTAATTTACCCTGGTTTCAAAATATAAAAATCAGTTTCAGGGGCAGGCCCATGCTGGATTTCAATCCCTCCTCCAACTCAAATCAGTCTTCAATCCTCATCTCTCCCTTCCAACCAAATATTCTATTGTAATGGCGAAATGTTGTGTCAGGGCAATAGCTGAGATGCTTGGATCTCTTTTGGTTTTGATGAACTCCGTAACCGAGTTTCTAGATTTGGAAAATACTGCTCAAATTATTTTATGACATTAAGGAAAATACCTTGTTGAGTCAAACAAAATCTGCATTTTGTTGAAGGGAGTTCATCCATCACTAAGAAGAACAGAGTTTTCTCACTATACTTAGAATTGATTGATTTGTCACTACCAACCAGGTGCTGAGTTTAAGAAGTTGTGCATTTCTGATCAGAGTGACTTGAAGTATTTCAGCTGAAATAGTTAAGAATTTAGGAACCTAATGTTATTACAAGGGAATTAACTTCTCTTGCCATACTAGTTCTAGAACATGATACTAAGTAGCTACAAAACTACTGTCAGGAGAAACTTCCTGACAGTGAGGACAATCAACCAGTGGAACAGCTTACCCCCAGAAATTGTGGGTGTTCCATTGCTGTAAGTTTTTAAAAAAAAGACTGGACAATCACCTGTCTGAGATGGTGAAGGTCCTCCTGCTTGAGCAAGGGGCTGGACTAGAAGACCTCCAAGGTCCCTTCCAGCTCTATTCTATTCATGCCCACAAGACTGGAACCATACTTATGAAATAGCTTTGATTAAAAGTACATTTAATTAAAATTATCTATTCTCAGTAGTGGCCAAAATTGTGGAAACCTTTTGGGAAAAGTGTACTTTTGAGGTTTGATGGCTAATAACACCATTTTTTTGGAGTATTACCATAAAACTATATATCAATGGAAAGATAATTTAATCAAGAATGTAATGCAACATAGTTTGTTCAATTATCTGTACTATGTTCTATGAAAAGTTATAGTCAAATAACCAGAAAAAGGAAGCACAACTTGCTTAAGTTGATATCAGGTAGCTTTCCTTCATCTGATTGTAGCCAATGAGCATGAATGTTTAGAGAGCCAACCAGATGCCATCTTGTTTTGGCGATGAGCCAATCAGATCATAGTCGGATTCAGTTACTGATGTCATATATTGAAGGTGAGAGGAGGACATTCATCAGTGTGTTATGTGATCACTATCAAGTTGTTGGGTTTTTTTTTTCTTTCATTTAGTGAGCTTGTAAAATGTAATAAAATTAAAGTAATGATGCAAAGAGTTGACTGGTTGCCCAGAAAGCGATGTAAAATAATATTATTAAGTGAACAAGGCTACAGTTATAAAGAAATTAGAAGAAAAATTGGTGGAAACTTAACCAAAGGTAGCATTTCTACTGTACACTTTTCCCAAAAGGTTTCCACAATTTTGGCCACTACTGTAATTAAAAATGATCAAAATTTTTGTCATTACACCTATCCCTCAATGTTATTTTCCTTATATCAAATAATGAAAGTTCCTTGGGACTGAGGTCTATTAGGGAAGGAAGGAAGGAAGGAAGGAAGGAAGGAAGGAAGGAAGGAAGGAAGGAAGGAAGGAAGGAAGGAAGGAAGGAAGGAAGGAAGGAAGGAACTTGAATCTGAAAGTTTTGGTAGAACTTTTTACCCTTCAAATTAAGGATGCAGTTAAAATTTTAAAGTCATAGCTGTAGAATGTAGCTAAGACAGTTTCAGTTTAAAATATTTTGTTCTCTTATCAGTGTTTGTACTGGGTTTTCTCCAACTTCATCCAATTGCTCAAGAACAGACATGCCAAGAAGAATAGATTTTGTCTTCTTGCTCTAACATTGTGCTTACTCAATTTGGAGTACATTCTCCATTTGGAATGATAATCAAAATAAACAGAGTAGTAGTGAGGAATCTTTGGTCTGCAGGCTTAAACTGACCTATGAAAAGCAGCATGTCCAATATGAATGGGGCCAAAATTGCTCTTCCACTCTCTAAAACCATCTCCCTAAACGGGAAAGCCAACCTACATGACAAATGGGATAAGAATATTCCTAGTAGAATGAAATAGTCTCATGGACCAATGCTCACCCCTTCAATTCTTGATCATCCTGCACTATCTTAGAATCACTAAGGAGTGTTCTGGTCACTTTAGCTGAAATGCAACTGGAACCCTCCATGTCTCTGAGGAACTTATTTATTGGAGAAGATTTATTAAATAGAGTCAACATAAGTGGCACTCTCCATGATATACATTGAACTTTCATACCTTCTTTGACTTGCATGTTTTGCACAAATACTACAAGGATTTTAAATCCATTCTAAAATAATTAATCTGTACTGAATGTACATTTTTTTTTCAAATCATTTTGAAGTTTTTTTTTTCTTGATGAATTTTAAGTAATTCATCAGGGTATGCACGATCTGATTAAAGACTCACCTGGCAATCATATGCATCCATTAATAGCTTTCCTTCATTGATTTAAACATATTAATTAAGAGAAGACCATAACCAGGAGCTGAGTTCCTTATCTATATGCACAGTTTAATAATAATCACACTGTGTGATTAGAATGATTATGGGACACTGTGAAAATTTCATTTGCTGCAAGTAAGCCAACAACTTTGCATCTGTGTTGAGAAACAATTATAGGGTTTAATTGGGAACCATGTAATTATGACAGCAGTTATTTCAGTGATTGATTCAGAAATTAAAGTGAGCTGGCAAATTAAACACTAGTGTTTCCAGCATTAGAAAATTTTTGGATCCATGGGACATATATTGTATATAGATTTAAATGGGTGGTGTGGGGAAAATAAAATGAAATCCAGAGAATTGAGTTATGAAATGCTACAGAATACCCAACAGGTCCACTAGACCTGATAAAAACATGAAATTAAATAAAGAATATAAGAATCGAAGAGTTAAAATGAACAGCAACAGCCAGCTAGCAAGACCCTGATACCTTATGACTGCATAAAGACAAACCTTTGAAAGACTGGTCCAAGAATCATTTCTAGCTAAAGGCAACTGCTTATGGAATTCAATTGCTGTAATATCCATTCAGTTTCCTTCATTTTGGGGGGAAAATATTTTTATCCAAAAGGCTTTTAGGTAAGCCTTTCTGAAATTCCCCTTCAGCCTCTGAACATGAATTACTTTTTCATGCATAGATATCTATGCTTTCATTGTAAAAATAAGCCCTTCAGATTAAGCATTATTGATTGTTTAATTATTTATTTTACAGGGGAGTCAGATCAGTTATGCTATACCAATTAAACTTCGTATGTAGTCTAACAAATTGGCAAGGTAATTTAATTTAAATTTACTCTGGCTTCATTTCCATTTCCATTCAAACAGATCTTGTCAGACTATAAAACACAAAATAAATTTTCAACTAGATCCCATATAATATATGTTGAATATGTTTCATGTTCCTAGGGAGAAAATAGATGGTCTTCTCAGTGAGGTCTCTTCTTCATCTGCTGCTCACAAAAATAGGAGTTGTTGTTGTTGTTGTTAATTGCGAAGTCGTGTCCGACCCATCGCGACCCCATGGACAATGTTCCTCCAGGTCTTCCCGTCCTCTATCATCTTCTGGAGTCCATTTAAGTTCACACCTACTGCTTCAGTGACTCCATCCAGCCATCTCATTCTCTGTCGTCCCCTTCTTCTATTGCCCTCAATCTTTCCCAGCATTAGGCCCTTCTCCAGTGAGTCCTTCCTTCTCATTAGTGGCCAAAGTATTTGAGTTTCAACTTTAGGATCTGGCCTTCTAAAGAGCAGTCGGGGTTGATCTCTTCTAGGACTGACCGGTTTGAACGCCTTGCAGTCCAAGGGACTCGCAGGAGTCTTCTCCAGCACCATAATTCAAAGGCCTCAATTCTTTGGCGCTCAGCCTTTCTTATGGTCCAACTTTCACAGCCATACATTGCAACTGGGAAAACCATGGCCTGGACTATACGCACTTTTGTTGGCAGGGTGATGTCTCTGCTTTTTAGTATGCTGTCTAGATTTGCCATAGCTTTCCTCCCCAGGAGCAAGCGTCTTTTAATTTCTTGGCTGCAGTCCCCATCTGAGGTGATCTTGGAGCCCAGAAAAATAAAATCTGTCACTACCTCCATTTCTTCCCCATCTATTTGCCAGGAATTGAGAGGGCCGGATGCCATGATTTTGGTTTTCTTAATGTTGAGTTTCAAGCCAACTTTTGCACTCTCCTTCTTCACCCGCATCAAGAGGCTCTTTAGTTCCTCTTCACTTTCTGCCATTAGAGTGGTATCATCTGCATATCTTAGGTTGTTGATATTTCTCCCGGCAATCTTAATTCCAACTTTTGATTCATCTAGCCCTGCCTTTCTCATGATGTGCTCTGCATATAAGTTAAATAGGCAGGGCGACAGTATACAGCCTTGCCGGACTCCTTTTCCAATTTTGAACCAATCAGTGGTTCCGTGTTCGGTTCTCACTGTTGCTTCTTGACCCGCATATAGGTTTCTCAAGAGACAAATGAGATGGTCTGGTACTCCCATCTCTTTAAGAACTTGCCACAATTTGTTGTGATCCACACAATCAAAGGCTTTTGCATAGTCAATGAAGCAGAAGTAGATGTTTTTCTGGAACTCCCTAGCTTTCTCCATGATCCAGCGTATGTTGGCAATTTGATCTCTAGTTCCTCTGCCTCTTCGAAATCCTGCCTGTACTTCTGGTAGTTCTTGATCTACATACTGCTGGAGTCTAGCTTGTAGGATTTTAAGCATAACTTTACTAGCATGTGAAATGAGTGCAATGGTGCGATAGTTTGAACATTCTTTGGCATTGCCTTTCTTTGGAATTGGAATGTAAACTGACCTTTTCCAGTCCTGTGGCCACTGTTGAGTTTTCCAAATTTGCTGGCAAATTGAGTGTAGCACTTTTACTGCATTGTCTTTTAAGATTTTGAATAGCTCAGCTGGAATACTGTCACCTCCACTAGCTTTGTTGTTGCTCAGATTTTCTAAGGCCCATTTCACTTCACATTCTAGGATGTCTGGTTCGAGGTCAGTGACCATCTCATTGGGTTATCTGGGATGTTAAGCTCATTCTTGTATAGTTCTTCTGTGTAGTTTTGCCATCTCTTCTTAATCTCTTCTGCCTCTGTTAGGTCTCTGCCATTTTGGTCCTTTATCATGCCCATCTTTGCATGAAACGTTCCCTTCATATCTCCAATTTTCTTGAAGAGATCTCTGGTCCTCCCTATTCTGTTGTTTTCTTCTATTTCTTTGCACTGTTCATTTAAGAAGGCATTCTTATCTCTTCTAGCTACTCTCTGGAATTCTGCATTCAATTGGGTGTATCTTTCTCTTTCTCCTTTGCCTTTCGCTTCCCTTCTTTCCTCAGCTATTTGCAAAGCTTCCTCAGACAGCCATTTTGCTTTCTTGCATTTCTTTTTCTTTGGGATGGTTTTAGTTGCTACCTCTTGTACAATGTTGCGAACTTCCATCTATAGTTCTTCAGGCACTCTGTCTATCAGATCTAATTCCTTAAATCTATTTGTCACCTCTACTGTATATTCATCAGGAATATGATTTACTTCATACCTGAGTGGCCTAGTGCTTTTCCCTACTTTTTTCAATTTAAGCCTAAATTTTGCAACGAGAAGCTCATGATCTGAGCCACAGTCAGCTCCTGGTCTTGTTTTTACTGACTGTATAGAGCTTCTCCATCTTTGGCTGCAGAGCACATAGTCAATCTGATTTCTATGTTGACCGTCTGGTGATGTCCATGTGTAGAGCCGTCTCTTGGGTTGTTGGAAAAGAGTGTTTGTTATGACCATCGTATTCTCTTGACAAAATTCTATTAGCCTGTGCCCTGCTTCATTTTGTACTCCAAGGCCAAACTTGCCTGTTATTCCGGTTATCTTTTGGCTTCCTACCTTAGCATTCCAATCCCCCATGATGATAAGGACATCATTTTTTGGTGTTAATTCTATAAGGTGCTGTAGGGCTTCATAGAACCAGTCAATTTCATCCTCTTCAGCACCAGTGGTTGGGGCATAGATTTAGATTATTGTGATATTGAATGGTTTGCCTTGGATTCGAATTGAGATCATTCTGTCATTTTGGGGATTGTATTCTTTTATTGACCATGAAGGCTACTCGATTTCTTCTGAGGGATTCTTGCCCACAGTAGTATACCTGATGGTCATCTGAGTTAAATTCACCCATTCCTGTCCATTTTAGTTCGCTGATTCCTAAGATGTCGATGTTCAGTCTTGTCATCTCTTTTTTGACTACGTCTAGCTTGCCTTGATTCATGGATCTTACATTCCAGGTTCCTATGGAGAAAAAATCTTTACAGCATCGGACTTTCCTTTCACCACCAGATATATCCACAGCTGAGCGTCCTTTCAGCTTTGGCCCAGTCGCTTCATTCTTTCTGGTGCTACTAGTACTAGCCCTCTGCTCTTCCCCAGTAGCATATTGGACACCTTCCGGCCTGAGGGGCTCATCTTCCAGCATCATATCTTTTTGCTTTTTAGTACTGTCCATGGGGTTTTCATGGCAAAGATACTGGAGTGGTTTGTCATTTCCCTCTCCAGTGGATCACATTTTGTCAGAACTCTCTGCTATGACCTGTCCGTCTTGGGTGGCCCTGCACGGCATAGTTTATAGCTTCATTGAGTTACGCAAGCCCCTTCGCCACGACAAGGCAGTAATCCATAAAGGGGAAATAGGAGTACCAAATATTTATTCATTACAACTCTTACTAAAACCTTTTCTCCAGTAGTAGACTTCAGATACAAGGAGGAATTCAAACGGAGGCAAACAATTTTTACCTTATGGCACCTTACCTTATGGTAATGGCAGGCAAAATTTTCACAACTCCTATCCCACATCCAAAAACTAATACAAAAAGTAATAGCAACATTATTTGCTTTCACTAATATTTTCCTGGATTTAGGACATTTGGATAGACTAAGGACACTCCAAGAAAATAAAGAGAATTCACAGCATAAACACCATCCCTTCTGCTTAGGCTATAGTGCCATTTGGCAGATTTAGGAAAACCAATTTTCCTCTTACAACAACTGGACTACCTGAAGGAAATAAACTGCCCAAATTGCCAATGGCTTGCCTTACTCTCTCAAAGTTTAAAAGTTTTCAAAATGAAAAAAAAAAATCTAAAGTATGAATTTTTGCATGTAAAGTCAACATTGTCATTGGGTCTCAATATGTTTAAACTCTGCTTAAATGGAACTGAATAAAAATCTGAAGAAGCAGAAGATATAGACAATTTTGATTATTTATTTCTATTGAGTGATTGTATGGAATGTGGGTACAGAGACTGTTATTTTTAGATAACTTTTTTTCATGACAACAAATAACTAACATGTTATTATTCATATAGAAAACATGATTAGCTGGATTTTTGTAGTAATTTAGATTGTTTGTTGTCATTGCCATATCTATCATACAGTCAGCTCTTTATGACAACTTTCTATGACTAATGCAAATGCTAATGTTCATTTTCAAACACGTTTTCCAAACAAGAAAAGAGTTGTTTACCCAAAATTTTTGGATTGCCATTCTATGAAAAAAAATTCAACCAGAAGGCCAAGGCAAATCTAACTTTGAGTGTGGGACCAGAGTCTTCAGTTCTATATCTACAGAGTTTTTAAGAAAAGAGTAGTATACCTGGAAGGCAACAAAATCTGATGAAGTAAAAAATACAGTCAAGTTTAATTATTTCTATCCAGTGGTTGTGCGGAATATTGTTGCCCAGACACAGGGCAGACTTGATTTTAGGTAGCATATTTTTTTTTCATGAGAAGAAATGGCTAAACCACCTGAAGTATTATTATTATTCCTGTACAAAATATCATTATCTATGGGACATAATTTATTTTGACATTTGTAAATAGTTGCGATACATTACCTACACAATTCATTTTCTCTTTAACAGGATAAGGGAGACAGATCATGTTTTAAAATTACAGTGTTATCATTATTACATTATAATTCTCAAAGTAGTGGTATTAACATCCCTTTCTTGCTTTCCACTTGCCTTTTGAAGTATAATATGTTCTGATTTAGATGTCTGGAAATATATTACAAGCCAATTTATTACACTGATAGCATGGGTTGTAAAGTATAGAGTATTTCCAGGTACCTTTATAGTATAGAAGAAAAGAATGAAGTCAGATTCTGCTATTTAAATGTATAGTTTGGATGACAGGAATAAGTTGTAATTACCTTTTGAAGACATTTGGCTGTTTGCATGAAATGCTCCATTCAAAGAAAGGCTTTTCAGACTGTAAAATTTACACTGAAATTTACAAGACGGGTATAAAAATTAGTCTGCTGTAAAATATGGTACAATATTTTAATATTTTAACTGTGCTTTTCATTGTTGCAGGTATGTTACAGCAACTGCATAAAAATGAAACCCGAATAGCCTCTGTAAATTATAAGTATAATTTGATTTTTTTCCCCTCAAAGATGGAAGCAAAATGGCACAGATATTGATCCTAGCATGAGTTATGACTACAGGGCGGTTGGCAGCAGCTTGGCAATAAATAATCCACATAAGAAACAGGATATTGGAACATACTAGTGTTTGGTCACAAATTCATTTGGAACGAATCTGAGCAGGAAAGCAAGGCTTCAGTTTGCATGTAAGTTTGGGGGGGGGGCAGCATGTTTGATGTTCACATCCCTTTTATGCAATTATTTTGTGTACCGAAAACAATTTACAAGGCAATTAAAATAGCAGTAAAATTTGCCACAAATTGGATGAACTTGCTCATGTTATCTTTGTCATGCTCAGTTCCAAGTTCTTTTTATCTAGAAAAAGCATCAGTGAAAGAGATATTCAGGGCTTTGCAATAATTATCCACAGATGACGTAAAGGTCAAGAAAGATGAACACAAATTACTTTTTGGTTAATAGAGTTGTTGTGACCCTTTTTTTTGGGGGGGGGGATAGATTTTTTTTTCCATGTCCAGATTGCTATTTGTAAAATATCTATTCCAAGCTAAGCAACAGGTTGGAAAATACAGTAATCACAAAAGAATAATGATGTCCAGCATAGTCGCATAAATGTCACCTTCTGTAATTACCTTCCTGACATTTAACCACATTAACACTTCCTCACCTCTGCTTTGTAATTGGCATAGCATTGTGGTTTGCAGCTATGTCCTTTAAGCATAGATATAGCAATGCCTGAGAGTGTGTGTGTGCATATGTGCAAGGCTTTGTGGACTTAAATTGGTAATAAGATCACTTATTTTTATGGTTTTTTTCCCATTGTATTACCACCTATCATTAATTATTTAAATGATAAGCACATTCTGATAAACACAACTTGGACATATTTTAACCAGAGATCATGGTACATAAAAACGTGGTTATATTCCCTGCTTAATGAAGTGGAGAAAACTTTACTTCAAAATGGTAAATATTTGTTCAGAACCCCTGGCAACATTGCCCACCATCTTTTAGCACAAATATTGTACCTTTAAAAAGATAAAATAGCTTAGCCACGGGGACGGATTGCTGAAACAAACAGCTTAGAGTTTAATTGCTCTCCCCACTGCCACTCTACCAATCAAGGACTCTTTTTGAGTGGGGGGGGGGAGAGAAAACTTGATGAGTAATATACCAAACCACATGTGTAAAGGAATAAAATAGAATACCTGTATTTTCCGGCGTATAAGACGACTCGGCGTATAAGACGACCCCCAACTTTTAAGAAGGTTTTTGTGGCCTAGAAAGTCGTCTTATACGCCGGAAAATACGGTAATTCTAACAGTACTAACAGAGATAGGAGAGCCCAGAAGAAGGGATATTAAAATTAGCACATTCTGTCTCAAATGCTTCACAAGTAATTTGGACTTTGTAATTTCTTTTCTCAAGGAGAGTGACCTTGAGGTTAGAGACAAAGTGTTCAGAGGAACTGATCTTCTCTCCTCGACTGATTTTTTGGAAGTTGTCTTTTGGTGTGTTATACTTATGCTACAAGTAGTGAACTGAGATGGAAGCTATAGAGAAAAGAAAATGTGAAGTCTGTTAGTACCCAGTTACAATTCATTAGAAGATTTAACACCATTTTCATGTATTAAACAAAGACCAAAGTTCCTAATTATACTACACATGTTAGCCAGGTCTTCGAAGCAAGAATGTCTGAATCACACCTAACTACTGCTGTATTAAAAATCACTAGCAGCAATTCTCACTGTTTTTCTCATCTTGTTTAACCCTTTCTTCCCTGATCCCAGCTTTCCTCCCACAAACATTAGCTGTTTATATAAAATGTTTCTTTTTCTGGATTATATCCTGAGCATCTGATGAAGAGGACTATTATCTGCAGAAGCTTGTGCAATAATATTTTGATTAGTTTTAAGGTGTGTTGGGATTCTTTACTGCTCTTGGTGGAAAAGTCTAAAGCAGCTAACTTTCTGAAAACTGTAACACAAAAATTGTTAAGGGAACTAGGGAAAGCTAAGTAAATAATGTGTCTCTTTAAATGGTTGACTTGACCAAGGATTTTCCAAGAACCTCAAAACAATACTCACATTGATTATCTACCATATCAATGGACTCAAAACAAGCAGGTCATATGAGGTGGGAATTCATCCACATCCTAGAACTGAGCAGCTATAGAACAGTGAAATGATGGAAACAACTCACTTAGCATTTTGAAAGCACATTGTGAGCATTGTCGTAAAGGTGCCATTGTGATTAATATGGCCACTCACAAAATAGTCACTTACTCAAAGGTAACAACCTAAAGAGTTGCTTGCTACTTTCTCAGCCCACCTGGACATCCCAAAATGCTCCATTCCATACAACAGTCTTAACCTTCCTTCCTACCCGGGCCGATAGACAAACTACCAAACAAAATCTAAGTTTCAGGGAAATCATTAGGTTTCAAGCATTATCAATTTTATTTTCTTGAATATACTATAGCCATTCTGAGAGGAGGCAGAGTCAGAAACCCAGATCAAATAGAATTAACTCCAGATGACATCTCCTTGTATTTTTCCTAGATACCTAAGCAGGGCCATATTCAAAAACAACTTGAGCTGATTTGTGTTTTTTTCCTCCATACCATTTTTTTAATTCTCATCTCTATAGGGGCTTCTTGCTATACTAAGACAGAAATAATTTTAATTCTCAGGAATAAAACATAGTTTTAAAACCAATCTAATGTCACTATTTATGTCACTAGTGAAACATTAATTATCAATCATGTTCTGTTTCTATTATAAATGTCCCTGTCCTGCAAAGGTCAGACAAAAGAAAGTATGTAGAAGGTGAGATGATGCTTAGTTTTTTTTTTTTTGAACCTGTGTAAAGGCAATCCTTTCTGCTTATGTCTGCTATGCTTTTGAACATTTTAATTGGACTCTAAAATAAGAGAATGTTGACAACTAAGTAGAATAAGAACTATTGGAGAACAGTCAAATTGGATGGAATGTTATAGGTCAGCTAGCTCAGCCCTTGTCTGATAAATCACTGTCTACTCCTCCAAAAGTCCTTCTTGAATTTAAACATTTTTAAAAAAAGTCATTAGAAGGTATCACAACCTCCCATTGGACAATGGCTCAGCTTCTGTGCTCTCCCACACTTCTGTTCCAGGAAAGTGATTGCCAATTGCTTTTCTTCCTCTGAATTTTCCTCAATGCATGTGTACAAAGTTAAAGCATAAAAGCATAAAATGCACTTATATGTAGGCGGAGGAAAGAGCTCAAAAAACCACTTCACCTCCCACTTCTGTTTACTCTATTTGTTTATTGCTGAATTTATAAGTCTGCACAAATCAACAATGTGGCGTGAAACATACACCAAATCCCAACACCCTCCATACAAACATAATGTCAAATCATACAGAAAATGTAAATATGAAATATAGAATATAAAATAGTGACCCTTCACCACAATAAAAGCATACAAAAGGGGACTCAATTCAACTGACTTTGTTGACATTCTTCACCTCATTTAGCTAATATTTGAGAGGGAGAGCATCTGAGGTAGATTGATAATATGAGAGTTTAGGAGCTTTTCTATTCTAAATGGGGTGAAACTCCATTTCTAGTATGGAGGGGTTCCTGGGGTCACCATTGTTATGTAATGAGCATTACATGCCTCATTACAATTCAGATAATTATACTCATTGAAAAAGATCCTGTTGCATGTGTCATGACTGACAAACATAATTTTGTAGTTGTTTGTGGACAGGACTTCTCAGTGGTGGCACATGATCTCTGGAATGTTTTCAATACTGAAATCCCTAAGAGCTTAGTATTATGGCAGTCTTCCCTTTATAAAGGGTTTTGATTTCATTTTCATTTTTGCCCTTCCAAACTTTTAAATACATATTTTGTATAGTTTAAATTTATCTTATTTTATATTTTAAGTTTTAAATCTATATTGTAAACTTCTTCAAAAAGGACTACACAGAAAGCTGTGTAGAAAATCATCATCGTCCTTTTTCCATTTTTGCTTTCCCTACATGGAGATAGCAGGGACTGAACACGGGAATTTCTGAATAGCAAGCATGACATCTATATTTGGTTACAGTCAATTAAGGCAAAGCCCCCCTCACTTACATTTATATTCTATTTCTCTGTAAGTTTAATGTTTTGCTACTGTTGCAATTTTTTTTGATTGCATCATTTTTTTTTTCCTCTATAGGAATTTCAGCATAATCTGAAAAGGTTGCCTTAGATAAAATTGAGAAGTAACTATATTCTCACTTGGTCCAGTATATTGGAGGGAATAGTTCTTAAAAGGTGCCAGATATGCAGTTAAAGGCTTCAGGTAGCAGGTAATGGAAAAGAATTCCCAGAATCATGTTACGTTCAATTCTGCTTTCTTCACAAAAAGTTTCTCCTAAACGAGCTTAACTAACAATCTGCATTAATGTTTTATACTTGGCCATCACAGATTTAATTTCTCCACTGCCACTCCGCATTATTGCTTGCAGGCAAGCTCACTGCCATAATTCACACAGCTCAATAGCTTGGCTCGGTTGTAGAAAACTAGTTGCAGGAATGTCAATTTCTGTGGTGGCTGTAATGTGTTGTTCTCTAGGTTGCCAAGTGGTGATAAATCTGTATTCAGGAGTACATTCAGGGTGAGTATCTAATCAATAAATGTGGTTATTTGTTTTCTTTCCCAATTAACTGGGTTAGGAATAGATTTCTCTTTCAAAAACACAGACCCAGAGAAAAAGGGAAGTTTCAAGCATTAAATGAAAATGTTTAATACTGTACTGTACAAAATACATAGAAAGTCAACTGCATGTTGATAAATGCTTGGACTTACTCTGACATTCATAGTGTCAGATGATGTTGCAGTGGTGCTCAGATATGCTGCAAAATGGTCTCTCCACACTATTTCAATAACATTAATTTGGGAAGAATCTAATATGTAGCTCCAATGTATACCAGCTTTGAAGAGTAATGGTGTACAATACAGCAAACATTAGCTTAGAAAAAGAACCTCATCTTAATTACTTTCGTATATCAATATCCGACTGGTGGAAAGAGTCATACTACAACATCTCTCATGAAATAACAATAACATTAGAACAGAATAGTACTTTATCTTTGTACTCAGATGCTGGGATTTGATTTCTCTTTTATGCTTTGCTATCTTTTGATATCCTTACTGCTTCAATGATATTTTTCTTTCTTTTCTATGCCATCTTGACACTATCTATGCGATATATTTTCCTCATTATTTTTGTAAAGAAAATGGCTAAGGATTTTTGAATCAGTTTATTAGTATTTCAATATAGAATTGATATTTAATGATATTAATATAGATTTAATATTTGGCCCTCGTGATTGGCAATCAGCCAAAGCCGGTTGCCCTATTTTTGTTGTGGAATGTAGTCAGAGTCACAGAAGGGAGCCTGTCTTTCACAGAGAGCAAAGGGACAACATAGCTTAGAATATTTGGTGTGCAGGAAAAGGGTCAAGGCAAACCCTCCTAGCAGTTCACAGGGTATATCTACCAGTAATAGTTATGCAGATAAATGCTTTAGTCTTGCAAGATTCAGTTTATAGGTGAGCAAAAATAAAGAAATTGCTGTTGAGTAGCTCCTTGTGTTGTTCTTGGTTCCTTGGATCTGACAATTTTTAAGCTTTTCATTTTATATTCTTTAATTCTACATTCTATGGAATATCATGTTCTCCATTTTAATATTCACATCCCAGAAAGTACAGAATTAAGAGACCTGAAGGGAACATTAAACTGGATAGCCAGTGCTGGCTGAACACTAATCACAAAATAGATCTACAAATATCAGCATCCTGGCACAATACAGCAGACTTTTTCCCCCAAAATTATTGCAGAAGCAATAGAAATAATAAAAAAAGCATCCTAATAATTTAAGCAAGGAGGAAGATGATCAGCTATCACCTGCTTGGTGATTAGCAACTAGTTCTGGTCATTCCATTCCATTAAACCCAAGCAAAACATGGCATCTTTTGCAGCATTCAGTTCAAATATGTACTGAAGAAGCTAGAAACATGGCTACTGAAAAATCAGCACATATTCATTGCTTTTCATACCACTACCCAGATGTCATTTTACAAATAAATAGCAGCTGTGAAAACTTACACTCTATATTTAGAAGCTAATTTCAAGTACAGGTTTTTGAATTACTAGATAACACAAGCCAGGATCACAATAATGGTCCTCTGTGGTGCAATAATGTTCAAAGGCTACATAAATGTATAGATGAATTGATTTCATGCTCAGGATTAAATGTTATCATCTGTGACAGAGTTTAAGCTTCCTTAATAAGTGTACAGTCACAAGATAAACAGAACTGATAAATGACAACCATAAACATTCCACAACCAAGTGTGAATAGTAATATACAAAGGGAAATCATCTTGTTTGGATTTCTAATTTAGGTCTTTGAAAGTAGTAGAAAAGCTTTTCTGATTTTACATATGCAGGACTGTAACTTTTAGTGGGTTATTTAAAAATGAATATTTGTCTTTGAACTTCTTTATGTATCAGCTTCTTAGAGAAGTTTTGTTAGTAATTTAACATATAATTTAAATGTCCCAATTTACATTATTACATTTAAAAAACAGGAGGAAGCGAGAGAGTGCATTGTTTGAATGGATTTGTGTATACATAAGTACATTACAATTTTAATCTCAATTAGATTATATATAGTAATTCCCTAATTAGAGTAGATTCAATTGGACATGAAGAAAATTAACATGTGTGAGGGAGTGGGGGAAGAATCAGAAAATAGCATTTCAAAAACATATTTGGCCATGATTATTCAATGGCATGTGATTTTCCATTTATCCAATGAAACTCTAGATGGCAAACAAAATACTGATAGTCCTCATTTAGAAATCACAGTTGTGACCAGCTACTTGGCTATTAAGCAAAGCAGTCACTAAAGGTAACCAAACTGCCCTTATGCTCTCATTTCAGATTTTCTTTTCATTATAGACCTGCAAAGGTTGTACATGTGAGGATAACATTAGTTTTTCATAGCTCATAATTGCAAATAGCCACTAAATAAAGCAATTACTAAATGAGATGTACTGAATAAACAAATACATTAAAACCAAGAAGATTGGTTGATGCTCCCTAAAACATTAATTTTAATAATTTAATATTAATTATTTTTGTTTATCACATATACCTGTGCCAGAGCTCCAGTAACTTAAACATCTTGGCCACACTATCCAGGGAAACAGCCAGTTTTTCCCAGCCTTCTGAAAAACAAGTAAAGTTGAGGCCATCTGTAGGGGAGGCAGTTCCATAGGGCATATGCCATAATAAAAAAGTCACACATCCTAAGTTTTCCTGGGTGACACTGCATCATTGAAGGGATCCAGAGAAGCTCCACTGTGCCAAAGATAGGCCAAAACCATTGGGGATAGGCAGTCCTGTGAATAAACTAGTCCCATTTCATACAGGGCATTAAAAGGTGATGTATGGCTGATGGATTTGCACTGAAAACCCACTTTAAGACAATGCATTTCATATAGTTGTGCTACCTGGGCAATCTATGGTACAACCAATACTATATGTACCACTGAATCCTGGACAACATGAAGTTTCTGAATGTTCTTCAAGGACAGTCCATGTAGAATTCATTGCAGTAGTCATATTGGGAGGTGACTAATGATCATGACGAGTGATCATGACCAGTGCTTCCTGATCCAGGAAGAAGTACAACTGATACATTACATGTATTCATGTGATGTCTTTTTTGGTCAGAGCTGCTTTTTTGGCCACAAATCCAAAGTGATTCTCAGATTATGCAGCAATTATGCAGCAATTCAGTTTGTGGGGGGAATGTAATCCCATTCAAAGTTATGATGGAAAATCACTAGCTCCAGGGGACCCTAAAATTCACAGGTACTCAGACAGATAAGTTGAGCTAAAGCCATTTGTTCCACATCCAGATCCATAAAGCCTCCAGGCTCCAAGGGAGCATTTCAACATCATCGAATGGTTCAGGGCATACATGTGTACAGTGTAACAGTGCCAATATATGTCCTCACGAGCATTTTCATAGAGGTATTAAACAGGATTGGGGAGGCAACTGAGTCCTTCAGCAGTCCACAAAAGCAAAGACTTCTGGACTTCTGTTCCCTTCTCATACCCATCAAAAAAGAAAAAAAGCAAAGAGGGAAAGAAAAACAACCTCTGGCTGGAATAGCCTGGAAGAAGAAAAACCCCTGCAGAACATTCACTTTCATATTGTTGCAAAATAATGAACATGTCCACAAAGTCACCAAAAATCAAGCTCAATTTAAAGGAAACAAAACCTTTTACAAATTGGGGAATGCTGAAGTTGTAGACAGCTCCCAATAGTGCATTGTTTTATCTAGTATGAAAACAAAAGTTTTAAGAGCCCATGGAGTGTTTTTTAACCTTGTTCCAAATTATTCTTTCAACTTGTTTTAAATATTTGCTGTCTTGGTCTATTTAAAACTTAGGAAATAAATAGGTAAAGAATTAGGATAGAATGATGATAGATGGATGATAGATGGATGATAAATAGGAGAGAGAGACAGAAAGACAGAGAGAGAGAGAGAGAGAGAGAGAGAGAGAGAGAGAGAGAGAGAGAGAGAGAGAGAGATCTTTGTCAGAATTATCATTCTTAGAGCCAAAGTAAACATTTCCTATGTAAACAATATATTTTATTGCAAGTATTCCAATTTCATGAATTGGAAAGTAGATCTTACATATTCCATATGCACACATAACACAGTTGGAATCCACACCATTTCCCTATACAATTAGAAAACAGAGACTGTGTGGTCATTATGCAAAGAAATAAGAAATAAGCCACAGCCACCATTTCCCATGACAGTGATATAACAGAATAACAAAGTTGGAACTGACCTTGGAGGTCTTCTAGTCCCACTCCCTGCTCAGGCAGGAAACCCTATACTGGGATGTCAAACTGCCAGCCTGCGAGCAGGTTGCATCATATGGAGGCCGTGCCCACCCCAGCTCTGCCAATGCAAAAAAAGTTACAATACGTCGCAACACATCACGTGACACAGCAAGTTTGACACCTGTGCCCTATACCATTTCAGACAAATGGCTGTCCAGTCTTTTCTTAAAAACTTCCAGTATTGGAGCATTCACCACTTCTGGAGGCAGGTTGTTCCACTGGTTAATTGTTCTAACTGTCAGGAAGTTTCTCCTTAGTTCTAGGTTGCTTCTCTCCTTGATTAGTTTCCATCCATTGCTTCTTGTCGTGCCTTCAGGCGCTTTGGAAAATAGCTTAACTTCGTCTTCCTTGTGGCAGCCCCTGAGATATTGGAACACTGCTATCATGTGATCCCTCATCTGTCTCTTCATTAAACTAGACATACCCAATTCCAGCAACTGTTCCTTATATGTTTTAGCCTCCAGTCCCCTAATAATTTTTGTTGCTCTTCTCTGCACTCTTTCTAGAGTCTCAACATCTTTTTTTACATCGTGGTGACCAAAACTGGATGCAGTATTCCAAGTGTGGTCTTACCAAGGCATTGAAGAGTGGTATTAATACTTCACGTGATCTTGATTCTATCTATTATAAAAATAGGTTCTATCTATTATAAACATTTTCATATGAGCCTAAGCACATATTTAGTTAGGAAAAAGATAAATGTTTCATTTTCTAACTCTCATATGACCACTCACAGGTGCTCACCACTGATTAAGAACCACTCTCTATCCACTCCTAAATCAGAGCCTAATTAAATCAGATAATGATAAAGTTGGAAACAACAATTTTGAACATCAAGTCTATCACCCTCTCCACAGAGATATCCAAATTAAAGACACTGAATCTTTAGTTGTATGAGTGAGCACCATTTCTTGAGATAATTGGTTCTACATTTATACTGGTCTTATTGTTAGGATTTTTTTTGTAAGATTCAACTTGTATCTGTCTTCCTCTAACTTATGTCCACTATTCCATGTCATCTAGATGATGGAGAGTGCATCTTTACTTGTTTCTCTGTGACATTCTTTCAGGTACAAATGCTACCACATTTCTTCCGATCATCTCTTTTCAGGGTTAAGCATCTTTTTTTTCCCTGGGAGGAATTTAGTTTTCAATTTCAAATCAACCTTGCTGGTTGATGGCATCAAAACCTTCTGAGAGATCGAGGAGAATCTCTGGTTACATTCCTCTCTCTTTTTCCTGACACAGATAATCTCACAGAGCAACCAAGATAGTTTTGTGGAGGACCTGAAAGTTGAGGTTAGGAAAGATTATCATTGATAAAATCTAAGTTGCTGCTCAAAGCTGACAATAATTTAGTGACACACAATAAGTCAATAATCAAGCAATCATGTCCCATGAACTATGGTATATGTTCAATTTTCTACTCTATAATTCTGCATTTACATTTGATATGTTCAGTTCTCCCCTTTTTGAATTTTATTTCTATCGTCTAGGCTATTATATCTATCCCATTTTGTGTCATCTGCAAATATGCTAACTGTTAAGTCCTCGATTAATGGCAAAAGAAGAGCACGCATTCTGTAACCAACAACTGTTTATTCTTCTTCTGCTCACTCCAACCCAACTCAGAGGCTCGCAGGCCTCTCTCACATTAAATAGAATCCCCGGGCAAAAAGGTTACAATACAAAATGGTGCACTTTCGCGCCTTGCGCATGCGCGCAGGCTGGCACCGCTTAGTCTGGTCCTGGGCAGCTTGCAACAGCCTGGGACCATAGCAACGTCCCGAGCCTGCTTTTGCAGGCTCAGGACACAACACCCCTTCTCCCCAGATAAAACTTATTCTATCTATCTATCTATCTATCTATCTATCTATCTATCTATCTATCTATCTATCTATGCGACCTCCCTGAAGGGACGTGGTATTCTTCTTCAGCATTGAAATGCATGGACTGTGGATGTTATTCCAAGATTACACTCTTGTATGGTTTTGGAATTATGTGCCTGACACTCACTATCGTTTTGGAATTATGTGCCTGACACTCACAATTCCAACTACACCATTCAGTATGGTATACCTGCTTTATTTTTCCCTTAGCTTGACAGCAATGTCACAAACTCTTTAAGATATTTGGGTAGGTGTTTAACCCGTTGCGACCTCCTCGGACCTTGGGAACACCCTTGGCTTCCCTGTGCAATTACAGGAGTTGGGTTGCCCCCTCTTTGTTGCCCTGGTGGTCCCTGTGACCTGGTCATAGTGTCTGGTCTGCTTGCTCACCTACCGGGCTTGGCAGACCAGGACTT
Source organism: Crotalus tigris (assembly GCF_016545835.1). Classification (NCBI taxonomy): domain Eukaryota; kingdom Metazoa; phylum Chordata; class Lepidosauria; order Squamata; family Viperidae; genus Crotalus; species Crotalus tigris. Next base: position 236,909 of record NW_024097127.1, read on the forward strand.
TGCTCCTCCCCATACCTGGTTGATCTGCCTGAGTGTAGGCTGACTGGACTCTCTAAGTCCCACCCAGTATTTTGTGGGTTTGTGGTATTCTCCTTGTCCACAATAGACCCATCTTGGGAACACAGTCCCTCACTCCCAAGCCCAGTAGAAGGGTTATCTGGGGTCTCTGTGGTGCCCCAATACCCTATTTCCCCCCATTCAGTGCCAGAGGTACTAGAATCAGGATTCGCCTCTCTGACAACCCCCTTTTTTTACTGATTTCCTTTTGGGAGCAATTGCAGCATTTGGCCAGTTTCTTTGAGTGTATGCCAGTTCTCTTGTAGGGTTTGGATTGTTTGGATGCTCCCGGTTATTCTCCCTGTCTGGAGTGCTGTATTGAGTTCGCGGGTACCCCCGGGTGACTCCCTGGCTGGAGTACGTAGTGGTGTGTGTATTGTTCCTTGTCCCCATGAATTCCTGTTGGGCACACTTGCGGAACCTTGGGAGGGGCCTTCCCCTACCTCTTCATTTGCCCTTGACTGCTGACAGCGACCTTCCCCCTGCATACTATAACCCTCCTCTTCCCCCAGAGAAGACCCAGGAGTGGAAGAGGAAGAGTCCAGTCTCGTACACAGCTGGTCTATGTGCCGCTGGGGAATGCAGCCATCATCCAAGGACACCTCATAGGACAAGGGACCAGTAACCTTGCAGACCACAGCTGGAATCCACACATAACCAGGCCCGTAGTTCCAGGTCCAAACCGGAGCGCCCACTTGCAAACACCTTGGTGCCCTCGGCTGTGAAACCAGAGGCACCACCCTGTCAGGGTGCAACCTGTCAAGTTTAGTTATCAGTCTGTGACCCCAGCAGAGTTCTGCTGGGCTCTTCCCTGTTGAAGTAAAGGTGTGGTGTGCAAGAAGAAAATCTGCCAACCTGTGATGCCAGTCACCGTAAGTCAGTTTCTTGAGGGTGTCCTTGGTGATGCGTACCATTCGTTCAGCCATACCATTGATGGAAGGGTGGAAAGGGGCCGAAGTTGCATGACGGATCATGTTGGCCTACAGGAACTCAGAAGAAGTGAATTGAGGACCGTTATCTGAAACCAGAACATCTGGAAGGCCGTGTGTGGCAAAAATTCCTCTCAACACGTGGATGGTCCTAGCAGTAGTAGTAGAGGAAACAGGAACAACCTCTAGCCACTTTGAATGGCTATCAACAAGGACCAAGAAAAATTGCCCCTGAAAGGGCTCAGTGTAATCTATATGCAATCTGGACCAAGGTAATTGTGTTTCCTCCCACCTATGCCTGAGGCATTTCTGGCCATGAGTGCTGGCACAAGTAACACCTGTGCACCTGGGCCTCTATAGCCTTGTCTAACCCAGGCCACCATAGATGGCTGCGCGCAAGTGCTTTCATCCTGACAATGCCAGGATGACCCTCATGGAGAGAGACCCTCATTTTCGGTCTCAATGAGGCAGGAATAACTACCCTGAAGCCTCACAAAAGTCAACCCTTAAAAGTGGATAACTCATGCTTCTTGAGCCAGAAGCTTTTGGAACTCAGTACCTGGACTTCTATCAGGCCATCCAGACAAAACCCATGAGAGCACATGTGTAAGTGTGAGATCTGTGGCTATTTCTGCAGCCACATCCCTGGCATTGAGGGGAGATTCTGGCAACTCCTGAATGGAGAGAATATTGATGGCAGGAGCAGGGTCTGCTTCTACCAGCTTCAGAGGTAGTCTGCTTAGGCCATCAGCATGGCCCATTTCCTTTCCTGGTTTGTGAATTAGTGAATAATCGTATGCTGACAAAAAATAGACCACCTCAGCATTCTAGGGGAGATAATCTGAGGTGTTTGTTTGTTGGTTGTAAACAACCCCAGCAGAGGCTTATGGTCTGTGTAGACCATGAAATGCCGGCCATATAAAAAATCATGGAATTTCTTAACTCCCGCTACTATGGCCAATGCTTCCCTGTCTATTTGAGCGTAATTACACGGCAGCAGAAGATAGAGTCCTGGAGTAATATGCTACAGGAACCTGAGTTCCATCAGCCCACAAGTGGCTAAGTACAGCTCCCACCCCATAAGGCTATGCAGACAGGTAATTTTTCATTGAAATGAGCAAGCACATCATTGGATGTTAGCAAGGCCTTGACCTCGTTGAAGCTCTTTTCGTGGACTTTGGTCTACTGCCAAACTGCCTGCTTGTCTAAAATCCTATGTAGTGGTTCTGCTACAGAAGCCTTGTGAGGTAGGAAAATGTTGTAAAAGTTCAAGAGACCTAAGAAGGCCTGCAGTTCACTCTTAGACTTAGGGCTAGGTGCCTGCTGTATAGCCTTCAATTTAGATTCAGAAGGGTGAATACCTTGGGCATCTATTCTGAATCCCAAGAAATCTGTAGAAGTGACTCCTATCTTACACTTATCTTTTTTTAGTTTTAGGCCTGCTCTTCGGAAGCAAAACAAAACAGCCCTTAATCTCTCTGCTAAGTTCTGAGTAGATTTTCCAGCAATAAAGACATCATCGAAATAGGGGCAAACTCCAGGGATACCCCTAAATGTACTCTGCATGACACTTTGGAATATACCAGGGGCTACATTTACCCCAAATTGTAGTCTCTTGAACTTGAATGCACCCATATGAATTACAATGCTCTGTGCTTCAGCAGCTGCTTCATCAACAGGTAACTGTTGATATGCCTGTGCCAGATCGAGCTTTGCAAAAACTCGCCCCCCCTTTGAGGGAGGCCAAAATATGGCTGACTACTGGTACGGGGTACACGTGCTGTTGCAGTGCCTTGTTTATTGTGCACTTGTAGTCTGCACATATGTGTATGTCCCCATTAGCCTTGAGAGGCGTGACTATGGGGGTTTCCCATGGACTTGAATCTACAGGCTCTAAAATACTTTGCTGGATCAATTTATCCAGATCAGCATCAATTTTACCTTTTAGTGCAAAAGGTACTCTCCTAGCTTTAACCCTAATGGTTGTGATGGTAGGGTCAAGCCTTAATGAAACTGGAGGCCCCTTGTAGGACCCAAGCTGTGGACTAAACACATCTGAAAACTCCTCGCAGACTTCTGCCAGGCCCAGCGTTTGCAAATATTGCAGCCCAGTAACCTGGATTCCCAAGGCCTCAAACCAATCGAGTCCTATAAGGTTCATTCATTCACCCCTAACAACCAACACATCCAATGGACCTTCAAAATCCTTGTGCTGCACTGTAAGGGTGGCCTCCCCCTTTACACACACCTTGGAATTTTGAAAGTCTGTTAAGATTATGTTGGATGGCCTAAGTTTGGCCTGGAACCCACTGCTGTTGCAAATCTTCCTAAATGTATGAATGGAAATGATTGAAAGAGCGGACCCAGTGTCCAGCTCCATAACCAAACGGACTCCTTTCAACCTCACCTTAAGTGACAGCTTCTTTTTAAGTGCTTTGTGTGTGCCTGTTCTGCAAATACTTCTGCGCAATGTGCAGAAAACCACCCTGTTTTGACTAGGAACCCTGTTACCTTTCAGACGCAATTCTTCTTGAGGTTGTACCTTCTGGCGACCCAGACAGATGGATGCTATGTGGCCTTGCCTGCCACATGCTCTGCAGAGGGCGGAATGGAACCTGCAGTCGGCTCTCTTATGGCGACCTCCATACCCGAAGCATTTGGACGCAGCTGGAGCTTTTTCTTTGCTTTCCTTCTGTTTTCTTTCCGTGGATGGGTAAAGACGATCCACCTCTTCTTCAGGATCTTCCTCTGAGCCTTCTTGGCCTCCCTCATGGTGCACGGAAACTGCTTCTGGATTGTTCCTGATGGGCCGCATGTTCTTGACCGCCCCGCCTGCTGCCTCCTCAGCTGTGACCTCTCTCAAGGCATCTTGGAATGAGATATCTTCCTTTGCAAAGAGTCTCTGTTGCAAGTCTCTGTTCCTTAAACCGCATACAAAACAGTCTCTCAGCCTGTCTTCTAAATCTTTAAATTCACAGGGTTTGGCTGCTCTTCTCAAGGCTGCAATGAATTCCTTGGCTGATTCATCTGCTCTCTGATCCCTCTGTTCAAACGTGTGTCTCCACGCAATGACAGACATCTTGGGCTGGAAATGTTTTCTTAATAGCTTCTTTAAGTCTGTATACATTACAGACTCTAGAGGAGCAGGGGCTGCCAAATTTTCCTCAATTTCAAACGCGTCCTGACCGCAGACACACAACAAAGTTGCAGCCTTCAAGCCATCTTCTCTAACTTGATTCACTCTAAAGTAATTTTCTATTTTAGCAACACAGGACTCCCATCTCTCTGGGTGAGCAACGTTGAATTCGGACAAACACCCTATCTTCGCCATCCTTTGCTTCTATGTCTAGGAAGGGGTCTATCAGCCAGCTTACCTCCAGCGATGCTGTACTGGCAGGCCAGATGCTGAATTTAATGCCATCTTCCTTTCCTCAAGGACTCCTTGGGTAAGTCTTACAAGTTTTCTTCTTTCAGCTTGCAAGCCATCCCATCCTTGTTGCCAGTGTTAAGTCCTCGAGTTAATGGCGAAAGAAGAGCACGCATTCTGTAGCCAACAACTGTTTATTCTTCTTCTGCTCACTCCAACACAACTCAGAGGCTTGCAGGCCTCTCTCACATTAAATAGAATCCCTGGGCAAAAAGGTTACAATACAAAATAGCGCGCTTTCACGCCTTGTGCATGCGCTCAGGCTGGCACCGCTTAGTCTGGTCCCGGACAGCTTGCAGTCTCAGGACACAACACTAACCATTTCCTAAAATGTTTCATTAATAAGCATGTCGAAGAGAATACAGTTTAAGTAGTAATAGTAGTACTTGCAGTATAGTATCAAAAAATAATTCACTGCAATCTAATTTAAAATAAAAACTACAAGATAGAGCTTTATAACTTGAAGAGCCCACAATACTTAAAATAATCATTAAAACTGTATTTATATAGCAATACATTATTGAATAAAATGAATATATCCACTTTACCAAAGCACATAAAATAAACATCCTAATGCCTTTAAAATTTTTGATAGATCAGACCGTAGCCATAAATCTGCTGGAAATTGATTCCAGAGGTGCTAGATGGGGAAAAGCTACCAAACTTGATATGGTTATTTTAGAATAAGGAAATACCATTGGTCCTGGCAAGATAATATTAAGCTCAGTGCATAGGTACCTGAACTACAAGCAGATTTTCCAAACAATTAGTTGTTTCCATGAGCAAGGCCCAATGAGTTAATATCAGATCCGAAACAAATATTTATCTGTTTAGAGAAAAACATGGCTATTTGATTGGAGATCTGCACCTTGAAGCTACACAGTTCTGGGTATGGGTTAGAGCAGCGGTTCTCAACCTATGGGTCGCGACCCCATTTGGGGTCAATCGACCACTTTTCGGGGGTCGCCAAAGGCGGCGATCCGCCATTTTCTCCCCTCTGGGGGCGGCACCGTGCATGCGCGCCACACATGGGGGCGGCGGCGCGCCTCTGGGGGCGCGCCACGCATGCACTCCGCGCATGGGGCAGCCCCCCGCATGCGCGCCGCACACGGGGGCGGCGCCGCGCATGCGCGCCACACATGCGCATAACATTTGTGTGACAGGGGTCGCCGTCACACAAACGTTGAGAACCGCTGGGTTAGAGGAATATGAGAGCTTATTTGGCAAACAAGCCACTTCAACACTTTAGATAGTCTAATTGGCAGAACTTGAACCAGATGCTTTGTGATTCCCATTGTAAGAAATTAATGATCTATGAATATTCATTAAGTGAAAGTTAAAAGTTTGGTTGGATTTGTTGATGGCTTTTAAAGAGAAATCCCTCATGACAGATAGGAAATGTAAAGTTTGTCCTAGGTGCTGTAATATTGCTGAAACTTTTATATATTCTAGATATCAGCTATGCCAAGATGTGAAAAAGATATATATCTGATACTATTGAGGACTTTTGTGGCTTTAATAAGCTTCTCTTTGTTTTTCCCTTTATAGTTGGGTAGAGAAAGCATTTTGGCAGAACTTATTTCTAAAAGTCCCTTGCAGCCATGTTGTCATTTATTACAGAATTCCAATGCAGAATTGCAACATTCATTGATGAATCCAAAGCATTCTCTAATAATGGTAGAACTGATATAGTCTATTCATCACAAGAAAGAATTCATGTTCATCTTTATTGCCGTCATGGAAATCAGCTGAGAAGTCTTTGAGGCTATCAGACGCTCTGTACTGGCAAGAAATTGACATATTGGGCTGATAATTATATGAAGAATCTCTCCCAGAAAGCCTAATTGAATCTTTCTATAACAGTTTGCTCTCAGACTGTAAATATATATTTTATTTCTGGGTTCCTTTATATTTACTTTCTGCTACTAACTACATTTCCGTCTATCTTTTTTAAATCCTTCTGTTATCATGAGTTAATATTTATTTTACATTTGAAATTTCATTGTTTTAATTATTAGACACTCACTTGATGCTTATTGCCTTGATATCTACATGACGAAAAAGACAGATTAAACATCATTTTAAGAATTTAAGAGACTTGTCCCCAAGCTGTGGTTATTGGGTGATCTAAAATCAGAGTGCTTAAATGAGATCATGGTTATTAAAAATATAATGAATCTTTTCCAGGTAAAAATAAACAGAGAGGAATAATGATAAGAAATGGAAGGGGGGAATATAAGAATGAAACAAAAAATTGTTCATGATGGGTAAGAACAGCAAACCTGGTCTTATTTAAAATAACCAATTTTCCTAGAACTGGGAAATGCAGTTCCTACTAATATATGTAAATCACTCTATCTCGGACTCCATTACTAATCAGAGAAAGGGTTGATGGTTCCTATTTAACTCTGTTCACTTCTATTGCCATATGAAAGGCACTTGTCTGTCACCTACTGTGATTTTAGCTTGTTAATTTCAAGAGATATTGACAAGCGCTTTAATTCCCATGCAAGATTAATGGGCTTCACAGGGAAGCAATCCCCCAGAGTCAGACAACCCTTTCCGCACTTGCAAATTGTCCACATTGTAAAAAGCTTTCTCTTCTCTTGTAAACAGGGTTGGAGTTGTTTTAAAAAAAGAAGCTTTTGTTTGGCATCACGGGGTGAGTTTTCAATGGGCTGGCTTGCAGAGTAAGCACAAACATTTCTCACTGAGAGGAAGTTGTATTATTCAGGCTTGTTGCTAATTGCTCATCAGGAAAGCAGATGAAGTTCCTGAATAATCCTCCCTCTTTTTTTTTTTTTTCCTCCCAGCTATTTTCAGTGTAATGCTGGCAAAGATATTCAGTGAAGTTTGGATCATACCCAAAGACCAAAAGAGCTGGAGGGAGTAGTCTGCTATACAATATGCATAACAGAAACTGCACTGAGTACAGCTGGCTTTGCAAAACCTTGACTTCCACTCTGCAAATGAGGTGGTAAAATATGGATGAGCTAACAGAGAGAATACTCAGTTCTCTCCCTACTTGTTGGTGTTGACAGGTCCTAAACTCTCAAGTCAGAAGACAGGGTTTCTTTTTTTTTAATTTCAAAAAAAGGAGGAGGGCTTTTGGGCCAGACTAGGTGACACCTCTTTTTTATTGAATGTGTTGAGAAATGTTGCAGATTCTAGTGCCTGAGCACTTTTTGTTAAAGTGACATTTGTGAACTCGATAATCTAGACCTCGAAGCAAGAAGAAAATAATTGAAATATTGCTGAACTGCTCACAGATTCACATTGTCAAGGGTTTTCAGAGCTCGAGTCATAGTTGGGTTTCATAGTTTCTTCTTAAGTCTGGAAAGAGAAAAGTAGATATTAATGGGATAAGATAAGCTCTGGGTTTTGTTCAATGGTATAAGTGTTGTATCCAAATGTCAAGGTTCTAGTTCTTAACCTGTGCCTCTCCCATCATACATGGTGTGGCACATCATATGTCTTCTGACTCTTGCTAGGATTTGACTGAGGATGGCCGATAAGCAGAATTCAGGCTGCAGGGATAGAGCAGTGGATAAGAAGTCTTCTCCAGGAGGTGACTGCTATAAAAAATACTGTATGCTTTTCTCTCCCCATTTAAGACATGAATCACTAAGCCTAACATTAGAGTAACAAGGTTGCTGACATTCATCTGTGAGACATTGATTTTAGAATTCAGCCATGGACTATCAGAACTTACCCTATTAGCTAAGGGTAGGTTTTTAGTAAATGAACAGAGGTTAACCACATCTTTGTCCCATAATTTAGCTATAACCTGATACTTGTGAGATGGTGCACAGATTTAATAAATGCGTGACTAAATCTAGTACAGAGTCATCGCTTTAGCCCACAATCATTTTTTTTCCTAAGTCCAGAAGCAGACAGCTTTATTTTCCTCTCCCTTGTAGCCCATTAAAAATGGATTCCACACTCGTGTTTTCAAGCCTTGGTTTGAACTTAATTTTAACCTGAGCCATCTTAAGCACTTCAGAGTGATATTCTCCAATACTTCATTGCAATCTAATAGTAGCCCTAGCTTTGATTGGCTTTAGTGAATGACACACAACGTCCCTGGAGGTAGTAGTCGCTGTAACATATAGACTATGTTGCTACTTATTTCTGTGAAGCTGACCTATTATTTCTTCCCTGCTAAAAATTATCCTGGACCTACAGAGGAATATAGCCATGTCAAAAGAACTTTTCCTCCTGTTTTCTTTTTTACGATAACATCAAAGCAATTATGATTCCCTAAGGGGGGGGGAAGCATCTGCTTTAGTGTCAAATGAGAGAATATGAGTAGGAGGTGAAAGCATCCATGTATACAAATGGGAAGGACAAGGCAAGGTAAAAGGAATAACTTAAAGGAGTACAATGAAAAAGGAAAAGGCAGGCACCAGTAAGTCCACAAAGGAACTAGCCACCAAGAACTGCCTTTCCTGTACAGTTGGGAAGGGCAAAAGACTACCAATCAAATTTTGCTGTGGCCACGGTCCAGACAGTGGACCAACCTGCTTCAGTTCCCAGCATGCTACAATCCAAACTAGGATTTCTGGAATTGGCTTAAGATATAGACAGGAACAACATGGGAAACAAGTTACCTAGGCTGCAGTGCAGAATTTCCTTGCAGCTGCATTTAAATTACACATTTCTACTTTTTTTTTTTTTTTTGGGGAGGAAAAAAAATATTCCAATAAAATTGATGAATTGATTGATTTACAAACTTTGCAAGAGTTCTAGAATAGTTACTTACTATTCTCTGACATTTGAAAAGAGAATTAACTCCTGCTGACATTGTGGATTGTCTGTTGTGTTTGTGGAAACAATTTAGAGGTGATTTGATGTTGCCTTTGTTTCTAAGAAGCTGTCAAACATCCCCAATAGTTGTGCTATTTTTTTTTTTGATAGTTTTCTAATCAAATACTAAGTACTTAGATTTTAAGCCTAAAGTCAGCCAGTCTATGTTTAGAACCGCAAACCTAGTTTTTCTCTAGTAAGTTTCTGTTCAGCTATGAATTGTTGTGAACCTTTCCTAATGAATGAGATTATTTTTATTTGTATTTGATGTTAGTCATAGAGAAACCCTTTCTAACCAAGGCATCCTTCAAACGCTAATTGCCTTACTTCTGTAAGTTTTACTTATAGTTAGCAATACAAATTGGGAAAATAAATGTAGTTTGCTTAGTTATTCTGAAATACATGTATGGATATCTTTCCAATTGGCTTTTTACTATCTAATCTGAATGTTAGTGGACTATCTACATATTTTAATCTCATCTTGCTTTATTACAGTTGAAAGATGCCCTAGTTGGAAGATCTGCTTCCTTCAAATAAATAATACTTTTAGTGATACTGAATTTTTAAAAGGTCATGTTTTACTAAATAAAACTATCAAGACAATTGAATGGTATTTTAGAAGTAAAAATGAAGAAATGCTATTTTAGAATCATCTTTATCATCATCTATTCATCCAACAAAATCACTGTTTTCAGATTGGATATTTCCTAGTGATTTGTGTTTTAACCAAGAGCCTAGGATATATTACTGTAATAAATAGCAAGTTCCAAGTAAGGAGGGTTTTGTTTTGTTTTGTTTTGTTTTTGCAAATTCTAGTAAATTTAAAACTCCCAGATAATTGATGAATCTCTGTGGTATGACTCCAAGAGCTCCAATTATTATTGATATTATAGTTGACTTTTTCTTTTAAAGTCTTTCAACTTCATTTTGTAAATCCAGATACTTCATTACTTAGTTCATTTATTTTTCATCAATTGTCTCTTGCTACATCTATGAACCATGCTTTTTTTTTCTTTTTAATATTAGTAATATCTGGTATTGTGTTTCAGGTATCTGAAAAATCCCACAAGATCTTGAACTTCTAATTTTCAAACACTTGTCAGGTGCAGGGTCCCAGTAGATTTTGCTAATAATAAAACCAAACTTTCTATATAAACTCCAGTGCACATTTTTTGCAATTTTATTATAGTGATGCTGAGGCAGCTTGAGCAGTTATGCCATAGCCAGTAATGATATGATTTACAATTTCATCTTCGATTTAAATAGTTGGGATATTCTATCAATTCAAAAATGTTCAGTTTTGGCTTTCATGATATTTGTTTCTGTGCTGCCATGACTGTTCTAACAATCTCTTTTTAAAGAAATTCCTGAAAGTTATATTGTTAAATCTGATTTTCCTTCACTATCACAGATATATTGAGCATAAAAAGATTAAGGTTTCCAAGCATCAATTCAGATTTAAGTGGGTTTCTTTTTTTATAATCTTTTGATATAATGCTTTACAATAGTTTTTCTCACTTTTCACTAGATTGGTCCCTTCCTGTACCTGATAACAGAACAGAACAGAACAGAATAACAAATTTGGAAGGGACCTTATAGGTCATCTAGTCCAGGCATGTCAAACTGCCTGCCCGTGGGTCAAATGTGTCACACCAAAACTGCTCCCACCCCATTGTCGGCAATGGGGGAAAAGTCACAATATATTACGTGACATCACGTGACATCGTGAGTTTGACATGCCTAATCTAGTCCAACCCCTGCTTAAGCAGGAGACCCTATACCATTTCTGACAGATAGCTGTCCAATCTCTTTTTGGAAGCTGTCAGTGATGAAGCACCCACAACATTTGAAGGCAAATTGTTCCATTGATTGATTGTTCTTCTCACTGTCTGATGATTTCTCCTTATTTCTAGGTTGAATCTCTCCTTGATCAGTTTCCATCCATTGGTCCTTGAATGGCCTTTGGGTGCTTTGGAAAATAGGTTGTCCCTGTTTTCTCTGTGACAGCTCCTCAAATATTGGAACACTGCTATCATGTCTCCTCTGGTCCTTCTCTTCACTAGACTAGTCATGCCCAATTTCTGCAACCATTCTTCATGTATTTTTCTTCTTTCACTTATTATTTTTTTTACTTGTAACAATTCCTCCCCATCTTTACTTCTGGCAAAGTAAAGCCTGTCAACTCCTTCAGTGGAAAGCATGATTTCTGGCAATTAATTTTCTTGTTTTTTCTACAAAGTATGTCTAATTCAACTTGTTGCCAATCAATTATACCTGCAGTAGATCAAATAACTTGAATGGCCCAAGTATTTACGGCTTTAATTATGTTCACTGCATTTAATTTTCTTTCAGTTTTGTTTAATTTGTTTTATATAATTAGGGATATCATGAGATATAGTATTCTTTTTAACTTGCTGACTTAATAAGTCAGAAACTTCCATTAATCCTAAGTTTCCCATCATTCTTCAGGTGCCAATTGTCTTGTGGAAACCGTCATCAATATCATCCTCTGTATATTTTATTACCGCCTTCTTCTGAAAATTATGAGAGATAGTTTAACTCTATAATAACTATTGAATATTAAGGTTTTAAATCAAAAGGATAGACATATTCACCTCATGACCTTCAAATAGACTAGATCAGAGAAAATATTTTTTTTAAGCAAAATGATACCCATAGGAGCTGTTTTCTATGAGCTGTCTGATAATTACAATTACTTTGCTATTTTTGGTGAGTAGAATCATAAAATTATAAAAGATGCCCTTTGGGTCAATGTCCAACTCCCTATTCAATGGAGGAATCTAGATTAAAACATCCCTGAGAGGTGATTGTTTTGTCTCTGCTCTTACTATTGGGAAGCTCACTAGTTCCAAATTTCTTTTTTTTTAATTAAAAGTTTTAGAAATTTTTTACAATATATAACCCAAAACCCTCCCACCCCTCTCCCCCTCCCCCACTTCCCAGAGCTGATTACAGGATTACAAATAAACAATCATAATCTAACTAACATTACCCAACTCTACTAACAATCAAATCCATAAGATACTTTAACTCCTTTTTCAAAACAAATATTAACAAACTAAAAATAAAAAATAATAATACAGTTAAACCATAACACTAAAAATGATATAAATTCAATCATATTAAATTATTAATAATAACCTAAAATCTACTCATAAGCAAGATAATTTCTTTAAGATTATGTAAGGATTCACCTATATTATCTGCTAATTCCATTTCCTATAAGTATCACTGTTTTGTATCCCGATCTCCTCTAAGTTTTTTGTAGAGCTTTATTGGCTTTTTCTCTTCCCTACCCACTTTTTTTCTCTCTCCTGATTGGAATTGTTTGCAAATATTGCTTCTTAAGTAATTTATGCTCATGTTGAGTTCCTTTCCCATGGCATCGCAGGTCCTGGAACTTTAAATAACATTCCTCTGACTTACCAAAATTTGCTTTGTTGAAATCCAAAAAAGGGCTATATGGCAGGTGCATGGCTAGGTGTTGTCTTTCCAATTTAAGGAAGACCAATGGGCTTGAAGGAGCATGAATTTCAGGAACATAGAATATAGAATGTTTTTTATTCTTTGTTGTCTGTGTCACTTGATGGTGTTCAGTTGTGTCAGCTTGGGGCTGGAGTGTGCTGAGATATTCCAATATGTAGTCTAGATTGAGCCTGTGATGATGTACATGAGAAGTGTATGTGTATGTGTGTGTGTCTGTGCAAAAGTCTTAGACCAGTATTAGATCTGGTGTTGTAGCAATAGTATAATGATTGTATATAATTATGTCTCAGTCTCCTTACTAGAATATAACTAGAAAGCACAGGAGGCTTGTATGAAGTGTTCAAAAACGGGGAAAAAAACAGTTTCTGTAAGCTAAAGTGGCCAGTATACAGTGGTGGGATTCAAATAGGTGAACAACCAGTTCTCTGTGTGGATGCCGCTTCCGGAAGTCCTTTTTGGGCCTGGGTAACAAAAAATTAGCTACCGGTTCTGCTGAAGTGGTGCAAACTGGCTGAATCCCACCACTGCCAGTATATATTGTGACTTTACCTTAACACTTAACAACAGCAGATGCCTGGCTCCTGTAAACCTAAATGGAAAGAACCCTAAGCACTGTCATTGGTAACCTTGTATGTGTCTTATATTTTATGTTAAAATGACTCCACAACACACTTTTCCACTGATCCTTTGTCCAATCTTTGTGAGCTTTAGCATATCTTAGCTTTTTACCCTGTTCCCCTTCACAAAAGAGGTTATCCTTTTATACTCTGCTTCAAACTATAGAAGGGTCAACTTGTCCTCTGGTTCGGAAAGCAGAAAGTTAAGTAATGTTTTTTATCATATTGTGAAGAAACACCTAATATACATCCCATGCTGGGCTCAGTTATTTAAAATAGTTAAACAGTATAAGACCTAATCATTAAAAAAATAACTATGCACATTTTACTTCCATTGATAGGATTTTGTTAACAACATTTACCTTTTCTCTTTAGGGTATATATTAAAAAAAAACTACCATAAAAATCATAACATAGTCTCAAGACAGTTTTCTTTTTGGGGAAAAAAACAGTAGGTGTTCTCTAGGTATTGTTAGGAAGAAAACATCTATAAGTCTCAAAGCAGTTAGATTTTTATTGATAAAATTTAATATTTGTGAAGGGTAAAACCAGTCTCTTTATTTGCTGTGTGGTAAAGTTCCTTTTATTGTCCTAGATTCCAATAAATTCTTGAATTTAATATCCCCATAGCCATTAGAGCTTTTCATTTTATTTTTGATATAATGCTCAAAAGATTTGAGAGCTAAAATGAAGGAGGGGAAAATCAATAATGAGTAATACTATCTTTTTATTAGTGGAAAATTGGGAGAGGTCTATACCCTATGATAAACTAAATGATTAAAATAAAGACATCCTAGTAGTATAAGTAGAGTTTTCCCTGAAGAAGGACTTATCTAGGTTTGTTCAATTCACATCCCCCAAACTCCAACCACCTTGGTGGGGTTATAAGGACCAACACATGTAGAATGGTCCACTTAAAACCATTTTAAACTTTTATTCTTCCTCAAAAGGACTTTTCTTAGTGATTTGCATTAGAAGGTTATTAGATAGTAATAAAATAATTATATATTATTTACAACCTTCACTCCATAGAAGTAGTTTTCTGGAGCCTTGAAGCAAGATCCTTCTCAAGCCTTAAGATAACGTTTAATCCTAGGATCTTCTACACAGAAAGCATGAATCCAGTAACTGATCCTTAAGTCATTATAATGATAATGAATTCAATACAATATTCATTAAAGCATTTTTAAAGTGATTATACAGTAGAAAACTAGCACAGAACACATAATTGATGACACAGTCAACAGTGTTAAGCATAGGAAAAAAAAGACTTGTTATGCTGTAATGGACATATTTGTACACTTACACACCCACATACTCCTGCCTACAAAAAATGCTCCTCTAGAACAAAAAGATGGGAGGGCCCAGAAGCAGAGAAATTCTCCAATGGGAAGATATAATAGACTGTGTCCACACTGAATATCTTTTTTTATAGCAAGAGTCAAGCTATCTTGGACAGAAAAAAGGAGCAACTTAAGCAGTGAGAGAACTCTGCCTGAATCTCAAAGAGATAATTATTAACGTGATTTGCTGATGCAATGAATATCATAGTTAGCATGTAATTGTTTTAAGAACCCTTGTTATTCACTTGACATTTCAAGTGCACATTGATATAGACCGATATGATTCCACTTCTGGATTCTTGTCTTGAGAATGTATTGGAAACAAATTGCCTTTCTGATATTATGGTTGAGATTTGGCTAAAGAAAAAATAACTGTATTATGTCCCACTGAAATCAATAGGACTTCTTAACTCATTTCTTATAACTAATAAGTATTATCCACTTTTATTGTGTGAATATATTGTTTCCACCAGTTTTTTGGCCGGACGAAAGCTTAGTACTCTTCTTAACCACAGACTTCTTTATATTAAACAGGCTGGTTTATTATATCCTGGTGTTTGTTTTTTCTTTTATTTGTTAGCATAATGCTCAGGATTTGCATTTTTAGTACTTTAAAAGATGTATATATATATATATACCATATATGCCGGCGTACAAGGCGACCCGGCATATAAGACGACCCCCGTCTTTATCGCCGGGCTGCATTCCTAGAACGTTGTCTTATACGCCGGAAACTACCAGTATTTCTGGCATATAAGATGACACGGCGTATAAGACGACCCCCGTTTTTGGCGTCGATTTCAGCACTCGCGGAAGTCGCCTTATACGCCAGCATTTACGGTGTGTATATATATATATATATATATATATATATATATATATATATATATATATATATATATTAGAAATACAAGTAAAAATTCGACTCTTGGGAATATCCATATTACCAAAATAATAATCACCAAGAGAATATCTAAAAAATAGAATTTAATCAACCTAGCTTTCGTCAAACACACTTGACATTGTCAGGGTTAAAAGGTAAACGCTGAGAGGTCTTATATACAGTTGCCGGAAACAGGCACTTAACAACTGTATATAAGACCTCTCAGTGTTTACCTTTTAACCCTGACGATGTCAAGTGTGTTTGACGAAAGCTAGGTTGATTAAATTCTATTTTTTAGATATTCTCTTGGTGATCATTATTTTGGTAACATGTGTGTGTGTGTGTGTGTGTGTGTGTGTGTCTTTGGTTATTTGGGTTTTCTCCCACATAAAATTGGAAGTATCTTGGTGACATTTCGACGAAGTCCCATTCATCATCCTCAGGCTGGTGTTTTCGGCTTCATTCTTCTAGGAGCAATGTGTGATCATAGCTGTTTCTTCCTTTTAACTGCCAGTATGAACTGATTGGGTGGGAGCTTGGCTGTGTTCTGATTGGGTGGAGGTGTGTTCTGATTGGTTAGGGACTTGGCTGTGCTCTGATTGGATGGGGGGTTGGCTGTGCTCTGATTGGATGGGGGAGTGTTCTGTTTGGGTGGGGGCTTTGTTGTGCTCGGTACCAATCTAATCCAAAAAGAAACCTCCACTAAAATCCAAGACAGAGAATAAGAAAACGGCAAAACCCTCCTCCCATACATATAAGGCACCACAGAAAGAATCAGCAGGATCCTCCACAAACACAACATCAAGACAGCATTCTGCACAAACAGAAAAATATCCACCATCCTAAGAAACCCAAAGACAAAATTGAGTTAGAAAATCAAGGAGTATTTGAAATCCCATGCACCACTTGCCCCACCACATACCTCGGACAAACCAACAGAAGAATAAGTGCACACATTGAAGAACACAAGAACTCAGTCAAAAAAGAGGAACCAACTTCTTCCCTTGGTCCAACACCTTAATGCCACAGGACATGAAATTGACTTTAAAAAGACCAGAACTATTGCCAAAACTGAACACTTTAATAACAGAATAATCAGAGAAGCCATCGAGATAGAAAAATGCCCACACAGCATGCCTTTTATTTAAGGGAGGAGGGCTTTGCTGTTTTCTTGTTCTCTGTCTTGGATTTTAGTGGGGGTTTCTTTTTGGATTAGTTTGGTAATCTTATTTCTTTGGAATCCATTCATACCCCCACTGGCAGTTAAAAGGAAGAAACAGCTACGATCACACATTGCTCCTAGAAACACGAAGCCGAAAACACCAGCCTGAAGATGACGAATGGGACTTTATGTAAGCTATTTTTGAAGTGTACCTGAAAAGTTTAGTAAATGCAAAATGCATAACATATTTGAAAGATATTGGTCCTGTTGATTTCCAAGAAATCAGTTTCAACTGTCAACAGAACCCATGGTCTTCTAGTTGCATGTCTCTGTAGTGGCCTCCAAACTAAACTTGTTTATAGCCCACCTGATGATGCCCTTGAAAACCAGAAATAAGTAATCAGATCCAATTGCGTTCTCCTTACTTACAAATTTAAGGCAGATTATTTATCCTTTTTCTTCTCCAGGTGTTGCACTAGGCAGATAAGATTAAAGATTTGGGCAATCTTATGGAAATAGAGTTTCTCTTGCACAATCTCATTTATTTTCTAACAAAGAGCCAAGTCCTTTAAGACATGATGATGATAATGATCATGATGAAGAAGGCGATGCTCATGATAACAACAGTACCACAAGGTGTGATTTAATGGGTTTAAATTTCTATTGCTATTTATTTATTTCTTGTATCTACATCTCACCTTTCACCCAGGAGCCAAACGCTGGACATAGTATTCTTTTCTCCCAGTTTTCCCCATGAAAAACCCTGTGTGGTAGATTAAACTAAAAGAAAGTAACTATCCCAAAGTTATTCCATAAATTTCCGTGGCTGAGGTAGACTTCAACCTAGGCCTCCACGCTATCAGCACAATATAGCACTTCAGCCACTACCATGACTCTCTAGGCAGGACATACTCAGATAAAATTGGTGAATGAACAAAATCTTTGTATCTTTTAAAAGTAATGTCCAATAGAACATGCTGAAGATTGTTGGAAAGCTAGTGTGTATGTGAGATAGAGTTCACATGCATTTGTATCTATGTCAATCAGCAAAAGCTTCTCTCTTGATTAAGGACCATTTGTACAGTATATGATTAGTATCACCAGGTAGTACAGATTATAAATGGCTGTGCCTTTGAACACCAATGATGAGTTGCTGATGCAAATTTCAACAATAGGCACAATAAGAAAATTGCTAGGTTTCATACTTTTCTGTTACATGGTCTTCAAGTGAAAAATTGTAGTATAAGCCAGTATATCCAGGGTTATTTGCAGCATAATATAGCAAAAGCAAAATACACCATTTATATAAAATACACATAATAGAATAAATTTTAAGAAATTCTCTGATAATTCCTCCTTTTGTCCTTCCAGAAGGTAAAATTCTCTGGCAGAATTATTTCTTTCTATTTTTCAATTATTTAGTAATGAACTATAATTACAAGAATAATATTTAAAAATTGAGAATGACAAAATATTTATAGAATAAAATTCAAAGTTTGAACAAGTGTGAAATTGCATTTATTCTGAACAACTGTTTTTTATTACACAAGGCGATATATTCAACTTGCTCTAATTATCCATAATATATTTTAGAAAGACAAGCTATCTAACAATCCTTCTAAATATGTTAAGATTATTCCTAAAGTTACTAACTGCATCTATCAATTATTCCTCTCAAATGAAATCATTTGACTGAAACAACACTGTCACCATTGCTATTTTTATCTTTATCCAGCCTTTAGCACAATGCACAATGCATAACATAAACTTAGAAGTAGCAGTGCTGAAAATTTATATGTATGTCCTACTCAGCAGGCTTCTTGTTACTCCAAATATTCTGTACTTTAATGCCAACCAATTCTAATTGCTGTAATCAATAGAAAGGATCTATAAAAAATGTAACCTCCATATTATCTATTACATCATCTCTTCTTTTCTTCATTTCATTTCCTACTTGGTGCACACTGCTGCAAATTTGTGTCAAAACTTATTTCATAACATATTTACTGCTGTAGATCACAGATTAACTAGTGAAATATAGAATAGCAATAGTGTCTTTACATTCACTTTTTAATACATTTAAGAACTTGCTGTTGGTGGTCCAGGGATTCTTAGTAGGAAAGAGCCCCCGTTACTACATAAACCATGAAATGAAGATGATGATGACTATAGTTATGTTTCCAAGCTCTATTGCCTTTGTGAATTGGAGGGGCAATCACTGAAACTCCCATATATCCAGTGGAATCATATGATTTGAATTTGATATTCATATATAGATCAATATTCTTTATTAAAGTCATCACAATTAAAATTAAAATATAAATGGAAGAATTCTACCAGTATTTATATATTTCAGTACTTCTCCATATGTACCCAGGCTGATTTCTTATAAAGTACAAATATACAAAGAAAATTTCAGGGCCTGTCAGAGTCTTAAAAGATCTAAATGGCCATTCCAATTTATATAAGCTGATGATGACTTGTTGATTATGGCACTGGAGGAGAAGGACTGGCAGACCCAGGGGGAGGGGTGAAAAGACAGATCAGCCTAGAATCACTATTCAGCCACACACACAAAAAAAAACAGATGTTAAGAAATATCAATTTGACAGCAATCAGCCCAACCAAGGTCACATTTGAATTCAGTGTATAATTAGCAATCATTGGGCCATGAAGTCTTCCTTATGACTTGGTGAGACATTGGAAGGGGATTACATAAACAATGTATCTGTCAAGTATCAAAGACCAGGTCACATGTGAAGATTTTATTTAACTAATTTAGGAAATCTATATACCAGTGTATAAGGAACAAAACTGAAAAGGCCAGCATATAGCAGAATTCAACATGTGGCTAAAGGAGTGGTGTACAGGAGAAAGTTTTGGTTATATTAGTCATGATGTCTGCAGCTGGTCAAATGAAAAAGTGTACAAAAGAGATGGTTTGCATCCATCAAAAAAAGAGACTGAATTACTTGGCAACAAATTCACAAATTTTCTGGAGAAATATTTAAACTAAACAACGGGGACAGTGAATTAATTGATACAGAACATTCCTGTCCCCAGCAATCTAAAAATTATAGGGTTATCAGTGCATGTAACATAGGGGTGTGTGGACAAGAGTATCAACTTAGCTATCAAGCAAAATCAAGCTTTCAATAGTGAGTGTCATACCAAGTGCACTAACCAAACAGGTGGTAAGAAAATAGGGGAACTCAGGCACCACACAGGTTATATAGAAAGTAAACACAGGGTCAATCAAAAAGAACTCAAATGTCTATACACCAGCGAATAGATTATGAGCAATAAACAGGGTGAATTAGAAATTCAGGTAAATGAGGGCAGATATGATATTGTTGCCATTAAGGAAACTTGGTGGGATGAACCGCTCGAATGGAACACACAGCTAGAGGGATTCAAATTACTTAAAAGAAACAGACTAAATAAAAGAGGAGATGAAGTTGCTCTCTATATAAGAAATAACTACACCTCTACAGAATTAGAGCAAATCAATGATGAAAAGTGTCTTGAATGCATTTGGGTCAATATAAAAGGGGGGAAAATGACATTGCCATAGGTGTATATTACAGGCCACCCAACCAAACAGAGGAAATAGATGAACTTTTTGCTAGTCAGTGAACTAAGGTATGTAGGAAGCATATCATAATAGTAATGAGGGACTTCAATTACCTTGACATCAACTGGGAGACAAACTCTGCACCAAGTGGAAGATCAAACAGATTCCTGACAAACCTAGCAGACAACTTTGTCTCCCAAAAAGTAGAGAAGGGAACTAGGGGATTAGCCATATTGGACCATTAACAAGGATGAAATGATACAAGGTGTTGAAGCCACAGGAACCTTGGGAGGAGTGATAATGCAATATTGAAATTCAACATTATGCAAGCACAAGCAATAGAACACAGTCAAACTAGAGTCTTGGACTTCAAGAGAGCTAATTTCAATAAACTTAGAGAGAGCTTGGGAAGGATTCCATGGATGAGAATCCTCAAGAGGAAAACAACTCAGGAAGCTTGGGAAATTTTGAAAAGTGAGATAATAAAAGCACAGTCTAGCACAATACCAATGAAGAAGAAAAATAACACCTCTCAAAAGAAATAAATTGAAAGATAAAAAGGACAAATATAACAAGTGGAAACTCAGGCAGAATATCAACAAATAGCCCGAGCCTGCAAAGATGAAGTGAGGAAACATAAGGCTCAAAATGAACTAAGGCTTGCGACAAAAGTAAAAAATAACAAAAAAAAAGCTTCTTTCAACACGTAAAAAACAAGAAAAGAGTCAAGGAAATGATTGACCCATTAGTGGGAGAAAGTGGCAAGAAGGTGTTCTGGGCCCAGTGCTCTTCAACATCTTCATTAATGATTTGGATGAGGGGACAGATGGGGAACTCATCAAATTTGCAGATGACACCAAGCTGGCAGGAATAGCCAATGCTCCAGAAGACAGGCTTAAGATACAGAAGGATCTTGACAGGGATCTTGAACATTGGACACTGTCTAACAAAATGGTGAAAAAAAGTAAGGTTCTACATTTAGGCAAGAAAAACCAAATGCACAGGTATTGTTTAGGAGATGCCTTGCTCAATAGTAGTAACAGTGAGAGAGAACTTGGAGTCCTAGTGGACAATCACTTAAATATGAGCCAGCAGTGTGCTGCAACTGCCAAAAAAGCCAACACAGTGCTAGGCTGCATTAATAGAGGGATGGAATCAAGATCACATGAAGTGTTAATACCACTTTACAATGCCTTGGTAAGGCCATACTTGGAATACTGCATCCAGTTTTGATCACCACGATGTAACAAAGATGTTGAGACTCTAGAAAGAGTATAGAGAAGAGCAACAAAGATGATTAGGGGACTGGAGGCTAAAACTTACAAGGAGCGGTTGCTGGAATTGAGTATGTCTAGTTTAATGAAGAAAAGGACCAGGAGGACATGATAGCAGTGTTCCAATATCTCAGGGGTTACCAAAAAGAAGAGGGAGTCAAGCTATTCTCCAAAGCACCTGAAGGCAAGACAAAAAGCAATGGGTGGAAACTAACCAAAGAGAGAAGCAACCTAGAACAAAGGCAAAACTTCCTGACAGTTTGAACAATTAATCAGTGGAACAACTTGCCTCCAGAAGCTGGAAGTCTTTAAGAAGATACTGGACAGTCATTTGTCTGAAATTGTATAGGGTTTCCTGCCTGAGTAGGGGGTTGGACTAGATGACATCCAAGGTCCCTTCCAACTTTTATTATTATTACTATTACTATTACCTACTACTACTACTACTACTACTACTACTACTACTACTACTACTGTTGTTGTTAATAATAATAATAATAATAATAATAATAATAATAATAATAATAATAGATTTCTGGATATTAATCATGTAGAAGATGGAACAATTAGGAATATTTTTTTTATATATTCCTTTAAATAGATTGTTAAATACTGTGTCAAGAAATTGGAAAAAACAACTGAGACTTATGAATGCAGCCAGTGCCTGGCAAATCTAATCACCACTGAATTGACCAGCTGGTGACTCTACCTCGAGAGCCAGTCAGCTATGATGATTTCCAGCAGAGTTTTGAAGATGAATTGCTGCATTCCTAATTTAGAAATGGAGGGCTTAGCTTCCTGTTTCAACAATACTCAGCAGTTAGGCATCTTGATTAATGCATCTTTGCCCACAGCCATATAGAACTAGGTGGCTGTCATCAATAAAATAAATGGTAACTTTCTCCATTTAGTTTATAATTTGCATTTGTGCCCAAGTTTCCATACTTGACACAGTTAGTATAAATTAAGCAAAACTATGCTCAAGTGATGTTAAGGTTAGACATTTTCCAGGTATACCTGTTAAGGATAACAACTTCTAAAAACAAGGGCAGCTTCCATGACACACTATTTCCCCTTCAGACTTTCAATGCAAACTTACCTAGAAAAATGGTAAAGGTCAAGGAGAAAGACACTTGTTATCTGACGAGAAAAGATTTGGAAAATCTTCACCAGTATGCTTTTGATGTGGCCACACCTATGAGAATTTGATCTCACAATGTAAATAAAAATCAAATCTGACCACTTTAGAAACAAAGAACAGATAAAAACACCCCAAAAGTAATCAAGTAGTCCATTAAGTTGGATGGAATGAAAAACTGCATATAAGAATATTGATCCCTGAGATTTATAAATAAGGCCAGTTCTTGATTAACATTATTTGCTGAAATGATTTTAGTAAATTGTATGTATGCTCAGTTCTGTTTCCTTATAGATATATTGGAGGATTCACCCACACAGAGATCTTAATGTGATGATAGAAAAACCTGTACTCTTAAATTACATTATACTGAGCGGCCATTCCAGAAAGCTATACTGGTTACTAATAGGCAATAATTCTTTCTCCTTTTCAAAGTCTGAGCTTTGTTCATGTAAATTTCCCTGCATCTTCCAAACCAGAAGATTCTGCTACTGAACTAGCCATTTTAAATCATGTTTATATATATAAAAAGTTCTACCCATAGGACTATTGATCACTTGATATTCCTGCAGATGGAACTGGAAGAACAAAAGTGTCATGATGGAAATAAGCTCTTGTGTGTGATGAGAGATTTTCACTTAAATGACTTAAATATGAGCCAGCAGTGTGTTGCAGCTGTCAAAAAAGCCAACACAGTGCTAGGCTGCATTAACAGAGAGATAGAATCAAGATCACATGAAGTGTTAATACCAGTTTATAATGGTAAGGCCAAACTTGGAATACTGCATCCAGTTTTGGTCACCACCATGTAAAAAAGATGTTGAGACTCTAGAACAGTGGTTCTCAACCTTTTTAATGCCGCGACCCCCAACCAGTCATAAGTCGAGGACTACCCAACTGGTCATAAGTCGAGGACCTTCCCTGCCTGGGAGCGCCTCGCATGCATGGTGCTGCCCCCTGCGCTGGCCGAGGTGTAGCTAGCAAGCGGCAGCAACGGCGCAGGCCAACCACTGGCTGGGCCACCAGCTGGCCCAGCCCAAGGGAGGTAAGGCACCCGCCAGGTCCCACGTGTGCCAGCAACCCTCCCTGCACCCGCCGGCCTCCCACCTCCCACCCCTGGCCCTCTTTTACTTACATTTTTAGTAGTTGCTCAGCAGGGAGGGGTGGAAGCTTCCAGACAGCTCGCCTTCGCTGCAGACAACTTGCAGCACCGTTTGCAGACTGGGGCTTTTGGCGGGCTCAGCAAGGCAGAGACAGCCTAGACAATTCCTATTGGCTTTTGAAAGCCAATAAAATTAGACTCTATTCAAGAGAGTCTATTCTATTGGCTTTCAAAAGCCAATAGAATAAAAGGGAGTAGCACAGCTAAGGAAAAGGGGGAAAAAATGGCGGACTGCGTTGTTTGGCGACCCCCGTGAAATGGTCGTTCGACCCCAAATGGGGTCCCGACCCACAGGTTGAGAACCACTGCTCTAGAAAGAGTACAGAGAAGAACAGCAAAGATGATTAGGGGACTGGAGGCTAAAACATATAAGCAACAGTTGCTGGAATTGGGTATGTCTAGTTTAATGAAGAGAAAGACTAAGAGTGACCTGATAGCTGTGTTCCAATATCTCAGGGGTTGCCACAAAAAAGAGGGAGTCAAGCTATTCTCCAAAGCACCTGAAGGCAGGACAAGAAGCAATGGATGGAAACAAATGGAATGGAAACTAATCAAAGAGAGAAGCAACCTGAAACTAAGAAGAATTTTCCTGACAGTTAGAACAATTAATCAGTGGAACAACTTGCCTTTAGAAGTTGTGAATGCTCCAACACTGGACGTTTTTAAGAAGAGACTGAACAACCATTTGTCTGAAATGATATAGGGTTTCCTGTCTGGACAGGAGGTTGGACTAGAAGACCTCCAAGGCCCCTTCCAACTCTGTTGTTGTTATTGTTCCCAGCTATTAATAATGCAACACTTCTTCCATGAGGCTGATATTTCCATATCTAAATAACAAAGAAATAAACATAATCATGTATATACTGTTCTATCACCATAATTAAGATTTGGTTTCACATTGTCCTGAAAGTGTAAAACCAACAAACCAGATGGAAAAGAACCATCCCGAAATTAGAGGGAGTGGGGTGGGATTTTTTTAAAATTGAGACATATGTCTTCAGCCTTAGATGAATATGTAGATGTAGAAACTTAAGACATCTATTTCAAGCCTTAACCCCTGCCCAAACATCCTAAAATAAGGCTGATAAACAAATCAGACACCTGAGTTGAATCCTAGAAGAAATCTTCCGGAATCACCAGTTGGTGAAAAGCTCCATCTTTGGAGATGAAACTGAGATAGCTTGACCAACATCTGGAAAGGATGTCTCAGAGGTGGACTGAGAGATCACAAATTAACCCTATCCCATTCCCTTAGTATCTATCCCCTGCCAAGTGAGTAGGACATTGATGTGGCATGATGATGTGGCTGAAGAGAAACCAACCCTAACTGTTTCCTTACTTGCTGCCCTTTCTGACTCAACTAACAAAACCCAGGAAACAGAGGCTTCTTTGCAATAGTATCTCTTTATTACAAATCTTCCTAGAATTGTTCTTTTTTGTTATTTCAGCACTCTGCAATCCACTTAACTGAAGACTAAAAGATAAGCTCCTAATGCCATCCATTTAATGTTAATTGTGAGCATTAAATATCAAGGCGATGGGGGTGGGGAAAATGAGAAGATGGAAAATACATTCTCTATTATATGTCAGTTTGCTATTCCCATTAATGCTTATGGAACCACATGAGCACACAGAGGAGACAAATGTTTGTGTACTTTGCATTAGTACAGCTCTCCAGGTACAATTTTTCATCACCTAAACTAAACACCTCAGCAATCACTGTGGATTTTCACATCTTTTGGGGAAGTGATTGGAGCAGGTTGTTTATCATTTTCTAACGTCATTGCTCTTGCCATTTTCTGTTATTATACTTGTTGTTTGGAATATCTAAATTAAGCAACAGGAATCATTTTAGTAAGGGCTTTGGAACTGAATGCAAAATTTTGCTTGAAAGAACAGCTCACCTAGCTCCTGTCTGCCAAATCTTTTCTTTTTTTTTCTTGATACAGTTGTGTTATTCCAGGAAAAGACCTGGCTTTTTTAAGGAGATACAAGATTAGATAGATGATAGGATAGATATACAGACAGACAGACAGACATAAAAAGACTGAATGAGGGATAGATAAATGACATATGTATGTGTTTATTTATATATAGAGAGGATGTGGAACATATGCACTTTAGTTTATATACACACACACTGGCTGAGACTGTGTACACATATTGCTATAATTTTCAGGCATGCATATTTTAACACAAATGCAAACACGCTTTGTGTACCATAGTCACATTTACATAGCAAAACTTGGAATCTTTGTATAAGTAAATACAAACTCTTCATATCTGCTCTCTTAGACATCTCAAACAGGAACTTTAACAACAGAAATCTTGGTTTTATACAAATTACAGAATTACAGAATTATACAGTATTCTCATAGTGTATGTATCTTTCCAATCTCATGTGGTGAAGTCCAAAAAAACTGGGCTGCTCAAGAGATATGACAGCCAATAGCAGTGTTCCAGTATTTGAGGGGCTGCTACAAAGATGAGGGGATCAATTTATTTTCCATAGCAGCAGAAGGCAAATCAAGAAACAATGGATGGAAACTAATCAAGGACAGAGCAAACTAGAGTTAAGGAGAAATTTCCTAACAGTGAGAACAATGAACTAGTGGAATAGCTTGCCTTCAGACATTGTGGGTGCTTCATCACCAGAGGTTTTTAAGAAGAGATTGGACAGACACTTGTCTGTAATGCTATAGGGTCTCATGTTTGAGCAGGGGTTAAACTAGAAGAGCTCCAAGGCCCCTTCCAACTCCAGTCTATTCTGTAATTCTGTAAATTCAGATTTAGTTTCCTTATTGGTCCTTTTAGTAGCCAGGAAAGAGGATATCATACCCAATGAGTGTCATAGGCATTGTACATGTCCTTTATCAATTGCAGCATGAAAATACAAGTTGTCTCTGCATGAAATGCCATCCTAGTGCTTTAAGAAAAGCAATACTTATCACAAAAGTCCTAAGTGAAGTTTCAAAAGCTGGCATTAATGGCAACTGAATAACTTGCCTGTTCTATCAACTTGTTTCCCAGCACTCTATGGAACCATATGGTTCAGTCTATATTAGTACTGTTCTTGAGATAATCTAATTTGGTTAACACAGGGAAACATATGTTTTGCCTGCCACAAGCTTATTTTGGGCTTGCTGTGGTTGTGAGTGGTTTCTGCAGGTGATGATGACTTCCCCCAGATGCAGCTGAGCCCAGTTTCTCCATGCCATTCTCAGAAGGATCAAGAATACATCTGAGGACTCTGCTCTATCGACAGAGTATCATTCCAGAGTTGACTGATTAGCTGCAGTGTGCGATAGTTATTTGCCAGAAAGGAATGAGGATTTTTGGGGAGGGGGCAATGGAAAGGAAATTGGAAGGAAATTGCAGCCGATAGCAAAATCCAGTGTGAAGCATCCATGCTCACAAAGGAAGACAAATGCTGGCAGGGAAAGGAAAAGGAGAATTAAGGCAAGTCGGGTAATAACTTATTCATAGGTTTCTGCAGGAAAGACAGTGAATATGTCATCTGTGAAATAAAGCTGTTGAGCCTAAAATGCCTATTCTCAAATGCAGTTCAGGTTGAACACTTGATCTTGGCTTTGCTCTTCTTGATGACAAGAGGGAAAGGTCTTCATCAGCTCATGACATGTTTAGTTGTGGTATTAGGTAGCAGTACTAATTCATATATGAATCAATACAGGCATTGTAGATGATCATGTACTTCTATGCTGTTTTTTTTTCTGAAATTGACTGAAGTGATAAGAAGCACGTATTATTATTTGTTGTATGATGAGAATATGACAAAAGAGAAGTAAATATATACACATAATCCACAAATTATACACAAAACTTTTACAGGGATATGGAGCAATACCTGCATTTTCTGCATCGCATGAGAAAAGCACATCTTCCTTCCCCTTCCTTACTACTTTCTACAGAGGAACGATCAACTGCATCATGTCATACAGCATCATAGTCTGGTTTGGAAGCATCACTGCTTCAGACAGGAAGGTGGTGCAGAGAGTGGTGAGGATGGCTGAAAAGATAATTGGCAGTTCTCTCCCTTCTATCCAGGACATAGTATATAAGTGTTGCTTGAGCAGGGTCTGCAAGGTTGTCTAGGACACTACACATCCTCTTCATGACATGTTTTCTTTGTTACTTTCTGGGAGGAGGCTTCGTGGTATCTGTTATGTCCCGAGCCTTTGCAAACGGCTCGGGCGTTTGCAGGCAGTCCCGGGCAGGTGCAAAGCTGCCCGGGACCAGACAGGCTGTCGCCAGCGCCGTGCGCATGCGCGGGTGCTGGCGCGGGAAAAGTAACCCATTTACCCGGAGTTGCCTATATAAGAGGCTGCGAGGCGTTTGGGCGAGGCTGAAGCCATCTTCCTGTAAGCTGAACGCTGAATAAAAGAAACTGAGAACTCCAGCTGCTTCTCGTGTCTGTTTTCCCGCCAAGGACGCAACACTGGCGACGAAGGTGGGATGCCTTGCACTACCTGGAAAGGAAAAAGTGTAAGCTTACCCAAGGAGTCCTGAGCGGCGGAAGAGGAACGGCGTCGACTCGGCAGCTGCCCGCCAATCCGGTGCGCATTCGGGGGTAGGCTGGCTGATAGACCCGTCTCCTGAAGATCCGAAGATGGCGAAAATCGGAAGGCTTTCGGAATTCGACGTCTCACATCCAGAGCGGTGGGAGTCCTACGTATCCAGAATGGAGAACTACTTCAAGGCAAACCAAGTGAGGGAAGATAGCTTGAAGGCCGCCACCCTGCTTTGCGTTTGCGGCCAAGACGCCTTCGAAATCGCAGAAAATCTTGTAGCACCTGTTCCAGTAGAGTCTGTAAGCTACGCAGACCTGAAGAAGCTGCTGAAAGAGCACTTCCACCCCAAGGTGTCCGTTATCTCATGGCGCCACACCTTCGAGCAGAGGGATCAACGGTCCGGTGAAACAGCCAAGGAATACATCGCCGCGCTACGGAAGGCCGCCAAGCCCTGCGAGTTCAAGGACCTCGAGGAACGACTGAGGGACCGATTCGTGTGCGGGCTAAGGCATCGAGAGCTACAACAGAGACTTTTTGCCAAGGAAGAATTATCCTTCCAAGACGCCTTAAGGGAAGTCACCGCAGAAGAAGCAGCAGGCGGCGCCATCAAAAACATGCGGCCGATCAGAAACAGTGCAGAGGGTGCGTCCGTGCACCAGGAAGACGTCCGACGAAACTCCGAGGAGGATCCGGACGAGGAAGTCGACCGTCTACACCCCGCGAAGGAAGAGAACCAGAAGGGAAGCTCTTCGGCTCTGCTCAAGTGCATCGGCTGTGGAGGTCGCCACAGGAGAACCGACTGCAAGTTCCGCTCCGCTACCTGCCGGGCATGCGGCAAACAAGGGCATATTGCAGCTGTGTGTCTGAGCCGACGAAAGGCACAACCCCAAGAAGAACGCCTGAAAGGTACCAGATTCCCCAGCCAGAATAGGGTAGGGTTTTGCGCTTCGCGAAGAAGCATCTGTAGAACAGGCACACACAAGCCCATGAAGAAAAAGCTGTCACTCAACGTGAAGCTACAAGGGGTTCCATTATCTATGGAACTAGACACAGGGTCTGCCCTGTCCATCATTTCATTGCATACATTTAGGAAGATTTGTTCCAGTAGTGGGTCTAAGGCCAAGTTAAGGCCTTCTGATATTGTATTAACAGATTTTCAGAACTCAAGAGTGTGTGTTAAGGGGGAGGCCACCCTTAACGTGCAATACAAGAGCTTTGAAGGTCCACTAGACTTATTAGTAGTAGGGGGTGAACGAACGAGTCTCATAGGACTCGATTGGTTTGAGGCCCTGGGGATACACGTCACAGGACTCAACAGCTTACAAACACTCGACCTACAGGAAGTCTGCAAAGAATTTGCAGATGTTTTCAGCCCCCAGCTGGGCACATTCAAAGGACCACCTGTGTCCTTAAAGCTAGACCCCACTGTCACTCCCATTAGGATTAAAGCAAGAAGGGTCCCTTTTGCTTTAAAAAGTAAGATTGACACTGAACTAGACAAACTAATCCAACAGGGAATCCTAGAACCTGTTGATTCCAGCCCGTGGGAGACCCCCATTGTCACGCCTCTAAAGGCAAATGGGGACATTCGCATTTGTGCTGATTACAAATGCACACTCAATAAGGCATTGCAGCAACATGCCTATCCTGTTCCTGTGGTCAGTCACATCCTGGCCTCTCTCAAGGGGGGGCGTGTTTTTGCAAAGCTTGACCTAGCTCAAGCATATCAACAGCTGCCTGTTGATGATGATGCTGCCATAGCTCAGACCATTGTGACCCACAGGGGAGCCTTTAAAGTAAAAAGGCTACAGTTTGGAGTAAATGTCGCTCCTGGGATTTTCCAAAGCGTAATGGAAAACACACTACGAGGTATACCAGGGGTCTGCCCCTACTTTGACGATGTCTTGATTGCAGGAGACTCCACACACATTCTAGCTGAAAGACTTAGGGCTGTCCTGTTAAGATTCAGGGAATCAGGCCTCAAGCTCAGAAAAGACAAATGCAAGATCGGGGTGCCTTCTACCGAATTTCTGGGTTTCAAAATTGATGCTGCTGGGATTCATCCTGCTGAATCCAAACTAACTGCTATTTTACAAGCACCCAGGCCAAAGTCTAAGGCCGAACTTCAGGCCTTCCTAGGCCTCCTGAATTTCTACAATTCTTTTCTTCCACATAAAGCTAGTGTAGCTGAGCCTCTTCACAGGCTACTAGACAAACAAGCTGTGTGGCTGTGGTCACAAGCACATGAGGCTTGCTTTAAAGAAGTCAAGGCCTTGCTCACTTCTAACAGTGTTCTTGCACATTTCAACGAGTCTCTTCCTGTGTGCATCGCTTGTGATGCATCCCCCTACGGGGTTGGAGCTGTCCTGAGTCACCTCAGGTCTGATGGAACTCAGGTTCCTATTGCATACTACTCCAGAACACTGTCTTCTGCCGAGCGCAACTACGCTCAGATAGACAGGGAGGCTCTGGCTGTTGTTGCTGGAATTAAAAAATTCCACGATTTTCTATATGGCAGGCATTTCACGGTCTTCACTGACCATAAGCCTCTGCTGGGACTGTTTACCACACGTAAGCAGACTCCCCACATCATTTCCCCTAGAATGCTTAGGTGGTCTATTTTTTTGTCTGCATATGATTTTTCATTACTCCACAAGCCTGGGAAAGAAATGGGCCATGCTGATGGCCTCAGTAGGTTGCCTCTGCCAGTAGTAGAAGCTGACCCCGCGCCAGCTGTCAACATTCTATCAATCCAAGCCTTGCCCGAGCTCCCTCTTAGTGCCAGGGATGTTACCGCTGAAACGGGTACAGATCACACACTTTCACGTGTCCGCTCCTGGGTCCTGTCCGGGTGGCCTGAGCACTGCCCTAGTCCTGAGTTTCAGAGTTTCTGGTCCAAAAGAAACGAACTGTCCCTTTCTCAGGGTTGTCTGCTTTGGGGAAACAGAGTTGTCATTCCCACCTCAATGAGGACTAGGGTCTTAGAATCCCTCCACGAGGGTCATCCTGGCATTGTTCGTATGAAGGCTCTTGCACGAAGCCACTTGTGGTGGCCTGGTTTAGATAAAGATATTGAAGCTAAGGTACACGCATGCCACCTGTGCCAACGATCTCGCCCAGAGATGCCCCAAGCTCC
Organism: Crotalus tigris; assembly: GCF_016545835.1. Classification (NCBI taxonomy): domain Eukaryota; kingdom Metazoa; phylum Chordata; class Lepidosauria; order Squamata; family Viperidae; genus Crotalus; species Crotalus tigris. The sequence continues at coordinate 268,453 of NW_024097127.1, forward strand.
TGTGCATAGATGGGAGGAAACACAGTCCCCATGGTCTAGGGTGCACATTGACTACGCTGGGCCCTTTCAGGGCCAGTTCTTCTTGGTCCTTGTTGACAGCCATTCAAAATGGCTTGAGGTTGTGCCTGTCTCATCCACCACCACTGCAAAGACTATTCAGGTACTGAGGGGGATTTTTGCTGCACACGGGCTGCCAGATGTCATTGTGTCCGACAACGGCCCTCAATTCACCTCCTCCGAATTCCAAGCTTTCTTACAGGCAAACCTGATTCGTCATGCCACGTCTGCGCCTTTTCACCCGTCCACCAACGGTATGGCTGAACGCATGGTGCGCATCGCAAAGGACGCCTTGAAGAGACTCACCTACGGGGACTGGCATCACAGGTTGGCTGACTTTCTCCTTTCTTATCGCACCACACCGTCCACTTCTACAGGGAGAAGTCCAGCTGAACTTCGTTGGGGGCGCCAACTTACTACTAGACTTGACCGGTTGCATCCGGACAGACTGCCTTCATCTACCTCAAATCCTAGGGCACCTAGACAACTACTTGTGGGTGCCCCGGTTTGGGCTCGCAATTACGGGCCTGGTCATACATGGGTCCCCGCTTCTGTGTCCAGGATCACAGGTCCTCTCTCCTACGAGGTTGCCCTGGACAACGGTCGTGTCCTGCGTCGGCACATCGACCAACTTCGCTCTAGGCGAGACTTTTCTGCTGAGACTCCTGGGTCTTTTCCAGGGGGGGAGGGGGACCCTTTGGAGCAAAGGGAAGGGCACGAGCTGCTGCCCATCTCCACTGAGGGAGCCACAAACGGCCCATCCCAGGGTTCCGCGAGAGCTCCGAACAGGAATTCCATGAGCTTACCTAACTACCAGGCATCCACGCCTACTCCAGCCAGGGAGTCACCCCGGGGGCATACTCACTTTCCACACACGTCACACAGCACTCCAGTCACGGAGGATACCCGGGGGCATCCCAACAAATCATTCCCCGCAAGAGAACTGGCACACAATTCCCAAGGTTGGCCTGACCTTACCCCAAATCCTACATGGGGTCAAACATACACAGAGTTAGTCGAGGAACCAAGTCCCGACTACAACAACCCTAGCACAAATCAGGGAACACCTGAGTTTTGGGAAAGTACTGAAACCCACACGAGCCCGAACACAGAATGGGGTTCAGGGAATGGACAGCCTCCTGACAGGTCTTGGACTGACCTAGGAGGTTCTACAGAGACGCCCAGCAGCGGCTATCACTTCAAGGGGCCCAGGGTCTACAGCTAGGTAGGTCAACCAGGTCACAAAGTAACAGAAGCCCTGGCCTGACGAGCCCGGTGGGCAAGCAAGCAGGCCAGGCATCGGGGCACAGTCCTTGGAAGACACCAGGACACAATAGAGAGAACAGGCTCACGCCTCCCTCCAGTCAGGGGACTTATGCCAGTAACCCAGAGCTAAGAAGGTCACAGAGAGCAAAGAAATCTCCCAAGTACCTAGAAGACTACATAACATTGCTGGCAAGGCAAAGGCCAGTAAACAGTGGGAGCACTGGGGAGCAAAATGTCATATAAAATAAATGTTGTATGTTGGTAGTAGTTTTAGCCCGGGGGAAAGGGGTGTTATGTCCCGAGCCTTTGCAAACGGCTCGGGCGTTTGCAGGCAGTCCCGGGCAGGTGCAAAGCTGCCCGGGACCAGACAGGCTGTCGCCAGCGCCGTGCGCATGCGCGGGTGCTGGCGCGGGAAAAGTAACCCATTTACCCGGGAGTTGCCTATATAAGAGGCTGCGAGGCGTTTGGGCGAAGCTGAAGCCATCTTCCTGTAAGCTGAACGCTGAATAAAAGAAACTGAGAACTCCAGCTGCTTCTCGTGTCTGTTTTCCCGCCAAGGACGCAACAGTATCCAAAGCAGAACATCCAGATTCAGTCACAGTATAGTATTAACCTTGTGAACTCTAAAGCTTCCTCCTTCTGTTATGTATTCAAGATGGACAGTGATTAATATTTATATGTTACTTATATGTAAGGATGTAGCTCTATACATATGTCTTATGTAGTATGTTTAAATATGTGTTATGTATGTGTACACTTTGAGAGCAAGCAACTAAATTTCATTTTTAATGTGTGCCATTGTGCCCACAGTAAAAAATGACAATAAAGATTATCTATCTAAGTGAAATCATAACTGTATGCCCAATTCAGCTATCCAGGTGTTCGCCTCTGGCAGATTTTCTAGAGAACCAGAGAATCTACGTCATGGGCAATCTTGCACAACATGTTTAATAGTTTGTATATCAGCACCATAATCACAGCAAGGTGAATCTTTCCATCCCCACTGACAACAGGACACTATAACATTTAATTCTGTTCAATTTTGTCCAGACAGAGTGAGGCACGTAGAGGGATCACTAAGGACCAGGCCTCTAGAAGGTATCTTGGACCATTTCTCTTTCCAGGCATTCTCAGGGTTAAACTGGGTAAATGTTAAATGAATAGCTATAATAGGAAGCATTTAAAGATAAAAATAACAAAGTGAAATATGTTATTTCCAATAAGTTATCAACCCATGCATCCAAAACACCTTGCTCTAGTGAAACATATGTGAAATGGTAAAAGGACGTGATGACAATATTAATATAAAAGAAGAAACTTGCTTATCAGCTAAGATATTCTTTAGGGACAGCATCTTGTTCCAACTGTAGTTAACCAGTTGCTTTTCTGTTTATAACTTGCATGTCTTTATTGCTTTATAGCTTTGTGGGGGTTTTCTTCTTATTTTGATGTATTGTTAGTTTTTTACACTGTACATTGCCCAGAGTCATCTTGCTTGATTTGGGGCAGCCTTATAAATAAAGGGTAGGCTTAAACAACAGGAAAAAAAATTCACACCTGAAATTGGAAAAAAAAAAAAAGCCATAATAGGGGCAATACCATTTAGCAGATTTTTAGTGTCAAGCCTGGTTAGCATTTCAGTGGTGGATGACCAGGGAACATTAAGAACTTAAGCCAGATTTAAAAAATTGAAAATACACCCCAGAAGAAGGAAATAGCAAAGTACTACCATTCTGTTCCCACTTCTACAACCACCATAGGATTTCTGAGAATGTAATGTAATCTGAAATCTGACCAGGTAATGTCCAATTTACTCATTCACAGTCTCCTCTACATATTTTATTTTAAAAGAATGATGAAATTGAAGCTCAGTTTCAGAAAATCTTTTTCCTCTCATCTTTTCATTTTGTTGCTTGATATTCAAAACTGGATTACTACTTTGAGACTTGAGTTAAGAAAAATGTGGAGTTGAACCAGATTTTTAACCTAAGCATAACATTTCAGTGATGTATAAAGACAAGTTTCTTATTAAGATAATAGTTGAGGTGTGAGTGAAGACACAGTTATTATTTATTGTAATTTAAGAATATTGAAAATACGCAGATACTACCTTCTATTTCACAATACATTCTAATATGCATATAAATTCTATATCATAGATTAAAAATAGCCTCAATTGTTTTTTTTAAAAAAGGAAAGTTCTAAAACCTTGGCTTTTCTAGCAGGTTAGGGACAGGAAACTTCATGAAATAACATTTGATTTTGATATTTTAACTTTTTTTTGTATTTCCTAATGCACCATTTTATTTCTTTGTTATTCTCCTTTCCTTCTTATTTGTCTAAAATGTGTTCTAAACTTTTTTTTAATGGTACCTGGAGTTACTTTTGTGTTTAGGATATTATAAATCCAATAACTAATTAATTAACTTTACTTACTAAAAAAAAGCACATTTCTGCTTCCAGTGCAATCTTGGAATATTTTAGGCTACTATTGGAAGCAAATCCCAACCAATTAAATGTGGCTAACATTTTGTTAAATATATAAAAACGTAAGTCTGCTTTACATTAAAAAGTTGGGGTTTTTTTCTTACTTTAGTCTAATTAACTACATTGAAGATAGGATAAAACATAACAAACATTTCAGGTACCAGATGCCATCATGTCCTCTTGTTATGGTCGAATGCTACTCTTACATGTTTTTATCCAAATTAAAACTGCCAACATTTGCCAAAATTATAAAATCTCATGAGATTTTATTAATTTCACTCCTGAATATTCCACACACCATTCTCATACTTAGATTGACGTCATTGTAGTATGGATGACAATATTGGCTTTGCGATTCCAAAATGGTTACATGGATACATCTAACATCTCTCTCTCTCTCTCTCTCTCTCTCTCCAACATGTTGAAAACTTTGAAACTAAAGCAAGAAGTGCTGTATCAGTCAGAGAAGGACAAGGAATCATTCTATTCTGTGCATCTACATCACACTATGGAGGTAATATAAGGCATTTTGCATTACATTCTTTGGCATTTGCCAGCATGAAGAATAGATGTGTAGAAAGTCCTATGGATTTTTATGTGTATAAGATTTGGGACAAAAATCTAATTTAGTGCTTGAATGTGTCTCCTATGATTTATGACAGCAATGGCTGGGTCTGTTCTTTTCATCCCCCCCCCAGTGGTTTATAATGAAATTTGTAAATTTGAGTAAGGTTTTTTTTTTTTTTTTGTATTATTTTTAAAACAAGCACTGAACAACATTTTCATCTTTCTGAACCAGTCAAATTCAGTAAGTATGGTCATTTCCACATTGTGAAGATGCACTGCATTTTTTTTGTCCTGTTTATAAAGTATTTTAATCAAGCATTTGTGAAAGCATAAATTGTGTTTTACTTGTGTTTGGAATTACAAATAATTCTCTCCAGTTCTTGATTTATGATGGGATATAAGAAGATACTGTTTTCTTTGCCTTCTGATCCATCCTATCCACTATGCTGAGTAATGATAACTTACAACTATTTAGAGCAAGCTGCATACAGATGCAATAATCAAAACTGCAGTAGAGACTTTCAGCAGCTTATCATGGCCTTGGATGCACTGAATAAGAAACAGAACATAGAATTTTGTGACAGCCTATTGTGATCTACGTACATATCATCACTGGACTTATACTATGATGGATTATACTTCTAATGTATAATTATCAAATAACAAATTAAAAAAATGATCTGTTTCCATCTTCTTTTACTGCTCCACCGCAAGCAATTTTTCATAATTCTAACTGAACTGCATCACTGATGCTTTCTAATTAATACGACATTTTGTTTTCATACTGAATTGAAGTTTCTTTACTAAGGTAAATTATTCATTACATTTGGTAAATATGGGCTATTTGAAATATGGCTTCCAAAAATAGGAAGACTAAACCTCTCTGCATTTGGTTCTAAAAAGATAAACTATTTTGAAATCTTGGTTCAAATAAAAGAAAGAAAGAAAGAAAGAAAGAAAGAAAGAAAGAAAGAAAGAAAGAAAGAAAGAAAGAAAGAAAGAAGGGGAGGGAGGGAGGGAGGGAGGAGGGGAGGGGAGGAGAGGAAAAGTCCAAAGCTCCCCAAATCTCAATCTGCCTTTAATATCACAAATACAGATATAAGCCAAATGAATACTTAAAAAATGAGTTAATAAGTAGCATACATCTGAATATATAAATAAGATTACTGGTTGTTTTTGTTTTTTTTTTCCTTTTGGAAAATGAGTCTTTTATCTATGGAAACTTGTGGAGACCAGTATACTCTGTCAGTTTCAAAAAAAAAAAAAAAAAAAAAATCTATAAATCAGCTTCATGCTCTTTATTTTTTAAAATTAATGTTATTAAAATTTATAAAGATAAAAAATAATACAAAGTAAAGAAAAGAAAAATATAAAGAAAAGAAAAAGAGAAAAGAAGAATAAGATATATCCCTCCAGACAAGCATTAACAATTGAATAACTTAACACCTTCTCTAATACTTCAATTTAAAAAAAGATTTCTTACCTGAATTTTGTGCCTTAGTTAAAAAAACAACAACAATCCAACAATCTGAGTTCTGAGTGTGCAGATGCTACTTGTATCTATGTTATGTCCTATAAAGATCTTATTTTGTCATCCATGGTCACAACTTCTTTTTTTGTGTTTCCTTGGATTCAGTTCTGAGGTTTTGATCCCTCCCTTTCTCCTAGCTTTTCTCCTAGATGAGGGGATCAGATTATTCTCTGAAGCACAACAGGGCAAGACAAGAAAGAACGGATGGAAACTAATCAAGGAGAGAAGCAACCTAAAACTAAGGAGAAATTTCCTGACAGTTAGAACAATTAACCAATGAAATAACTTGCCTTCAGAGGTTGTGGATGCTCCAGCACTGAAGGTTTTCAAAAAGAGACTGGACAACCATTTGTCTGAAATGGACTCCTGCTTGACTAGAAGACCTCCAGAGTCCCTTCCAACCCCATTAGTCTATGTTCTATGTTCTAGTTTAATACCCCCTTGATGAGAATGAAAAGGTACCTGACAAATTTTTCCCATTTTTTAAAAGATATATTGCTTTTCTTAACTAAGTGTCCTTTGTGAAGATAGCATAGGTTCCAAATCCTTCACAATAATGCCATTTGCTTAATAGGTTTTGATCTCTGAGATCCTGAATTCTCTTCTTCTGCAATAAAGTTTCAGCTGAAAGCACTCATTAAAAAAAAATGCTACCTTTGCTCTCAATTGCTTTACTATCCTGCTTAATGTCAAATAGGCTACAGAGATTCTTTGAAGGCCTCATTTGGCCATGTTGTTGTTGGATATCTTATCTGACCAATCTTCACATGGCTCAAGAGGAAAAAATAATTTTCCATAGAGTTGAATATTCTTTGTAACATAACATGTCACATAAAGTGCTGCAAGATAAGTGGTTCTGGAAAATGCAGTTAGTCTTTGCCTTATGACCACAATTGAGCCCAATTCTGTTGCTAAGTGAGACATTTGTTAAGTAAGCTTTGTGCTGTTTTACGACCTTTCTTGTTACAGTTGTTAAATGAATCACTGCAGTTGTTAAGTTAGTAACACAGTTATTACGTGAATCTGGCTTCCTCATTGACTTTGCTTGTCAGAAGGTTGCAAAAGGTGATCACATAACCCTAGGATCCTGCATCCATCCTAAATATAAATCAGTTGCCAAGCGTCTGAATTTCAATCACGTGACCCTGGGGATGCTGCAATGATCATACAAGTGCTTAAGTCACTTTTTTCAATATCATTGTAACTTTGAATAGTCACTAAATGAACTGTTGTAAGCTGAAGGCTATCTGTAACACACCTCACAAAGTCATACTGGGTCTGCACACATTAACCAGCAGTCTTGATTAATTATGACTCACATACTATTACAATATGTTTCTTCTTTCTCTGGATTCATTGAGCTATGCAGTGTAATGCAGAAGGGTTACTAATTGTTTTTCAGGCCATGGTACCTGTTAATTTAAAAAAGGAAAAGGCAAACTATAGTGCTAGAAAAATTGCTGCATTCAAGTGAACCAACCGTCCCCTTTTTTTTGTCCTTAGTCTCTGAGGAATCATTGAGGTTTGGTTATGCTCAGTTTGAAAAACCTAAATGTCTATGGAGATTCTCAGTCATCCAGGTCATGGTTGTCCCAAAGTTGCTTTTTCATGAGGCAACTGGTCTTCCTTTTTTCTCTTTGAAATCCTTCCATTCCCCATCAGTCAGAACTGAAGAAGCTTCTTGGATGGAAAGTGAAACATCTTCAAAAAAAGAAGTCCAGTTGCCTCGTAAAAAAGCACCTTTGGAACAATTTGAAAAACCTAGTTGAAAGGTAGTAACTGACTGTATTCCAAAGGGATAAAAATATGATACCAGTTCCTAAAATCTACTTGTATAGAGTGCTTCCTCTCTTCTTGGCTTTTATTTTGCTTTGCTTTTGATACATAGTCTTCCATGTATTGGGGTTTCTTCTCCCCTGTTCTTTGGTGTTTTCATCCTTTCTCTTCCCATACTGGAGAGATTCACTGATATATTTCATTGTAGCAACTCTCTCAAGTGGTCTAGTAGTAAGACATGAGGCTACAAAGCAGAAGACTGTGAGTTCTACTCTCCCCATTGGCATAAAAGCCAGTTGGGTGATTTTGGGCCAATCACTTTCTCTCAGCCCAACTCACTATAAAGAGTTGTTGTTTTTGTTGTTATTGTGGGAAAATAGGAGGAGGTATGTTTGCTGCCTTGAGTTATTTATAAAAATTATATGCACTTTATCCCCAAGAAAGAAATGAGTTTGTACTTGCAATAGGAATAGTTTAGGTCCTTTTCAACTGCATACACTTTGCAAGTCACAGTGATGCTTCTTTCACCGTCCAAATTACCTGAAGCTTTGTTTACAATGTCCCCTAACTAAACTTCCATGCAAATCTTCCTTGTTTACTTGCAATAGTCTTTGGTACCCATAAACTGGTTCTCTGAGTCAGCATTAACTTGGACTGAAAGAAGGTGGAGAAGAAAAAGTGCCTGCCCATTTATCCTCTGTTTGCTCCAGTGAGTTTGGTTCTGGTGAAACTGAGTATCTTAGGGCCCCCATGTGTGTCTCAACTAGGTTAGCAAGAGCAATCTTATATAGTGGGTAATCATCCAGGAAACAAATCAATATCACTCAGGAAACTATCAAATATTAACAGTCATAGAATCATCAAGAATCAGACATGATTGAATGGATAGCATCATCAACAGAAGCAGTGAATGTCAGTTTTTCCCCCTTTTGTTTCTCCATCATGTCTGCCTTTTCCAATTCCCTTGCCAAATTCTTATTTGCTCTTCCTGGTTGTTTGCTCAGTTCTCTGCTTGAGCTTTAGAGAAGCCATGTTTTGAATGTCAGGCATATCTCTCTGCCAAAATATTGCAGTTATGATTTCACAAACATTGCAAAATGTGGATTAACTGTATTATGCAAGGAGAGAGAAAGAGAGAGATGTTGCCATGGTTCCAACAGATGAAACTCTTCAAAAGAACTTTGAGGCATTGTTTACCTTAAAGAATGTTTTATTCGAGAAACAAATTATCGGCACGCCATAGTCGAAACCTAAAACTAAATCCCCTCCCCTGGATACAAGTATCAAAGCACAATTCCCTCCAATAAACAGTCATAAATCACATTCCCCAATTAGCTTGAAGCATGGGCTTTCTCCCCAGCTCTCCAGCCCGCCAAAACTCTGTCAACTCTGGGCCCAATGACCTTGGATTCCCACTGCTGACTTATTATTGTTATGACTAGCTGGACTCTCATCCACATCCCCCCTCCCAGCATCAACTAACTATAAAAGCAATAGAGAAAAATGGCTGCATTTCCATCTGTTGTCAAAGCAAGAACATCCGATGTTAGCAACATTTTCAAAAGGAAAACATCTTTGATAGATCCCATGTGACTTGATGTTTCTAATTATAGTCACATAATATAGGAAGTCAGCATAAAGTTCCTCGTACTGCTGTTTACAGAGTCATAAGCATCCCATGGGTTTTGTAACTGAAAACATAAATAATATTTGTAAAATGGCATAGAGGATGGGAAGAAATTTCAGGGTACAGAAAAAAGCAACATTTGGAAATGAATTTGTTGGCAGAAAGTTTTAACCTCATGAATTATACATTTAATTAAGAAATGCTAAAGTGCTAAATTTCAAAACTTCTGATTTACTGTGCTTTATTTGAAAAAAAAAATATTAATTTCCATGCCATTCTTGCCACTGCTGGAGCATGATAGAGAGAGCTCCACCATCAGCTGTCAAATTCCAGGCAGCCATAAACAAAATTGTGACAGAAGGTGAGAAGCCACAAAACAGAAAGGCATCAAATCACACAGATTAGAGCAGCAGGGAAATCAGGAAGTGGATGAAGTACCAGCACTGACAGGAAATGGCTGTGTTGGGTGGAAAGGGGAGAGACCCAGAAAAAAAAGTTAGCATAAAGGTTAGTTAGTTGTCAAAACATCAGAATGTCAAAGTGCATAATTCCCTTCCTTCCCCCCCCCAAAAAATTCTGGGATCCATTCTAAAAGAAACAGTGAACGGAATAGATGTCAATTCAATGGCTACTTTTGTAGCTCATATCTATCAATGCTGGTTTAATGTCCTTCTGATAAAATACTAATATGGTGATATGTTAACTCTAAACAGCATGGGAGAACTCAAGGAATCACTGATAAGGCTTAGGAACAAAGTACAGTGAGTCAGGGATTGCCGATATTGGGCCATGGACTGGTAACACTGCCACTGACAACAATGCCAGTCTGTGGAACCAGAAAGATTGGAAACCACTGTAGTGAGTCCCTCAGCAGTGAGATGGGTGTCATATAAATAAATAGTAAGTAAATCCTACTTAAAATACCTACATATATGCATTTGGAAGCAAAACATGTCCCCCCCCCAAAATAATGTCTTGTTCTGACAATGTCAGTATCCATAGGAAATCTATTAACATAACAAAAAGTGGCTTTAGACATAGCATTAAAGGTGCATTAATTTTTGCATGTACAAAGAATCATGATGAGACAGAGAGTTCTTGCTCATGTTGAAGTCAACACATATACTCTTCTAACTGCAGATGTCTACTGTACATATATGGAACTGTCTTGTGCAGAAGGATTTCATCTGAGTGGTGAGGTTTATTAGGACTGTCCATGTTTGTCCTTTCTCCATTGCACCTATTGTGCCAATGTCTTCTTTTCTACTCTGTTCCTATGGATTCATTGCAGTCCCAGCAAAGTGAAACACACTTAAGTCATTCTTAACTATACTGGTTTTAAAGTAAGATTTTCACATATTCTGAAATTATTCAAGGGTAGCCTCAAGGCCAGTGGTGGCAAACCTATGGCACGGGTGCCAGAGGCAGCACTCAGAGCCCTCTCTGTGGGCATGTGCGCCATTGCCCCAGTCTTAGGCCTTCAGCTGGGTTTTATAAAACCTTTTCACTTTAGGCCTCCGACGACGTATACAAAAAAAAAGGTTCAATCAATCAGTCAATTTCAACTTCTTGTGGGGAAAAAAAGATCTTGCAAAGTTGGAATTGATTGATTGAACTTTTTAGTCCCACCCAATCTGCCATTACCACCGCAGCCACACCCACCCAATGGGCCACACACCCCAAATTGGCCACACCCACCCGGCACCCAACAATGCATAAGTGGGTTTTGGGTTGCAGTTTGGGCACTCGGTCTCTAAAAGGTTCGCCATCACTGCTCAAGGCACTTAAACTCATTTGGGCTTCCCCTCCCCATTAGAGGGAAAATGGCTTTCTGTGATGACTTGAAACAAAGGTAAGAGAGGAAGGAAAGGATCAGCCATGGGGACAGCCCATTTTATACCAATATAATGACTAAGCAGTAGAGAAGAGGCAAAATATGATACTCTCTTTTTGCTGAATATTTGGATAGAGCTACCAAAGGACTGGAGGATAAAGGACTTTGACAGAGATCGAGATCATTTAGACAATGCATCCACTATGGATTAGAAATACATTTTTAATTTTAAAGATAGAAAGTTTTGAAGATAATTGGAATTTCTTTTCAGTATTAATGAATCAATCAATAAATAAACTTCATTAGGATCATTGACCAATAAAAAAGAAGACACTTTTGAGAAAGTAAATAAAAATGGTAATAAAACTAATTATGAAATGAATCTGATTTATGTATTACATAAAAATACATAGTAAAGCAAAACTGCTGTATTTAGAGAAATAAATCACATTAGTTAGAGAATAAAAATTGTAAATAGAATGAATATGGGTGATCTGGGAATCTGAGATGGAGAGTTATTATCTGGAACAGGACATCTTTATAATAAAGGCAATAAAACCAAACATGTCTTCATGTTTCAATAATTTCTTCACCACACAGGCAAATTTGTTTGAACTGAATATTTCCCTTCAAGAGCAGTTTTTGGAAATGCATTAAATCTTGCCAAAAGTAGGACTTTTCTGAATTTAGAAACTGTACATTGGCTTAACTATTTTCCAGGCTTGAAAAACAGGAAAGCAGCTAGCCACCAACCCATGTTTAGACATAGTAGCCAGATCTAATCAGCTCTCCTGATCCATGGAATGCTGTTTAAGGGCTGCCAGGGGATACCCATTTTCCATCATCAGAATGGGAATGCATCAAGTGAGAAATCATAGTGTTTTGGTTTCCTTTGTGAAATCTTACTCCAGGACAAAACAAAATAATCAGTTAAAATCAGGGAACAAATCCAATGGGAAAATTAGAAGCTTTAGCCAGTACAAGAAAATGCATGCCCAACTATGACTCATCGTTTTAGTCATGCTGGCATTAAGTATCAATCATGCACACTGTTTTCTGCATGAAGTTTTTACTGCCGCTCCTCACACCAAAGCTCTTGCTGATTAACATGGAAAACATACTTGGTATCTCTCCTCACTTACATAACACAAATTGTCTATCTCCCCACTGCTCCACCTTACTATGCAGTCTGGATTTTGTTTTGTTTTGTTTTGTTGTGTCTTTCAGTCAATCTTCACTTCTGGCCATCAAATGAAGAAGTTTCCTTGCAAGAATTTTGAAAGTGGTTTTCCATTGCCTTTTTCCTTGGGTTGATAGGGAAGAAGTTGCCCAAAATCACCTACAGTAGATGGATTTTGTGTCTAAGACAGGAATAGAACTCATGGTCCTTTCAGCTTCAAGTCCAGTGACATTATATGAAACTGGTTCTTCTCATGCTGCCTTCAGTTAATCTCTAACCTACACCTGAGGCAGTTTCAAGTCACTTTTGACTTTAAAATGAACTTTTTTTTTTAACCAAGCAACAAGCCACAACAGTCTTTCTCTGGGTGCCACCTTCATATTGACCAATATTTGGTCAATATTACATTAAGGTGATCTCTCAGTGCTGGGGTCAGACCAGCACTTATTGGCCACTGTAGGCTGGTGCAAATATACCACCCCTGCTCTGTAGATTGTGTTCTATCCACCAGAGCCATTCTTCTTGGGCAGTGGGAGAGTCCATCTCTGAAACCAGGGTTTTCTCATATATATCAAATCTGTAAGCCCAAACAGCTACTAAGTGAGAGGCTATGGGTGAAATTTGGACAGAAAAGGCTGGTATTCTTTATGTCTTTTCTTGGTTCAATCTCCTTCTATGATTGTCGGTTGTTGCTTGAACATGGGTTTACTGCTTTTCCCAAGACTATAAACCCATGTTTAAAAACAACCTGACTAAATAGCTGTCAGGCATAGATGGGTTGTGAAGTGGAAGGCTGTGGGAAATTCTAAAGGCTGTGTAAGCAATGAGTTGTCCAGAAATTTGTTTATTCCATCCTAAGCATGGAAAGTCAGTGGGTGACTTTGGGCTAGTTGAGTTATTACCAGTACAAGCTTGTATTTATAGGAAAATTGAAGGAATGGAGCTATGTGCAATTCTTTGAGCTGTTAGAGAAAAGGCAGGATACAAATCAATTAAACAAATATACTGGTTGAGTTTTAAGGGTTTGCTTTGCTTACAACTTTTTCTGATTTCTTCATCCCAGTCAAGAGTGAGAAAGATTGCTGTCTTCAGATGTCACATTTTTATCTTTGTATCATTAAAATAAATCACTCCTGGCTTTCCAAAGACAAAATTTAAAATAAATTAATAGAGTCAGGTCAAGACAAGCTTGCTTCTCCTTAAACCTAATTCTAAACTAATTATTATTTATAATTATCAATGAACTTTGGAAAGCATGTCAATCTGTCTTATATTATCATATTATTTTGATGATCCCAGGATCTTGTCTAAACAAGGAATTGATGAAGTAAAGCAGTAAAGATCAAAACACAGATCTTTCTTTTTGTCTGCTGTCAGTCTGATCCCAACACTGGTACATAGAACTGAGCCTGTTACTGTACACTGAATCACATGCAGTCTGAAGTGTGAAAAAGAAGAAGATATTTATGCAGCAATTGCTTTTGAGCTGACAGCAAGTATTGTGATCTATGGTGGCTGAAAGGTTACAAGTTGAATTCCAAAGAATCAAAATCTCTGTGATTTAGCACAGTGATCCCCAACCTTTCTGGCTTTATGGACCAGTGGGGGAGGGAGTAAGAGGGAATGATTACGTGCAAGCAGCAGCAGAACATGAGCAGCTCCATTTGCATTAGCGATGGGTACACGCACCTGCCATTCGTAGAAATGGACTTGCATGTATGCATGTGCTTGTGCCCTGCTTGAGCAAGTGGGGCTGCATGCACAAGCGCACTCACCCACCACTTCTGTGGCCCAGTTCTGAATGGGCCAAGGCTTGGTGGTGGACCAAGACCCAGGAGTTCGGAACCTCTGATTTAACACTTTAACAGTACTCAATCTATTTGTTCATTCTAATCCCTTCTTATCATAACTGACAAAATGATAGTTTTAAAATGATAGTTTTGTATTTTATATTATATTTGGTATATTGATTTTTTAAATAGGTACTGTTCTGTTGTAGTCACACTAGGATAAAAAATGAAGGAAAAGGGTGTCTGTATTAGAAACAAAGAACAAAAACACAAGAAACATTATATTCAATATTTTTTGATATGCATTATTTCATTTAATCAAAATAAAAACAAAGGTAGTCAATTAATTAAAAATATTTCATATTCTAAACATGTTAACTTTCCCAATTTTGTTAGGAAAATATATGCAATAAGCATTTGATATTTTTCAGAGTTATCATTTGCTTTGATTTTCAACAATAATCCCTTATATGTTCAGGAAGGTGGTCATCGGTTTGTCTCTCAAGGGACAGGAAATCTATACATTGCCAAAGTGGAAGCTTCTGATGTGGGCATCTATATTTGTGTTGTATAAAATAGAGAAATAAAGCAAAGTATTCAGGGGCCACGCACACCACTTGTTCTTCGGAGTGATGGTAAGGATTTTTTTTTAATATATTCCTAATATATTTACATTCATTCTGAAATGGAACTCAATCTCTGCAGAAAAGTAGATAGATTTGCATTAACAATTTAATTTAAGGATACTTTGGTCAGGCATGAAGAATTCAACTACATCCTAAATTCCAATTAAGCTGATTTATTGCTCATGTCTATACATAAGAATCTAGTTAACTAAGGGTTAGCTTTAAATTGGCACTAGATAGAGTTAATGGAATTCAAGAGGAGTTGAAGTTAAACCATTTGTGGGAATGTAATGACTGCAGTTTGATTCCTCTCTTGACTCTGTCCCAGGCTCTGCCTCTCCTTCTCCTGCATCTTTAAGTTTTTGTGTCATATCTGTTTTTTGTTGATAAAAATGAAGGAATTGAGTGAATGTGTAAAGGAGGATATCGTCACCCCTTCAAGATAATCTAGATAAGAAGCACAAGCCATGAGTACTAAACCTACTTTTATTGTAAGGTTATAGTAACAGAATCTTGCAAGTCTGAAAGCACATCTCTCCCCTCTACACCCTTACTTTTACTTTCTAAAAAACCTGACATGGTGCCTTCTGAGATGATTTCCATAACTTCTTTTCTTCTCTGTGTTGAGATACCTTTTGTATGAAAGTTGTCAAGGTTGCAGTTCTTCCTCTTGTCTCCCAAGGTTATTCTCACCTCTCATTACAGATATATGACTAGTAGATGAAAATACTTCACAACTTGCTTCAAATTGTATGGTGTCATTTATTCTTCCAAATAAATACATAAATTTGTTGGGAAAAGATGTCAAAAACCCTCTGTTAGAGAGTTAGACTGTCAAGTGATCCAAATTAATGGAGGTTTGACTGGATCACTCCATTGATTTTCCTGTTTCAAAAAAATATGGGCAATGAAGCTACATCACTCTGCTTTATTTTGCTTGCTTCCCCTCTTCTGATGTCTACTCCAGAAATTTAATTAGCCTCCAGTAATTCCAATAAGCTATGCAGAATCTGCCTGTTAGAACTACTGGTCAAAGCTTCAGGTTTTGTCAAATGACTACTGAGGTAAATCCCTTTGCTTTGATAAGGAATATTGTATTGCCTCTGTGATGCAATGTGCCTCATCAAGGAGAATCCCAGTTCATATTTATTAAACTGTTAATCCCTATCTTGAGTGAAAAAAACATTATTGTTGTCGTTGTTGCCTTTACTGCTGCTATTGAAATCCAATTACCCCCCCCCCCCAAAAAAATAGAATAGGTCCTCTGGATAGTTTGCAGTTGATCAAAACAGTGAACAGTAAAACAGTGGAAATGCATACCTAACAGCATAGGATAAGAGAGGGAGACGGAGACAGAGAGAACCCACCATAATGGGCATTTAAAATCAAAACTATATTCTCTCTCTCTCTCTCTCTCTCTCTCTCTCTCTCCCTCTCCCTCTCCCCCTAACCCTCTATTTCAGGTAAAGAGGAAAATCATAGTTTAGGTGAAAGGATCAAAATTAGTACGGTACCATGTTTATCTTAAAGGAGAGACCTCACAAATAAAAGTTCTGTGTTTTCATAAGTCCCAACCTAATGTTACTTGGAGGTGATATCCAGAGTGCCTAGAGAAGTCCAATTGTTAGGAAACATTTTTTTTTTTTGTAGATATTGAGTTATTTCTGTAGATATGGCTACTACTGCATCCCTGAATGGCTATCAATGCCACTGACAAAAGATTAGGGTGATCGTAGATAGCAACCTTGAAACTCTCTTCTGTCATGTTTAAACTGCCATATAAGAAAAAAAGCCACATAACCAAATTCAGAAAAGATTAAACCAAATTTTAATCCCCACTTTAACTGCATTCTTTTAACAATCTTCAAATTCAGATGTAACAAGCACTTGTTGTTCAGATGTAGGATGTTGTTCAGATGTAAGATGCATTCAGATGTAACAAGCACTTGTTCAGATGTAAGAACTAATCCAGCTTAGGCACTGAAGCAAGTAGCCTCGTTTCTGGAAAAAAATACTTTTTAATTAAATGTTCACAATTGAAAATACTGTACATAGTTCAAAAATTCATTAACAAATGAGATTGATTCCTCCAAGCCATGGATCTAAACAGAGTACACTAAATGCTCTGCTGAAATAGCAAAACAAAAATTCAGAGCATGTCATACTCATACTACAAAAATAAAATAACAGAGAACTTGGGATGATTGTGATAGCCAGAATGAGATATGTAATTAAGGAATAATGTGGAATCCTGTAAATTAGACATATTCATATAGCATCTCCAGCCCAAATATTCAATTGTTTGCTTTCCTCCAATATATATTTGTTTTAGGTAATAACAGACAATCTTGTTCCCTAGTGGCCAAATCTTTTGTTTAAGTCAGGGGTCTTCAAACCTGGCCTTTTTATGACTAGTGGACTGGCTGAGGAATTCTGGGAGTTGAAGTCCACAAGTCATAAAAGAGCCAAGTTTGAAGACCCCTGGTTTAAGTAGAGAATCATCAGTACAGTTACGACAGGTACTTATGCATTACCCATTCAACAGTGCCTTTTTCACTCATCCCTCAGTAGACCATTACATGGCCATAGAATTAATGTCTTCTGTGTAGAGTCTCAAGGAGGTTCTCTTTGTTGGCAACCAGATTTTGTATGATGTTCTTATGTAAGGTAATAAAAATGGCAAGGCAAGTAAGGCAGTTGTATTTTCTTTCACAAGAATTCTTTCACCCATGTATTCTGTTTTTCCAAGTCAAGACAAGTGAAATGTTGTGTTACTGCTGCCAACAGCAACATAAAAGAGGGAGTTATCACCTCTTTCATCGGGAAGAATAGATGTATCTTTAACACCAGAAAGGAGAACTGGGACTATGGATATAGCTGTCTTAGGTTAGAGCACGGATCTTCAAACTCAGTCCTTTTATGACTCATGGACTTCAACTCCCAGAATTCCTCAGCCAGGAACACTGGCTAAGGAATTCTAAGAGTTGAAGTCCATGAGTCTTAAAAGGACCGTTTGAAGACCCCTGGCTTAGAGGAAGGGGGAAAACTTGGGATACGTGGCTCTGACTATATGTCTCTTTTTGATGCTTTGTCCAGAACAGTAAAGAAATTCCTATTTGCGCACCTTCATTAGCCCCATTTACTATGACAACCTGTTTTTCCATGAAATGTCTTAGACTACTTTTGGATTGGGTTGGAAACCAAGTGTAAAATTCATTGTAAAAGTGTTAGACACTGGATTGGGGAGTCAATTTGTAAATTTAATTTAATGTAAGCTATTGTAGTTCACGAAAACTCATTTGCTAATAGATGGGGGACAGGTAATAAATTTATTTTACAGCCAGGAGGAGGAAATAAATGTATTAATAGAATTATGATCAGAATGGGTGCTGGGAAGGAATCTAATTATTTTAAAGGTCTATATCTGCATTTGATGGATTACTGTGCATCATTTAATTAGTTAAAATTGACATTAAATATATTTGACTTGGTTGTGTCTAATTTTGGAAATGGCTTTGTCCCTATGGTATCCATTTCATTATGGTGTCGTGACAGTTGCTTAACATTCTAATAATCATAAATAAATTTGTTTCCCTCTTGATAGACTAGCCTGTCTTGTAACTATGACTATATCAGCTTGAATTCATACTGCAAACCAGCTTTCTCCTAACCATTTGCTCTCCAAATCTGTTTCTATTCCAGGCTTATTATGAGAGTTGTTTCACTTCACTTCCCGCAAACACCAATCAGTATATTTAACTCTGACATCTTTCAAAATTAAGAGAGAAAAGCACTAGGCAGAATATTTTGACTGTTTTTTCTATTCTGATTGATTGGCAAGACTTTAAGACTCAACTTATTTAGCTATATATTTATTTTATGAATTGGAACAGAATGTACTGTGTGTTCTGGTAATTTCCAAGGCTTGACCTCATTTTATAATCTGGATCAAGAGGTCAAGGGGAGTTCACTATTGTGAGTTGATTTGTGGAATTCATATTAATCATTGTACTAATGGTGTTCTCCATAGTGCACCCACTCTTGGTTTCATTGGAAGATACTTGTTAGTTTCCATGGGAACAAACAACAAAAGATTGTTGTTGTTTTTTTATGCTGCTATTTTGTATTAATAGTTTTGAAGCACAACTCAACTACAAGCTGTTTTGGTATTTAGCAGGTGTGATGGGGGAATATAAACCAAAAATTGAAGTGCATTTTCCACAGACTATGCAGGCAGCAAAAGGCACATCTATTCGGCTGGAATCTTTTGCCCTTTTCATCTTTTCTTTATTTGGGGGGAGTGGGGTAATAAAGGGAAAGCATTTCTCAAACACTTGACTAAATAGCATGTTGGATTTGATTGCTGATATATGATCACAAAAAATGTTTTATTTAAGATTTTCATATGATTGGACCTTATCAAAGTTGAGTGTAAAAAGTCTTAGAGATGAAATCCATATTCATTCATTTCACATTTTAATACAAATCTGCTCTTCTCAAACTGCTATGCAAACTAAAATGCAATTGACTTTCACAGATTCAACTTCCCCTCTTCCCCCATCCCATTCCAGATAAACAATGTATTATGTTATGTGACTCATTAGGCCTGTATTATTGTTAAAAACTATGAACATTCATCTACGACCTCCACCCAAGGATGTGCAAGTGTTACATAACATCCCCAGATGCATTAGGGAATGTTCACAATGAATGATTATTATAAAAGTTATATTGTAGTAAAAAACCCATATACTAATGTTCATGTAAATATTTCAAAAAATGTAGTGCAAATAACATGAAACAATCTAGTTTACACTTTGCTATTCCTTTTAGTTGCTTTCAGGGTGTATATTTAAGATTAAATTCCAAACAAGTATTTTTATTTAAGGACTGACTATATGGATAGTTTTTTTGATATCCAAGCCTAATGACTTTAAGCACACACACCTTTGCACACACTTCCTAACTATAAGAGGTATTTCAATAAAGCAATAACAGCAGCAGTTAGATACTGCTTCACAGTGCTTTACAGCCCTCTCTAAGCAGTTTACAGAGTCAGCATATTGCCCCAACAATCTGGATACCTCATTTTATTAACTTTGGATGGATGGAAAGCTGAATCAACCTTGAGCTAGTCAGGATCAAACTCCTGGCAGTTGGCAGAGTTAGCTTGCTATACTGCATTTTAATCACTGCACCACCACAGCTATGCAAACATTTACATTTTTCAGAATTCAGTTTATGATTATTTTTTACACTTAAGGGTGTGTAAAATATCTGTATATTTATATAAATAGAGTTCTTTCAAATGATTTATTCCAGGTAAATATAACACGTACGGTATGATTCATCAGATAAAAATATTAAAATTCCTCCTCATATACCTTCTTTTCAACGGTGTATAGATAATTATTTGCTTTACTTAAATACAAATAACAAAATCCTGTTGGAATCAAACAGATACTAAAGTTGATACAGCCCTGTTTCTATGGCATGTGGTCTACAAGTTCTGTAACTTTTTGTAGTGGGAGTAACTATTAAGGGGTCCTTGGTGCTCTCTGAGCTTGATTGTTTTCTTGCAGATATTTCATTATCCAAACTAGATAATATCAACAGTACTAGTAAGGAGTGGGATTTGCTCTTAGTGGCTTGCCCTGGGTGTTCTTTGGTTGGGCTGTTTACTATTGACTTGTTTGGCAATTCCTTGGAGTATTGTTAGTCTGATGTTAATCTTGGAGTTAATCTATACTCATCTGAATGCTGGTGGGAAGGTGTTTTGGTCTTTTTATTTCCTTTTTGGAATCTCCGTACCAGCAATCCTCACCCAGATGAGCATAGATTAACTCCAA
The DNA here is from genome assembly GCF_016545835.1 of Crotalus tigris. Taxonomy (NCBI): domain Eukaryota; kingdom Metazoa; phylum Chordata; class Lepidosauria; order Squamata; family Viperidae; genus Crotalus; species Crotalus tigris. Next base: position 289,043 of record NW_024097127.1, read on the forward strand.
GATTAAATCAGACCAACAATCAAGTAAGCAATACCCCAGTCAAGGAATTGTCAAACAAGCCAATAGTAAACAGCCCAATCTCTAAGAACCTATAAGACCATCCCAGAGCAAGCTGCTAGACTAAAACCAAATCCCACTCCTTATAAGCACTGATAATATTTGAGTAATGAAATGTCTGCAAGAAAACAACCAAGTTCAGGGAGCACCAAGGACTCCTCATTTCAACCCCTACAAATATTCTCTTTTATTAGTAACTATTAAATAAGTTTACATTGATATCATTAGAAGCATAACTAATTTGCTCAGCTTTTCTATAGTAAATCCTCAGCACTGACTTCCACTATATACAGCTTTGAACATAACTTCCCAGTCTTCACCTAATCTACCCATTTAAAAAGAAAAATGGACTCAGTGTCTTTGTTGACTTCTTTCTAAGGAAACAGACCATTTTCTATTTCCTTTTACTTTCCAATTATTATTTAACAGAGTAAACTGATAATATGATTAGATTGGTTGCAGCAATACCTTAAACATAGGAATCCAAATCTGGCACTGAAAAATACCTCTGATCCTATACTGAGACTTAGAACACCCCAATAACAGCATTTAATGAAAAAAAAAAAAAAAAACAGGTACTTTCCTTACAGCTCACTGAAGGAAATTAACATACCTTACCAAACGCCTCCTCTTCTTGAAACTGTGAGCAGTGCCAGCTAGATTCACCAACTAAATTGATTCTCTAATGAAATAAAGAGCTGTAGATTAGCTAGTGACTAGATTTCTATAGTTCTGTAAAGCTCCTATGAGAGGTAGGATATTTTTCCTAGTCATTTAATAGTTGCATGTTCTCAGAGTGGTAGGAAATAACAGAGACAGGTTTACTGACTCAGCCAATAAATCAAGGCTTCTACCCCAAACTCAGGCAACCCTTCCCCCCAGGCCCATAAAATAAACTTGGTGGAGCAGCTATAGGGAGAAATCCCTTATGCTTTACTTTTCAATGCTTTTTTTGCCCAGGTCTTTGGTTTTCTGGTTTGTTTTTCATTTATTTATGTGCTGATTATTGATTGCTAGTTTTTATATGTAATTAGAACTCATATCAATTTTTTTAAAAAAATTCTGCAACAATTCACTTGGTTCCCTTTTATTAAAATTAAAACCCATTATTCACTGTAACTCTGATGTTAGATTTGTGCTAGCACCACACATTGTAAAACTGCCCGAGGTCACTCATTTTGTTTAAAGGAAAAAATAGATATATTTGTTTAAAAGTTTAGTCCCAGAGAAGGGACTTCTCCTCTAAGCTGATTACTTCAAAATGTAAGATAAGTAAATGAGTATCTCTCAAGTCAAATACCACTAGCATAACTTATTTATTTACCTGTGTTGGAACTGTTTCATTTGGGGCAACTGTTATATCCAGACCTATTGAAACTTAGTAATAGGGGTAGTTTCAGGATCAGATTAAACAGACTTACATTACGTGTTTGTAGTATATTTCCCTGCTATAGATATTTTTTCATTTGAGTCATGAGGTGGCTTTGTGGATCTTCTTTTAAAAACATAAGCAAAAACATAAGCAATGTCCTATTCATCTAGTTCAGCAGTCTGATCTCACAATAGCCAACCAGCTGCACAAGGAAGCCCACTAGTTTCCCAACAGGTGATCTTCAGAAGCAATCACATTGCCATCACACTAACTATCATTGATCCCCATCAATCTCTTTCTCTATCTTTGGAGGAAAATAAATCAGCTGGCTGGTGTCAGCATTGTGAGATCTCAATAAACCCCACCTACTTGGTTTTTTTTTGTTGTTGTTGTAAAATGCAGGTGGCAATGATTCAGTACTTTATAAGGTTATATCCAAGTACATCTGGGATCATGGAATGCAGCTGGTGCAAGTTTTTGTTTTTTCAATGATTATTTTTTTAAAAAAATATTTAAAATATTTATATAAGTTAAGCATGACAAACTTATAACCTAAACTAAAACTTGGATAAAGTGCTCCACAAAAATTCAAAGTGTTCCCAAAAATCTTAACTTATGCTTGTTTAGAGGGACAAGTGGCTCACATAGTGGGATATTTGCAATACCAATAAAAGAGAATATATATATATAACTCAGAGTTGAACTGTGGAGTATTAGTAACAACTTGGTTGTTTGCTGGCAGACATTTCATGACCCAGTTAGGTAACATCATCAGTGCTTCTGGGTCCCAGGTTTTCTCCCTGTTACTATATATTAGCTTGCCCTGCCAGTGTTGAATGCTGTTTATCTTTGGAGGTAATATTTGAGGAATGTGGTCATATCATCCTTCAGGCGTCTCTGTTCAAAACTAAATATATAAAAGGTACTTCAATTTCTCTTTACAGCTCATCATCCTTGGTGCCTAGAACTTGACATAAAACCCACATAGAACTACTCTTGTGATATAATAATTGGACTTTTTTGATTCAAGTTTGAAGTGAATCTTCTCATTTTATACTGACATCACATTTCCATTTTTGAAGGAGAGAAAGATTCCAAGAAATCCTTCACTTCTTCTGATCCACATTAGGCTTTGAAATAGTTGCCCTACATGAACCTTTGAACTTTTCCATCTTTGTTTTACCCATTTGTTTTACCCATATTCTCTTTTACAAGGAGTCATATTTATTCCTGTCTGATCTGCAACCAGCAGACTCTAGCCTGCTACTTTCCTCACACCTTATGTATTTGCTTTCTTAACTGCTTTCACCTAAAAGAGAATAGTAAGCATGCCACCAGCTGATGTTTCCTTGGGATTTGCTGTCACATTAACACCACAATTTTTACATGAAAGTCCTACTGCTTTCTTTAGAATATATTTATGTGAGATTGTGTCCATTTTTGGCCAAAGCAGTCAAACTAAAAACATAAAAAGTTGTCCTGCTTAATTATAATACTGTAAATATTGTAATGTAAGTATTCTCTTATGTCAAGGTTTTATGTCTAAAAGCAGCAGCAGTGCCTCTCTGATTTTTTTCATTGTCTCATCTGTTTAACTAGAACTTAATTATCTGAGCTGTAATTTTATCAAGAAACATTCTGTAAAGACCAAATGATATATACTGTAAGACTGACTGAGAGGTGCTCTCTGCCCATGTCTTCATTTCAAGAAAGAGGTTTGTTTTCTTATGGGTGATTTCTTGTGTTGTTTCAGTCAAACAGAAATTAATGCCAAGTTTGTCTCAACTTGACACTTTGAAGAAAATGTTTTTTTTCTTCACTCTTAATTTGGAGACTTATAAATCCAAATGCCTGTTGTCTGTTCTGCAGAATATAAATACAAGTACTAACTCTAGCCCTATGCTTTGATGTTTTCAGGCAAACTAAGATTTATCTTCATGATTCATAAATCATATTTCTGCATGGAGCTCACTTATTTATGGCAAATACAAGAGAACCTTGGCTTAAAGCTCAACACATCTGAGAAAGTGTTGTCTCTTGTAACACAGCACAAAGTTTGCATCTGTCACTTGGGTGCTGTTGCTATGCGATGAGCAACTGCAGGATATATCTCTTTTTAAAGGGAAAAGGTAGCAGCTTGTAGTATAGTTTCTCACATGAGATAATGAGCCTACTACAATTGCATTCATAACTCTATTCAACTCTATCCAAACTCCAAATAAAAATGTTAAACCAGAGGCAGCAGATGACATGTGTTGTGCTATTTCAGAGGTTCAACAGAATGAATGATAGCATCACTATCTTGGCCTGTATTGCTCATATATTATCAGAAAGAAGATCTGTTTGTATATAACAGGACAACTGGGTCATTGATTACAATTCATCTATGTTGTCGGGGTAGATACTTTATTTCTGCTTTAGGACAATTCTGCAATCATTAAATATGATTACTGACCAGACCAAACATGGAGGGGGGGGGATATATTTCTAAAGTCATCTAACTACTAGTGTACTAGCTGAGTAAAATTTATAGAAAAGGAACACAATCACAAACCACAAAAAAAGCCCAATTATCATGTTTGGAAATGCCAAACTCATGAAATGATGCCATTTGTTTCATGGTTAGAATAAAATAATGTGTTTTGTTCCAACCTTAGAACAAAACTTTTCAAATGCACATCTATTGTTTCACAATTTGACCACTCAGAATAGATGTTTTGTTTCTAGATCAAAATATTTCATATTCCAAAGTTCTCTGGGAAATCATGTGAAAACCACTTCCAATGCCAATAGTTGGCTTCCCATAATATGGGAGATGCCCAACCAAAGTTCCCAAATGAGACCTGAGGGCCAGCTGAAAAACCTTTTCAAAATTTCCCATAAAAGGGCAAAATTAAATTAGATTCAATCAACTTTAGCTTTTGGGCTAACTATGCCCAAAAAGCGACTGCACCTTTTCCTAAAATTGTGCAATCTTAAGGTACTTTGTCACTGGAAAATGAATAGCAGAGGGATTCTGCTTTATGCACTCATACCCATTGGACACTGAAGCCACATAATTCCATGATTCTGCTGTACAGGAACTGACAGTTACAGAGTGGTCATTTGTTTGTTCATTCAAAGATAGCTATATTCCACCCTGGTCATCATAACATCAACAAAAGAAAAGCAAAAACCTAATAATAAATAAAGTAGAACAATGTCACAATAATATACACATATACACAAACTATAGACACAATGTACACACACACAATCTCATCTACAGCAATTAATTGAGGTCAATAATGAATTGAAATAAAACTGTCTTGCTAAAATTGAAACAAGCTGGGGCTGCAAATACTTCTGGTAGGAAGGTATTTTTATAAGTATTTATAAGGTGGGGGCTATTTCAGAGAAGGCTTGCTGTCTCACCAGGGGGAGGGAACTTTCAGTAGTCTGTTTTCAGATGATCTGACTACCAGGGGTGTCAAACTGCCAGCCCATGGGCCAGAAGCATCACGTGAAAGCCCCGTCGACCCCATTGCCGGCAATGGCAAAACTGTCCCGATACGTTGCGCGATGTCACGTGACATTGCAAGTTTGACATGTCTAGACTAGACAGACAAATATCATTCTGGTGAGGGATTGCTTGATGTGTTCCTATGCAGAGCTTTAAAGGAAACTTACCTAACCCTTTGACTCATTAGGTTATCGGTGAAATGTTTTCTGATACTTTTGTTGTTTTTTATTATTCTCTGTGATTCACTTTGTTATCATGATTCATCACTTATTGCTTGTATGTACTGTACATTGAAAGCTTGTGCACCCAAGACAAATTCAGAGGAATGCTGTGGACATAATTTACTTGGACTTCAGTAAGGCATTTGATAAAGTAGATCACAACCTACTACTAGACAAGATAGAAAAATGTGGGGTAGAAAGCATCACCACCAGATGGATCCGTAGCTGGCTGACTGGATGTAATCAGCGAGTGATACTCAATGGAACTGCATCTATATGGAGGGAAGTGTGTGGTGGGGTACCCAGGACTATGTTCTGGGCCCAGTGCTCTTCAACATCTTCATCAACAATTTGGATGAGGGGATAGATGGGGAACTTATCAAATTTGCAGATGACACCAAGCTAGCAGGAATAGCCAACACTCCAGAAGACAGGCTTAAGATACAGAAGGATCTGGACAGACTTGAACACTGGGCACTATCTAACAAAATGAAATTCAATGGTGAAAAAAGCAAGGTTCTACATTTAGGCAAGAAAAACCAAATGCACAGGTATAGCATAGGGGGTACCTTGTTCAATAGTAATAACTGTGAGAGGGACCTCTGAGTCCTAGCGGAAAATCACCTAAATATGAACCAGCAGTGTGTGCAGCGGCCAAAAAGGCCAACACAGTGCTAGGCTGCATTAACAGAGGAATATAATCAAGATCACATGAAGTGTTAATAACACTTTACAATGCCTCGGTAAGGCCACACCTGGAATACTGCATACAATTTTGGTCACCGCAATGTAAAAAAGATATTGAGACTCTAGAAAGAGTACAGAGAATAGCAACAAAGATGATTAGGGGAGTGGAGGCTAAAGTATATAAGGAACAGCTGCTGGAATTGGGTATGTCTAGTTTAATGAAGAGAAGGACGAGGGGGGACATGATAGCCGTGTTCCAATATCTCAGGGGCTGCTACAAAGAAGAGGGAGTCAAGCTATTTTCCAAAGTGCCTGAAGACAGGACAAGACGCAATGGGTGGAAACTAATCAAGGAGAGAAGCAACCTAGGACTAAGGAGAAACTTCCTGACAGAACAATTAATCAGTGGAACAACCTGCCTCCAGAAGCGGTGAATGCTCCAATACTGGAAGTTTTTAAGAAGAGACTGGACAGCATTTGTCCTAAATGATATAGGTTTTCCTGCCTGAGCAGGTGGTTGGACTAGATGACCTCCAAGATCCCTTCCAACTTTACTATTATTATTATTATGTATCATCGCACAGTCAGCCAGATGTTCAGACTGGATTTGGCATTTTGTCTACCTATCGAGTCCTTACCATTATTATTATTATTATTATTATTATTATTATTAGTAGTAGTAGTAGTAGTAGTAGTAGTAGTAGTAGTATAATATATAGTTTTGGCTAATAGACAAACAGATAAGCACAAGGAGAATTTTAGTAGTATATAGATAGATGACCAGTACTTTGAATTGGGTTTGGAAGCCTATTGGCAAATAATACAGTGATTTTAATATAAATGTCTTTATATTTATGGGATTGTCCTGTTGTAAACTTGCTGCTTCATTTAGTACCATCTGCAGTTTCTAGGTTGTCTCCCTTTAAAGCGTTTTGTGGTGTTCCAATCAAGTTATGTGAAAAATTCAAATTTATTTTTACAAGATTACATTTAAAAAATTAATCACAATATTATTTTTAATTCCTTATTACTCAGCTGATCAACCGGGGCCGGCAGCGCGATCTAGGAGCCGTGCGCGGACAGCTACCAAACCCATTTGAACCACCTTGTCAAAATGATCTCTCAGCCCTGAAGATGTTGGGGAGTTTTCCCAACGAAAGCTTGGCACCTTTTTAATATAGTGAAATACTTTTAATAAAGTATTTTTACTTTTAACTCTCCCGGTGATCGTGCATCATTTATTCTGTTTATAATTATGCCCAGGAGTCGCATTTTTACCATCATTATTGAATATATAATTGCAAATTTTATGCAAATTTTCATATATATATATATATATATATATATATATATATATATATATATATATATATGAAAATTTGCATAAAATTTGTTCATGAACAAACGAGGTGATACGTCCCGCCTACCAGCCATTTGGAAACCCACCCTTATTGACAAACGACTCCCTAATACAAAAAATGACACCAGACCCACACTCACAAAAACCACACAGGATGTCACCACCACACATCCATGCAAAAAGCAAACCCAAAGCCACACCGATGATGAGGCACGACCACAAACCAGAAGCCAGACCACAGCTGCATCATTAGCCACTTTAAACCCCTCCAATCTATACATGAAGCAAACTGACACCCTCCATGAAGATGAGGCACGACCACGAACGCGAAGCCAAAAAATAGCAAGGCAGCCCACCATCTTAAATCCCCTGCAACTCAGACTAACCTGAGCACAACAAAGCCCCCACCCAAACAGAACACTTCCCCAGCCAATCAGAGCACATTGCCAAGACACTTCCAATTTTACGCGGGAGAAAACCCAAACAACCAAATACCTACATATATATATATATATATATATATATATATGCAGATCTTGGTGTATTTGGGTCTTTTCCCGTGTAAGATTGAGAGTATCTTGGTGACGTTTCAACGAGATCCTTGTCGAAACATCGCCAAGATACTCTCAATCTTACACGGGAGAAAACCCAAACAACCAAATACCTACATATATATATATATATATATATATATATATATGCAGATCTTGGTGTATTTGGGTCTTTTCCCGTGTAAGATTGAGAGTATCTTGGCGATGTTTCGACAAGGATCTCGTTGAAACGTCACCAAGATACTCTCAATCTAAAATGGGAAAAGACCCGAATACACCAAGACCTGCATATCTGTACCCGTGAAAATCTACGAATATATATATATATATATATATATGATATATATATATATATAATATCTATATATAATAATATATATGTTTTCTGAGGTTTTCGCGGGTATTTGTATATAGGTCTTTGGTTGTTCGGGTTTTCTCCCGCGTAAAATTGGAAGTGTCTTGGCAACGTTTCGACGAAGTCACATTCGTCATCTTCAGGCTGGTGTTTTTAGCTTCTTGCTTTGAGCAGCAATGTGTGGTTTTAGCTGTTTCTTCCTTTTAACTGCCAGTGAGGGTATGAACTGATTGGATGGGAGCTTGGCTGTGTTCTGATTGGGTGGAGGTGTGTTCTGAATGGTTAGGGGCTTGGCTGTGCTCTGATTGTCTGGGGGAGTGTTCTGTTTGGTTGTGCTCAGGTTAGTCTGAGTTGCAGAGGGGTTTAAGATTTTGGGGTTAGGGAGTCGTTTGTCAATAAGGGCAGGTTGGTGGTGCATGCACAAACAGAAAAATATCCACCATCCTTAGAAACCCCAAAGATAAAATTGAATTAGAAAATCAAGGAGTATACGAAATCCCATGCACCACTTGTCCCACCACATACATCGGACAAACCAACAGAAGAATAAGTGCACGCATTGAAGAACATAAGAACTCAGTCAAAAAAGAGGAACCAACATCTTCCCTGGTCCAACACCTTAAAGCCACAGGACATGAAATTGACTTTAAAAATACCAGAACCATTGCCAAAAGTGAACATTTTAATAACAGAATAATAAGAGAAGCCATCGAGATAGAAAAACGCCCACACAGCATGAACAAGCGAGATGATACCTCCCGCCTACCAGCCATTTGGAAACCTGCCCTTATTGACAAACGACTCCCTAACCCCCAAATCTTAAACCCCTCTGCAACTCAGACTAACCTGAGCACAACCCAACAGAACACTCCCCCAGCCAATCAGAGCACAGCCAAGCCCCTAACCATTCAGAACACACCTCCACCCAATCAGAACACAGCCAAGCTCCCACCCAATCAGTTCATACCCCCACTGGCAGTTAAAAGGAAGAAACAGCTAAGACCACACATTGCTGCTCAAAGCAGGAAGCTGAAAACACCAGCCTGAAGATGACGAATGGGACTTCGTCGAAACGTCGCCAAGACACTTCCAATTTTACGCGGGAGAAAAACCGAACAACCAAAGACCTTATATATATTATTATTATATATATTCATATATAATATATATATATATTATATATGTTTTCTGAGGTTTCGCGTGTATTTGTATGTAGGTCTTTGGTTGTTCGGGTTTTCTCCCGCGTAAAATTGGAAGTGTCTTGGCGACGTTTCGACGAAGTCCCATTCGTCATCTTCAGGCTGGTGTTTTCAGCTTCGTGCTTTGAGCAGCAATGTGTGGTCTTAGCTGTTTCTTCCTTTTAACTGCCAGTGGGGTTATGAACTGATTGGGTGGGAGCTTGGCTGTGTTCTGATTGGGTGGAGGTGTGTTCTGAATGGTTAGGGGCTTGGCTGTGCTCTGATTGGCTGGGGGAGTGTTCTGTTTGGTTGTGCTCAGGTTAGTCTGAGTTGCAGAGGGGTTTGAGATTTTGGGCTGCCTTCTTATTTTTTGGCTTCGCGTTCGTGGTCATGCTTCTTCTTCATGGAGGGTGTCAGTTTGCTTCATGTATGGATTGGAGGGGTTTAAAGTGGCTAATGATGCAGCTGTGGTCTGGCTTCTGGAAGCACGAAGCTGAAAACACCAGCCTGAAGATGCCGAATGGGACTTCGTCGAAACGTCGCCAAGACACTTCCAATTTTACGCGGGAGAAAACCCGAACAACCAAAGACCTACATACAAATACCCGCAAAAACCTCAGAAAACAAATATCAAACCTCTACGAGGAGGAAATCCACCATCTGACCAGGACCTATAAAAAACTTGAAGTCCAAAGAGCTTCCATTTTATGCGACCTCGCATTCCTACGCAACTGCCGAGATCAAAATCTAATCCCCACATGTTTCCAACTGAAATTCCACTCCAACTCTGCAGCCACCAAAAGGATCCTGAAAAGAACAGAATTGGCCCTAATCAGAAATGAACTTCACACAAAAAGATTCCTCCTAGACCGAATTAACAAAGATCTCCTCACACTCCACCTCAAACTCAGCAACAAGATCCACCCCGCACTTTGGGACAAATCCAAACAACTCACCGTCTGGAGAGCCGAAACACAGACCACCCTCAAGACAGATACAAACACCAACAAACTCCGAAGACTACAAGAACGCCAGAAACAAACCCCTCCTCCCTCACAGCCACACATGAAACAAACAGTGCATAACATCTCAGATAGGATCCTCACCAAAGCCGAAACCAATGTCCTTTCCAAAGGATTCAACTTTGCAGTCGCTCCCAAACACATCCCCACTGAAACCATTATATGTGGAGTTGAAACCAGCCTGACCAAAATCAACCCCGACGACGCTAACAGAATCAGACTCGAAATCACCAACATCCTCTGCACCAGCAAGCCACCCAAAAGCAACTTACCCAAAGAGGAACAGACAGCACTACGTAACCTGAAAGAAGACACCAGCATAATAATCCTACCAGCAGACAAGGGCAATGCCACGGTGGTTATGAACACATCTGACTACCAAACCAAATTAACCAACCTACTCCAAGACTCCACATACAAACCCCTAAATACAGATCCCACCACCTACCTGGAAAAAACCACCAGATCCAAAATAAAAGCCTCCCCCATTAGCGAAGAGATCCAGCAAAGAATCATTCCCAGAGAGAAATCATCCAGATGCCCCAAACTCTATGGTCTCCCCAAGATACACAAAGAAGGAACCCCACTCAGACCTATAGTCAGCTCCATAGGCTCACCTCTACAAAACCTAGCCAAATTTCTCGCCAAACAACTACAGCCCTATGCAGAATCCATCACCTCACACGTAAAAAAACTCATTCCAGTTTATAGAGATCATAAAGAAACAAAACTTACAGCCCAGCGACCTACTAGTGAGCTTCGATGTCATATCCCTCTTCACCCAAGTGCCTATCAAAGAAGCCTTGACAGCTATTCAAAACAAATATAACCCCCCCAAACACATCTTAGATCTGACCAACCACTGCCTATCCAACACATACTTCATCTATAATGGACAAAAATACAAACAAACAGAAGGAGCACCCATGGGATCACCCCTCTCACCTGTCATTGCCAACCTCTACATGGAACACTTTGAAACCCAAGCTCTAGAAAAATCGGATCACAAACCCAAACTCTGGCTCAGATACGTAGACGACACCTTCATAATCTGGCCACATGGGAAAGAAAAACTGGACAACTTCCTCACACACCTCAACAGCCTACACCCCAAAATACAGTTCACCATGGAAACAGAAGCTAACAACCAACTTCCCTTCCTGGATGTCTTAGTCTACAAGAAATCCAATGGCTCCCTAGGACACACCATCTACCAGAAGAAAACACACACAAACCGCTATCTGCACGCTCTCTCACACCACCACCCAGCACAGATCAACTCTGTAGCCAAGACACTCATCTCCAGAACAAAACACTTAGCTGACGAACAACACCTAAAACCCGAACTACACACTCTCACCAATGTACTAACATCCAATGGATTCCATAGAAATAAGATTACAAACCTAATCCAAAAAGAAACCCCCACCAAAATCCAAGACAAAGAACAAGAAAACGGCAAAGCCCTCCTCCCATACATAAAAGGCACCACAGACAGAATCAGTAAGATCCTTCATAAACACAACATCAAAACAGCATTCTGCACAAACAGAAAAATATCCACCATCCTTAGAAACCCCAAAGATAAAATTGAATTAGAAAATCAAGGAGTATACGAAATCCCATGCACCACTTGTCCCACCACATACATCGGACAAACCAACAGAAGAATAAGTGCACGCATTGAAGAACATAAGAACTCAGTCAAAAAAGAGGAACCAACATCTTCCCTGGTCCAACACCTTAAAGCCACAGGACACGAAATTGACTTTAAAAATACCAGAACCATTGCCAAAAGTGAACATTTTAATAACAGAATAATCAGAGAAGCCATCGAGATAGAAAAACGCCCACACAGCATGAACAAGCGAGATGATACCTCCCGCCTACCAGCCATTTGGAAACCCGCCCTTATTGACAAACGACTCCCTAACACAAAAAATGATACCAGACCCACACTCACAAAAACCACACAGGAGGTCACCACCACACATCCACACAAAAAAACAAACCCAAAGCCACACCGATGACGAGGCACGACCACAAACCAGAAGCCAGACCACAGCTGCATCATTAGCCACTTTAAACCCATCCAATTCCATACATGAAGCAAACTGACACCCTCCATGAAGAGGAAGCACGACCACGAACGCGAAGCCAAAAAATAGCAAGGCAGCCCAAAATCTTAAACCCCTCTGCAACTCAGACTAACCTGAGCACAACCAAACAGAACACTCCCCCAGCCAATCAGAGCACAGCCAAGCCCCTAACCATTCAGAACACACCTCCACCCAATCAGAACACAGCCAGGCTCCCACCCAATCAGTTCATACCCCCACTGGCAGTTAAAAGAAAGAAACAGCTAAGACCACACATTGCTGCTCAAAGCAAGAAGCTGAAAACACCAGCCTGAAGATGACGAATGTGACTTCGTCGAAACGTCGCCAAGACACTTCCAATTTTATGCGGGAGAAAACCCGAACAACCAAAGACCTACATAAAAATACCCGCGAAAACCTCATATATATATCCAAATTTCTTTTTCTGACAAAGAATTAAAGAATTAAATTGGGAGACTAAGATGGCCATTTCGAGCTCATTCTGCTCTCGTCAGTTAGCCACACCCTTTATGGGATTCGAACCTGGGCAGTTTACATACTAGGCAGTGATTTAATTTAATTTAATTTAATTTAATTTAATTCTTTAATTCTTTGTCAGAAAAAGAAATTTGGATTTGTAATGTTTCGCAGTTGCGACTTGAGCCTGCTTAACGCCCCTAGTTGGGGGCTGCAAGGCAAAAGAGATTGTAAAAAGTAAAAAACTGCAGTATAGCAGTTAAAAAAATGTCAAGGTGTAATCAATTAGACATCTGTCTGAAAAACTTCCTGCATATATATATAATAATTATATATATATAATTATTTTAAAAAAACTACTAAAAACATTGATCTTCGAGACTAAAAATGTTATTAAGAACTAAGCTTTCATCAGCAGCTACCAATGTTGTCAAAGTATAAGCCGGGATCTGGTAATGCTCATCCTTTTAGTCTTTGGGAAGCTTAAGATTTAGACAAAGAGTGTATCATAGGTCTGTCCATCCCCCGCACACCTACAATTGACTGCATTAATCTTGTTTCTTCTGGGCTAACCAACATCCATTTGAATTTTATTGCTCTGCCTCTCCCCGCATGCCCTGCCCAACTAGAATGTTTGTCTTGCGGAGCATAGTCATTTGACATTGCCACCTGACAATTCTCCCCACTGTCTTGCTTAGGTGTATCCCCCACATGCAGTGCCTGGCTATCTAATCAACACTCTATTAACCGGTACATCGAACTGTTGCCAGCTTATCAGGGTTGCAGCAACATGAATCAATACCAAGGGGGCCAAAAAAGATGAATCAATGATCACTCCTCTCCCTTATAAACAGGAGAGCAAAAGACCATGATCACACACCAATTGACATATTCGTGCGGCAAGGAACTATGACAATTGGACATACGGAAGAGCAGACTAGATTTACAAAGTCCAGGAAAGGACATCGAACTAACATGACCAACAATGCTGACACAGCAGAGAGATTGCGAGCTAGAACAACAGCACTGCATGTGGGGGATACACCCAAGAAAGATAGTGGGGAGAATAGTCAGGACGCGATGTCAAACGACCGTTCTCCGCAAGACGAACGTTCTAGGTGGGTGGGGCATGTGGGGAGAGGCAGAGCAGTAAAATTCAAACGGATGTCAGTTAGCACAGCAGAAACAAGATTAATGCAGCCAATTGTAGGTGTGCGGGGGATGGACAGACCTTTGATACACTCATTGTCTAAATCTTAAACTTCCCAAAGGCTATAAGGATGAGCATTCCCAGATCCTGGTTTATACTTTGACAACGTCAGCAGCTGCTGACGAAAGCTTAGTTCTTAATAAAAGTTTTAGTCTCAGAGATCAACGGTTTTAGTAGTTTTATATATATATATATATATATATATATATATATATATATATATATATATATATACAGTGTATATATAAATTATAGACCGCTTTTGAAAATAATTACTATTCATATTCATAAGCTTTTAGTACAGTGGTTCTCAACCTGTGGGTCGGGACCCCATTTGGGGTCGAACGACCATTTCACGGGGGTCGCCAAACAACGCAGTCCGCCATTTTCCCCCCCTTTTCCTTAGCTGTGCTACTCCCTTTTATTCTATTGGCTTTTGAAAGCCAATAGAGTAGACTCTCTTGAATAGAGTCTAATTCTATTGGCTTTCAAAAGCCAATAGGAATTGTCCAGGCTGTCTCTGCCCTGCTGAGCCCGCCAAAAGTCACATTCCGCAAACGGTGCTGTACCAGTTGAGTAGTCTTCGACTTACAACCGGTTGAGTAGTCCTTGACTAACGACCAGTTGTGGGTCGCGGCATTAAAAAGGTTGAGAACCACTGTTTTAGTAGCTACTAAGAAATCAAATCACTGAAATTGATGTAACATAAAATATGAGTCCATACACAAATATTATTTTTAAAATTATATTATTGGACAATAAACTGAAGTGAGTAAATGACCATTGCTCATTTATATTTGTGAAACTAAAGTCACAAAGTGAATTCTACCATTAATTCAAACTTTACATTTTTCCATAGTGCTTAAATTATCAGCTCAAACACTGACTCATCTATTAAAATGAATAGTATCAAAAGCTCTCACTGCATATAAATTTTTCATGTGTTCATTTTACAGGACTCTGTTTTTTCTTGTTAAAGTATTTTCATTGCTGAGTTTTAATGGATCACTGGTAAGGAAACACTTTGGGTTACAGAGGCATTAAAATTAAACTCTAATTCTAAATATGTTCAAAATTAAACCCAATTATGCTAATTACTTGTTACCATGAAAAAAATGGAATTTATATATCTTTTACATACCTGGAATTTATAGGGCTGAAAATGAAATTTTGAGAAATTTAGATGAAGACATTGTATTCATGTTGTATTACGAAACCATAATATCTAAAAGTTTATATACAGTTTCAGTTTCAGTTAATAGCTCAAAGTTGTCTGTCAAAGGAAATTTTGATAAAAAAGCATTTTCTAATGGAAAACAGATTGCAAAAAGTGATTATATAAATTAGAAGCATGTCTGAAAATATTTATAAGTTTCGCAAACCTTTTATGATAATTTATAAACAATGGGATCAAACAGAATTCATAGTTGTTAAAATTATATAGAAGAGACATTATTTTTATAGTACTGAAAATATCTGTCTATGTCAGTGGTTCTCAACCTGTGGGTTGCGACCCTTTTGGGGGTCGAATGATCCTTTCACAGGGGTCACCTAAGACCTTCAGAAAACACATATTTCCGATGGTCTTAGGAACCGAGACACCGCTCTCTCTGTTGCAGCCTCACTCTCTTCCATCTTCTATTCCTTCCCATTTCCCTGTGAGGTTGCAATACCCCTCAGGGCCTCACGTTGCCTCCCGGAGGACTCAGCTGTTCGGCTGCCAGAAGTTGGAGCCGCTCAGATGTTGGTCGGGATGCCCACGGAACTGACACCCATGCTGCCATGTAGAAAAGTGCCGGCAGCTGGTCTCCTTTGCCGCCCTGCACATTGTCCTCGACCCCTCCCCTGCCCGTTCATGTAGAGCCCGTGGGGGCTTGACAGGGAGAGAGGGAGAGAAGGAGGAAGGGACTCCTCCTCCTCTCCTAAGGTTCAAAGCATGGTCAGCTTCCCAAGGGCGCCACAATCCCAATTCATGTGTTTCTGCCATACCTCCTCGGTGCTCCCAGGAATGGAAGAAAGCTCGGCTAGGATAAGCAAAGAAAAGCCATGGAGCCACGAGCTAAGACCGCAGGCAGGCCAGGGAAGGGGGTGAAGAAGAGGAAGGTGATTGGGAGAGAGGAAACACCAAGCTTGTACTCACCTTTCCCAAGGACCTCCTGCACTACCTCACAGGAACATCTGGTTTCAGATTTACACCGCAAAAGTTTTTCTCACGCAGAGGAGAGAGGAAAAACAATTACGGAACACTCGGGAATCCCTTGCAAGGCACCTTGTACCTTGGTGCTTATTTCCTAATGGCTCCCCCCCCCGTGTTTTCTGCTCACTCCAAATTTGCCTCCCTTCCACTCTCCTTACGCAGCCATCTATGGTCTTAATACAGCCCCCAGTCTGTCTCCCTTTCAACACCCCTAAAATTCTTCATTCAGGCAGGCTTCCAGAATTTGGCTGGCAGGATGCAGGTAACCCCTCCCCCCTGTCCTGCTACCTCTCATGGCACTTGCACCGCTCCATGTCCTGCGCCTCCATGCCTCAAGCCTCCATGGAACAGGACCTCTGGCATAGTCCCCAATGCCCACTGATTCGCTCCCCACCGCCGGTGATCATGCAAGCCCTGGCAACTGCTCCAGCCTAAGAAACAGGTGGCTGGGAGACTGCCATGGCACCAATCTCCTGTGCCCATCAGCTGGCTACCTCTGGACCTGCGCCTTTCAGCTGGAACATCTGGCAATGCTTTGGCCGGTGAGGAAGGCAAAGGGGAGGCCGCCACAGCGCCAAACTCTGCACCCGTCAGCTGGCGACCCCTAAACTTGCGCTTGTCAGCTGGGAGGTCTGGCAAGGGAGCCGGCTGGCATGGAGGGTGATGGGGAGGTGGCGGCTCAGCAGGTGAGGTCCTGCCTGCCAGTGAATGTCGGGCCCATCCGCCCCATCTGTAAAAGAAAAAGTCTTCCACCCAAGCATAACTTTTAAGGATTTTAAGGATCTTTGAGAGGGAGAGAGAAATAGAGAGAGGGAGAGAAAGAGGGAAAGAGGGAAAGAGAAATAGAAAGAGGAAGAGTGAGGAAGAGGAGAGGGAGAAAGAGGGAAAGAGAAGAGAGGGAGAGAGAAAGAGAAGGAGAGAGAAAGAGTGAAAGGGGGACAGGGAGAGAGAGAAAGAAAGGGAGAAAGAAGGAGAGAAAGAGGGAGAGAGAAAGAGACAGGGAGGGAGAAAGAAAGGGAGAGAGGGAAAGAGAAAGGGAGAGAGAGAGAAAGAGAGGGAGAGAGAGACAGAAAGAGGGAGAGAGATTAAATTAGTAACATGGTTGTTCAGTGAATCTGGTTTCCCCACTAACTTTGCTTGTCACAAGGTTGCAAAAGGTGATCACATGATCCTAGAATAATTTTATGGTTGGGGGTCACCACAACATGAGGAACTGTATTAAAGGGTCACGGCATTAGGAAGGTTGAGAACCACTGGTTTATGTGGTTATTTTCAAAGACAGTGAGATTTACAGAGTTTACTATAATGAATGAAAAAGCCAACAGAAAAATTAGAAAAAAAAACTATTATTCACATGTCTACTTAGTAAACGTTCTATTTATACTATGAGTATGATGCCTGTTCAATATTATGACTGTGTAATATTGTTGATAATTGGGCAGAAATATTCTCATCTATACTGTAAATGGTTAGCATAATTGCTGCTTGACTGCTACCCTTCTTGTCACAGAAAGAAATAGCAACTCTTTTGTCCTTGGCTAGAAAATGCACAAATAATTTTAGTGTTACAAGACTCTAATTGTCCAGTCTTCGCTCATCAAGATGGCATTCACATACATGTATGACATTTACAATTAGTCCACTGTATTCTTGTCTATTCCATCTTAAACTGTTTGCACTGTGCAAAATTTGTGTTCCAAATCATGTTAAATAGGGAATTGAATTAGAGTTATTGTTTATCCATTTTGAGATGAGGATGTGGCAACTATGTTGTCTCAATTGTTTATGTAGACATTGGATTGCATCCAGTCATATCTACAGAATATTGTATCTACCAATATTGATCAGATAGAATTTTTCCCCTTTGTAGCCTTTCTATACCTTCTCAGTTTACTACAAAGAACTGGGATATCTCCTGAAATCACCCTTAATAGTTGGGGAAAGCAATGAGTGCACAATGGGAATAAATTCACAAGTATTGCATATCAGTTGTAATGTGACAACTAACAGAGACTGTAAGGAAAAGTTAATGCTAGAATAAAAATAAGTTCAGGCATTAATGTAAAATTTCATACTGTAGTGGGACTACAGATGCAGGCTGAACAACTTCAGCAGATGATTTGCATAGGTGTAGCATTGAATGTTAGTACCAAATTTATCATATTAAGGAAGCTTAAATATGAAACATAAAGATGGTCAACAAATTTGGAGATCAGAAATATATCCATGACTTTTCACCCTTAAGTTTGTAGACTGAATGTCTGTAAACATCCATGGTGGCCTAGTTTATCTGAGATCCTATTCTGTAGGGTCCCTGGTGCTCTCTGTCTTTGGATGTTTTCTTGTAGATATTTCATTACTCAGCAGGTAACATTATTGGTGTTAGAAAGGAGTGGGGTTTTCTCTGTTTATATACAAATGGTTTATCCTGTCAGTGTTGATGGTAGTTCTTGTGGTTCCTCAATTAGGCTCTTGTTTACTGTTTAATTGTTTGTCTGAGTTGATAGTTGCTTGATTACGATATTGTAATATTGTATCAACTCTGAGATACAAATACTCTCTTCTATTGTTATCCTATTCTGTAAAATTGATAATCTTTCATTGGGTGGACTCCTTGTGATTCTTAGTTCCTAAACTTTGCAGTGTAATAAATAAGACTGCAAATAAATAAATAAATAAATAAAATAAACTACAGAACAGCCAAGTAGTTACTACTCTTTAACTAAAGGAAGGTTTTTAAACAGACAAAGACTTTAGCATGGAAAAGGGGAAAAATAAAGAGGGCTTTTACTGGAAAATATTGCAGAGGTCTGGAGAAAGAAAATAAGGGGCAGCTTCATTACCCAGGTGTTGGCAAATGAGCCTTATCAAATCTGCTTCTATGTTGAAGGTTTTGTGTCATTTTTTGTTTGCTCCCAAAGTATCGCAAAAGGTGAAAAGAATTTATCAGAGACTAGAAACCAGGTAAACTTTTTTCCCCCCCATGGAACAAATAAGTCCCTTTGATTCTCCCTTTCTCTTCTAAAACGAGCATTTTCTATAAGGGTTATCCTTTTTTGCTTTAAAAGAAAACATTTGTAACAAGAACATCAATAACCTTCAAACAATAATTCTGAAGAAGGGAATTATCTTTTGACATCAGATGTACAGGAGACATTTGCCCATAACTAAAAACACAATATCAATTTAAAAGCCTTGGATGCTTTCACAAATGCCATCCACGATCTCTATCAATCTACAACATGTCTATTCCAATTATGTCTTATCTTTGACCTGATCACAAAATATTTCACATTAAGCCCAAGATGATGATAGTCTGAAGAAAAAGTTCCAATTAGAGCCATACTTCTTAACAAAGTATGGATGCCACATTAGAACTGAAAAATAGCAACTGACAGGGAAGGCCTTGGCTGCTCAGAATTCAGTGGCTGAGCACACATTTTGCATTAATAAGTCTCTGTTCCAATCCAGGGAAGGAGGATGGAGTATTTTTTTCCATTAGAAACAGGAATTTACTCAATAAATTTTCAATACAGTTGCTTGCAGTCCTTGAACTGACAAAGTTAAAAACAGGAAATTACCGTATTTTCCGACATATAAGATGACTTTCTAAAGCGTTGAAATCGGTGCCGAAGTCGGGAGTCATCTTATACGCCAAGTTGCCTTATACGCTGGAAAATACGGTAGTCTATTTTCAACATTCTCCAAACTTTTCATTTACTGCATCTCCGTAGTATGGTAGTATCAAGGAACACAGAGGGAAAATCTGAGGAAGCAGCCCAGTTCTTTCCATACAAGAAAATATGTCATGTGGCTGCAGTTAACTGTTACATAAGCAATGCAATTTGCCTTAAAAGTGAAAAATAATGCTGGAAAATATCTCTGCCCAAATCCTAAGAGAACTGTTTCTTGTCAACATATATTCTACCCCATAGAAGCATGTATTGTTGAATATTACTTTTTTATGTTTACATTTCTACCCATTTTTCCCACTATGTCAAATTTATACAGATAATGCACAGACAAAGAACTCAATTGCCAATGTTTTTTGCATTTTGTGAAGCAAAATGTGGTACATTTTAGGCTTCTTTTTAAAATAATAATTTAAAAAACTTGATTCCTCCTTTCTACTCTAGTATTCAAGGGGTTATTATATCATTATAATAGTTGGGGCAAAAATAATTAGCGACTCATCATAAAGCATAACCAACCCTTAACAAATTAAAAAGACACACATTATGGTACATAATTAAAACCTCGGGCTGCACTAAAAAATGCATAGGCCAGTGAAAATCTCTGCCAAAAATAATGGCTTTTATCAGTGCTGGAAGGAACAATGAGAGAGAACCACTGAACTTCAAGGGAAAAAAAAACACAAATTACATTTTATTTAGCCCTGTGCATCTTCTTCAGCCCAATAACAGCTCACACTTGGATGCAAAGTGCACTCAGATGAGTTAGAATAATGTATCTTTAAGTGTTGCAGATAACAATATATATATAGCTTTTTATCTACTGAATCACATTTTGCATCATGGCGAGAAATATATTGACATCTGGTGTATATGTTTTTGTTTTGTTGTTGTTGTTTTTTTAAAAAAGATATAACATTCTGGCATAGATGGAACTCTTCTAACGTCTCTTTCAACAACAGACATGTTTCAATCAATGAAACAAATGTTGTCATCATGAAATATTTGCTTCCCAAATTGAAATATTGGCGTTAATACTGCGTACCTTTCCATAATATTGTATGCAGCAATGGTAAACCATAGGCAGAAAACCTCTTTGAAAAGCTGTTCCAAATGTTTCCCATCTTTTAGGTATGGTCAAGCAGACTATTTTCATTTGCTGCAGCACAAAATCTTTCCATGTAATGACCATTAATATTTCCCAGTCTTGTGGCATAATAAATTAAAATGTGTACTGTTTATATTTTCTGATATTGCCAGGAACTTCAGAAGTATTTATCTCCTTGTTCATTCTGAGATATTTTATTGTATAAAGTCCATTGATCTAGGCATAAATAAAAAAAAAGATTAAAAGGTATAAAAATGCAAAGCAGGACCAGCCTTCTCCCAAGCCTACACAGCCTTTTTTCTTGTCAATGTTGTGCTTTTAGTTAGCATTTTATAATTTTCAGCTTTCAAATGTTTTGATTTGCAATAAGCTGCTCAGATGGAATAGTGTATCTATTCTGAAATGCTATCAGTTGGAGGGTAGTTTGCTTGTGTGGTCTTCTCCAAGCTAGTCTGTCTCACCTTTCTTGTTTCTTGCCTGGGGGAAGGATTAATGTTAGCTTATCTTTAATGCAGCTTCAGCTGTGTTGGTCTCTGGTTCCTCAATTCCTTCAATGGCTCTCATTAAAGGCAGCAAGGCTTCTAGGCTCTGGCTCTCTCTCTCTCTCTCTCTCTCTCTCTCTCTCTCTCTCTCTCTCTCTCTCTCACTCACTCACTCTCTCTCTCTCTCTCTCACTTTTCATTCTTAAGCAGATTTGCAATAAAAAAGGATGTTACTGTACATGAGAATGGGGGTGAATAATATCATTTGCTGCAAACTGAATCTAACCAAACCCAGTACAGTCTGAGGATGTGCAGTAATTTGGGAGCTAAAGGTTGCATGTGATCTTGGTATGTTAGGGGTTATGGACAAAAAAAAAAAAAAAAAGGAGTAAAGGAAGGGCCAAAAGGAAAAAAAAATCAATTTAGTTAATTACACAACACCCCTGTATTTTGCAGGTTCAGTAACAGCAGTCTGGAAGAGACCTGTAAATCAAGTGTAGGGATGGCATGCAGTGCCGAAGTCAGGCAATCCTGTTTTAGCTTATAAATACACATAGACAGCATATACAGATACATCTCTCTCCTGCTATTGTTCCCCACAAATGGAAGTAAGAATGGAACCTAACTTAGGCCATTCCCTTAATTTTAACCTGTACACGCTAACTTCATGGAGAAAAGACATTATTATTATTATTATTATTATTATTATTATTATTATTATTATTTCTATTATTATGAAAAGCAAAAAACAACTTTTTTTTCTTTTTAATAACCTGTAATCCCTTTTATCAGGGTGGCATCAGGGTGACTGAATGGAGCTGAGCATTTACTGGCTGGATGCCCTTCCTGACACCTATGCAGAGTTCACAGTAGATATTTTCTCTTTGCACCCTGATAGATAAACATCTGTCACTGCCTAGGATTGAACTCTCAACCTTCCGAGTGGGAAGTCAGTGTCTCCATGCCACTGCCACTGCCACTGCACATAATCTGTCAAAAAGCTAGTTGCCATAATCATATCTTAGAGTAAAAAAAAAATACTTACGCATTTTTGGGAAAAAAATATTTCTTTTGGCTGATCAACATTTCCTTCCAATCAGTTTCCTAGTATTCCGAGAGAAATATGAAAATCCTCTCCTCCTTCTTACCTTGCATCATATTATATGTTTTCATCTTGTTTCCTCTCAATCACTTTTTTTTCAGCTAAAGAGTCCCAAACTTTCTAATTTGTTTCTCACATTTGAATCGCTACTCTTTTTGTTATCCTTTTCTGCACTTTTTCCTGATTTATTATATCCTTTTTTAAGCATAAATCAAAATTCTAGTAAATACTTTGGTTACTGACACACACCCCAAAATGTGTAAGGGCACGATAGTGTTAGTCCTTTGATTCATAATCTGTTTCTTAATTATCACTAGAATAGAACTTCTTTATATCTGCTGCACATCTTCATAGAAGTATCCACTATGACCTATTTCTTTGGTTAGTTATAGACAGTCTATGTTGTAATTGCATATATCTGAAATTAGAGAGTTGGATAGGTTTTTCTCCAAGTTCCATCACCTTCCATTTTTTTTAAATTAAATCATTTCTGCAATTTGCTTGACCCTAAGCTAATTTAAAGAAATCTTTCTTAAGTGTTTCACAATCATTTTTAGTTTTCATCATCCTGAATAGTTTGCTATTATCCGCAGACTTGGCCAGCTTACTCCTAAATTAAAATAATCAATGAATATATTAAAAACACCAGGTCCAATATAGAATATTGAGGATCTCTATTTCTTGCTTTTCATTTTTTCATTTCCCCTTTGTTTTAGTACTTTAGCAATTCATAAAAATGGTTGTAAGCTCTCCTTACAACACAGATGTTTAACTTTACTCAAGAATCTCTGATAAGGAACTTTAACAAAGTCCAAATTCAAGAGGCCCATTTCCATACTTAAAATAATTGCATGAATCAAGCACCCTATGTATTTTATAAACATCTAAAATAATTCATTTTAAATTGTTATATTAAAAACCACAGTTGGGAAATTGTGTTGTAGCAGTGCTATTTATGGCTAATTAGTCTCATTCAGAAGTTTTAAGGAAAGATAAACATGCAGCTGGGAATATAATACAGTTTTGAGGATTATGGTCTTCATTTCAAGCAGTATAAATCACTGACAATTCTAAAACAGTAGTTGCAACACATGTTTAAAATCGCCAAAGGATTGGAATAGGTTTGGTTATAGCAGTGAAGGTGCTGGCCCAGAAACCAAGAGGGCATGAATTCTAGTCCCTTCTTAGCCATGAAAGCCAGCTGGGTGATTTTTGTGCCTGTCATTGTCTCCCAGCCTTAACCTACCTCACAGGACTGTTGTGGGGAAAAAGAGAAGGATACAACACAACACAATACAATAGCAGGAGAGAATGAGATAACCAGATGTGTTCTATGGCCTGAAATTGGAATAGTGAGGGTAGAGGACCAAAAAGTAAAAGAGAGGACAGGCAGTTTCATTATGGCCATGATATAGGAAGGAAGAGATTTATTAATTTAGTAATAGTAATAGTAATAGTAGAAGTAAAGTTGGAAGGGACCTTGGAGGTCATCTAGTCCAACCCCCTGCTCAGGCAGGAAACCCTACACCATTTTGGACAAATGGCTGTCCAGTCTCTTCTTAAAAACTTCCAGTGTTGGAGCATTTACTGCTTCTGGAGGCAGGCTGTTCCACTGATTAATTGTTCTCACTGTCAGGAAGTTTCTCCTTAGTTCTAGGTTGCTTCTCTCCTTGATTAGTTTCCACCCATTGCTTCTTGGCCTGCCTTCAGGTGCTTTGGAAAATAGCTTGATTCCCTCTTCTTTACCGCAGCCCCTGAGATATTGGAATACTGCTATCATGTCCCCCCTTGTCCTTGTCTTTGTTAAAATAGACATACCCAATTCTAGCAACCGTTCCTTATATGTTTTAGCCTCCAGTCCCCTAATCATCTTTGTTGCTCTTCTCTGTACTCTTTTTTACATCATGGTGACCAAAACTGGATGCAGTATTCCAAGTGTGGCCTTACCAAGGCATTGAAGAGTGGTATTAATACTTCACGTGATCTTGATTCTATCCCTCTGTTAATACAGCCTAGCACTGTGTTGGCCTTTTTGGCAGCTGCAGCACACTGCTGGCTCATATTTAGGTGATTGTCTACTAGGACTCCGAGGTCCCTCTCACAGTTACTACTATTGAGCATGGTGCCACCTATGCTATACTTGTGCATTTGGTTTTTCTTGCCTAAATGTAGAACCTTGCTTTTTTCATCATTGAATTTCATTTTGTTAGTTAGTGCCCAGTGTTCAAGTCTGCCCAGATCCTTCTGTATCTTAAGCCTGTCTTCTGGAGTGTTGGCTATTCCTTCCAGCTTGGTGTCGTCTGCAAATTTGATGAGTTCCCCATCTATCCCTTCATCCAAATTGTTGAAGAAGATGTCGAAGAGCACTGGGCCCAGAACAGAGCCCTGGGGCACCCCACTACACACTTCCCTCCATATAGATGCAGTTCCATTGAAGACCACTCACTGAGTACGGCCGGTCAGCCAGCTACGGATCCATCTGGTGGTGATTCTGTCTACCCCACATTTTTCTATCTTATCAAGTAGTAGATTGTGATCTACTTTATCAAATGCCTTACTGAAGTCCAAGTAAATTATGTCCACAGCATTCCTCTGATCCACTAATTTTGTCACTTGGTCAAAGAATGCAAGAAGATTTGTCTGGCATGATCTATTTTTGACAAACCCATGTTGGCTTTTAGTAATGACTTTGTTTGCCTCTAGGTGTTCGTTGATTCGTTGTTTGATTATCTTTTCCAGGATCTTCCCAGGTATTGAGGTCAGGCTGATAGGTCTGTAATTTCCTGGATCCATTTTTTTTTCCTTTTTTGAGGATGGGAACTACATCAGCTCTTTTCCAGTCCTCTGGTAGTTCCCCTGTGCTCCAGGATCTTTGAAAAATATAGTTCAGTGGTTCCGATATCACATCTGCCAGTTCCTTGAGAACTCTGGGGTGTAATCCATCTGGTCCTGGCGATTTGAACTCATCTAGGCTGGACAGGTGCTCACTTACCATTTTCTTGCCTATCTTAACTTGTGTTTCTATTTTGTTTTTTATGGCACTATTTTTGATAGGTTGGTCTGTTTTTTCCCTTTGTGTAAAGACAGATACAAAAAACCGAGTTAAATAGTTCTGCTTTCTCCCTGTTGCTTGTCACCTTCTTGCCACTTCCAATCACTAATGGACCAATCATTTCCTTCACTTTTTTCTTGTTTTTTATATGTTGAAAGAAGCTTTTTTTGTTATTTTTGACTTTGATCGCAAGCCTTAGTTCATTTTGAGTCTTGGCTTTCTTCACCTCATCTTTGCACGCTCGGGCTATTTGCTGATATTCTGACTTAGTTATGTTCCCCTCTTTCCATGTTCTATACTTGTCCTTTTTATCTTTCAATTTGTCAGAGAGTTCTTTATGCAGCCATGCTGGTTTCTTTTGAGAGCTGTTGTTTTTTCTCTTTGTTGGTATTGTGCTAGGCTGTGCTTTTATTATCTCATTTTTTAAAATTTCCCAAGCTTCTTGAGTTGTTTTCCCCTTTATATTTATATGCTTTATATTTTATATATATTTATATGCTGTCTGGATGGTTTACAATACCCAATGGTGGGACACTGAGGACTTGCCACTTAGGTGGATCCTGGGAGCCAGAGTCAAGCCCTGTCCTGGCCTCTAGTCCTCAAGCAATATCCATGAAGTCATGTCCATGAAGTCATGTCTTCAGATTCTTTATGATTCCGGGCTTTGTTATTGAATGCCAAATTATTATGTAATAAGATCATGATTTAATTGTGGATATGGCAATTAACCTAGCATATAACACTGAGGCCTGGGGTGGTCTGAAGAGAGGGTTCACTTTTTGGAGATAAACCAAACAGTGAACCCTTGTGTAAAACCTAAAACCTGGGTTTTAGGTTTTACACAAGCCACAAGCTTAAGGCAGTGGGGTGGGGAGGCACTTTTCATTTATAGAACAATGGTTTTCAGAGGCTGTGAGCTTCAGATACCTGGATATGAGAACATCTGGTTTTAAGATGAGCTCTAGGAAGTAGTTGGGCTTCTTTATGCTATACTAGATCCCTTTTGTTCAATGCATTTCTGCCTCAGCTGCTAAATTCCATCATCCAGAGTGGCAGATGTATCATTTAATTTTGAGGAACTTTCAACTTGCCCCAGATGGTACGGGAGAATTCATGGCACCTATGGTAACTCTAAGCCCAACCCAAGTTTCTGAGAATTGGATACACACCAGAGGTCACACATTGGGTCTGGTTTTTGCCTCATAATAATTGCAAAATGATCTGATGGAAAGATATCAGTCACTCAATTTTGAATTTCCAGGTTTGAGGAAGACACATGAGAGGGGGTGAAGTGGATGAAAGGGAGAAACTGCCCAGTGAATAAATACTTGAATTTCAGTCTGCCCTATTGCATGTTTATTGTTGTTATTATATTAAATGTATTTGCTGCCTATCTTGCCATGGGGCTACTGTAGGCAGAAACTGCTTTCCAAATAATATTCTGCATCAAGAACATTTTTCTTGTTATTATCTAATAAAGACAGCCCCTATGGATGCAACAAATCTACTTTACATAGCATCAATTTGTTCCAGTTTGCAAATCTGATACACAATCTGGATCAAAAGATTATGTTGGATAGTGTACATTCATTTCCCCCTAGATTGTCTTTCCAGCGTCTATAAAAAATACAGCATCAAAATTCACTATATATATCAAGTTATAATAATGTCAGCTCTTCTGTTAATACCTCTACTACTATAAATAAGGAAGATGGAATATTTTTCAAGCATGCAGCTAAATCAGTAGCACTTTCCTTCTATTTTGAATAGCAACAAGGTGAAAGATGGATCATCCTCATCAATATAAGCACAGCAAGCTTCTACAGTCACTAGAATTTCTTCAAGAAAGGCTAGAATCATTGCTCCTCAAGATGTTCATCAGTTATTTTTTAACTCTAACATGTAGTAAAAACAAACAATCAGCTATTTTTCATTCAACATTATTTGTACAGTATTTAACTGTTGATAATACTGCACTGTTCAAAAAAATGCAATATTGCTTTAGATTGTCTGCTCCTATATTTTCTAATATCTCATATTCATTTAGTCACATTCCCAGCATCACTTGGAAGAGATCTGATGGTATCCCATTAGCCAAAAAAATCAGCACATTGAAAGGAATCCTGGAGATCCCAGATTTTCAATAGGAAGACAAAGATTTTTATGAATGTATTGCAAGAAATGTACAGGGAAGCAATATTGCACAGGGCAACTGTTTACATATGGTGAGCAAACTAATTTGGTTAAAAACACAGTACTAGTTATATTTGGGGGTAAATATTTAAATATTTATTTCACACAGGATATTATCAAGAGCTCATTAAAATTATTGGAGAGTTGAAACTTTAAATTCCATTTTAGACTGTCTATCAATGAAGATTAAGAAAATAAGGGTTAATAAATAAAGAGGTAATGATCACTTTAAAGAACTCAGATATCTGACTACTTGAATCTACTGTAGCACTATGTATTATGTCTGGATTCTCTTTTCTCGCTAACCCAGTGGTTCTCAACCTGGGACCCCATTTCACGGGGGTCGCCAAACAATGCAGTCCACCATTTTTTTCCCCTTTTCCTTAGCTGTGCTACTCCCTTTTATTCTATTGGCTTTTGAAAGCCAATAGAATAGACTCTCTTGAATAGAGTCTAACTTTATTGGCTTTCAAAAGCCAATAGGAATTGTCCAGGCTGTCTCTGCCCTGCTGAGCCCGCCAAAAGTCCCATTCTGCAAACGGTGCTGCACCAGTTGAGTAGTCCTCGACTTACGACCGGTTGAGTAGTCCTCGACTTACGACCGGTTGGGGGTCACGGCATTAAAAAGGTTGAGAACCACTGCTCTAACCCATAATTTGTTTAATAATGACTTAGTGAAACAATAGCTGAATTCATACCACACATTAAACCAAAAGGAAGATGTGTTTTGATTGTCATAATGTTTGAAAACTTGCAATATTTCAGTGGTCAGTATTTCAGATTAGGATAATTAGATCAAAGCCAGAATGATGGATGTATCAGATGCATTAGATTGAGAAAACGACAACAATGTTAGCAGAATCACAGAAGGAAAATATCTATTTTTATATTCAAATTGTGGTGTTTCATACACAAATAACCTCTATAAAATCTATGTGGCTATGTTTTTTAAAAAAAAAATATATGTTAATGTCAATGTATGTATTTGATTGATTACACTGCCCAAACCTTGGGATAACATAGTTACAATGTTTTTTTTCATTGCCACAGCTGTTCCAGAATGGAACAAAAACATTGAGAATACACAAGTTTTTCTTTATGAAACTTTAGTTTGGGAATGTGAAGCAAGTGGTAAACCAAAACCTTCATATAGTTGGTTTAAAAATGGTAAACCACTTATATCAGAGGTAAGATTTGTATTAGATTTGGATTCATTTTAAAAAAATCAGCATTTGACCCTATCTTTTAGATGATTTTATCTTTTAACTCATAACTACATCTATAGGCTAAATAAAATGCTTCTCCACCTATTTGTTTGTTCAAATAGATATGTTACCAGAAGCTCAGCCCTTATTTTAGTGGTTTTTTTTACAAAACAAACAAACAAACAAACATCTTGCCACAAGAAGCTAAGTGATTCTGGTTTCTTTTGAGGGGAGCACTAAATAGAAAAAAAGGCCAGGATTTCTAAAAAGAAAAAGAAAAAAAGTCATCAGCACATCTTGTGATAATAAGTTTTCTAATATAGCTATGCATTATATGAAAAAATAAGGATCATGTAATGCATCATTGTAGCACAATTAAGAAATCTTCTCCTAAGGGTCTTCATAATAGTATGAATTTCTACATTGTCCTACAGAGACGCCAGCTGGCAGTCAAACGCCATGATCCCAAATCCTTAATCTCTATCCACAATGACATCAAACAACACCAGTTCAATTAGAGCAACCTTAAAATCATCATGCTGAGTTCATCAAAGCCTGGCACTCCATAAGCAATTCCATCAACAGATACATTGACCCACAACAGTCTACAAACTGCTCAGAATCCAAATCAACCACACAGCCAACCAGAGATAGCAGCAACCCTCAACCAACCCCGCTCCTCCCACCAGCAGTTAATATCCCAATGACCCTGACCTAATGTAACCTCTCCATCATAAGACCCATCACAAGCCTCTCACTGATGACTCATACCTGACCCATTACAAGACCCTCAACCTAAAGCTGTTATAAACAGACACTGACATGCTCTAAACTCCACTGAAGATATTACTTAGTCTGGTAATGAAATGTTCAGAAACCAAGCTCAGAGAATGAACTTTACCCTCAGACTTCTACAGGATGAATGAGGTACCAGTATAGGTGGTACCTCACTTGATAGTAGTAACTGCGAGAGGGATCTTGGCGTCCTAGTGGACAATCAATTAGATATGAGCCAGCAGTGTGCTACAGCTACCCAAAAAACCAACAGTGTTAGGCTGCATTAACAGAGGGATAGAATCAAGATCTCATGAAATGTTAATACCACTTTACAATGCCTTGGTAAGGCCACACTTGGAATACTGCATCCAGTTTTGGTCACCACAATGTAAAAAAAATGTTAAGACTTTAGAAAGAGTACAGAGAAGAGCAACAAAGATGATTAGGAGACTGGAGGCTAAAACATATAAGGAACGGTTGCTGGAATTGGGTAGGTCTAGTTTAATGAAAAAAAGAACTAAGGGTGACATGATAGCAGTGTTCCAATATCTGAGGGGTTGCCACAAAGAAGAGGGAGTCAAGCTATTCTCCAAAGCAAGACAAGAAGAATGGATGGAAACTAATTGAGGAGAGAAGCAACCTAGAACTAAGAATAACTTTCCTGACAGTTAGAACAATTAAACAGTGGAACAACGTGCCTCCAGAAGTTGTGAATGCTCCAATACTGGAAGAGATTAGACATTAGATATTAGATATTTGTCCGAAATGGTATTGAGCAGGGGTCGGCAACCTTAAATACTCAAAGAATCACTTAGACCCATTTCCCAGAGAAAAGAAAACACTGGGAGCTGAAAAACATGTCCATGTGCACGCACGCAAGCAAGGGAAGTTTGATTGAAGAGTTTAATTAAAAAGATATAGAGGCTGCTGTACATGAGTTCTCTCTCTCTCCCTCCCTCCCCTCTCTCTCCCTCTCTTTGTCTCCCTCCCCTCTCTCCCCCCTCTCTCCGATCTTCTGCTCACCTGGCTTCACACTGTTGTCCGACAAGCTGATAAGCTCTCTCTCCTGCCCTTGGTCTGCCAGTTCTCTTCCCCCACTCAGTGTGTGTGTGTGTGTGTGTGTGTGTGTGTGTGTGTGTGTGTGTGAGAGAGAGAGAGAGAGAGAGAGAGAGAGAGAGAGAGAGAGAGAGAGAGAGAGAGAGAGGAAACGCAAGTGCCTCTCTCTCTCTCTCTCTCTGCAAATGGCAGAGGAGGCTGGGAGCCGCAAGGAGAAGGCTCAAAGAGCCTCATGCAGCCCCAGAGCCGCGGGTTGCTGACCCATGGTATAGAGTTTCCTGCCTGAGCAGGGGATTAGACTAGAAGATGTCCAAGGTCCCTTCCAACCCTGTTATTCTATTCTATTCTATTCTATTCTATTCTATTCTATTCTATTCTATTCTATTCTATTCTATTCTATTCTATTCAGAATTCCTGAAAACATGGAATTCTGGATTGTATGGAAGCATCACACAAATTCTACCCCCTACATAGATTTCTGGAGAAATAAATATGTAACCCATAATAGATAGATAGATAGATAGATAGATAGATAGATAGATAGATAGATAGATAGAAAGATAGATAGATCCATATATCCATTATGCAGTGTCCAATTCATATTTTGAAGCCTAAAATTAAATATATGAAGAGGAACATACTTTTTGAATCTATACAAATTAATTTCCTTGGTTGATCCTAGGTTTTAACATTATGATGTATGATCAAATTTATCAACTTTTCCTGGAGCTTAAAGATAAATTATCAGTAAGAGAATAATACAATATTTATTATATATTCATTGTTTATCTACTTTTGCTAGTTCAGATACCCTGAACTTGTTCATTTGCCTATTGTTTTCAGTTTTGTATGTGTTTATTCACTAAATTGTTTTTTTGGATCAAAAGAAAGATTGGGAGGTTGAATTTCACATGATATGAAATACCAGAATTAAATGTTCTGATGTATCTATATGTGTGAGAGAAGGGAATTTATTCTAAGGATATTTTAAGCTTGGAGGTAAAATAAAGCATGGAGAAGATATTTACTAAATACCCTATTCTCTAATACTTAAAACTACTGAAGTAATGTTAATTGTTTTTTCTATAGTAGCCATGCAACCTGAGGGTGTGTTGTCATCAAAATGATAAGCTAAGCAAAATTGGAATGGGCCTGTTCTAAGGGGATAATTCTATAAAGGATATCCAGAGCGCCAACTAAATTATTTTTAAAAGGGCCTTGATGATACTATTATATTCACAAAGGATATGACAATTGAGTGCAATTGACTGTTTGAAATAATTATACATTAACTTGTAAGATATAGACCCAGAATTAGAGACCATATAACAATAATAGTAGTAGTAGTAGTAGTTGTAGTAGTAGTAGTAAAGTTGGAAGGGATCTTGGAGGTCATCTAGTCCAACCCCCTGCTCAGGCAGGAAACCCTATACCATTTTGGACAAATGGCTGTCCAGTCTCTTCTTAAAAACTGGACAGCCATTTGTCCAAAATGGTATAGGGTTTCCTGCCTGAGCAGGGGGTTGGACTAGATGACCTCCAAGGTCCCTTCCAACTTTACTATTACATTATTATTATTAGTATTAGTATTAGTATTATTAGTATTATTAGTATTATTATTATATGGTCTCTAATTCTGGGTCTATATTTTACAAGTAAATGTATAATTATCATTATATAATGATCTTTAAGAGAACTTGGACATGAAATCTAGACTAATTCACTGAATGGAAAAGGATAGGTGAAGATGATTTCTTTATCAATTTTTTACAGCCATGCATCTCCCAAGAAAATGATTCTGGGTGGCATATGACACAATTAAAAAAATAATAAATATGTGTAAAACTATCATAATTAAATATAAAAATAAAAGAAGCACACAAAATAGGAGACAATCATATTAACCACAGTAAGGGAGCCAACACAAAATATTTCTGGTTCTCTAGGACCCCCCTCCCAAGCCTGATTATATAATCAGTCTAAGAAATTTGTGGAATATTGAGAGAGATGGAGCTAATCTCACTTTCGGGAGACAACCACAATAGAGGGCCCACCTTCTGGGAAATGTTAAATGTAATTCCCTGGCAGATGGGATCTGCCTTGTGCCTTCTCTGCAAGAGTTAATGGACAGATAGTTGTAATTGGAGGAGGTGGTCCCTCAGATAATCTTGAAGGGCTTTAAAGGTCAAAAACCAATGCTTTTTTTCTAAAAAAAAAAAAAAAAAAAAGGTGCCGGAACTCACACACATCATACAACCCATCTTGCCTACCCTACAAGGTTCCATCCCCAAAAGGTGCCAGAACTCTGTTCTGGGCGTTCTATGAGAGAAAAAAACCCTGTCAAAAACAATATCAGGCAAATTGGCAAGCAATGCAGCTCATGGAGCAAAGTTGTAATGTGTAAAGGCAGACAAGAAGTTGGAAAATTAAAACAATGGTTGGAAGCTGACCAAAGAGAAAAGCAATCTAGAATTAAGGAGAAATGTCCTAACCGTGAGGACAATCAACCAGTGGAACAGCTTGCCTCCAGAAATCATGGGTGCTCTTCTTTTTAAGAAGAGATTAGACAGTCATTTGTCTGAAATAGTGTAGGTTCTCCTGCTCAAGCAGGGGGCTGGACTAGAAGACCTCCAAGGTCCCTTCCAGTTCTATTCTATTCTATTCTATTCTATTCTATTCTATTCTATATGCTTCTTTCCCATTCAAACAGAGGTTATTATTCATTCATTCATTCATTTATATGGCTGCCCATCTTACAGACAAACTCTGGGCAGCTAACAACAATCCACAAAAGTTATATAATAAAAGCTCTGTCAACAACAATGTGGACATTGAATTTATATGCTTATGTACTTTCTTCTTTATGGCTTTTTATTTTTGTAGGAAAGAATTCAAATTGAAAATGGCACTCTTACTATAAGTGTGCTGAACATGTCAGATTCTGGTCTCTATCAGTGTGTTCCAGAAAATAAATATGATTCCATTTATTCCAATGCTGAGCTAAGAGTCTTGGGTAAGTTTAAGCTGAAAAAGATAAATAGGACAACAGAGATTAAAACAAGTAAAATTTCTTAGAAGTTAATTAGAAAGACAATCTTAAAGAAGAAAATACATGCATGTCATAAGGAAAAAAAGAAGGTATTATGTAGCACTCTATTCAAAAATAAAAAATAACTGAATTTAGTGGGCCTTGCTACCAGTTAATGTATGTAGGATTGCAGCCCTCTTCATTCCTAAGAAATGTCAAAGCATGTTTTAGAGCACATATGCTTTGGGGATCCAGGACTGGATATTTTGTGAAGAAAATATATCCTATGTGCTGTAAACTGGAGAAGTGTACATGTTAATCTAAATGTATTGATTTAGTGCCATTAATATGGATATTTTTCATATATTTTATAAGTTGCTTTTATTAAATCATGGAGAGCCTCTAAAGGCCATACCCAACACTTTTGATTGGACCATGCATGACCTGGAGTTTCAGGTTTTGCTCCACAACCCAAAGTTGTTTTGATATTTATTTATTTATTTATTTATTTATTTATTTATTTATAGCTTCAGCTCCTGATTTTTCTAAATATTCTAAAAAACATCAGTTGTCCGTGTGGGAGGTGAAGTAACTAGTGGATGCAAACCCAGTGCTTCTCCCAAGGCTGCTATTAGTTGGAAAAAAGGCACTGAACCTCTACAGCAAGGTAAAGGGTATGCCTATATATAGGTATGCCTCTATGTTTTACTTTTTATGTGAATAGTATTACAACTTTTACATGTCAGATCTTAACAGGGCCTAAATATAAGGAGATGTGAGATTTTAAGACAATTCTGTTGTCTTTAAACAGAGAATCTACTGCACATATCTGATCATAAACTGTGTTTTAGATTCCACTGAATTGCAAACATAGGACCATCGTTGTTCGAAACCAAAATCCTGAATTGTATCTAGGCTCATGGAACTCATTTGGCAACCATGGAGAACAGCAAGAAGGCAATTTTGGAAAGTCCAAAAGAAGCCTCATAGCATCATAATGAATCAAATATGGTCAGTGTCTTTAGTTTCTTAATATAATGGATCAGATCAGTCTATGTTTCTACCTGTACTAAGTAAAGGAGAGCTTTATCTGTTGTATTTCTGCCTGTTCTGTACATGGGAAAATTTCACTTTGTACTCTACATGCCATTTTGTTGGTTCAGTCTGGACTGAAAGGCAACAAGTTCACCAAGGATATCAGGGTGACAGATATTCTTAAGATATTTATGACTAACCCAAGATTATGGATCTGAGTTAAATCCAGTAGAATTTAAATCAATAGAAATAAAATGTGCCTCTAATTGCAGCCTTAGTATGCCTTTAACTAATTTACTAGTAGTACCCATTTGCTTCACACTCCCCAGGAGCAGATGCTAATTCCACACTTGCTTCATAATGGTATAATTATTACATTCGATTGCTTCACTTCTGTGAGAGCTGTAAAACAGAACAATGGGGAGAGGGCCCATGAATAATTTGAGTGCAGCAGTCCCAAATAAGAAAGAATAAATTTTAAGTGCAGGGCTAGACAGTGAATAGATGTTTAACTGACACATATTGTTTCTGTTTAAACCATTTGCGTGAAGCAAAGTATTTGTTTCTAGTTGTATTTCCACCAAGCCTTGGTATTATGCATACCATTTTGAGGAGACAAGAAGATAGTGCCAATCACTGCTATAGCTTGAGCTGCAAAGTATTTGATCCTGTCTTGGTGGAAATAGGGGATGGATACTTTAAATTTAAAATAAACATTCAGCTTGGGTTCTTTAAGAAATATCATCCCATTTATTAACCTAAGAAGATGCCTGATTGACAGGCCCTACCAAGCTGGGATTTAGTATCATGAAAAAGGTGAGAGAAGAAACAAATGCTAGTGCATAATAACAAATGATTAATTGGTCTTGGAGAGAATGAAACTTGAATGTAAAACGTATTGATGTAAAACTCATGAGAAAACAGAGCTGAATTTTGAGTTCTCTGTGGGTGATGCTAACCAATGTTTGTTTTTACCATTGTACTTTTACTGTTGCTCTACAAAATCTGAGGATGAAATATTGATGACTGTAAAGTCAACATTGCAAATGTGATCAAAATAACAGAAAGGCTTAGTATATTTTAGTAGACTTTATAAACTAAAAGCTGTTTATAGAACTAAAGGCTGTTGAATACATAATAAACATTTAATGTCTTAATTTCCATTTTGTTGGCTTTTTCCATTCTTTAAAATTTTGGCTTGGTAACTGGGATTTTTTTAAAAAAGTAAAATTGTTTTTATTAATTCATTTTTAAACAGTCATACATAAAATAAAAATGAACAATTTGACATACTCAAAAAGAAAAAGAAAAATATCATATAACTAAACACCTCTAAGAATTTGTAATTACAACTATATTCCAAATTTGCCTGATTGTAAGTCATTAAAAGGGGAAACTAAACTTTCAGTGTTCACTAAGAATTTGGGAGAGATAAAGTGACATTTTCTGATTAGTAGAAAATATACCATACTTTCCGGCGCATAAGACGACTTTTGCAAGCTTTAAAATTGGCGCTGAAGTCGGGGGTCGTCTTATACACCGACTCGCCTTATACGCCGGAATATACGGTAGTTTCTTCAAGAAATGCTAAATCATATATCTATGAATTCTGATACACCACTTGTACAACTACAGTATTTTTCCATCTTCTAGGACAGGGGTCTTTAAACTTTTATGACCAAGAATTCCTCAGCCAGTAGAGTTAAAGTCCACAAGTCATAAAAGGGCCAAGTTTGAAGACCCCTGTTCTAGGGATTATTCTTTTTGCTGTTGTTAAAGCATGGCTGACCTTTTCTATGTCACTTTCTTCCATTGTATATTATGCTTTGCATTTTGAGATAGGAAAAAAAATGGTGGACAATTGTGAATATAAAACTGAATTTTCTATAGGGCTATTTTTTCTGCATTAATTAGTACTTTAAAACATGTTGAACCTATTTTAAAATCCATCCATACATTTTTGAACTGATATTTTTTTAAAAAAATGTGTTGAATTTAGTTTATTAGGAAACTATTCTTTCTAATATTGACATTCCTTTTTTCACTTTTTCTCTTTTGATACTTTTAATCTACTAGCACATATATATGTAGCAGCTGCTATAGCTAGAACTCCTTTATTCTCAGCAGAAAGGTCTTTTCCAATTCCAGATTTTTGAAGAATAGATTTAAATAGACTTTAGGCTTAGGATCCTGGCCATTTGTGTTACATTAAGAAGATTCAGGGATGAGACAAAATTAATTCAAACCGGTATCTTTTTGTTGATGACATGCTGGTATTAACTAATATAACTTACTAGTGGACCAATGGGATTGATTTTTCATCTAACTTTAATTAATCTCTGCAGCTGTATTTCTAATTAAAGACTGAAATGACAGAAAGAAAGCTATAGATTTCCCTTCATGCTTCAAGTCATCACATATTGCATCATGTACTGAGATACAGGCAAAATTTCTATACTATTCAGCAGAATCTTTTTCTGTTTCTAACTACTTCTCTGGCCAGCTGAAAATTAACACTATATTGTACTAATAGGCACTATGCTGTAGTTCTACACTTATCAAGATTATAAACACAATTTAAAATTGTGGTTTACCCAACAGCAAAACAGCAACTTTAGATACAGATTCATGTGAATTAATGATTGTAACTATTGTTCTGAATTAGTATTTATTGGTTAGGTTTGTATCCCATCTTTCCTTCAGGAACTCAAGATGACAAACGTAGCACAATTCTGGGAGGCACCCAAAACTCTGGGAGGCAAGCTACCGGTATTAATTGCTCTCACTGCCAGAAAATTTCTCCTTACTTTTAGGTCGGATCTCTCATTAACAGGGTTTCACCCATTACTTCTTCTCCTGTCCTCAGGTGCTTTGGAGAATAAGTCAATCTCCTCTTCTCTGTGACAGCCCCTCAAGCACTGGAGACAGTTATCATGTTATGTTCCCCCTAATCCTTCTCTTTGATAAGCTAGACATCCCTAGCTTTCTCAACTATTCATCATATGATTTAGCCCCCAGATCCTTTATCAGCTTTGTTACTGAAACACTTTCTAGGGACTCAGCATTTTTTTGGTACTGTGGTGATACAATACCAAATCACAAGTGTGGCCTCACTAATGCATTATAAAGCGGCATCATCACTTTTTGTGATATTGATGTCATTCCTACAGTAGGTTGATGCAGCCCAGGTCTGCATTGGCTCTTTTTGGCTGCTGCAGCACATTGCTGGCTCATACTTAAGTGATGGTTGACTATGACATCTGGATCTCTCTCACAGTACTACAGTTGAACCAGGTGCTACCTATTTTGTACCTATATATTTGGTTTTTCTGTCTAAATTCAGTACTTTACTTTTTTCCACCACTGAACTGCATGTTGTTGGATAGACTCCAATATTCAAGTCTGTCAAGATTCTTCTGAATTTTGAGTGTGAACTAGATAACTACAATTTTACAGAATAGTCCAAGAGTAGTCCAATTTCTTACCAAATTTCTCTTTATATACTCCCAGCATTTTTTACATATAAAGTTGCTGCATTACGAATAACAATATTCTTGATACAAGATGGATAGTGTTTAATATTCATGTTTTATATATATATAGGAGTGTAGCTCTATACATATGTTGTATATAGTATGTATATGTTGTATATAGTATGTTTAGGCTGTCATGTATGTGTTTACTTTGAGACACATTTTTGTGCCCACAGTAAATAAATGACAATAAAGGTTATCTTATCTTTTATCTTATCTTATCTTATCTTATCTTATCTTATCTTATCTTATCTTATCTTATCTTATCTTATCTTATCTTATCTTATCCAACAAGACAATTTTCTATTTATTTATTTTTCTGTTATATATCTACTATAGCAGAATCCCCAACCCATCTGGCTCCCAGCCCACTACCAAGATATGGGCCTGCCTGAAGCAGTGGGCGAATGTGTGCAGACATCCCCCCTTGCATGAGCAGCTGGCAAGCATGTGCACATGTGCTCCATTTGCGTGAGTGGCAGGTGTGTGCCCACCACTCATACAAATGCAAATGCACAGGCATGTGCTTGCCTGCCACTTGTGCAGATATGTCCCCTTTGCCTTCTTCACCCCTGCCAGTCCGCAAAGCCGGAAAAGGTGGGGGGATTCTGTTCTAGAGGACAGATATAGGCATTAACAAAAAGTAAAGATTTAAGAATAATTTACCATAGACAGAAGGTCATAAACATTCATTTAAATTATGTGTAAAGCATTTAATTACTGTGTTAAGTTTAGGCTCATAAGAGACTACTTTAATCCATTATCTACTCTAAGTGTAAACAACTAATAGTAGAATTACCATGATAAAAACATTATGCTTATCTGAATTTATTTCTAGATAATTTAAAATTAGTTACACTTCTTGTCAGGAACAACAAAACGTACAAGTCATCTCAAATCTAAATAAAGTATATAGAACAACAGAATTGAATATGAAAGTAATTTCCCTATGATAAAATTTAAGTGCATATTATTTAGTACATGACATTTAGTAGTCATATTTTCAAATTGATCAAGGTTGATGTCCAAGGTGTTCTTGAAACTATCTACCTATCATCTTCTCAAGGATGTTACCTCAAAATGCCATATTTGTATATATTCATTGGAGAGCCAGAAGAGAACAGACCAATGCTTGATGCCTTTCTGCTGCACTACTCAATTGGATAATATTATTATATGTTTAAATTCAAAGATAATTTTAGTAGAATGTAAGTGATATTAAATCAAATAAATCTGGGATTAGCATCAGTTATGCAGCTATAGAATAACACACATAGGCTTAGCCGCTTTTGCCTCCCCTTCATTTCTCAACTTGACTTCTAATAGTAAATCAAACGGAAGCTCATCAACTGACTGTGGAAATAATATAAGGAAATTAAAACTTCTGTGTGACTTGGTTGTTAATTGCTCTTTTATGAGAAGTCTTGAATAAGCATGAGTAGATGGACTGAGATAAAATGAAAGCTTTGTAGCTGGGTA
Organism: Crotalus tigris; assembly: GCF_016545835.1. Classification (NCBI taxonomy): domain Eukaryota; kingdom Metazoa; phylum Chordata; class Lepidosauria; order Squamata; family Viperidae; genus Crotalus; species Crotalus tigris. The sequence goes on from NW_024097127.1 coordinate 329,073, forward strand.
AAATGAGGAAATGGTGACCAATAGATTTATATATGTAGTGCATTCAGAAAGTATTCAGACTCCCTTCACTTTTGTCAATTTTATTATGCTGTAGCCTGATTCTACAGCTGTTGAAATTCATTTTTTTTCTGATTAATCAAAACTCAGTACCTCATAATGACAAAGTAAAAACAGAATTTTAGAAATGCCTGTAAATGTATTTAAAAAAAAATATCACATTGACATAAGTATTCAGACCCTTCAATCAGTACTTTGTTGAAGCATCTTTGGTAGCAATTAGAGCCTTGACTATTTTTTGGGTATGATGTAACAAGCTTTGCATACCTGGATTGGAGAATTTTCTGCTATTCTTCCTTGAAAATCATCTGAAGGTCAGTCAAGATGAATGGTGTTCAACAGGAGATGTTCAATAGGATTCAAATCAGAACTCTGGTGGGCCAATCTAGGACATTCATAGAGTTGTCCCTAAGATACTCCTATGCTGTCTTGGCTGTGTGCTTAGGATCGTTGTCATGTTGGAAAGTGAAATTTTGGCATAACAAAATAAACAAAAGGGAAGGGGCTCTGAATACTTTCTGAATGCACTGTGTATGTGTGTATACACACATATATACACAGTGTATTCACAAAGATTATACATATACATATATATATATATATATATATATATATATATATATATATATCAGCTATACAAGTAAAAATATGACTCTTGGGTATATTCATGTTAAAATCAAGTAAAAGTCGATCACCAAGAGAATAAAAATGTAGAAAATTTATTTGCTAAACCTAGCTTTCATCAAGAGCTCTTGACATCGTCAGGATATAAAAGGCAGTTTGTTGGGAAAGCTTATATGCAACCACTAATCATCTGCACTCGGCTCCTAGACCATGTTACGGGACCCAGCTGAGCATGCTGTAATTTATATGTGTGTCTTACATCAGAGTGTAGTTCTTTCTACTTCCTTTCTGTGTTCCATCGCGCATATCCCTTTTACTAATCCTGGAATTGGCCGGAGTCCTTTCACTTCCCTCGTGGGTAGTGGTTGTCTCCCTCCCACCAACCTTCTGTCCATAGTTCTGCTTGCTGGGGTGTATGTATGTTATCCCTGTTTCTTTTTGGTTCCTCCAGTTGTCCCAGTCGAGTTATGGTCCGATCCCCCCATCTTTTGCAATTGCAGTTTGAGTATTCCATTCCTCTTCCCGTCCCTTTCTATAGGTGTCATTTCAATTTGTGCTTTACTGGGTCCATCACTATTCTCCCCCCCCCCTCGTTCCTGGGAGCAACCGCCTGGGGCTGCATGAGTGACGGTCCATTGCTGCTTAGTTCATAATTGGGCAGCCCCTGTTTGCGTTCACCGCGTCCAGACCTTCCGTCCTCAACACCCACTGGGAGGTCTTTCTGCCGTGTCACTGGGTGCCTTCTGCTCACAATTCTCTGCTTCCCTGTCGGATCGATCGGTACATTGTGGGGGAGAGGGTGATCATGTACCGACTGATCCGACAGGGAAGCATAGAATTGTGAGCAGAATGCACCCAGTGACACGGCAGAATGTGGATGTGTGGTGGTGACATCCTGTGTGGTTTTTGTGAGTGTGGGTCTGGTGTCATTCTTTGTGTTAGGGACTCGTTTGTCAATAAGGTCGGGTTTCAAAATGGCTGGTAGGCAGGAGATATCATCGTTTATTCATGCTCTGTGGGCATTTTTCTATCTCAATGGCTTCTCTGATTATTCTGTTATTAAAGTGTTCGGTTTTGGTGATAGTTCTGGTCTTTTTAAAGTCAATTTCATGTCCTGTGGCTTTAAGGTGTTGGACCAGGGAAGAAGTTGGTTCCTCTTTTTTGACTGAGTTCTTGTATTCTTCAATGCATGCACTTATTCTTCTGTTGGTTTGTCCAATGTATGTGGTGGGGCAAGCAGTGCATGGGATTTCATGTACTCCTTGATTTTCTAACTCAATTTTGTCTTTGGGGTTTTTTAGGATGACAGATATTTTTCTATTTGTGCAGAATGCTGTCTTGATGTTGTGTTTGTGGAGGATCTTGCTGATTCTGTCTGTGGTGGCTTTTATGTATGGGAGGAGGGCTTTGCCGTTTTCTTGTTCTCTGTCTTGAATTTTAGTGGGGGTTTCTTTTTGGATTAGGTTGGTAATCTTATTTCTTTGGAATCTGTTGGATTAGTACATTAGTGAGAGTGTGTAGTTCGGTTATTAGGTGTTGTTCATCAGCTAAGCATTTTGTTCTGGAGATGAGTGTCTTAGCTACGGGGTTGATCTGTGCTGGGTGGTGGTGTGAGAATGCATGCAGATAGCGGTTTGTGTGTGTGTTCTTCTGGTAGATGGTGTGTCCTAGGGAGCCATAGGATTTCTTGTAGACTAAGACATCCAGGAAGGGAAGTTGGTTATTAACTTCTGTTTCCATGGTGAACTGTATTTTGGGGTATAGGCTGTTGAGGTGTGTGAGGAAGTTGTCCAGTTTTTCTTTCCCATGTGGCCATATTATGAAGGTATCATCTACGTATCTGAGCCAGAGTTTGGGTTTTTGATCCGATTTTTCTAGAGCTTGGGTTTCAAAGTGTTCCATGTAGAGGTTGGCAATGACAGGTGAGAGGGGTGATCCCATGGGTGCTCCTTCTGTTTGTTTGTATTTTTGTCCATTATAGATGAGGTATGTGTTGGATAGGCAGTGGTTGGTCAGATCTAGGATGTGTTTGGAGGGATTATATTTCTTTTGGATAGCTGTCAAGGCTTCTTTGATTGGCACTTGGGTGAAGAGGGATATGACATCGAAGCTCACGAGTAGGTCGCTGGGCTAGTTTTGTTTTGTTTATGATCTCTATGAACTGGAATGAGTTTTTTACGTGTGAAGTGATGGATTCTGCATAGGGCTGTAGTTGTTTGGCGAGAAATTTGGCTAGGTTTTGTAGAGGTGAGCCTATGGAGCTGACTATGGGTCTAAGTTGGGTTCCTTCTTTGTGTATCTTGGGGAGACCGCACTACTTAACCTGAAAGAAGACACCAGCATAATAATCCTACCAGCAGACAAGGGCAACGCCACGGTGGTTATGAACACATCTGACTACCAAACCAAATTAACCAACCTACTCCAAGACTCCACATACGAACCCCTAAACACAGATCCCACCACCTATCTGGAAAAAACCACTAGATCCAAAATAAAAGCCTCCCCCATTAGCAAAGAGATCCAGCAAAGAATCATTCCCAGAGAGAAATCATCCAGATGCCCCAAACTCTATGGTCTCCCCAAGATACACAAAGAAGGAACCCCACTCAGACTTATAGTCAGCTCCATAGGCTCACCTCTACATGTTCTATCACTTCATAATTAAAACAAAGTTTAATTAGGATTGGGCAAAAAAACCCAACACTACAGACTTTGCTTAATACATTTTTCTTCTTCAGTGACCATTTAAAATTACCACAATGCTGAAAAAAATGGCTATCTTCTATAGAAATATTTGGGGGAGCACAGCTGATCAAATGTAGAATCAATCCCCATTTGTCATTTTTTTATTTAAAAAGTCATCTCTATTGTTGTCTTAAAACTCAATTAATGGCACTACAGGTGTTCAGACTGTATTCCGGCTGAGAATAAAAGAACCCACTGAATCAGCTGTGGGAAGAAATTAAGAGGCAGAAGAAGAAAAAATGCCATCATGCTAAGCAAATCCCAAGGCATTTGCTTTTTTTCTTTTTTTACCTTGATACCTGATCACCTGAAACACTGAGCACAGGTGTGAGAATTCTCTTGTGTTTGACAGTTGGTTGAACAAAGTCAGTGATAATTAACTCCAAATCAGCATCTTTGGCTCCTCTGAAAGCATAGTTTGCTTTTGCACTTTGCAGATGGCTTTGCAGTTCTATACAATGCATAATTATACAGCTTTTTTGTTTGTCTTTATTTTGTTTGTATGGTTTTTTTTTACCACTCCTTTCTTACTTGAGGAAAATATGACCTGGATTTTTTTTTTCATCACTTGAACTTATTTTGAACTGTTAAAAAATTGCATTTAAAAACACAGCATAGTAGCTGGGTCTTACATAAATTAATTTTTGAAAAAGGAACATTTTTTAAAACTTGAAGTAATGCAATGTTGCTATTTGTCTGGCACAAAATGTGTGTCTATTTTTTTCCTCAAAGAATTTATGTTGCAAGAGGTCCTCCATCTCTACTCTTTCTATCTCTTCATCTTGAGATGTATTTGCAGGAACAGATGTATAGGAAATTTTAATTGGAGGACTATTACAATATTTATTTTGTTATTTGGCGATTATCTCTTTCTGACTCATTATATTGGGGAGAAAAGCTCAAATGATACATTCAATGTACCAACAGTGGGTAACAGGTCATAAGAACTTCCACTTTGGGGAGCTGGAAAAAGATTAGCTCAGAGAAGTATTAATGAAGATGAAAACATTTGGCAATAATCATCTCCTTTTTACACCCCCTAATGGGCAAGATGTAGTTTCTTGTGATACACCAATGCACAGAGTATGAGCAGCAAACAGGGTGAACTAGAAATTCAGGTTAATGAGGGCAGATATGATATTGTTGCCATTACAGAAACATGGTGGGATGAAACCCACAAATGGAACACACAGCTAGAGGGATTTAAATTATTTAAAAGAAACAGACCAAATAAAAGAGGAAGCAGAGTTGCTCTATATGTAAGAAATAACTACATCTCTACAGAAATAGAGTACATGATGAAAACTGTTTTGAATGCATTTGGGTCAATATAAAAAAGGGAAAAAATGACATTACCATAGGTGTATACTACAGGCCACCCAACCAAACAGAGAAAATAGATGAACTTTTTCCTAGTCAGCTAACTAAGGTATGTAGGAAGCACATCACGATAGTAATGGGGGACTTTAACTACCCTGACATCAATTGGGAGACAAACTCTGCACCAAATGGAAGATCAAACAGATTTCTTGCAAACCTAGCAGACAATTTTGTCTCCCAAAAGATAGAGAAGGGAACTAGGGGATTAGCCATTTTGGATCTAATTCTCACTAACAGAGATGAAATGATAAAAGGTGTTGGAGCCACAGGAACCTTGGGAGGAAGTGATCATGCAATATTGGAATTCAACATTATGGAAGCGCAAGCAATAGAAAACAGTCAAACTAGAGTCTTGGACTTTAAGAGAGCTAATTTCAATAAACTTAGAGAGGGCTTGGGAAGGATTCCATGGATGAGAATCCTCCAGAGGAAAACAACGCAAGAAACTTGGGAAAGTTTGAAAAGCAAGATAATAGAAGCCCAGTCCAGCACAATACCAACAAAGAGGAAAAATAACAGCTCTCAAAAGAAACCAGCATGGCTGCATAAAGAACTCTCTGATAAATTGAAAGATAAAAAGGACAAGTATAGAAAGTGGAAAGATGGGCACATAACACAAGTCAGGTATTTATTATCATGTATGGTGGACAAAAATACATATTTGACTAGAAAATATGTTGGGACAACATGTAGATTTTAAACATGAACTTTTTTATTAGGTATAATGCCAGAAAAGATTGATAAACAAAGTATATACTTGATTTTACATGTGATAATAGCGGCAAGAATCATATTTGCACAATATTGGAAAAATGAAGAAATACCACCAGAGGAAGAAATAATTAAAAAGAAATACTAGATTGTGTTGAAATGGACCAACTTAATGTGAGGTTGAAAGAAAAAGAAGAAGAAATAGAATACTATAAAACTTGAGATGTATTTTATCAATGGCTAGAGAAAATAATAAGGGATTAGGAATCAAATCTGTATTAGTGAACGATAAACACAGACAACATGTTTGTTAAACTAGTACTACTGAATTGTATGAAAAAAAAACAATAAAACTTAAAAAAAAGAAAAGAAAATTAGACAGTAGAAGTTCCAGGTCACCCATAGTAGATAGATAACCTTTAGTGTCATTTTTTACTGAGGGCCCAATGGTACACATTAAAAATGAAATTTAGTTGCTTGCTCTCAAAAGTGCATACATACATAACATACATTTAAACATGCTATATACAACATATATATAAACCTACACCCTTACATATAGATCAGATAAATATTAATCATGGTCCATCTTGAATGCATAACGGAAAGAGGAGCTTTAGAGTTCATAAGGTTACTATCGTGTGAAACGAAACTGTGACTGAATCTGGATGTAAGAAACCAGCATGGCTGCATAAAGAACTCTCTGACAAATTGAAAGATAAAAAGGACAAGTATAGAAAGTGGAAAGAGGGGCATATAACTAAGTCAGAATATCAACAAATAGCCCAAGCCTATTTGAAATGAGGAAAGCTAAGGCTCAAAATGAATTAGGGCTTGCGACCAAAGTCAAAAATAACAAAAAAACCCCGTCTTTCAACATGTAAAAAAAAAAGAAAAAAGTGAAGGAAATGATTGGTCCATTAGTGGGGGGAAATGGCAAGAAGGTGACAAGCAACAGGGAGAAAGTAGAACTATTTAACTCATTTTTTGCATCTGTCTTTACACAAAGGGAAAAAACAGACCAACCTATCAAAAATAGCACAATAAAAAACAGAATAGAAACGTAAGTTAAGATAGGCAAGAAAATGGTAAGTGAGCACCTGTCCAGCCTAGACGAGTTCAAATCACCATGACCAGATGGATTACACCCCAGGGTTGTCAAGGAACTGGCAGATGTGATCTCAGAACCATTGAACTATATTTTTCAAAGATCCTGGAGCACAGGGGAACTACCAGAGGACTGGAAAAAAACTGATGTAGTTTCATTTTCAAAAAAGGAAAAAAAATGGACCTAGGAAATTACAGACCTATCAGCCTGACCTCAATACCTGGGAAGAATCTGGAAAAGATAATCAAACAATGAATCAGCGAACACCTACAGGCAAACAAAGTCATTACTAAAAGCCAACATGGGTTTGTCAAAAACAGATCATGCCAGACAAATCTTATTGCATTATTTGACCAAGTGACAAAATTATTGGATCAGAGGAACGCAGTGGATATAATTTACTTGGACTTCAGTAAGGCATTTGATAAAGTAGATCACAACCTACTACTTGATAAGATAGAAAAATGTGGGTTAGACAGCATCACCACCAGATGGATCCGTAGCTGGCTGACTGGCTGTATTCAGCATGTGGTCCTCAATGGAACCACATCTACATGGAGGGAAGTGTGTAGTGGGGTGCCCCAGGGCTCTGTTCTGGGCCCAGTGCTCTTCAGCATCTTTATCAACAATTTGGACAAGGGGATAGATGGGAAACTCATCAAATTTGCAGATGACACCAAGCTGGAAGGAATAACCAACACTCCAGAAGACAGGCTTAGGATACAGGAGGATCTGGACGGACTTGAACATTGGGCACTGTCTAACAAAATGAAATTCAATGGTGAAAAAAGTAAGGTTCTACATTTAGGCAAGAAAAACCAAATGTACAGGTATAGTATAGGGGGTACCTTGCTCAATAGTAGTAACTGTGAGAAGGACCTCGGAGTCCTAGTGGACAATCACTTAAATATGAGCCAGCAGTGTGCTGCAGCTGACAAAAAGGCCAACACAGCGCTAGGCTGCATTAACAGAGGGATAGAATCAAGATCACGTGAAGTATTAATACCACTTTACAATCCTTGGTAATGCCACATTTGGAATACTGCATCCAGTTTTGGTCACCATGATGTAAAAAAAATGTTGAGACTCTAGAAAGAGTACAGAGAAGAGCAACAATGATGATTAGGGGACTGGAGGCTAAAGCATATAAGGAACGGCTGCTGGAGTTGGGTATGTCTAGTTTAATGAAGAGAAGGATGAGGGGGGACAGGATAGCAGTATTCCAATATCTCAGGGGCGGCCACAAAGAAGAGGCAGTCAAGCTATTTTCCAAGGCACTTGAAGGCAGGACGAGAAGCAATGAATGTAAACTAATCAAGGAGAGAAGCAACCTAGAACTAAGGAGAAATTTCCTGACAGTTAGAACAATTAACCAGTAGAACAACCTGCCTCCAGAAGCGGTGAATGCTCCAACACTGGAAGTTTTTAAGAAGAAACTAGACAGCCATTTGTCTGAAATGGTATAGGGTTTCCTGCCTGAGCAGGGGTTGGACCAGATGACTTCCAAGATCCCATCCAACTTTATTATTATTATTATTATTATTATTATTATTATTATTATTAGCATCATCACCATCATCATCATCATCATGTTGTTATCAGATCCTACATTCCTACATTTAGTTATAATTTACACTGCTTTTGTAAGTCATATGTATCATTTCCAGACCTGTAACTTATAATCTTGAGGCTTTCTGATTCCTTTGGTGAGGACCCTAGTGATCACTGTAGATGTACAGTATATGTCAATATAAGGTACTTTGTGGCATCTATCTGCAATCTTTTTGGTAAATTCTGGTAAATTTAATTTGCATTTTGTCCATAAATCAATATCTATCTATCTATCTATCTATCTATCTATCTATCTATCTATCTATCTATCTATCTATCTATCTATCTATCTATCTATCTATATCTATATATAATATGTCTATCTATCTATATACCTATCTATCATTTTTTTTCTTTTTAATTATTATATCTGGTATTTTATTTTTTACATAGTGATCCCTTTGTAAAACTCACTTAAATTTTATTATCATTTTCAGCAACTTTTTTTTGCAACGTTGTGATTACATCACATTCAGAAAAAAGTGAAAGTTATAAAATCATTACCTTCACTTATCCTGATGTAATCATTTAATCCATATTTGTCTTCTTCAAGGGCTACTACCAATAATAAGCGGCCTTAACCTGGTGATTTATAACTGTGGGACATATTAACCTTCCTGTAATAATCAGCTTACATCCCTTTCATTATTTCACTGTTAGGACTGGATGTAGCGAACTCAATGAAGAATATTTGTTTACTCAAAATGCAGAAAAAAAATGCATCTTCTCATGCTTCCTACTTTAATCAGCTCACAATCTGAGAATGAAAACATATTTTACTCCCTGAAGAAACACACCACATTTAGACCTCATATTGTGGATTTATTTCTTCCTCTGCAGGAATAAATTGACCAGAGAAAGAGGCAGACTACTTATAAAGACAGTGTCTAATCTGTATCTAATGTAATGATCAATGATACACTGAAGTGAAAATTTGGCTGAAATGTGCTCAGTGTGCTGTAATCAACAGCAGCTATGATTAATGTCCAAATATTATAAATAACATATCACAGTTAGTCTTCAGTATAATAGGCTAATAATTGGTTTGCATGTCCTCCCCCTTCAGAATCTTTACCTTAGAAGACAACAGTCTGAAGATGTATAATATTACCAAATCTGATGCAGGTTTATACAGCTGCATAGCAATTAATCCGTTTGGAGTTGCAAGAAATTCAGGAAACCTGATGGTGAAACATACTTTCTTATCTTTACTTGTATTATATGCATATTGAAATCCACATGCATATTTGATCAGCCGTGCTGAGATGTCAGAGACTATAGAACTCTGGGAAGGTGATTTGAAATTTTCTCGGGGGAGGACAAGTCTGCTGAAACGCCTGTGGCAAACCAGAGGGATCTTGGCCAAAATACATGCAATACTTGTGGTTTTATACTATTCTTAGAGAGAAAGACAGACAATGAGTTCAAACTCATATCCAAGTTTCAGACTGAATAATGAAATTCTCAAGGAAATGGCTGTTTTGCAAACTAAACTCTAAAGGGAAGAAAGATAAGGAGACCTCTGAATCCTTGTTTAGCCTCAGAAATTAAAACCGTACAAATGTTTATTCCTGAACCTTCAGGGTTTTGAGGCACATATATCATTTTTTACATGTCAACAAATATTGTACCTGATCAAGGTGAGAAAAATAATTTATTTGAAGATAATTTTATTAAAAATTATTATTTTAGTGGGCCAGGGAGAAATAAAGATTAATGCATTGTCTTGGTAAAAAAATGTTTTAGGCAAAAGTAAGTGAAGGAACCATTGGCATATTCTATGCAATATGTTGAACCAAATGACCTAGAGCAGAGGTGTCAAGCTGCCGGCCCATGGGCTGGATGCATCACACAGAAGCCGCGCTCACCCCATTGCCAGCAATAGCAAAACAATGCCGATATGTCAGGTGACGTCTTGTGACATGTCTGACCTAGAGTAATCCTTGGAAATCCTTTATTCAGCTGTGTAGGAACCTACTCAGTCATGTAAAACAGCGGTCCCCAACCTTTACAGCTTGGCAGCCTAGCTAGAGGGGGGAGAATGGAACCGGGCTGTGCAAGCAATGAGCTGATGTGTGCACCCACAGCTCCACTCATGTGAACAGTGGACCGGTGTGCACGTGCATGATTACACAGCTTAACTACAAGTGGAGCTGTGCACTTGTGCATCAGTCCACCACTTGCACGGCCTGGTTCTAAATAGGTCACAGCCTGGCAGTGGGCTACAACCCAGAGGTTGGGGACCCCTGATTTAAGATGCATGAGACACTGACTGAAGAAATGAACAAATATCCATAGATTCTTCTATGGCCATGCATTGTCCTTTCACACCTTCCTCCTGCTCCATTTCTTCCTGACTTTACCAAAACTGCTGGCTTTCTGAAAGGTCTTATTTCTACAATGATCATCAACCATAGAGCCTGCTTATAGTAGACGATCATGAGCTCAAAAATCAAGTCTTTTCTGAAAGAGTTGAAATAAAAGGCATGATCATGAAAAGAAAGTTACTTAGCTTTTTGCACTGTAGTAATTTAGCTTTTTGCACTGTGGTAATTCAAGGGTCTCTGGGACTACTAGAAATAATCCTTCCCCCTGCAAAAAAAAAAAAAAAAAAAAAAACAGTAACTGCAAAACCAGGACAGTCTTGGTCTGGCAGAAGCTCTGGTAATATAAATTTCTTGGATGAATAAATGGAGAAAGAGCACAGGGAATCTGCAATCCACTGTGAGAGATTATAAATGGAGTAAAGCTGAGTGAAGTGGGTTAGATACTTGTCCTTCGGTTAAGAGATACATGTTAAGAGTCAGCTAAAGTGCTTCTACAAAGTTAATTTGTATGTGTTCGAGTTCTCATGAGTGTACTCACAATATACTAACCCCCCTCCCCCACACATCAAGCTACATGTGTTTTACTAACTGATCTTCCATAAGACTACTGAAAATCTCTTCTTTGCAAGTTATCAGTGGAGATTTTCTACTTTGATGCCCTCCAATGGGCAGTCCTAGATGTCATGTATAACAATATACCAGCTCCTCAAAGAAGTTGGCCATTTGACCTGAAACTGATAGAATATATTATCTTAAGATGTAAACTTACATAAAAGAATGGGCAACATTATTAATCTCCTTACTACACAAAGGCCCAGATGAATATTTTATCTCTTATCTTCTATCTAGTTAAAAACACAACGCTGACATATTCACTTACAAAATTTTATTATCTAGCAACGCATGTTTGTACCAGTACAATATCTTTCAACAACGTCTGTTGTTGAGGTATTGTACACTGGCATTTTATTAGATGCTACAGTACATTTGATAATTAATTGTTTTTATTTGCATATATTCTGGTTTGTGACCCTAATAAAGTATGTTGTATATGTTTCTCTCTCTCTCTCTCTCTCTCTCTCTCTCTCTCTCTCTCTCTCTCTCTCTGTGTGTGTGTGTGTGTGTGTGGTTTTAGTAGCTGGTGGACTAGTTTGGACTGTTGTAGACTGGTTTGGACTAGTTTGCGAAATAATAATAATAATAATAGTAGTAGTAGTAGTAATAGTAGTAGTAGTAGTAGTAGTAAAGTTGGAAGGGATCTTGGAGATCATCTAGTCCAACCCCCTCCTCAGGCAGAAAACTCTATACCACAGGTCGGCAACCTGCGGCTCCAGAGCCGCATGTGGCTCTTTGAGTCTTCCTCTGTGGCTCCCAGCCTCCTCTGCCATTTGCAGAGAGAGACAGAAACAGAGAGAGGCACTCTCTCTCTCTCCCTCCCTCTCTCCCTCCCTCCCTCTCTCTCTCTCTCTATGTGTGTTTGTGTGTAAAAAAGAGAGTGGACTCACAGTGTCCTCCGAGGAGCTGAAAAGCTTATTGGGCTGAGCTCCTCCCTTTGCTGCGTCTTTGCAGGAAGCAGGAAACAGGAATGGCAGGAGAGAGCTAGCTAGCCCAGCTATGCTGACTCAGGAATTCTGGGAGTTGAAGTCCATGAGTCATAAAAGAGCCGAGGTTGCTTACCCCTGAGTTTGTTGCAGATCAGCTTGAAGCCAGCTTGCCAGGTAAGCAGAAGATCGGAAAGAGGGAGGGGGGGAGTGAGAGGGAGAGAAAAAGAGAGACACACAGAGAGAGACAGAGACCCTTCTGACGTCTAAAATGAATATATTACCATGAATATATATATATATATATAACAACAAACAGGCGTGAACACCAGGAAAAGTTAAAAACTATAAAAGTTTTAATTAAATAAAATATCAAGCTTTCGTTGGCTACTGCCAACATCATTGTATTTGTATGTAGGTCTTTGGTTGTTCGGGTTTTCTCCCGCGTAAAATTGGAAGTGTCTTGGCGACGTTTCGACGAAGTCCCATTCGTCATCTTCAGGCTGGTGTTTTCAGCTTCGTGCTTCGAGCAGCAATGTGTGGTCTTAGCTGTTTCTTCCTTTTAACTGCCAGTGGGGGTATGAACTGATTGGGTGGGAGCTTGGCTGTGTTCTGATTGGCTGGAGGTGTGTTCTGAATGGTTAGGGGCTTGGCTGTGCTCTGATTGGCTGGGGGAGTGTTCTGTTTGGTTGTGCTCAGGTTAGTCTGAGTTGCAGAGGGGTTTGAGATTTTGGGCTGCCTTGCTATTTTTTGGCTTCGCGTTCGTGGTCGTGCTTCCTCTTCATGGAGGGTGTCAGTTTGCTTCATGTATGGATTGGAGGGGTTTAAAGTGGCTAATGATGCAGCTGTGGTCTGGCTTCTGGTTTGTGGTCGTGCCTCATCATCGGTGTGGCTTTGGGTTTGTTTTTTGCGTGGATGTGTGGTGGTGACATCCTGTGTGGTTTTTGTGAGTGTGGGTCTGGTATCATTTTTTGTGTTAGGGAGTCGTTTGTCAATAAGGGCGGGTTTCCAAATGGCTGGTAGGCGGGAGGTATCATCTCGCTTGTTCATGCTGTGTGGGCGTTTTTCTATCTCGATGGCTTCTCTGATTATTCTGTTATTAAAATGTTCACTTTTGGCAATGGTTCTGGTATTTTTAAAGTCAATTTCATGTCCTGTGGCTTTAAGGTGTTGGACCAGGGAAGATGTTGGTTCCTCTTTTTTGACTGAGTTCTTATGTTCTTCAATGCGTGCACTTATTCTTCTGTTGGTTTGTCCGATGTATGTGGTGGGACAAGTGGTGCATGGGATTTCGTATACTCCTTGATTTTCTAATTCAATTTTATCTTTGGGGTTTCTAAGGATGGTGGATATTTTTCTGTTTGTGCAGAATGCTGTTTTGATGTTGTGTTTATGGAGGATCTTACTGATTCTGTCTGTGGTGCCTTTTATGTATGGGAGGAGGGCTTTGCCATTTTCTTGTTCTTTGTCTTGGATTTAGTGGGGGTTTCTTTTTGGATTAGGTTTGTAATCTTATTTCTATGGAATCCATTGGATGTTAGTACATTGGTGAGAGTGTGTAGTTCGGGTTTTAGGTGTTTTTCATCAGCTAAGCGTTTTGTTCTGGAGATGAGTGTTTTGGCTACAGAGTTTATCTGTGCTGGGTGGTGGTGTGATAGAGCGTGCAGATAGCGGTTTGTGTGTGTTTTCTTCTGGTAGATGGTGTGTCCTAGGGAGCCATTGGATTTCTTGTAGACTAAGACATCCAGGAAGGGAAGTTGGTTGTTAGCTTCTGTTTCCATGGTGAACTGTATTTTGGGGTGTAGGCTGTTGAGGTGTGTGAGGAAGTTGTCCAGTTTTTCTTTCCCATGTGGCCAGATTATGAAGGTGTCGTCTACGTATCTGAGCCAGAGTTTGGGTTTGTGATCCGATTTTTCTAGAGCTTGGGTTTCAAAGTGTTCCATGTAGAGGTTGGCAATGACAGGTGAGAGGGGTGATCCCATGGGTGCTCCTTCTGTTTGTTTGTATTTTTGTCCGTTATAGATGAAGTATGTGTTGGATAGGCAGTGGTTGGTCAGATCTAAGATGTGTTTGGGGGGGTTATATTTGTTTTGAATAGCTGTCAAGGCTTCTTTGATAGGCACTTGGGTGAAGAGGGATATGACATCGAAGCTCACTAGTAGGTCGCTGGGCTGTAAGTTTTGTTTCTTTATGATCTCTATAAACTGGAATGAGTTTTTTACGTGTGAGGTGATGGATTCTGCATAGGGCTGTAATTGTTTGGTGAGAAATTTGGCTAGGTTTTGTAGAGGTGAGCCTATGGAGCTGACTATAGGTCTGAGTGGGGTTCCTTCTTTGTGTATCTTGGGGATCATCCAGATGCCCCAAACTCTGAGTTTGGGGCATCTGGATGATTTCTCTCTGGGAATGATTCTTTGCTGGATCTCTTCGCTAATTGGGGAGGCTTTTATTTTGGATCTGGTGGTTTTTTCCAGGTAGGTGGTGGGATCTGTATTTAGGGGTTTGTATGTGGAGTCTTGGAGTAGGTTGGTTAATTTGGTTTGGTAGTCAGATGTGTTGATAACCACTGTGGCGTTGCCCTTGTCTGCTGGTAGGATTATTATGCTGGTGTCTTCTTTCAGGTTACGTAGTGCTGTCTGTTTCTCTTTGGGTAAGTTGCTTTTGGGTGGCTTGCTGGTGCAGAGGATGTTGGTGATTTCGAGTCTGATATAATACACACACACACACACACACTTATAATAAAAGTAAAAAAGGATATATGCAGTGTTAGCTTCATTTTAGATATCAAAAGGGTTTTGTGGCTCCCAGTGTTTTGTTTTTGGTGGGAAACGGGTCCTAGTGGCTCTTTGAATGTTTTGGGTTGCCTACCCCTGCCCTATACCATTTCGGACAAATGGCTGTCCAGTCTTTTCTTAAAAACTTCCAGTGTTGGAGCATTCACCACTTCTGGAGGCAGGTTGTTCCACTGGTTAATTGTTCTAACTGTCAGAAAGTTTCTCCTTAGTTCTAGGTTGCTTTTCTCTTTGGTTAGTTTCCACCCATTGCTTCTTGTCTTGCCTTCAGGCACTTTGGAAAATAGCTTGACTCCCTCTTGACTCCCTAATATATTGGAACACTGCTATCATGTCCCCGCTTCTCTTCATTAAACTAGACATACCCAGTTCCAGCAGCTTTTCCTTATATGCTTTAGCCTCCAGTTCCCTAATCATCTTTGTTGCTCTTCTCTGGACTCTTTCTAGAGTCTCAATATCTTTTTTACATCACTGTTGAGTTAAGTGAGGGTGGAGATATGGATGGAGATTATATATCCATGTTGACAGGCAAGGAGAGCACACCTGTGATGATTCCATCAGAAGACCAGTGAGAAGCAACTGAATAATGACGAACACCTCTTTCCTTTTTGATGCTTGGTACGTAGAACTTTGCATTTTATTTGTTTGTCATATTTAAGAACCACCCATCTCCTTCATGTATGATTTTATACATTCACGTAAAGGTTCTGAATGTAGTGCTGAATTAAAGAAGACTTAAGCAATTAGGTTAATTATTTTATTTTAATTTTTTTAAAAAATAATAATTTTTATATTTACTTTTTTTTTTTACTTAAACACAACAATATGAGTTAACAGCTGCCAGTTGGCTTTCATTCCCACTGAGTTCTTCCCAAGAACCTAGGAGGTTGTAATGTATCAGATCAGCATATACACAGATCCAAGCAGTGTGTCATTGTGTCAATGTGCAGATTTTCTAAGTGCCATCCACAACTTTTCGGTATGACACAAAGAAGTACTAATAACTATTTTGACAATTGTGGCCAGTTTATGCCATAATTTTTCAATTTCAATTTTCAAATCTTGATACTTTGTGATCTTCTCTAATTCTCTGTTTTCTATTGTAATATCTCCTGGTATTGCCACATCAATTATGCACAGTTTCTTCTTTTCAACCACGGTTACATCTGGTGTATTATGTGCCAAGACTTTACCGGATTTCCATTTTTAATAATTTGGTATCTGCTATGTTTATAAAATATCTAGTGACATGTTGTTATTGATTGTTGTTGTATTTTGCTGTATTGTGGCTTTCAGGAAGCTGATAATTGCACAGAATCTAGAGAAATGAACCAACACCACACTGGAAGTGGTGCCATAGAAAATCCTGCCAAATGTGACGATGCTAAAGGAGTAATGCTAGTGAAGTTCATGGAACATGGTTCGACCATCAATTCAGAAATCTACTGTGAAACATTACGAAAACTCAGACGAGCCATCCATAACAAGCATCAGGGCATGCTGACTTCCAGTGTGGTGTTGGCTCATGATAATGCTCGCCCGCACACCACTAGATGCATCCAAGAACTTTTGAACCAGTTCTGTTGGGATGTTTTTGATTATTCCCCCCCCCCAGCTCAGATTTGGTGCTGAGCAACTACTACTAAGGAATTTCAAAGACATTATGACAAGTACCTCAAAAAGTAATGTAATGTTGTAATTTTCTAATGTGTATAATAAAAGTTCTGTATCTGCGACTGTCTGTCATTGATAACCAAACCGAGGTTTATTTCCAAATTGCCCTTGTATCTTCAAGCTGCCAGGGTTAAGAAACACTGGTCCAGAAAGCTGGCTAATACAATACCTGTAATAATAAATAAATAATCAAATTTGCCATACTTTACCAAAACAGTAGAAAAATAAAATCCATCTTGTACTAGATGTCTTTCATCCAAATGACTCTCATAGCTCCAGAAATTATACAGCTCCCACTGACATCACAACTGAAGGCAATCATTCATCTGCAAAAAAATTTCTTTCTCCTTTCCATGGAGAGATGGATGAGAACATCACCTGAGCCTCCAGGGTGCTGAGGTTCTTTCCTCAATCTTAACATCTGTGCTGATATAGTTGTCATCGCTCTTGGCAGTATCATTTTAACTGACAAGGATTAACAGGAAAGGATAATTGTCAATGGACTTAATAAATTTCCTCAATAATGAAACAGATCTTAGTCTAATTATTTGGTCCAGTAGCTGCCTCCTGAAAATGTACAATAAGAGTATTATGCAAACAGCAGAGAAATGTAATCTGACACAAGTCCCAAAAAGAATAAAACTTACAGACCTGCATTGTAGTTGTGAAAGAAATCTGCCTTCTTTGGCAACACAGTTATCCAAGCAATGAATCAGAATACAACATCAGAATTTTATCTCTATTATACAAAATTCCACGGCATGAAAACTCCTTTCCAGAGAAATGGGGATTCTACTGAGGATGTTCTGAAAGCAAACTGCAACTAGAAATTGGCCTTATTACTTCTGTGTATTTTTCATGGAGGAAAATATGTTCCATTAACATTACACAAGTAGGAACCCATCAAGAAAATTACATATTTTCATAATCCCCTGGCTATTAAACTGGGCTTTTAGATGATGCAATTAACCAATAGGTGGAGTCATAACATCCTGTCCAATCTTTCCAAGCTTGAATATTCACTTGCTATGATGTTAGCAATGGCTCCTAGCATGTGAAATAGAATAAAAAGCCAATCCAATTGACAACATTCTCTATACTTTTTCTTTGATAAAAATCACTACTTCTTTCAATAGGCATCTTCTTGTATTTTTCAGAGGAAACAGTCAGGAAATTGCAAATGATATCCTGATCACTGGAAAAAGGAGAAATGTTACCGAAGCAGAAAAAAGAATATTATTGGAAAGTATAGTCTTTCCTTCAGATTGCACAGTTGAACATCAAATTAAATCCAGACAAAATGAATATCAAACCGAGACAGGTGACATACATAGGATATATACTGTCAGCTGAGTAATAAAATCTGATTTAAAAAGGCAGACAAAATTTGAAACTACGGGACACCATCAAAGGATATTTATATGACTATGCATGACTTGCTTCCTGACTAAATTTTACCAATACATGGCAACCATAAAAGCTAGAACAGAAAGAACAACAGAACTGACACCATAGAGCAGTGGTGGGATTCAAATATGTGAACAACCGGTTCTCTATGTGGATGCCACTTCCAGAAGTCCATTCTGGGCCTGGGCAACAAAAAATTAGCTACCAGTTCTGCCAAAGTGGTGCGAACTGGCTGAATCCCACCACTGCCATAGAATGAAACTGGATAGGTTACCACTGGGAAAAAATATTTCAGAAATTAACCCTATGTCCAAGTTATTGTCAGGAAGCCTCAGACATTTTCTGGAGCCACCATCAGGTATCCAAACGCAGAATTCTTCATAGAAGTGTCTATGAAAATCAGAAAAATTATAGGCAAGGATAAGAAAAAAGTTAGTAGTTGTGGTATTTGGAATATGGGATTTCCACCAGTATGATTACAAGAATCTTTTTGATTTCAAACTACTGAAAAAAATTGTAAAAGTTTCTCTTTAGAGTATTTTAGTTGTTGGAATGAATGTTGTTATAAACATTCTAACTTGAGATCAGTACAGTCCAGGAAAATCTCTACAAATAGAAAAAAATATCTGTAGCTCTTAGTTGAACTATGGAGATCTGGGTGCTCTCTGAGTTTGGTTGTTTCCTTCCAGACATTTCATTATCCAGCTATGATGTTAGTTGAGTAATGAAATACCTGTAAGCAAGCAACCAAGGCTAGACAGTGTCAAGAACTCCACAAAAAAAAAATCCTACCATTAATTCTATCCACCAGATGAAGAAATTATCCAGAGTGATCAGGACATTTGTGTCAATCAACATGATGTATCCTGTCAGTTACATCTCACTTTCAGAGACTTTATTGGTTTGCTCTCCCCATTCTTTCCAAAGTTTTATAACTTTGTTTAATGTTTTTTGATTTAAACCATAATAATAATAATAATAATAATAAGATGATGATGATGATGATGATGATGATGATGATGATGATGATGATGGAAGGGACCTTGGAAGTCATCTAGTCCAACCCCCTGCTTAGCAGGAAACCCTATACCATTTCAGACAAATGGCTGTCCAGTCTCTTCTTAAAAACTTCCAGTGTTGGAGCATTCACCGCTTCTGGAGGCAGGTTGTTCTACTGGTTAATTGTTCTAACTGTCATGAAGTTTCTCCTTAGTTCTAGGCTGCTTCTCTCCTTGATTAGTTTACATCCGTTGCTTCTTGTCCTGCCTTCAGGTGCCTTGGAAAATAGCTTGACTCCCGCTTCTTTGTGGCAGCCCCTGAGATATTGGAATACTGCTATCCTGTCCCTCTTCATCCTTCTCTTCATTAAACTAGACATACACAACTCCAGCAGCCGTTCCTTATATGCTTTAGCCTCCAGTCCCCTAATCATCATTGTTGCTCTTCTCTGTACTCTTTCTAGAGTCTCAACCTTTTTTTTCATCGTGGTGACCTGCACTAATTCAATTTTATCATGATAAACCTTTATCCTGATGATACAATTTCAGCTGTTATAACTTTTTCTTCCTTCCTTCCTTCCTTCCTTCCTTCCTTCCTTCCTTCCTTCCTTCCTTCCTTCCTTCCTTCCTTCCTTCCTTCCTTCCTTCCTTCCTTAGATTGTTAATGTTTCTGTCGCCAATTTTTTCCAATTTCTAAGTTAAGATATCTAAAAACTTTCTCTGTATATAAATTGAATAGAAGTGGGGATAGAGTACAGCCCTGCAACAATTGTTTCCAATTTTCAATCAATCTGGGTCTCCATAAACTGTTCTGATAGTGATTTCCTCAATTATCGTATAGTGATTAATTAAATCAAATGATCTGGAATATCAATTTCTTTCATATCTTCCCATAGTTTTTCATGTTCAATGCATATTATAGCATTTGCTATAATTGATGAATATAAATACACTTATTCTGTGATCTGTCAAATAGTCTCAGTGTGGACTTAACTGAGCCTTCCTCTTCAACTGGGAAGAAAATTTACTTATAATAGAGCTATTGGCAGATAGTTGGAGCAGTTGTGTCATTTTCCTTTGGGATTGATGAACATTGGTCTTTTCCAATCTTTTGGCCATTCATTGATTATCCATAGTTTTGTAATTGTTGCTTGTGGTACTAATGTAAACAGTTTTGATAGTATGACATCAGTTCCAGAGGCTTTTGGGGTTTTTTGGGGGGGTGGGGGTAAGGGGGGTAGCAGTTTCATTGACCATGCTACTTTCTCCACCAAAATATCTGGATCTCTTTACAATTCCTGTTGGGGTGTCTTTCTCTTATTTTTTTGCAACACTAATTCCAGTAATTTTATCTTCTCTAGTTTAATGTTGAAACTGTATATTCACCACCTTCTTTTTTGTTAACCGTGGCTTTCCTTTCCTTCTCTGTTCAGCAATTTGGAGAGTGTCTTTTGACAACCATTTGCTTGTCTTCTTTGTTGTTGTTTTTTTAAATAAGGACATGTTTCTTTGCTATTTCACTGATAATGTTTTTCATTTCTTCTCCCTGTCCATGTAGGTTCCTTTTCCATAAAGTTAAGTAAGTGGAATCTGTTCTTTATTTTGACTGCATATAGAATTGGCATTTTGTCAGTATTTTTCTGGATGCAGTGTTCTTTTTGATATTACAGAAAATAAATTTATTCTTTTATTTAAAAGACTACCCTTTTGATACATCACAACTCTGGGCAGTTCACAAAACCATAATAAATCTGAATAATAAAACCAAAACCAAGAAGGAAGGAAGGAAGGAAGGAAGGAAGGAAGGAAGGAAGGAAGGAAGGAAGGAAGGAAGGAAGGAAGGAAGGAAGGAAGGGGGGAGGGAGGGAGGGAGGAATCCTGGCACCCAAACCACCAATTAATCTACACTAGTCACTATTTTGTTCTCTTTCTTGATTGAATGCATTTTTGCTGCACATATTTGGAAAATTGTCATACCCAGAGATTTAAATAATCTTTTTTTTAATTTACTGTTTTCAACTGATCTGGCAATTTTCTTAATTAATTAACTGTGCTCTTCTAATGTCATTCCCTTTTGATATTGACATTTCCATTTATCCTGTAAAGTCATTGGATTTCTAGTCCACTTGATTTCACTGACACCAAGAATATCTATTTTGGTCCTTGGCATTTCTTTCTTGATGATGAACCATCCAGAGTCACTTAGGTGTAGAATTTTGATAAATAAAAATATATAAATTATATCCAACTTTCATAGTTCATGTACCTTTCACATTCCAGTTTTTTTTTTTCATTTTCTCCTAGTACAGATAGTTATTCTTGTTAACGGAAGATTCATCAAAATTCAGGCTCCCAAAAATTTGCCTTTCTGCATCATTATTTCCTAGACTACTCATATCATTTATTTGCAATTCTCCAGTAAATAGGTTGGAGAACTTCTAACTTGGATTCTTCTTTCTGCTACCATCTTTGACCTTTTCTTCCAGAGCCCTTCCATAAAACTTTGGTAATGCAGATCACTTAGTCTTTTTCCAGTCTCCCTTTTTATTGATAAAAATGTCAGCATGAAAATGTTTCCCAGTTAAAATAGCAAAACTAAAGAAAATATAAAGTTGTTGTATGGAAGTAAAAGGATATTTTCAGTTTAAAGAAATGTTAAGATGGACATGTGTATTCTGGGCAGGTATTTGTCATTCTAGTTTCATTGGACAAAAGTTATATAGAAAAGATTGTTACCTCATATAGGAGACTTCACATTTGTAGATGATGGGTATGTACCTGGATTGGTATTGGAAAAATGAAGAAACACCATCTGAAGTTTACATAATTAAGAAAATACTGGAATGTGCAGAAATGGACAGACTAACATTGAAGATTAAAGAAAGAGAAGATACAGAATATTTTCAAATATGGGATGTATTTTTCCAGTGGCTGGAAAAACAGAACAGATTAAGATTTTAATTTACATCATTAAACTAAGACCCAGACAACATGTTGTTTATTAAGCACTTATGAATTGTAAGCATGATTTTTTTTTAAAAAAAAAGAATGAACAAAAGAGGAAAGGAAGAACAAGAGTATTCAGCTTGTGGTGGGATACAGTCTGGAGTCATAGGAGGGAGGGACTCTTTCCCAGATGGAAAAGAGAAAGCAGATCTTGGAATGTCTGATGGACAGGAGAGAACAAGTCGGACCCTATCTAGCAGTTCACATAGTTAATCTATACTTATTGGAGATATTTGCTTGAGTCTGGCAAGATTCTCTCTGTAGGCAAACAGCAATAAGGAAATTATTCAGATGTAGAAAAAGAAAAAAGAAAAGATCTACATGGAAATGTGAAATGCATTTTTGTGGCAGTCATTAATGTAAATATACTTAACAATCTTGTGTGTGGGTAGGACTAAATGACTGTCCCAAAGTCACTCAGTGGAATGAGAATCAACTAAAATTTGAATTTTTGCTTATTCTGATCAGCACACAGTGGTTACTGTATTGAAGTATAACCTGAGCTAGTTCTTTCTTTCTTTCTTTCTTTCTTTCTTTCTTTCTTTCTTTCTTTCTTTCTTTCTTTCTTTCTTTCTTTCTTTCTTTCTTTCTTCTTCCTTTCCTTTCCTTTCCTTTCCTTTTCTTTTCAGCATATTTTATAAATTCAGTAGTGAAGGGTATTAACTTTCATTGGTTGTTATGGAAGCAGCATAACAGTTAGAGAACAAATATACCAAAAATAGGAGAAGTTTTATAGTCTAGTTAGCAATAACATAAATACCATCATCTGCATTTAAACAATAGCCATGAACCAGATCATGTTGTTGTTGTTCCTGTCAGAGCAATGATTGTCTTTTGTTCTTATAGAAATGCCTTACGTAATCCTGGCGTAATGCATTTATATCATTGATTCCAAAAGATAGTCAAGATCTTACTTTGCCTAAAAATTATAGGCCTATATCTCTTTTAAATGTGGATTATAAAATTTTTGCAAAAATTTTAGCTAACAGGCTTATGGGGATCTTGCAGCAGTTTATACATAGGGATCAATCGGGTTTTATAACTGGAAGGTATATGAAGAATAACGTTAGACAAATTATTAATTTATTAGAGTATTTAGAAAAGAATAACCAAGTCTCTGCAGGCCTGATATTTTTGGATGCTGAAAAAGCCTTTGACCAAGTGAATTGGCAGTTTATGCTGTGTTTAATCAAGGAGATGAATTTTGGACAAAATATATTACAAGTATTATCCAATATATATCAAAAACAGACTGCTCAAATTATTGTAAATGGGGGTTTGTCAGAGGCTTTTGTAATAGAAAAAGGAACAAGACAGGGATGCCCGTTGTCTCCGTTATTGTTTGTTTTAACACTGGAAATTTTGTTGATTAAAATTCGGGAGTCTCAAGAAATAAAAGGAATAGAAATTAATAAAAAAGAATATAAATTAAGAGCCTTTGCAGATGACTTGGTTGTTACTTTGTCTCAACCTGTTTCTTCGGTGGTGAAATTATTACAATTGATTCAACAATATGGACGTGTTTCTGGCTTTAAAATTAATAATAATAAGACCAAAATACTAGCTAAAAATATGACTAATGGTGATAAACAGGCTCTAGTTAACTTAACAGACTTTGAAATTGTTGATAAGGTAAAATATTTGGGGGTTACATTATCTGCTTCTAATGTAAAATTGTATAAAAATAATTATGAAAAGCTGTGGATGGAGGTACAGAAGGATTTAAAAAACTGGAATAATTTACAGTTATCCCTTATGGGCAGAATTGCAGTTATTAAAATGAATGTCCTGCCAAAGTTTATTTTTTTGTTTCAAATGTTACCTATCTTAAAGAACGAACGTAATTTAGATGAATGGCAAAAAGGTATTAATAAATTTGTTTGGGCAGGGAAAAAACCAAGGGTGAAACTTAAAATAATGCAAGATTTTCGTGAGAGAGGTGGACTCAAGGTACCAAATATGAAATTGTATTATGATGCTGTAGTATTGACATTGATTAGCGACTGGGTGAATTTAACAAATACAGAAATACTTCATTTGGAAGGCTGGGACCTACTTTTTTGGATGGCATGCCTATTTAATATTTAATAAAAAAGTGGATTGGGTTTTTAAGTCTCATATTATAAGAAACTCTTTGCTAAGAGTGTGGAGAAAGTATTATAAAAGTGACTTCAAAATACCATTATGGGCTATACCTCGGCATGCCATAGAAGGTATAAGGAAAGGGGTAAATATGGACAAGGTCTCTTACGTACAGTTACTAAGATGGGATGGCCAAGACTGGCAGTTAAAATCTTTGGAAGAATTAACACATGAAAATTTAACTTATTCATGGTTCCAATATAGACAAATAGTGGATAGATGGAAGATGGATTGTAAAATGGGCTGGCTTAGAGAAGATGAAATTTTTTTAAAACAAGTAAGAGATCAAAGGCCAACCCATATTAAGAGAGTTTATGGGGTTTTAGTGGAATTAGATTCAGAACCTGAACTAGTTAAAGATTGTATGATTAAATGGGCACAGAATATTGGTGAAACGATTTCAATGGATACTTGGGAACTTATTTGGATAAGAAATGTTAAATTCACACAAGCGCAAAATTTAAGAGAGAATTTTTATAAGATGTTTTATAGATGGCACCTTGACCCAAAGAAAATGTCCATTATGTACCCTAATCTACAGCCGAAATGCTGGAGATGTGGATATTTGGATGCTACCTATTACCATATTTGGTGGACGTGTAAGCATATAAAAGCTTTTTGGATTAAGATATGGTGGAATATTCAAAGAATTTTTAAAAGGAGGGTAAAATTTACTCCGCAATTATTTTTACTAGGTATTGTTATTGACTGTGATGCTAAGGAGGTTATATTGATGTTAAATTTGATTACAGCCGCTAGGTTGTTAATAGGACAATATTGGAAGAAGGAATCTTTGCCTACTTTACAAGAATGGTTTCATAAAGTTTCGTATTTGGCAGAAATGGCAAAGATTTCGGCTTTCCTAAAGGAGCAATCTCAAGAAAAATTTTTTGCGGTATGGGAAAAATGGATAAATTTTATACAACATAATTTGGATATGGAAAAATATTATTTAGCCTTTTTATAATTTGTAATGATTGTTTTTTCTTTCTTTCTTTCTTCTTTTTCTTTTTTATATATATACATTTTTTACGTATTATTATTCATATATATTTTTTTTTATATATATATGCTTTATTCTTCGTCTACTTTCTTCTTTCTTCTTTCTCTCTCTCTCTTCTTTTTTTATTTTTTTTTCTTTTTTAGTATATATTATTCATTTTAAAGTTTATGTTATGCATATTATTATTATATATATTATTACTGTGATTATTATTATTATTAATTATTTTATAAATTGCAAATGTTATTTTTAAAATATTTCTTAAATAATCCTATATTCAGTTCTGGGAAGTCGGGGGGGGGGTGGGTGGGGTGGTTGGGGAGGGGAGGGTGGATTCTTATTTGTAAAACTTTTGAAAAATTTTAATAAAAAAAAAAAAAAAAAAAAAAAAAAAAGAAATGCCTTACCCCATTTTAATGATTTTTTAACTTACATATCTAATTGCTATACTATTTTCAGCATGTGTAGGTTTATGTGTGAATATATGCATATACATACTATATACAGATACTTGCAGGTATAAATAAAAGGGAATGAGATCTCAGACCAATCTGTCTCACAGGTTGCTGTTGGGAGACAGCAGTATGTATGCTCCTTGAGTTCCTAAATGAGAAGTGTGATACAAATCTAATAAATAAAAGGATAATACATATATCTCAGATGCCTTGTCTTATAGTGTAATCAACTCTTCCTTTTAGAAAAAGTTAACTTTTTATTCAACATATTAAAGCAATATCTTTTCCTAAAAATGAAAACATTTTATATTTTACTTTATAAGATAACAGTATAATTGTCACTGTATACCTTTCTTTACTGTATAGTTTTCTTGAGATGTCGCTGGTTTGCCTGTTTCCATTCCAACCCACCTACCTTTCTCAATCTGTACAAACTAGTGGTGGTTGAAATGAAGCCTCTGCTTACCAGACTTTCTTTACTGCATGTTTGAAATTCTCTAGTGAATTAAGTTGAATTGAAACAACCAATTCATGCATTTGATCACAACAAATAACACAAAGAGTTGGTACACATATGTACATACATTCCCTTTAGGCTATTTCTTCTTGAAGTAAGCAATAGAAGGCATGGCACAAGAAAAAGAAAATATAGCTAAATCTAATTTACATATGCACTACTGCATATACTTTTCTACCCTTGCAAAGCATTCTTGCTTGCATAATAGCTATACACTCCTTTCATACAAAGCAATTTGATTTTTTAAAACTATTCACTCCTTTCTTTCGGGACTCGAGGACTTTCATCAACTCCACACAACCGTAACTTCCTTAGTCTTCCCCATCCAATTCAATCCATTTATTCTTCTTTATATTTGTTTTGTGGTTGATACTTTTTCTATTTATATGGCCAAACTTCTGAAATATACTATCCTCATACTGCTCACTCATGCCTGAATTCAATTCATATTCCTTAAGCACCCATTCACTCTTAAACCTATTTTTTTTCCTGTATTCTTGCAGACACTTCTTAGGTAACTATTCCCACTGCACTGAAATTATACTTATATTTCTTCTGACATATAACTACATGGACCGAAGTATGTTCTTCTAAGTAGCCAGGTATGCGTCCTTTGGCAAACATTTAGCATTTCCCTGATAACATCAAGGACACAATACTTATCAGTTTTTTGGCACATTTTAACTAGTGTAACACAACACTAAGCTCATTTCTACCCTAGGCAAACTTACATTATTCTATCCCAGCTAGGATCTCTTATCTAGAATGCAATCTGAGAAACTCTGATGTAGCTTCTATCTCATAAATTAAGAGATACATAGAGTATAGTACACTCACACACACTCAGTACTCAAATGCTAGCAAATCTTTTTTTATACCAAATAGGATAGATAAACTGAAATACTTATAAATCACGTGGATAATTTGTGAGAACTTCAAAGAGAGATTTGGCATTTTAATTTTATTAAAAAAATGATAATGACAATGATTTATGTTTAAAGTAGATATTACATATGAACTAAAGGGAACTGGTTAGATCTCAACCAGCATTAAATGTAAATAGCATTATGCACACAGTAGAGATGGATCCTAACTATGTATGGCATTCCAACTGCATTTAAAAAAAAATCTAAAGAAAGCCTTCATTTGACAATTGAAGTTTTTATTAAAAATGAAAATAATAACATCACAATTACAGTATTTTCAAAGAACATTTGTTTGGGTTCCCTTTTGAAGAAGTTTGGGCTGCTCAGCTACAGGCCTCATTGCTTCTTTATTGTATTCAACTGAAATGTCAGGATCTAATAAACAAATCTAATGTTTACTACTGCTCATTGGGCTGTTTATCCTTGGTAATAGAAATCTCTATTATACTTCAGGTGCACTGAGTATTTTGTCTATTTTTGTTTTATTTTTATTTTTGGGGAAAACAAGTTCTGCTCCATAATACATTCCTGTAGATAGCAAACAAAGCGGATTGCTAATGAGAAAAGGGAAGTTTTAAAGAAAGACTCATAAGAAACAACAGCTTGAATCAAATGAAGCGATCATTTCAGCATCGCTCATAGAAATTGATGTGATCAGGTTAGACTGATATATCCAGAGAGACTTTAGTTTTCTTTGAGATAGATGCCTTTTATTCTTCTAAGACTGCAAGAATGCATATTTCATGGGATGCATGTTTGAACTGCTTAACATAGTATAGTAGAACAAAATAAAATAACTGTGTGTGGCATTTTCTGGATTCTGTTTTCCAGATCCCTTTTCTTTACAATGAAAGATACAGAAAATGTTAATTGTAGGCCTTTCCCCAGCATCTTAGAAGCTATGCTTAAGCAATTGGCAGGTTCATCTGGCTGGAAATTCAGATTCAAATCATGCAGCCTAACCTGTCTATTACCCTGGGCAGTTAAAGAGGTAAAAAGAGATAAAGCAGGATTGTGATCTGAAAGATTAACCCTTAATCTTCATGAGATGAAACTCTGATACACGGAGAAAGAAAGAGACAGAGAAGCTAGATACATTTTTTTTTAAAGTGCATGTTACTTGCTTTCATAGAACTGGTTTCAACCTAAATAGTCTCTTCAATTGAACTTTGGGTCACACAAGCAAGCAGAGATAGACATTTTTTTTTTATTTTTCCTGTTGCATCTAGGGCCAGTCAGAGTGGGCAAAAGGATACTTATCCACTATCTCAGGAGAATTGTATGCCTGATTCAAAGTATCAATTCATTTCCAAAATCAGATTTTTTTCCCTCTATCTGAAGGGGGGGGGAGAATCGTCATGTTTTTTTTAACTAGCTTCCCTAAATAAGCACTGGTTGAATTGTGAATAAATACATTTTTCAACAGACATTTTCAAAGCTTTGCAAGTTGGAAACACTGGAGTCCTCTATTTATACTATTGTCCAGCTTGATGGCCATTATATTGTTATGTCACAACATCCTTTTTGTTTTCCTACCAATCTACATATTTGGTGTAGTATTTATCACTGTATCTAGGCTTCCTACTACAGTTTATGCATATGAATTACAATGACTGCATAATGCTTTCAACAATATACACACTTAAACTGCTTATAACAAGGGAGTTGTTATCTCTAATTTATCAATCAGCCATTAGAACAATGGGAAAGAGGTGCAGGAATCAAATCTATGGTTCATTCTCTTCTCTCCTAAGTAAACTAGAAGATTTCTAATGAAATGGTTGAGGATAATGATTTGGCTGAAGTGGCTGAAATGACTTCCACCTCGAAATTCCATGCACCACTTGTCCCACCACATACATCGGACAAACCAACAGAAGAATAAATGCACGCATTGAAGAACATAAGAACTCAGTCAAAAAAGAGGAACCAACATCTTCCCTGGTCCAACACCTTAAAGCCACAGGACATGAAATTGACTTTAAAAATACCAGAACCATTGCCAAAAGTGAACATTTTAATAACAGAATAATCAGAGAAGCCATCGAGATAGAAAAACGCCCACACAGCATGAACAAGCGAGATGATACCTCCCGCCTACCAGCCATTTGGAAACCTGCCCTTATTGACAAACGACTCCCTAACCCCAAAATCTTAAACCCCTCTGCAACTCAGACTAACCTGAGCACAACCAAACAGAACACTCCCCCAGCCAATCAGAGCACAGCCAAGCCCCTAACCATTCAGAACACACCTCCACCCAATCAGAACACAGCCAAGCTCCCATCCAATCAGTTCATACCCTCACTGGCAGTTAAAAGGAAGAAACAGCTAAAACCACACATTGCTGCTCAAAGCAAGAAGCTAAAAACACCAGCCTGAAGATGACGAATGTGACTTCGTCGAAACGTTGCCAAGACACTTCCAATTTTACGCGGGAGAAAACCCGAACAACCAAAGACCTATATACAAATACCCGCGAAAACCTCAGAAAACAAACTGGAAGAAAAACGGAATACAACCAGGTCCGGTAGAGATGAGGAGAACGACGATGAACCCCCCCATGAGGAGGCTACCAGACACAGCATGACAACTCGATCGCAATCCAGCAGGAGAATGCACCCCCCTTCGACACCCCCAGCGCAAAGTTATGGGATGAAACAGCGACTACAATTAAAGGGGAAGAGCACCGTATGGAGTGGGAATGGAGAACCAAGGACGGACGGTAACGTTGCCCATCGGCAACGGATGGAACAACGAGCCACTGACAATAGGACAACGACAAAAAACATCTTGACGGTGCGCAAGACAGAGCGTGTGGGAACGAACAGCGGACCGTACAGGGGAACCCAGGGGAAGAAAGAGGGGAGGAGGAACAATATGGGCGGGGGTTATGAATCTAGGGCACAATTCCGGGAGACGGATAAACAAGACCAAAATAGCCGTGAGGCTTGTAAGGATACTGAAAGTGATAATTGCCCACCCCCACTCGTAGAGGGAAGTCGTGTGTGGGATGGTGGTGGGGGGGAGGCTATGAGCAAGGAAGGCAAAAAGATCTGGACTCCCAACTCTGAAACAACTTATGACAGAATGCAGACTAGTAATGTGGGATGTAGGCTGGAAACCCAACCCGATCAGCTGGGGCCCATGACACGCTCCAGGAGCCGGAAGCAGACACTAAACAGCTGTATATAAGACTCTCCCCCGGCACTTACCTTTTAACCCTGACGATGTCAATTGTGTTTGACGAAAGCTCGGTGGATTAAAATTCTATTTTTATAGATACTCTCTTGGTGATCATTACTATTTGACTAACATATATATATATATATATATATATATATATAGAGATAGTAACCAATCAGAACATTTTCCCCCAAAGTTCCCACGAATCAGTTCGACCCCCATGGCAGTTAAAGGCTGGTGCAGCTAGACCGTGCTTGCTGCTCAAAGCACGAAACTGAAAGCACCAGCCTGAAGATGACGAATGGGACTTCGTCGAAACGTCGCCAAGACACTTCCAATTTTACGTGGGAGAAAACCCGAACAACCAAAGACCTACACACACATATATATATATATATATATATATATATATATATATATATATATATATATATATATATATAAATGTCTGTTGTTTGTGTGTTTCTCTCTGTTAGTTCCCACAGTGGCACCCACAAATGTGAGTGGAGTTGGAGGAAGCTGATCTGAACTTGTCATCACATGGGAAGTAATTTTGTAAATCAATCTCAGTTCTTCAAGATAATGAATGGAAAAATAAGACAGCTCTAACAAAATCACTTTGTTGTGCTATTGTTAGCAATTTAGAAGTGTAAACTAAGAGAAATGTTGTAAAGATATTTAGAATAAAATAGAATAACAGAGTTAGAAGGGACCTTGGAGGTCTCCAACTCCCTGCTCAGGCAGGAAGCCCTATACCATTTCAGGCAAGTGATTGTCTAATCTCTTCTTAAAATCTTCCAGTATTTGAGCATTCATAACTTGTGGAGGTAAGTTGTTCCACTAGTTAATTGTTCTAATTGTCAGGAAATTTCTTCTTAGTTCTAGGTTGCTTCAGTCCTTGATTAGTTTCCATTCATTGCTTCTGGTCCTGCCCTAAGGTGCTTTGGAGAATAGCTTGATTCCCTCTTCTTTGTGGCAACTCCTGAGATATTTTAACATTGTTATCATGTCCTTGTCCTTCTTTTCATTAAACTAGACATACCCAATTCCAGCAACCATTCTTTATATGTTTTAGCCTCCAGTCCCCTGATCATTTTTGTTACTCCCACCCTTGTTATTTGGAATATAATGCTGGTAGATTGTATCTTGTCATACATAAAAAAAGGATAAGGCCTTTCAATATCAAGTATCATTGTATGAATGTTTAGATGGCAAATAGATGATTCATACATAAGACTCCAACCTAGGTTTATTAACTAGTAAGTTCCAATGAAATCAACATTTATTTCTAGCTGTCTGTGACTTTGGAGAATAGTAAAGACATAACCCAGCAAGGATAATCCAAAGTATTTCTAAGCCCAAGAACTAATATTATCTCTTTTTCTTTTCATTCACATTATTTAGATTTGTTATGTCCCACTGCTAATCGGAAAATGTTTTGTAGAACAGCTGAAAATTTAGAAAAAGAAACAAAGCTTAGGAGGACTGCATAGGAAACATGTCACCACATCTCCATGCTTCAATATCTCATTGGTGATCTTTACCTGTCAAAGTCAAATAAGCAACTCTATTGCTCTATAGTAAGTATGGCCTGCTTTCCAGCAAACAGGAATAATAATCTCTCAACTCCATACTGAATGTTCTCTATAGAATCTATGAAGTTTTAGTTTTCAAGCTTGCCTTTAAATAGCATGACCAGTTGAATACATACATTGTTGCATAATATAGTTGAATCAGATAGCTTTTTTCTTGAAATTTCCCAATTTTACCTAAATTTAATGCTTTTCGTCTAATTTTTTTTAATATCAACTAAGAATAGAACTGGGGGACTTACCCATATTCATCCCTTTGCTTCTTTTTCACTTCTATTGTAGCCATTACATATTAAAACATATTAGGGAAAATTTGTTTCAGGCTTCTCTGAGACTCTGTTTCTATATCAAAGCAACCCTCACATAGCTAGAACTGACACAAATCAATCACTCCTTGAGAAAAGTGTTTGCAGAGATTGTTGATAGTTTACCTCAGAGAAACAGCTATAGATTTTACTGATTTTAAATTCATTTTAAAACATACGTATGCTGGATCTGAAGTTGCTGATCAAAGTTGATTTCTATTGAAATGTCCTGTGAGCTCCTCATTAGAGGGCTGAAAGGCCAGGTTGAGGTTAGATCATTCTGGTGAAAGTCTATTTATGTTATCCCTAGAATTAACATCAAATTGATGGCACCTAATCAATCACAATCAAATAAACATGTTACAGATCTTTCAACTTTGGTCATCCTGGATAGAGCTGCTAGGAATTATATTTCAGCAACAGATTGGGACTAATTAAATATGTAATTATGAGCAAAAAACGGAATAACCACATATTATTTTCTCATTTACTTTCACCTTCATTCTTTTGCTTGATTTTCCTCTGGCTTACTGTAAGTATACTTTTTAGGGCAGGGATCTGATGTTTTGCAGAATGGATAACAATATAAACATAGAAATAAAAGTGAAAAATAATGTCGGCTGGACAAGAACCAATACACTGAGAATGAATTTTAGTAAGATGAAAGTGCTGTGGATTTTGGACTGATGGATTCAGGAATAACTTTTACATAAAATACTTTATATATACTTTAAATTGTATATATATTCCATTCCCCCCCCACATTTTTAAGTCCAAAAGTAAATCATACACAAGAAACACATTTTTCCATTGCCTTAAAACGTATATAAATTTCCTATTTGTATTGCCACAACAATTAAAACCCTGTGTTGTATATTTCTTTTAATACATTTCATAAGGTCAGGCTGTTAAGGGAGTCAAGTTATTCTCCTGAAGGCAGGACAAGAAGCAACGGATGGAAACTAATCAAGGAGAGAAGCAACCTAGAACTAAGGAGAAACTTCCTGACAGTTAGAACAATTAATCAGTGGAACAACCTGCCTCCAGAAGCTGTGAATGCTCCAACACTGGAAGTTTTTAAGAAGAGACTGGACAGCCATTTGTCCGAAATGGTACAGGGTTTCCTGCCTGAGCAGGGGGTTGGACTCGATGACCTCCAAGGTCCCTTGCACCTCTATTATTATTATTATTATTATTATTATTATTATTATTATTATTATTATTATTGTTGTTGTTGTTGTTGTTGTTGTTGCTGTTGTTGTTGTTGTTGTTGTTGTTGTTATTCATGCTGGGCTCAATTACTAGCAACCACATAGATCGATTTTCTCTGGAGTGAACTATCCCCTGTCTGGTCCTTCAAATTTTCCAAAACTACATCCTATGTCACTATAATTGAGTCTCTCCACCTTGCTGCTGGTCATACAGATTTCTTGGGAGAGCTAGGTCTTCCTGTAAGGGCAACCTTGCCAAAGGATTAAATTCCACTAAAACTGTATTGACAGAGTTTTGTTTCATTACGATGCATCCTTTCTATTCAGTGTCAAGAACGTTCCAGTTTAAAAACCAGCCGGCCTGAATGAAGTGCTGACAGCTAAAGAACTAGGACAAATAATTTTCCACAAACACTACAGAAAATAGTGCAGTGCTTATTGGCATTGCTTACTCTGGTGTAATGTTTCTCACCCTTGGCAACATTAAGATGTTTGGACTTCAATTCCCAGAATTCCACAGCCAGTATGGGGGATGATGGGAAATACTGAGAGTGGCTGGAGAATTTTTGGAGATGATGACCAAATATCTTACAACTGCCAAGGTTGAGAAACTGCTCTGGTGATTAATCTTTTAACAGAACCTGATATGGGGAATATGATTTATTTTAAACAATTAAAATAAATAATTTTATTTTATACCAAATTCTTGGGTGATTCCCAAGTTGCTCCACTCGTTGGTCGCTTCATACCTACTTGTCCATTTGGCAGCATTCAACATGGTGGTTTTTTGGGCCACATGCAAAGGTTAGAATTGGCCAGTCTTGTTTGCTTATCCTGGTAGGATGTTCAAGGTTTCCACCTATGGGAGCTAAGAAGAGTAGATCTCCAAAATAATGTTTTTCTGTGGTAATATCCATCCTGTGCAACAGCCTCACTTCAAGTTGGCAGCTGTTTGGAATTTTCCTGAAAGGCTATGAAGACATTTTTACCATAGGGATTAATTATTGTGAACATGACTTTGGTTTGGTGTCTCAGGATGTATATTGTTATATGATAGAGCCTTGGTGGTGCAATGCTTAGAATGAAGTATTGCAGGCTAATTCTGCCAACTGCCAGCAGTTTGATCCTAACTGGCTGAAGATTGACTCAACCTTCCATCCTTCTGAAGTCTTAAAATGAAGGCCCAGATTGTTGGGGGCAATATGCTGACTCTGTAAACTCCTTAGAGAGGGCTGTAAAGCACTGTGAAGCAGTGTATAAGTGGAAGGGCTATAGCACTGATAGATTTTGTTTTTTCTAGATTCTTGTGCTTTCCGTTGTTTTTAATTGTAATCTAAATATCTGAGGGCTGCTGTGAGTTTTGTGATGGAATAAATAAAAGAAGAACTAAGAATATACAAGTGGTATGTATGTATGAAATAAATTTGTGTATTATATGCACCGAGGACAAATTGATTTTGCTTTGTTTTATTTATTTTATAACTTAAAGCTGTGGCAGAAGTCCAATGTAACATTTCAGCTGTATTATTTTAAGAAACAGCTGCATGACACCCATCTTTCTGAGAAAAAAAAATGTTTCTCTGTGACAAGGAACACAAAAAGTATGCTAGTCCTTTATTCCTACTGACGTGACAGCTGACAGTTGCTTTCTGTGTGTAATGCCAAGAAAAAGCAAAGGAAAACTCAGAACAAAATGGGCATTTTGATTCATTAGAAAGAAAATAGATAAATAGTGTGAAGGGAAATGTTTTATATATAAAAATATTTATTCTTACCTTCTAATCACTTTCATACATTTTAATGTAAATTCATATAGATTATAGGCCCAAAATTAAGGGCACATTGTAAATATTGGTTTTTAAAATATACCTGCTGTCATACAATGCAATCATCCTTTCATAATCTCTCTCTGCTTTATATCAGAAAGAAGAAAAGAGATAACATAGAGAACATTTGAATCCCCCAGATGCTTCAAATTAATTTGCATTTGACATGAAGCTTTTTCTTCTAGGAATTAGCTAACACAACAGAACACCATAATCCTGCTTTACTATGATGAATGAAATAGCTAGCTGATGAATTCTGAGATTAAGTAAGCATCAGAAATAATTTAAATTATATAAACGATGCCCATTCTCTCTCTCTCTCTCTCTCTCTCTCTCTCTCTCTCTCTCTCACACACACACACACACACACACACACACACACACAAACACACACACATACTTCTAACCATCTATCATTTACCAATTAATATTTCAAGTTGAAAAACTAAAATAAACAATCCAATAAATTATGGATATAAATAAACTAAATATTGGTAGTGTGTAACTTTTTTATCCCTTAAGACTCAGACAAGAGTAAACAGCAGTATTCATAATTAGTTAAATGCTAATAGTTACAGAAGGCAGTAAAATCTAGCTGACCCTGAATGATCAAAAAAAACCCAAAAACAAAACCTAAGCAGATTGAAACCTGGACTAGTATCAATTTGGAATCTATCACCCTTCACTTCTCATAAACTAAACATTTTAGATGAGTCCCCCGAGGATTTCATTTTATATGGTATGAAAGTGTGTTCCTGCAGCATTTTTAATTTTCTGTTGTAAGATTTCAAAACTAAACACTTAAGGTGGCAAAGTGTGTTGAACAGAAAGGAAAGAAGAATCCACCTGAATCTGAGATAATCATTATACTTTTGAGCTTAAAAGTTAAAATTCTTGAAAAGTTGATTTTCTTAGTTAAGACTGACTTTAATTTTTAAATTAAGTCTTTTGTGCTGACAGACGTTTGAATGGAAGTAAGAAAGTTATTAGGAATAAGGATGATCATTGATTATGTATGTATGTATGTATATATGTAGATCTTAATAACAAGATCAAAATGCCTAGACTGGGTCTGGTTGGCTATCTTATTGCTCATTTAGAGTTGAGGGTTGTTGTTTTTTTTCTAGTCTACATAAGGTAATTAATTATTTGGGACTATTCATACAATTTTCTACCTCTTATATTAACCTTTGTCAATCTATTATCTGGTGTCTCAGTCAGCTTGGCTTGGAGCCCTGTCATCACTCTATTGGGGTATTTTAATAAAAAAAATTACTGTTTCAGATCTTAATTGCTTTGGTTGACTTTATAGAGGATTGCTATTTTTTTTCCCATTGACTCTTCTCTCTCCCTTTTGTTAAAGTATATAATTTTAATGCTACTGATTAGATCTTTTGGCTCTAAATTGATCGTCTCAATACATTTTTCTTTTAATTGTTACTTTCAATACTATGGTGGAACAAACATTTTCTCTTCAAGGCTCAGTCAACCAAATCAATACACCTAAAATATTTCATCGGATGAAGAGAGCAGGTACACTGTTTAGAAGTAATTATTATGCTTCTTGCAGTCCATCCCTGAAGAACTACAAAATGGGGAAGGATTTGGATACCTTATTATATTTCAGCCCCTTGGCTCCTTCAGCTGGACTAAAGCAATGGTGACTTCAGTTGAGGCATCAAAATATATCTACAGAAATGAAAGCATTCTATCATCATTTCCCTTTGAAGTAAAAGCGGGTGTCTTTAATCATGAAGGAATAGGCACCCCGAGCCCAGTACTTCTTGTGTATTCTGGAGATGACGGTAAGCAAAGTAGTTCATATCTCATATTTTTATCTATTTCTGTCATATGAAACAGAATTTGGAAACCCATCTGAAATGCTCCCAGTAATATAGCTGATGCAATATGCACATGATGCTGCAGTGGTTTAATACTTAATATACAGGAAGTCTTTAAATTAAGTCATAAATCTTATGGATAAGATTATAAATCTTATTATTTCAGGAGATCTATGATGAAGTTTCTTCTATCTTTCAGTTTAACAACTATGCAACTATGTTCCCAATATTTTAGGAATAGTCTGCTAAAAATTAAACAAGTTTTGCTGTGCCTCTACTGTTTCCTAGAGTCTCAGATAGCACCAACTGGCATTTCAGTACAAAGCTCCTCGTCTTCTGAAATGGACATCTCTTGGAACCCTCTTGCATGGACCAGACATACTGGAAGGATTCTTGGCTATGAGGTGTTGTTGTTGAAAACCTATTAAATATTCTCAGCCAAAATACATGCTTCCCATCTGTACCCATCTGCTGTTTTCTCTAAAATAACCTTGCCTGTTCACTAATTTCACATGTGTCTTTGTTCTTGCTGTAGTGTGCTATTTCACCATCTGGGTTTCACTTTTGACAACTGATCCTTTCTTCGGCTTAAGTAGTTTCCATCTCATTATCTTCTTATAGGTATAAAACTAATTGTGTGTGTGTGTGTGTGTGTCCTTGATAGCTGCAAAAATGCGAATCCCTGGCATATTTGTTCAATACACAACCTTCAATTTCCGGGAGAGGTATAAACCAGTTGTTTATTGCTAAAAAGATATTTAAAAACAATAAAAACAACTATTTACAATGTTAAAAGAAACAACTTAGCTTTCGCTGGTCCCCTGCCAGCGTCCTCAGAGTGAAGCTCAGGGGGTGGGGAGATTCTTTTTATACACCTTGCTGGTCTAACTGCTTACTCATAATCAGGAAGGATGGCCCTATCACACGGGCAATGAGTAAGCAGTTAGACCAGCAAGGTGTATAAAAAAAATCTCCCCACCCCCTGAGCTTCACTCTGAGGATGCTGGCAGGGGACCAGCGAAAGCTAAGTTGTTTCTTTTAACATTGTAAATAGTTGTTTTTATTGTTTTAAAATATATTTTAGCAATAAACAACTGGTTTATACCTCTCCGGGAGATCAGCTGGAAGTTTACATAGATCTTACATAGAATGTTGATTAAAGATAAGGTGAACATGCTCATACCAGATTCAGGGATGAATCACTGTACAACTGATTAAGGAGGCAAAATAACAAAACTGCAAATGTAGGTAGCATTCAAAGTGTGAAAACACTACAGTCCTATTTCTTGAAAAATAGCATAGTACTCTCTTATATATGCAAAATGCTAAGATTATAACTGTTAGTTTAACAAGGTGACCCTGTATTTAACATCAGAAGGAGGACAGATAAGGTAGTAGTAACTACAGCTTTGAATCTGCTGCATCTAAAGGCATAATTTCTATAGATACCCAGGGCCAATGATAGCTAGAAAGATGATGCTGCAATGGTTTAATTTTCTGTTATTTTTCTCAGGCACGGCAAGCTGCCATTTCAGGGTCAAGAGGCAGGGTGAAACCTCAGTTGTATTTTGGGATCTTCTTGTGTCTATAAGGATTCCCCCCCCCCCTCCTAATCTTTATTTTTAGTTCTTCAAAAGTTGGTGTTGGTGCCACATTGGCTGCTACCTCCTACTTTGTGTGAGTAATCCACACTTGGAAAATGACTTTGTTGTTAGAATAGCTAATGTAGTTCATAGACTACCAGCTAATTCTCATCAAACATTTTTTTAGAATTCAAAACAGGTCTAAGGTAATAGCTATTTAATTATAACTGCCTAGATAAAAATAATTTCACCTTTGGAGATCTAAAAAAGGAAAAAAATAAAGTAGTGTGCTTACATATAATTTATATTTAATATGTGATGTAAGATGTTTTTATATCTTGATAACATTTATAAAATTATTTGTTCCTTCTGAAGCTTTATTTTTCAACTTTAATTGTCATAATTGAGGGAGAAAAAGTCTGTCTTTGTTATTAAACTTTAGGTCTTATATTGGATGAATGATTCCAAAGACTCAACAACTTGGAAAGTTACAATGGCAACATAACAGCAAAAAAAAAAAAAAAAATTACCAGTCTTAAGGCCAATACCATGTACTTTGCCACAGTGAGGACTTCCAACATATCTGGAACTGGTCCATCCAGTGTTCCAGTGAATGTAACTACAAAAAAATAATGTGAGTATCTTCAGTTACTAAGGAATAAAAAGCACAAGAGCATTTGCCTCCCAGTAAATGCAGAATCTTTGCCATCTAGTATAGTAACATTCAAAATGTTATTTGAAAAATAAGTTATGATATGGATTCCTAATTACAATAAATTATTAAAATAAAAAATGGCTTCTTTTCTTCCAGATAATGCTTGTAGTACATGAATTATCAAATATATTTTTGTGTTAGTCAATTACTCTAAAAGGAAACCTTCCTTTATTTTGTATCTTGGGCATCTAATTCTTGAGCATAAGTTTCCAATAGGATAGCATAGCAAGGACAGTAAATGGGTGTCCCTGGGGAAGGGCAAATTATGAAACTAATAATGTGCCATCATAATGCAGTTTTCACCCACTTTTATATTTATATGATGATGTTGCACAGACAGACAGACAGACAGAGTGCAGCCTGAGTCATAAAGCTCATTTCTTCATTGTGACCAAGTCCATTAGATTCTGCAGAGGCTTTGGTTGAATATTTTTTTTTAATTTACATAAAACAAAACATCTTAATGTTTAAATTGACACTTAGTTCCATACACTATATAATTTGGGAATAGAAATAACATTGATAACAAATGCTTTTTTTCAAAAAAGGAAATAGTCCTTTTGCCATATTGAAATCTTGATCATATTTACAGCTGGAATTTCTAGCAGCCTTAAGTTTAAAAGTGTGTTTCTAACATTTGAAATTTCAGCATCTAACAATAATATGATAAAGAAAAAGAAGCAGAGTTCTCTTTTTGTTTGCTGTGGCCTTTGGGCATGCACTTATTTTATTATTGATAAACATATTAGGAGAAAATGACTGTTGCTATTTCATTATAACCCTGTAAAAGAAATTCACCATCTAGGAAGGAATTAAGTGTGCTTAAATGCATTCATTTCAGCTGGCTTTGGGGCATTATTTACCAGACTCTTTTAAAGAATTAATGAATTCATATGGTTTTTCACTGGCATAACATGAGCCTTCAAAATCTCCATGTTTTCCCTTGGATAGGGTAGTTTCCCCATTCAAGGGTTGTACAAAATGTGGAGGTTTTTTCTGAACTCACAGCTCTGCTTGATAAGCCGCTGGCAGCTATGGCCAGAAAGGCCTTTGTACAAAAAGGCCTAGTGTTCCACTTGAACTAGACATAGAAGAGAAGGACGAGGGGGGACATGATAGCAGTGTTCCAATATATCAGGGGCTGCCACAAAGAAGAGGGAGTCAAGCTCCCTCCAAAGCACCTGAAGGCAGGACGAGAAACAATGGGTGGAAACTAATCAAGAAGAGAAGCAACCTAGAACTAAGGAGAAATTTCTGACAGTTAGAACAATTAACCAGTGGAACAACTTGCCTCCAGAAGTTGTGAATGCTCCAACACTGGAAGTTTTTAAGAAGAGATTGGACAACCATTTGTCTGAAATGGTATAGGGTATCCTGCCTGAGCAGGGGGTTGGACTAGATGACCTCCAAGGTCCCTTTCAATTTTATTATTATTAACTCTTTTCTGGATCAGGGGGCTATTCAGACAGTCATTCATGTCCTGGTCACTTCATGGTTTGACTGTTGCCACATACTATACATGGGGCTGACCTTGAAAACCACCTTGAACAGTGGTGGTGAACCTATGGCACGCGTGCCAGAGGCAGCACTCAGAGCCCTCTCTGTGGGCACACGTGCCATTGCCCTAGCCTCACCTCTCTAATGACCCTGTCACCAGCAGCCCCTCTGGAGGAGAGTCGCCCCCCGAGTGTGGCCAACATGGAGCAGCGCAGCCAAGACATCGCAGCCAGGCAGTGTAGACAAGACTCTGCCCTCACGCCTCATCCTGTACAGTTGATGCTGCGGGGCGCAGGTAGAGGGCATGGCTGCCATGGCACTGCTGGGCTGCCTGGGCAATCTGTGATGGGCCCTGGAGGCGGTAGTGGCCCTGTGGGCAGTTGGGGTGGGAGACAGAGTGGGGGCAGAGCAGGGGTGGGGCCAGTTTTGGGGCACTCGGTCTCTAAAAGTTTCACCATCACTGACCTAGAAGATTCAACAGGTCCAGAATTCAGCAGCATAGGAAGTGATAGAGATGCCTTGCTATGTTCATGTAACACCTTTGCTTTGCCAACTGCATTGGTTATCAATTTTCTTCTGGTTGTGATTCAAGATGTTTTTTGTTACTTATAAAGCCATGCATGGTATAGGTTCTGATTACCTGAGTGACTGTCTGTCTTTAATAGCATCTACATGGCCACTGCATGGCCACTTAGATCTTGAGAGATTGGTATTCTTTCAACTAAGCAAAGTCATCTTTTGAGGCCCCAGTTCTCTGCAACAGTGTTTACCCTCTTGAATGAGGTTCTCCCTGCAATTGAAATACACCCTCACCCTACTGGTGTTTTGAGTGGCCCTTTTATGCAGGCCTTTGGTGAGGATGATTGATGCTCTCCTTACTTCTTTTTTCCCAACTGGGTTTGTTTTCTCTGCCATCTTTGTTTCTTTTGTACTTTGTTGTTTTTGTGTTTTGGATTGTTTCTTTATGCTCAAATGTTTTAAACAATTTGTAGAGTGCCCCAAATCATTGGGAGTTGGGCAGCAAATTTATTATTTTAATATAGAAACAAATATGAAATCACAGCTGCCAGTTCTTTAGCTGGTGTTGTCCTTCATACGCCCTGAGTTCTTCCCTAGATGTCATAATGTATTGAGGTAGTATATAAGTGTATCCAAGCAGCACAGACTTTTGTAATCAACAGATAGAAATTTTATTAATGTTCATATTTTCTAAGCAGTGTCCAATTTTTGGGGGGTATGATTTCCAGTGTGCCTGTAATCACTGGGATCACCACAACTGGTTTATGCCATAATCTTTCAATTTTGATTTTCAGATCTTGTTACTTTATGATCCTCTCCAATTCTTTGTCCTCTAACAATCTCCTGGTATTGTAACATCAACTATCCACACTTTCGTTTTTTCAACTACAGTTA
The DNA here is from genome assembly GCF_016545835.1 of Crotalus tigris. Taxonomy (NCBI): domain Eukaryota; kingdom Metazoa; phylum Chordata; class Lepidosauria; order Squamata; family Viperidae; genus Crotalus; species Crotalus tigris. The sequence continues at coordinate 371,269 of NW_024097127.1, forward strand.
AATTTGATGGGTTATAAGCCAAGACTTTATCAATTTGTATTTAGAAATTCCACAGTGTTTTCACTTTGTCATTTTCAATTACTTTATCTATATTCCCACCAATTTTTCACTACTGGCCCATGATAATTTTTACAGATGTTCCACTGAATCATTTTGGCAACCATGTTATGTGCTGTTCGTAAGTAGTACATGACCTACTGCTTCTTCTGGTTCTTTGCACAATCTGCACCTTGAATCATGTGATGATTTTTCACTTCTGGCCTTAATTGCACTAGTTTGAACAGCTAGCTCTTTTTTAATGTTCCAGTTGCAAGTCACTGCTAGGTTTTATCTTTATCCACTTTCCTCTTGATCTTTTGCAAAAATCGACTATGTGATGCTTTTCCTTGCTAACATTCTGTTATTGTTTTTATTACATTGTTTAAATGTTCACATTTTGTTTCCTGCACATATAGTAAGTTCAAATTTTTCACTTGCATCAATGCTTGTTCTTGGCTGTCTGTTACATAATCAGTCAATACATGCTTTTTTTCTTCCTTAGTTTGTTTGATTTGAAGTGTATCTCTGCCTCCATTTTTGTGTGGCACGTATAGTCTATCAATATCACTACATGTCTGTAATGCACAATGAATAGTCATTAGTTTTCTTGCTTTTGGGCCCAAACTGTTCAATTCAGTTTGCATAATAATATACTTTTCTGAAAAACGAGATAGAAAGAGACCCAGTCTGGCCTCTCCATGATTCCATGACTGGGGTACAAAAGGGAGGGAAAGCAGATTTGTATGGTTCTATTAATCCTAGTCAGTTTATTTCCTCATCAGAACAACGTCAAAGAACTGGAAAGTAAAATGTACTCATATCTAACAAAAACCACATTGAACTTGGACTGGGATATTTTGTGAACAGTTTAAACAGAGGAAACCTAAAAACAGAGAAATCTAAGTTTGATAATGCCAACATTTCCATGCTCAGTTTCGCCCCTTGTTTCAGTATAATTGGGGACACATATGAAAGCTAGAATGGTGTCTACAATTCTTTGTAGGAGACAAAAGTGTTCTTTCCATTTATCTTCCATTAAGTTGATAGGGCTATTGTTAATCTTGTTCATTCATGATCTTCTTTAGGTTATGAGATTGGCCCCCAATAAATATAATTACACCCACTGGAATGTCACTTTGCCCTTTTTTCTTTTAACTCTTTTTCTTTTTTAGGTTACGTATGGAGGCCGGACCTATAATACAAAGGTAAAGGGTATTTTCTGGTTATTTATTTTAAATGCATGCTCGGTCCCTATAAATATTTTTCAACTTAGTGCATATCAAAAAGAAAGTGAGATAAAGATTATAAATTGAAGCAATCCTTTGCTGTACATCAGTAACTACTCAATACTTTTAAACAACAGAAATATTTTTCATAGAATCTTTCACTAAAATAATCCTGTTTTGCATATGAAGTTTTGAAATTATGTATATTGCTATTCTTCAAACAAATTCTTGCTGGGTGTATTGAAACTAAAAGTTCCAAGAACTCATAGATTGATTGATGACTATAGTCCAAGATATCTGCAGGATACCAAATTAAGGTAGAAGAATATTAAGGCAGATGAATATTTTCAGATATGGAACATCTTAGCCATATCTGAAAACAGATTTTGGGAAAATGATTATAATGGTTCTTCATGTCGTTTAACATTAGCTTATTATTTAGTCCTGATTTTAGATGGAGAACATACTAAAGAAACCACTAGGATTGGATTGTGATATATATCATGATTTTCTTTTACTAGCTGGGAACTTTATTGAGAGACTTTGTGTATGAAAATTAACAGTGTTGCAACCTGGCCTGCTTGCTGATCTTCTGGATTCATAACATGGTCTCTGAATCATATCAGCAGAATTAGCTCTTTCTTATACCCAAAAATAGATTAAGCACAGGAATAGATTCTCTCTCTCTATCTGTCTCTCTCTTCTCTCTCATCTATCTATCTATCTATCTTCCATCATCTACCTCTCTCTATTGTTTATTTATATCTATCATCTATCTATCTATTGTCCTTTGAGTCAGTTTGTTCTAGTGGTTAAGAAATAAGACTAGAAACCAAAAAAACTGTCAGTTCTAATGCTGCTTTAGGTGTGACTTTGGGCCAGCCACTGTCTCTCAAACCATGATGTCAGGCTTGGGAGATAAGCTGGTTGCTTAATTCCTGTTGCAATTAATGGATCAATATTTGGTTGATCTGGAAAAAAGTAGATCTTGCACTTGCAGTAAAATGTGAAGAAGAAGAAGAAGAAGAAGAAGAAGAAGAAGAAGAAGAAGAAGAAGAAGAAGAAGAAGAAGAAGAAGAAGAAGAAATCTATTGTTCCATCTATCCCATGGATAGAACTTTATAAAATAATATAAAAAGTAGGGACAATAATGTCAAAAAACAAGTATTATTTTTAGGCTAAATCTATGATATTTTAATGAAGAATACAGAACTGTGAATCATTAATCAATCAAGTCAAGAAGGAGAAGGAGAAAGAGAAGGAGAAGGAGTATTTGTGAGTTCATATAAATGTGTATGGAGATTCTCAGTCATCCAGGTCATGATTGTCCCAAAGGTGCTGTTCAAAAGGCAACTGGACTTTCTTGTTTTTTTTTCTTTGAAAACTCATGTAATTTGTCAGCTGCACTTAGCAGCAGATTAGGAGGAGTAATATGCTGTTATATAACCAGGCAACCAAGGGAATATTTATTGCATATAAGATACTATATAAAATATTCCACATTTCTTCCAAATGCATGGAATTTAGGAGTACTGAGTTATAAGGGTACCTATTTGAAGGAAGGAGGAAATGTTATCCAGATCCAAGGAGGAAAGTTTTGAATAATTGATAAGGATTTCACAGGAACATTGTACTGACTGAGATTATGCTTGAACAGGATAACAGTATGTCCTAGCTCTGGATGATCTTCTATCTTTGATCCAATTGCAGTTAATATCAAGTGGGAAGCAGGAGGTTTACCCATAGGCTATAGTTGATGGCATCAACAAAAACAACTTGATCTCAGTCTGTGGTCTATTTTATTTTTATATAATTTTGTTTTAATGAAGGTATTTGTGCAATCTGTTAGATAACAGATAGATCTGCATGTGCCCCCCCCCCTCTCTCTCAGGGTATATATGGGAGTGAGTGTGTATGTCTTGCATGGAACTTTGTGTAACTGTGCATAAAACTCTACATTTTCTTTATTTAAATAATGTGCAAGCAGCCATCTTATGCCAAGTTATCTGTTATGAGATTCATAAATCTGAAATATTTATTTTGTCAGTCAGCCTTATCCTTGAGGGCAAAACAATTGTATAATGTATATAATTATTTTCCCCAGCTGTAAAATTGTGGTCAGTCTTCACATGGGAAAAAAGGGAATTATTTTAATGGCCATTTTAGCTGATTTTGTCTTATCCAATTTTATAAGGTTTTTAAAAAACCTAAACTTAGAAGTACGTAGAAAATGCTGCAAATACTTTAACAATATAAGTATCTATACATTTACAAAAAGGCATGCTGTTTTAATTTCAATTGTTGGTACAAATGATTAAATAAAAGTTTAGCATTAATTAATCTTGGACTGAATCCCAAGAAAAGTCAGACACAATTGCATAAGAAAACTAGCATTCAGACAGAGTTTGAGAATCAGTAGATTCAGAAGACTTTGCTAGTTCAAGCTTCATATTAGACCATACACGCCTATCTTCAGGTCAGCTTAAATCCATCTGTAGGAGAATTCCTGCTGCTACCTACTGTACTCTGCTGTGCCAAGCATTTCCCTAGAAGGAACAATTTCCCACACACCATACCAATATAAATAAATAAACAAGTTCCTTTTCCTTCATTTATTTTCCAAATATTGACCACAGAAAAAGCAGTCAGAACTTGCAGTCATTGTTCCCCTCCTTAGTTTCCCAGCTGCATGGATTATCAGGAAACAATTCTCCTTAGATCTGCCATGATTACACTTAGTAGTAACTTTTCTCCTAGTTAATTTTTTTTACCAAGATGCTTTTTTTTTTTAATTCTCAGTCCTAAAAGAGACATAGTTAAATCCACAGTGTGCCGAGTGAGAATGGTCCAGATGCTTGAATAATTTTATTGGGCCCTTATATTCTATTCTTCTGGGACAATCAGGAGATGTTGTCATCTCTTTCCATCATGTCCAAGCAAGAATAAATGTAAGAGAAAACCAGGAATGAGAATGAAATCTTTTCCCCATTAAAGAATCTCAGCACCAGTAATAATTTCTGGCCTGATAGATATTGAAAGTCGAAGAGTATGTGAATCTCTTAATGAAACCCAAGAGGTGGAGATTGAAAGAAGTTAATTGCCAAACTATGGTCAATAATGACAGCAGTTCACATACTTTATGCAATTTCCATATCAATAATATGTCCCCAGTTCTGAACAGCAATATAAACACCTTATACAGCAAAAACAATTGAAATGAAAGCATTCCAAGAGTGACTTGGTTTACTGTAACTCAGATGATTTTGTATCAATTGGGTCAGCTGTTCACCAGTTGCAGTCTGAAAATGAATATATGATGCTCTTTTTTTCATAGTTCCAAGTCAGCACCTCCAGCAAACATAGTCTGGCAACTGACCAGTTCAAAAATGTGCTGGAACTAGGACTGGGGGCAAACAATGGAAAATGAGTCCCATAGGCTACAAAGTAAGTTTTTCATGATAAACGTTACAAAAGCAGTGGTATTTTGAATTAAGTAAGTTTCTCTCTTGTAATTGTTTTGATCTATTTATTTATTTTTTAAAAAACATGTTTACTACATAGCAGCATGTAGTATGACATTTATGAAGTTACATAATAATATTTGGCTAGCTTGTATTCCAGACAGTTCAAATAAATACATTTTGTCTTTGCAAAAATCTATGTCAAAGAAAACAGAGATTATGAAATAATGAGACAAAACGCTGCTGTTTCAAAATGCAAATATTGTTCAGAAGTCTCTAGGCAGAGTAGCTTTTCTCAGCCTGATTCATCCTTCACTTGTGGTAGAACTACCCATGCTGGCTGGGAAATCTAGGAATTATAGTCCTGGAAGAAACCAAGCTCATGAAAGCTTGGATGCTAGAAGAGATAAGTGACCACAAACTGTTTGGGACCAGAAAAGAAATATTCACTGGTTGTACCCTATTGCCAGTAGACAACAGACTTCAGGCTTTCTGAGTTTATTTTGTTGATGATGCTTTTTTTTATTATTAAAAGTTTTACAAATTTAATACAATATAACCCAAACCCCTCCCACCCCTTCCCCCCCCCACTTCCCAGAGCTGATTATAGGGTAACAAATAAACAATCATAATCTAACAAATATTACCCAACTATACTATCAATCAATCTATAACATACTTTAACTCCTTTTCAAAACAAATGTTAACTAATTAAAAACAAAAATAATAATATAATTAAACCATAACACTAAAAATAATATAAATTCAACCATATTAAACTATTAATAATAATCTAAAATCTACTCATAAGCAAGAGATGACGCTTTATAATGGCAATGTATGCAACTAATTCCAGGTGTCAAACACTAAGGCAACTGTTTGTAGGAATAAACTATTCACACAAAGTTGTGTTCCTTGTTTACCCACACCCCAAAATTAATTAGAGGAATCTAATTTAGAAAGGGGGTGAAGTATTTTCTCTGTTGTGGTTGTTAATATCCTTACAGAAAATCACCCACAAATATATTAAAATATGCTATCCCACTTTACTGCATCAATCAGACATAAAAGGGTAACCTTGTCAAATCTGAATACCCTTGACATGTGTAGTCTAACTCCTAGAATTCTCTGGTTAACATGACTATTGTTTAAAAAAATATCTGGGAGTTAGACGTTCACACTGTCGAAGCATGTCACAATCGGAGAAGGTTGTCATATGCTGTTGCTTACATTAGCAAAAAAAAATGTTAATGAGCAAAATAGGTGACTAAATTGTGAAACTTTCCAGATCACATGTGGCTCCTATGAATCTGAATAAAATTTAAAAATATCTCCATTGTTTAATAGAGAATTAATATATCAAAAATAATGTTACCTTCACCACCTTCATTTTGGCTTTCATTATTGGTATTTGTTTCCATTTATATACAAATATTGTACGGACCAAAAATTGGAACACTGATTCACTTCATACACATCCATAGGAGAAGGAAAACATCAGTCTAATGTAGAGAAAATTGAAAGAGTGAAAACAGGATGAGGCATAACAGTCACTGGGGAGAGAAAAGATTTTCACTTATAAAGACAAAAAAGACAGACACTGCCAACATGTTGTGATGATTCCTGTCACCACAATTGGTTTTCAGTGATGTCCAGAGCACATTTTCAAAATGTGCCAAATGTGCATGTAAATATAATGATCCGAATACTGGACTATTACTATCTTTATATATTTGTGATGGCTTAGGATGCCAATGCAAATAAATGTGCCGTTGTGTGAACAACAGGCAGGCCCTGCGAACATCTCCTTATAGCGCAGTGCTTCTCAATTATTTTCTGTCATGCCCCCCTAGGAAGAAGAAAACATTTCGCGCCCCCCGCGCGACTGTAAATAGTATCATTTGTCTATAAAATTGTTATAAATACACCTCTGCATAACACTGTATCCTTATTAACGTATATGAGAATAAAAAAAGAAAGAAATGTGGATCAATTTACAACAAAGAATAGCTTTATTAACTGTAGCAGAAAAGATTTAAAGGAGCACAATATTAAAAAAAAACTTTAACCTGCAAAACAAAAATATTTAAAATAACTTGAGCTGATTTTTTTAATCAGAGGTGATGTCTGGATTAATGGCTACAATGAGCACGTTTTTCAATGCATAGCTTTTCGAAGCGGGGTTTGAAGCAGGACACAGCAACTCTCAGCTCCTTCTCAATGTGTAGCCGAGACCTGTATTTGCTTTTCAGAGCAGCAACAGCAGAGAAGCCAATCTCACACAAGTAAGAAGTTGCAAATGGAAGAAGAATGTGCACAGCTCTTTGTCCTAAGAGTGGATATTGCTTCTGTCACTGACATATTTACAAAAAAGTAGATCCTCATATAGGGAATTTGACATTTCAAAACGTACATAAGCAATAAACAAACAGTCTTTGTTGCTGTCAATTGCTTCATCAAATTGTAAGGCAAAACGTTTATCCTTGAGTTTATCTACCAGCTGTTCGTTAAGATCGTCAGCAATGTCATTTATACGTCTAGCAATGGTGTCATTTGACAGAGGGATAGTTTTTATTTTTGCAGCACTCGCGTCATCCAGCATGACAGAGACCATGTCTAATGCTGCAGGCAGTATCAGCTCTTCTGCTATGGTGTGGGGTTTCCGGGTCTAAAAGTCACACGGGCGGGTTTGGCCAATCAGGATAGAGCATCATGTCTATCCAATCGGGTCCTTTGCATGTGTCACGTGCGTTGGCAGTCATGTTGTCCTCCGCGTCGGGCTGCTACTGGGGCTGCGCTGGGACAATCTTCAGTGTTTGCGCCGTGCTGCTCCCTCTCTTCAGCTCTAGAGTTGCTAGGCAACCAATGCCGTGTGGGATGCCGCTTGCGAGTGAGTCAGATGATCCGATCTAGAAATCCAATATGACAGTATTTGCTGAGGTCAAACGAGCCCCCCTTTATGGAGCCTCGCGCTCCCCCTGGGGGGCGTGCCCCACTATTTGAGAAGCACTGTTATAGCGCCATTGAGTTCATACAGAGCACTTTTAAGCAAGAGGAACAGAGCAGGTTTTCTTTTTCTCAGGATGAGCCTAAAGGGATCTTTTAAATTTGTTGTTTGTTTCATGAATTGAAACAACAATAATTTTTAGAAGTTTAAAAAAATAAATAGAACATAAATGAAAAACCCTATATAAATAAAAGGAACCTATATAACCAGTTCTGCCTTCTCTCCTTTTATATTTAGATTTTTGTATAGCACCACTTATATCTTAAAAACAAACATTATGTTCGCTGAACTGCTGGCACCTTTGGAAGATGATTACCTCACTGAAATAAAAACTATAAGTGACGGAGAAGATGGAAGCAGCAGTGAAGAACTTCGAATTCTAACCCTCTCAAGTGAGTTCTCTCCCCTGCTCCTCCCTTCCACTGTCCCTCCCTCCCAAATGATTGCTATAGACCAGGGTTGTCAAACTCGCAATGTCACGTGACATGTCATGACGTATCGTGACTTTTTTCCCATTGCCGGCACTGGGGTGGGTGCGGTTTTGGCATGATGCATCCGGCCCGCAGGTTGGCAACTTGACACCCCTGCTATAGACCTTGAATGCTCGAAAAGGACTTTTGGGACATACTGTATATGACAGCATCTTAGTAAGCAGCTAGGTGAACATAGGGTCCATGTCTTGGTTAAGAAAAGGAAAAGCAATTGATCTATAAAAATGCATTTGGATTTCCTGGAGTGCATTTGGGATGTAATGCTCTGCAGTTTGCTGATGTAAATGAAACCTGCAGCTGCGTGGAAATTTATACTGTATTGAAATCAGTCTTCAGTACAATAGTCTTCATTATTTACTATTTTAGAACAGCTTAAAATCTACCAAGTGTGATAGATAGGTTAAACTATATAATATCCCTGCCTGCAGGCTCACAATCAGCTGAAAATGAAAGAAAAGAGGAGGGGAAGGGAAGAAAGGACATTGCTAATCAAGGCCTCATATGAGTGTATGCGTGCATTTACTATAATGACATTTGTGAACTAAACTCCATTAAAAGCATTTGTAAAGTTGAAAATAACATTCTAAATGGGCAACATATGATTTCAAGAATTAAACTAGAGAGGGGGAAAAAAGGGCAAATGTGTGAGAGTAAGTGACTAGGTCATCCATGCTTTGAGCCACCTACCACCTTTAATAATATAAGCTGCAATTTGTTCTATAATATAGACCCACCATGGCCATAAGCAAATTGACTTCTGGTATCAAAATCATCCATATATGGACCTACAACAGGTATCTCATGGATGACCCAAGTGGGTAGGACAGATATGGAGCAAGAGCATGAACAGTAAGATAAGAATTTTATGCTGTCATAAGAAAAGGTGCAAAATAAAAGTTGAAAAGTAGGAAATTCCATGCAGAGGTATCAGTAATAAAAGATGCTAAAGGATTATCAGAATTACTGTCTGATAAAGAGAACTAGAAGAGCAGTCAAAAGTAAATGGAGTAAAAAGAAGAATGGCAGATCTAAATTAGAACATTTCATGTGCTTCCTTGTTATATGCAAGATTTATTCAAGGGGTTTCCAGAGGTAGAGAAAATTAAGGAGAATATTTGTAGCTCAGAATTGAAATGAGGAGTGAATCATTAGCACTGATGATATTACCTAGTCTGGGTAATGAAACATCTTCATGAAAGCAGCCAAGCTCAGAAAGCACCAAGGATTCCTCAGGCAGAGAAAAACCTGACACAGCAGAAATAACTTTCCTTCACCATTCAAGGATTCTGTCATGATAAGAACCATATTCATTATAATTGATTATATTGTAATTCTCATGATTTTGTTTCATGTGCACTATATAGATGCCTAGTGATTGGGGCAGTATACAAAGATTGTAGATAAATAAAGAATTGACTATAAATAAAGGTAAAATTGCCTAGATCAGTGGTGGTGAATCGTTGCCCCAGCAGAATTCACCAGAGTAGCAAGCACATGGCGTTTGGAAGCAACAGGGCAGGAAGTGAGTGAGCAAGCGGCGTTGGCCCCCCAGGGATGCCCCAGAGATGGCGAGGGACTGGCCTCCGTCATGCTCACCCAGTCTGCCATGACCACTGCAGCCACGCCCACCCAGTGGACCATGCCCCTGTGCCCCCCCTCTGAGAGCACCACAATGCTGATACAGCCATGGCACTTTGTGATAAATAAGTGGGTTTTTGGGTTGCAGTTTAGGCACTATGTCTCTAAAAGGTTCGCCATCACTGGCCTAGATGCTTGAAGATGTGAAGCCCAGTCTACTCTGATGTCATGATGTAATGTCATTTTATAAATGATATCTACCTATATAAAGCAGTTGTTTGTTCTGAATTTAATTTTAACATGTACTCAACATGATCCTGAACCTAGAGCTAGTAGATTTGTGCTGCAAAATGTGATAATTAGGTGTCAGCAAAGAAATCCAATCCAGTAGTCCTATTCAAATTTTGATAGCATGGGTTTCCTTTCAAACTTCATTGCCAACTAAACACATATGGATCATATTGGACTACTCAGTTGACACTTGGATTGGAGTTCATACTCGGTATTCTTTATTAAACTGGAGCTTGGTCTCTAAATATGGCTGTAGAGTTTTAATTTTTGAGCATTGTTGCAAGAAGTTTAATGACATAGTGTTAGAGCAGTGTTTCCCAAACTTGACAATTTTAAGGCATGTGGACTTCAACTCCCAGAATTCCACAGCCAACGTTGCTGGCTGTGGAATTCCGGGAGTTGAAGTCCTCATGCCTTAAAATTGTCAGGTTTGGGAAACACTGTGTTAGAGAATGGCACCAAAATACAAAACTCCTGGAAATACAGTCACAGTTGGTAGTTCTCTTGCCTAGCTAAAGGCAAAGAAGTCCCTGCAGATTTTACTCTGCTAGTGGTTGCCAACTATAGGGGGTGGTGAGCCAGCACTGTCCAAAGACATTTCCGCAGTCATGGGGCTAGCATAAATAAGTGATACCTATTTATCTGCTTGCATTTGCATGCTTCCAAATTGCTAGTTTGGCAGGGACAAGGACTGGAAATAACCCATTGTGTGGCTCTCGGGTCTTGAATCTGGACTACCAGTTTTCCAGCTGACAAGCCCAGTATCTTAATCACTGAGCCATCGTGCCATCCTTCTCTTGCCTAGAAAAAAGGTTTTTATTCTCTATAGAACCATAGCAAATAAATGATTTAAAATCCATGTCATTTAAAATATATTTATTGATCTCTTTGAAATCAGGAACAATTATTTCTACTTCATGAATTTCAATTGTCCCTTCTTTTCTCTCTGACTTTCAAGGTTTAAACTCCAAAGAGATGCACATCTGTCCTTCGGTTGGTGACATAATTGCAAATAAAATTATAATCCTGATTTATATATTCAATTCTGTCGGATAAATAGCTGCTGAACTTTTAGGACAACACAATAAGGAGCCACAAATATTGAGCATTTCCCTTCACCTCCATATATCAGTTTCATCTGGTCTCTGAAAATAGAAGCTGTGAAGAAAATATAATGATTTGCCCTTTAAAAGGTAAACATAAACTGGGCTGTAATCTTCTGCCTAGTTTCCTAGGAGAGTACGAGTTCTTTTTGAATGGACATATGTAAGATCATATTCAAACTGAACAACAACCTGTTTAAAATCTGTCTTTTAATATATCTGTGACTTTAATAGCAATTGTAAAAAAAGATACATGAGATTGCACTGCAGTCTTTTGTTATATGTATCGTAAACATGCAAACTATTAAGAACCACCAGTTTTCCAGTTTAGAACTGGAAGACGAGATTAAATTAAAAGAAAAAATTTTGATTTCAAATCCCACAGATGAGAAGGTTAAAGAATCTATAAAATTGCTTAAATCACAATTTAATATGTTGATGGCTGATCAAACTGCAACTAATTTATTATATATGAAACAAAATACATTTTGTAATGCTAATAAACCAGGGAGATGGCTGGCTTATCAACTGAGAAAGAAACAGAGACAGAGAACTATAGATAAAATAAACTATAATGGTAAATTGGTTCACCAGAAGGATTTGATTAAGAAATCTTTTTTAGAATATTATCAAAAATTATACAAGAGTATCAAAGTGCAGATTTTAGATATAGATAACTACTTAAATGGAGCCAACTTCCCTGAATTAACAGAATTTCAAAAACAAGAAATTAATGGTTTGATTACTAGTGCGGAAATTGAGAAGGTGATTAAAGAATCAAAATTAGGTAAAGCACCGGGTACGGATGGTTTGACATCTACTTTTTATAAAACTCTGGTACAAGAAATGATTCAACCTTTAACTGAGCTTTTTAATAACATATTACAGGGTTCTCAGATTCCCCCATCATGGGGCAGAGCATTTATATCTTTAATTCCAAAAGAAGATCAAGATCTTACTTTACCAAAGAATTACAGACCTATATCTCGTTTAAATGTAGATTATAAGATTTTTGCAAAAATTTTAGCTAATAGGCTTATGAGGGTTTTGCATCATGTTATACATACAGATCAAACAGATTTTATAACTGGAAGGTATATGAAGAATAATGTTAGGCAAATTATTAATTTATTAGAATATTTAGACAAAAATAATCAAATTCCTGCAGGATTGATATTTTTAGATGCTGAAAAAAGCCTTTGATCAATTGAATTGGCAATTTATGTTAAGATTAGTTGACAAAATGAATTTTGGAGAAAAATTTTTACAAGCTCTTGGTGTTATTTATCAAAAACAAACGGCACAACTTATAGTTAATGGGGGTTTGTCAGAGGTGTTTACAATAGAGAAGGGGACTAGACAGGGTTGCCCATTGTCACCGTTGCTGTTTGTTTTAACTTTGAAAATATTGTTGATTAAAATTCGAGATTCACAGCAAATAAAAGGAATAGAAGTTAATAAGAAAGAATATAAACTAAGAGCTTTTGCAGATGATCTGGTGGTTACTGTATCTCAACCTATTCATTCTGTAATAGAGTTATTACAACTTATATATCAATATGGACGAGTCTCGGGTTTTAAAATTAATAATAATAAGACTAAAATATTGCCTAAAAATATGACTAATTTGGATAAGCAGGTGTTGGTTAATTTGACAGATTTTGAGGTTGTCAATAAGGTAAAATACTTGGGGGTTATTTTATCTGTTTCCAATGCAAAACTGTATAAAAATAATTATGAAAGGCTGTGGGTCAATATACAAAGAGATATGAAAAATTGGGAAAAGCTGCAATTATCTCTCTTGGGAAGAACTGCGGGGATTAAAATGAATGTGTTGCCAAAGTTTCTTTTTTTATTTCAAATGATACCTATTTTAAAGAATGAGGTTAACTTAGATGAATGGCAGAAAGGTATTAATAAATTTATCTGGGCAGGGAGAAAACCTAGAGTAAAACTTAAAATTATGCAAGATATTCGTGAGAGAGGTGGACTCAAGGTACCGAATTTGAAGTTGTATTATGATGCAGTGGTTTTAACATTAATAAGTGATTGGGTTAATTTAACAAATGTGGAAATACTCCTCTTGGAGGGTTGGGATTTAATTTTTGGATGGCATGCCTATCTAATTTTTAATAAAAAGGTTGATAGGGTTTTCAAATCTCATATTATGAGGACCTCCTTACTTCGGGTTTGGAGGAAATATTATAGAAATGATTTTAAAATTCCACTATGGGCTATTCCATGGCATGCGATTGAAGGGATAAGAAGAGGGGTCAGGATGGATAGCGTTTCTTATGCACAATTACTCAGGTGGGATGGTAAAAATTGGCAGTTAAAATCTATGGAAGATTTAGCACAGGAAAATATTATATATTCATGGTTTCACTACAGACAAATAATGGATAGGTGGAAGATAGATCAGAATGTGGGTTAGCTTAGAGAAGATGAGAATCTGTTTAAACAAATAAAAGATCAAAGGCGAACTCACATTAAGAGAATTTATGGGGTCTTAGTAGAATTGAACTCAGAAGCAGAGTTAGTTAAAGAATGTATGATTAAATGGGCACAAAACTTTGGTGAACCGGTATTATTAGATACCTGGGAAATTATTTGGGTGAGGAACGTTAAATTTACGCAAGCCCAAAATTTAAGGGAGAACTTTTATAAAATGTTTTATAGATGGCATCTTGATCCACAAGGGGGATGGGGGAAACTGTTTTGTTTTTGTATTGTAAAACCTTATAAATTTTCAATTAAAAAAAAAAGAACCACCAGTTTTGACCAATACAAAAAAAGGTTCCAATTGTTTGTGATATACAATATTATCAAAACCAGTCAGATCTACATATTTATTGATTTTTCAAATTTAATAAAAATATTTCTTTTTACCATTTCCCCTTTTTATAACAAAATTTGGATCAGCAGGAACAAACCATACAAGGACTTGAATTTTATTCCAATGCTATAATTCAATGTAAAGAATAAACAATAATACCTAATGGAAAAAGTTTTCTATGGAAAACTTTGAGACCAGACAACTAAATGTATGTTATCAAGCAAATTAAAAAAAAAAAACTACACAAGGATAGAAACCGACATTTTTTTAGGATATAACCAAAATATGTATTTTACAAATATATTATATATATATATTTTTACTGAGCAGCTTAATTAATGTATAATAGAGTTGCAATCTCATATGAAAAGATGTTCAATGTTTTTTTATATATATTCATGATTAAAAAATTAAATGGCTTTATAAGCTTTTCTATATGTTAATCTAACAATTGATTTTTTAATGCCATGTACTTGTATCATTAAAGATATAATCTGAGAACTCCTAGGGAGGAACTATCTTCCTTTTATCTAGATCAGTGGTTATCAACCTTTCTAATGCCACGACCCCATAATACAGTTCCCCATGTTGTGGTGACCCCCCAACCACTTATACATCACCGGGTGCCAGGGGCGTGGCCAAAGAAAAGGGGGAAAAATGGCGGACAGCCTTGTTTGGCAACCCCCGTGAAATGGTCGTTCGACCCCAAATGGGGTCCCGACCCACAGGTTGAGAACCACTGATCTAGATGAATCCTATACTCTGGGAACTATTAGGAGCCAGCTGTCTTCACCCTCTTTCTCTTACACAAAACTCAATGTCTTTTGCCCCCTTCCTCCTGGAAATCCATACTACATTCCACAAAAATTACTTGTTCTTAGCTTTATGAGGTCAGTGGAAAGGGAAGGCAATTGTGCTCATCTTTAAATTGCTTTTGAGGCATTGCCTACAATGTGAAAGTGCTCAACACAATATACATATCTTCTCTTCAGATGCTGAAATGATTCTCAGTGAAGTATACATACTTCACTTAAGGTGAATTCACTTTTACTTAAGACTTAGTGCACACTTTAAACCCAGGAATACATTAAGACAGAAGTTTGTCTACTCCAAGGACAAAACATTCAGATACAAACAGAGCAATATGGTATAATCAGTGCAATACAGTGACACATGTGTGCAGACCTGTTCATTGGGAAAACAAAGCAACCACTTCACAAACATATGACAGAACACAGGAGAACAAATCCATCAGGGCAGGATTCATCAGTCCAACTGCATCTGAAAGACAAGAGTCACTCTTCTGAAGACAGCAGAGTTCACATTTTGAACACAGAGGACCACTGGTTTGAAAGAGAATGTCAAAGAGGCCATCGATGTTAAAACTGAAAAGCTGTCATGGCTGTATGTCTCCTATTCAAGCTTCATGAGCTGGCATTAGCATGGGGGAGGGGAGATTGGAATATGAAAAAGGGGGGGATTGAAGCCCAACTTAGCCATGTGAGAAACTCCAGCCAGCCAAGGTCATTAACGATATGCAGAGCTGGGAACCAAACACCTGTTAACTGAACAATATACAAATACCTGATTGGATATTTGCAGATAACTGGGAGGTGTGGGGGGGGAGGGAACTTTCCTTTGTGTTGTTTGTACAGGAAAACATCCAATTCAGCTTATACTGCTTCTATAACCATTTAAGTTTCAGTAAAGTATTTTCTTGGCAAAACAAATAACCAGGAGTCTTTCTTTGTCAGATGACTAAGTGGGACAGTTGACAACAGCCTTCTTTCAAGACAGAGAGAGGCATACAACATCACCTGTCTTATGTTTGCAACACAGTCCTTGCAGCAGTCCCAAGAAGGTTCCACATCCACTTATACTTGAATCAGGTGACTCTGAGGATACAGATAAACCCCAAGTGGCTTCAGACAGCTAACGACTGACCCAAAGAGAGCTAATGGCAGATGACTGCCAAGAATATAAATCCTTCCATTCTCCACCAGTTAGTTAGAACTAAAGAAGTTTGTTGAGTGAGAAGCAAAATGTTTTTAAATAAAAAAAACTAGAAAACCTTTTGGAAAAAGCACCTTTAGAATGTCTTATTTAAGAGATTATACAACAAAATAAATAAGCATTTTGAGGAAATTATCATTGTTTTAAATTATCACTAAAGAAAAATTAGTAGACCCTGCACTTGCGAGAAAACAACTAAGAAGAAAAAAACCTGAAGGACAGATAATAAACCTATTTCATTTGCCAACTGATAAATAGGAGATTGATTCACTGTATTTCTATCTCAGGATATATCCAGTGTTAAGCATCCAGAAAATGTACACCAAATCATATAGTTGATCCATGTAGTTCAGACTGTTTCAAATGTCTCTGTAGGCTATGATATGTTTTTCAAAACTCCTTTTTTGAAATATTTCATACATTAGGATTACATTTTTTCCCTGCTTCTTTCCATTAATTTCTAGAGCAGAATTTTTTAACCTAAAATAGTTCAAGATGTGTGGCCTACAACTCCCAGAATTCCCCAGCTAGCAGGCTAATGGTTTTTGATGGAGGTTGCTATTAAGGTAACGTAGCAAAGGATTTTCCACTTGTCTTTTCTTGTTTCTCAATGCTTTGCCACTAAACCAACACAGTAAATATGCAATAGCTCCTCAAAACTTTGTGTTTCTACAAAACGCAATAAGGGGAAGTATTTTACAGCAGGCTGCAACTTCATTGCCAGCAACAATACAGGGGGTGGAGGGAAAGATGATGGCTGCTTCCTTTGCTGCATTATTTTATCTACAAGCCACTGTTTATTCTTCCCAAATCTTCCTAAACACACACACACACACACACACACACACACACACACACACACCAAATGATTCTAGAAATATGGAGATTTTTCAATCAAGTACTCCTAGTAGAAGTTGTTCCTGCTACAATCTATTATATATAATCTACCACACAGGCATACATACAGAAACAAATAAAATAAATATAAATATCCAATCAATTGCAACAATTTCAAATAATCTAAACTTAAATCTAGAGCCAAGTAACTCTTCTATACCTCACCTCATATTATATGCATTTCGTTCTGTTTTTCCTCAAACTGAGAAGAAATGAGCTATTTATTTCTCTCTTTAGTTTAGAATAGGGAAATCTGATAGAATCTTTTGTCTTACCGAATATGTAATTCAAGCCTCAAATAAGTGTTGATATAAATAGATATATACACACATTCTTTGATCTAAGTCTAGATTTTAAAAAAAAACATGTTTTTCTGTCACATAGAGATACATCATCTCAAGCACATGACCTCAAGCACCAAATGCACCTGTCAGATATGCAAATATCTAATAGGCATGATCAAAAGCAATCCTGTAAGAACAAGGCAGGGAAAGCATATGTTTGACCACACCATGGTAGCTCACAAGTTAACTATGAGTCAGAAGCCAGCAAGCCATATGCTAAAAATGAGGAATTAGTAAATTTATAATTCAGTTAGAGAAGTGGAAAGCATTTGTGTTCAGTCAATAAGCCATGTCTGACTTTTCATGACCCCATGGACCATACCACACCAGGCTCTTTGTCCTCCACTATCTCCCAGAGTTTGCCCAAAATCATGTTCATTGCACTGATGACACTATTTAACCATCTTATCTTCTGCTGTCTTCTTTTCCTTTGCCTTCCATCTTTCCCAACTTCAGGGTCTTTTCCATTGAGTACTCTCTTCTCATTTGGTGGCCAAAGTATTTGAGCTTCAGCTTCAATATATGTCCTTCTAAAGAAGATTTCCTTTAGGATTACTGATATCCAAGGGACACTAAAGAATCTTCTCCAACACAATTTGAAAACATCAGTTCTTCAGCACTCAGCCTTCCTTGTGGTTCAACTCCAACAGTCATACATTACTACTAGGAAAACCATAGCTTTGACTATACAAACCTTTGTCAGCAAGGTGATCTCTCTCTTTTTATTATATTGTCTAGCTTTGTCATAGCTTTCCTCCCAAGGAGCAAATCTTTTAATTTCCTGGTTGTAATCACTGCATTATATAAAATTAAAAATAATCAAGCAGGCTCAGTGGTTAAAGATGCTGAGCTTATCAGCTAGAAATCTGACAGCCTAGGTTTAAGACCCAAGCATTGTGTGACAGGGTGAGTTCCTGTTACTTGCTCTAGCTCCTGTCCACCTAGCAGTTTGGACCATTGAAGCCCTGGGCAGAGGCATCTATATAGGAGATTTGGGTCTTAAAAATGTCAAGATGGCAATTGCAACCATGTGATCAAAGGTCTACCTCTTAAAATAGATGGAGCTTTGATTGTTCAGATATAGCCACTATCTTGACTTTTGGACATCCTCTGTGGATGTCCTGATCCCTGATGTTGCTACCGAAGTGACTTTATTTAATATTTCTTAGATCGTTGATTTGTAAACATCACAAATAGGATTGCTATGAAAAAGATTTTCAATTAAACCACTCCAATAAGCAGAACCATAAACTGAAGCAATAACTAACTTCAGAGCAGTGAATCAGATCAGTTGATTTCCAACCATTTTGTAGCCCTGGGAGAGGTTTAAAATATCATTTGCTTGAGGGATTTATTTGTGTGTCTTCAGTCAGCCTTGAATACTGGACACAGCCAGAGTTTACTTGGCAGATTTTGGCAATAGTTTGCCCTTTCCAAGAACTGTGAGACACTAACTGGCCCAAAGTCACCCAGTTGTTTTCATGTATAAGGTTTTTAACTTACTCTTTCCCAGTTTCCAGCCTGATGCTTTGAACCCCTATGCCAGCTTCTTCTATAAAAACAGTATATGACATATACAGAAAATACTGGGGAAAAGTTAATAGTCTAATGGGATCTCTTAAAATAATATGATTACTCAAACTATGCCACCTCATATAACTCTCTGCCTATTAGAGCCCTTTCAGCGTGATAGAACTTTGCACTTACAATAATTTTCTCAGCTCTTGGCTTCTTACCTGTGACCATAAAATAACCTGAATCTCTGTTTTCTCCTATGCTAATGAAATTTTAGACTCCTGTTTTGGCCCTGCCAACAAGATTGAAGTTCAACTCAGCTCTCAACACTCATAATATGGGCTCAAGACTGTGGGCACTATTGGAAATTTAAAAAAAAAAATCTGCATAATAATGACAGATATAAAACTCCCAATTAGGAATTAATGGATGTCAGGCTCATCATATATGGTTGTAGATGCCATCTTGAACTTTGTGCCTCATCCCAACCTCAGTAGATCTTTCCAGTTGCAGAAGAAATACTTCAACATTTATTACAGTGGAGGCTTTTAAGATATCAAATTGAAACTGATATTATCCTCTTAAAAAGTCTTCCATTACTGTAATTTTCATTTCATTCTGCCAAAAACTGAAAGAGACAAATCTTTTACCAACCTGAATCATGAAATCAGCTCAAATCAAAATTGTTTGTCTTTTAATTTTGGGTCCCACATTCTAATCAAATCTTACTCTCTCCCAATCTTGTGTCTCCATGTTGAATCACATTGATGTGGATTTACGCAGGCCTAATCTATAACTTGTATTTACAGAGTACTCTCAGCCTTTTTTAGTACAGAACATGACCTGCAGTGAATTGCACTACTCTTATGTTTAATCATTGATTAAGCATCCCTGTGTATATTGCAGTCTCTCCAAAATTGACTCTTTTGGAAATTTCAGTACAGAAAACAACTGGAAATCCAATTTCTGACTCTGTTGTCTTTTTTTTTTTTATCAGTAAAAGACGCACATTTTCCACTATACCAATGCACATTGGGTAATTATTCTGGTGTCCATCTGCTTTTGTTCCATAGGAATCAGCCTCCCCAAACTGGAAGAGAGGCAGAGAATAACATTACCAGTGATTTTTGCAGATAATGAAGTTCAGAATTCACAGAAACTTTTCTTCCAGTTCCTGCAGTAGTGTTCCTGGTTGTTGTTTTTAAATAATAATCTTCCTTGGCATCACACAAAAGTAATAGGGATGCTTTCAAATGCTTTGTTGAATAGCAGTTCCTTTCAAAAACAAACTTTCATTTTGGAAAATGACCTAGAACAAAGGATTTCTCACATCTTTAAAAAGGACATGGTCAAACAGTGATTATATAGGGAAAACAAACGAAGATACTTTGAGGGTTTGTTCTCTGATTTACTCTGTTTAGTTCTTTCAAGAATGTGCAGCATATCACCCCACCAAAAAGAGAAGTCACATGGATTTTGTAAACCTGTGGTGTTACTCACATGTGAAACAGAAGAAAGAAAGCAGAAAAAGAGTTTTGATAGCCAATTCAAGACATACATAGAAAAAGTGCCCTTGGGGGAAAACAAAACTCAAGTGAATTATTGGCAGTGACTTTCATAACAATAAAAGGATATGAGTGAGGATTATGAAACTGAATGCTAAATAGAAACATTGTTATCCAATAATGTTTTGATGTTTAAAAAAAGTTGCCGATATGAAGAAATGGCATTCAGTTCATTTGTAAGGACAGGAGCAAAGGCATACCAGCCTATAGGCATCCCATGTACAGTGTTTGAAATGGCCACATTTTCCTAATTGCATTCAACAATATCAAGCATCCATTTACTTCATTATCTATAGCTGAAGTTCATTCTCTAATTCTAAAGGAAACAAATGTATATTAAAACAAGAATAAGTAAACTGAAATTAAAACAAGATCAATTACTGTCTCAATGTTGACCTGTGCTTTAATAAAAGCAGTTTTGCACATTGGATTTGGATACAAAGAAACTACAGGATAAATGTATAATTCTGATAATCTTCTAAAAGCATGATTATTAGTTAATACTATGTGGTAATTAGCATTTGAAAAATGTGCTAAATGATTCCTACCAAGTTTGAAAAACAGAGAAATCGAATGTCTTGTAATGCAGACAGGGCAAGCTGCTTACATTCACAACACAGACTGCTAAAACAATTTCAGGATTCTGTCAAACAGATAAAGATTATATGGAAGCCAATTATTAATTGAAAAATCTATAGACAAAACTGTCTATTCTGAAATCTATTAGATTTGAGATCAGAAATAATGCCTTCTAAGTAATTTATTTCATTTATTAAATAAATCAAAATATTTCATTTATAATTCTATATGAGATAAATTAAATAAATTATTACCAGGATCATACTTTTCTCCTTGATTAATATAATTTCTCCCAAGTATTCATTTTTCTTTACTATTGTAAAATCACAATTAATGTGACATACTATAGGGTCAGGATGCAGAAATTCAATTTTTAAGGGCTTTAATTATGCCAACAGTCAGTCACATACTTATCATCTATTGATTTATTTAGAATATTTATTAAGAAAAATGACATGCCACCTATTCCTTTAACTGTCATGCATGGCTTACCAAAATGCAATTAAAAACAATAAACATCCTTAGGATTAAATATAAAACATTAAACACTAAAATAATGATCACTTAATAATAAAATACATTTTAGAAAGCCTTAAGGAAGCAATATGCTTCTTCTAAAGTCTATACATACATCCACTCAAATACTTCTCCCATTGTTTGTTAAGTGTCTTTCTCTATTATATTTTACAGCAGACTGTATTCAACCAAGTCTTATCATATATTTCAAATCATGATTGTGAACTCTTATTCTGGATTCAATTCATCTTCAGTAATTTTTCTTGACTAATTGAAATCACTGGAGGATTATCCTCTTCTTATACTGTTGACACAAGTTTGTGAAATGTATTTAAAATATGGCTGTTTCTTCATAGAGTGATAAATAGATAGATACTGTTGTTTTCTCAGTGATCCCTATCTAGGAAAAGTAGTATTTGGATAATTACTTTGGTTTTATTTTTTACAGAAGAAAAATGTAGAATGTTAAACAAAATAAAACCATCCTTGTCTTATAACTGAAATTTCCAGATCCACAAACAATATATGTGCTTGTCCTTGTCACATATTCCTGGATCAACTTTTTTAGATGTCAAGGAACTTCTAGAGTATAACTTCAGTCATCTTGAATTGTGTGCAGTATTCACACAAATAGGAAAATATTCTCTTTAGGCAGAACTTGCATTTTATTTACAATATTTTTTTTAAAATGTTAAGAAATATATTTCAAACTATCTCCTTGAGTTGCCCAAAAAATGATTATTTACTTCTAGTCAATTGTTAGTTGCTGTACAAAATATAGAGTTTTCATATTGCTTATTGATAGATTGTTGGCAATATTGGATTACCCAGGAAGGGTGTCAGACCTGCCCTACTCAGGTCTCTAGGAAAGAAAGAAAGACCTTTGACTCCATTTGATTGAAGTGATAGGTACTTTTACTAAGGATTAGTGGTTGAAGCAAAACCAAGACTAGGTCTATCAATGTCCAGGCCACTTAGATGTTTTGGGAACCACTTGGATGTTTTGCTCCACTAGATTCAGTTTCTCACTCCATTCCTAGGCCAATGTTCTTTGATGGCTGGTTCATTCTGATCTTGGCACCTCTGGTTTCTGTCAGAGCTGTCTCTTCCTCCTGCCATTTGTCTTACATTCCCATGCCCCATTCTACTACTATACATTTATTTGCCCCCCTCTTCCCCCCTTTCACTTTTATAGTAGGATGCCAGCCACGCAGAGATACTGAAGATGGCAGATCTGACAAAGGTTTTGGGTGTGCCTCTTCAAGGTTGGAGAGAAAGTTCATTCTCACAGAAGATGATCCCTCAAAGCAAAATCACATCACAACAGGTTTTGGGTGAGGGTGTAGGTGTTTTAAGGAAACATAGTGAAAAGACTGGTGTTAATTTCTCCTCTTAGACTGTGGTTAAACACAAAAGAAGGTCAGAGAATGGGTCAGAGGTATCAGGAAGCAAACAGACCATAATTCATTCATTCCTCCCTCCCTCCCTCCCCCCTCTCTTTCTTTCTTTCTTTCTTTCTTTCTTTCTTTCTTTCTTTCTTTCTTTCTTTCTTTCTTTCTCCTTTCTACCCTGCTATAGACTGCAAGGCTTTCAGGATAGCAGTTCAGACATCTTCAATGCTCTCAAAAACACTCACTAGAGTTTTCATGTGATGGGTCCCAAGGTGAACACTTAATCTAAATATCAGGCCTTGGACAAATTGCTTTGATTCTCAGTGAAGTTTAGAAACAAATAGTTCTATTTTACATGCAAAGTTCCAGACATACAGTACAACTCAATATATTATAGTTCAACTCAGTGGAAATGTTGCTTGTAAGTAGACATAAGACTCAAGTTATTTATGCATTAATAACATTTATATGACTATAATATATAATTTCATAGTCTCCAGGTACTAACAAAGCAAAACCCCAAACAGGTACAATATTAGAAATATAATTTAGAGTAATTAAAAACAAAGAATTTAGTGTCATTTAGATGAAAATGATACTAAATCAGCAAGGACCTTCCCAAAACTCTAGCTGAATAGAGCTTAGAACAAAAAAAAAAAAAAAGAGGATGCCAGAATGGATTCACAGCCAAAATGCTACTGTTAAAAAGACTTCATTTCACATTGCAAGGATGAATTCATTATTTAAATAATGCATGCAGGAAGATGTGATCTTTGATCTACATAGAAAATTGTATAACTCCGATCTTTACCTAAGCTTGGAAAGGGAGAATGAAATCCCTTACTTCATCTCACTGAACATTTTTTTATCTTTATTTATATATTTCATTGTAGTTTCTTTGTGTTTCTGAGCAGCCCAGAGACATTGAGATTACTTTACGCTCAGAAATGGAAGACTACATCGATTCCCACAACAGAGGAATGGTTACAAAAACTGATGGAGCTCAGCAGAGACGGCTAAACTGACTGTACTGACTAAAGAAAAGAATACAAATACTTTTATTGTTATGTAGAAAGTTCTTGTATACTTGTCCTTGAGGTGGAAAAAAAATATATTTTGATTCGGGGTTTCACCAATTAGATAGACTTGATGTTATCAAAAGGGCTAGTTTATATTATTTTGTAAAAGTAAAAAGTTGAGGTTTGATGTTAATATTCTACTTTATTGCACCAAAGGAAGTCGGAAGCCAATGCCTTTTTTCTTCTTTTTATCTCCCTTTCCTCACTTCTCTGCTCCCTTTCCCCTTCCCTATTTTTTTCTTCTATTTACTTTTGTATTATATAGTATACATTGTAGTATATTATAAACTAATTAAACTTTTGGAACAGAAATAAAAGAGAATCGGATGTCATACAAGTGTAATCATTTATTTATTACAGTTGGTCAGATAGTCAGCCAGATGTTTACACTGGATTTAGCAGTGTACCTCCAAGTCTTTCCCCAGGACCTGGGATAGGGAGACCTTGTTGTTGTGGGTATTAAAGGTATCAGTGATATAAGCTGTTCCAAGTAAAGCTGCTTATTGCAAAGAACTAATGGTGATTTTTGTCAATGTTAATTGTGTTCAAGTGGTAATCTAGATGTTTAGGGATTGCACCTAAAGCACCTATCACTGATAAAAGGGAAACATCAGATCAACAATCAGGAAATAAACAATACCCAATCAAGGAATTGCCAAACAAGCTAACAGTAAATAGCCCAACCAAAGGATCTCTAAGGCTAGCCTTGCCATCATTGACTGGGCAAGCCACTAGAATATAAACTGAGACCAAACCCCATTTCTTAGTAGCACTGATGCTGTAACTATTTTGGGTAATGATATGTTTGCAAGAAAACAAGCTCAGAAAGCACCAAGGACCCTGCACCTATTACTACTGCTACTATCTTTGTTTTATTTTGACACAGTCATTCTATTTCTATTTCCAGGTCTTTGTATTTTGTGTTTTCTTCAGTTATTTCTCTTCTATTCTGCTGTCTCCAGGCACTGCCATATCCAATATCCAGATATTTTTGCCTTTCTTTTTCCTTCAGTAGTTGTGCCACTGTCCTGAGTCCTGTAGCCCATTCGTTACCAGCTATACAGGAACTCTAACACCTAGTAAGGTCCTTGTTGACTCAGGTGATGATCAAACCAGTATGTGTTTGCATCAATTATGTCTCACCATATATTTTATGGGACAGACACTCTTTGTGTAGCTCCACCAGTGAGATGTGTCAGTGTGATTGAACTTCTGGTATGGCTTTCATCTTCTTATGAGCCGTGGTGGTGCAGTGGTTAGAATGTAGTACTGCAGGCTGCTTCTGCTGATTGCTGACTGCTTGCAGTTTGGCAGTTCAGTTCTCACTGGCTCAAGGTTGACTCAGCCTTCCATCTTTCCGAGGTCGTTATAACGAGGACCCATATTATTGGGGGCAATATGCTGACTCTAAGCCACTTAGAGAGGGCTGTAAAACACTGTGAAGCAGTATATAAGTCTAAGTGCTATTGCTATAACTACATCAAGGTAATGCCTCACTGGGGGACTATTATTGTGTGTGCTGTCTACACATAGATAGTCAATTCAACTTTTACTTTTCTACAGTATCTGCTTACTTCTTAAATTTCTTGTTACCACTCTAATTCTGTCCTTGCAGCTTCAACTTTTCGTTTCCTGGAACTGATGTCAGAAAATATTTATTGTCTTAGGTGTTAGTAAATAGAAATAGGTTGGAATTGGATACTTTCAGTCAGAAGATCATGCCATGACTATATAAAACATGAAAATCAAAGAAGGAACAATTTTGTTTTGTTTTTAATCCAAAAGATATAGAAACAACAATACTAGAATATAATGTAATCAGTGACCAAATAATATCAATTAGATATTATGGACAATATTTATATGATTAAGTTTATATTCCAATCACTGATACAGAGTAACAGCAAGTTGATGAGTTTTATGATCAAGTTCAATCTGAAATCAACAAAACTAAAAAATAAGATATGTTGCATGTTGTTGGATATTGAAAAGCAAAAGTTAGAAATCATAAAGAGAAAGTGTAATTGGACTATATGGCTTAGGAAATTAAAATTAAGCAGGATAACTTTTTTAGTTTCCAGCAATCCAACAATTTCTTCATTGCTAACACAGTCTTCAGACAACCAAAACTATGCTTATATACAGTACATGGACATCTTCAGATGGAGTATGCAAAATCAAATGCATTATATTGTTGGTAGAAAAAGATGAAAGAGATCAATGATAACAGCAAAGGCATGGCATGGAGCTGAATATTAAACATCTCATCAATTGCTCATGCACAAATTCTAAGTTAAGATGAAGCAGCAGAAGAAAGCCAACCACTTTCCAGAATATGATCACCTTTTTCAAGGAGAGAACAGGAATCCTTTGAAGTCCTGAACCTCACTGACAGAGAACCAGAGGAATTCTGGAATAACTTTAAAAAGTTGTTAATTATTAATGTGAAAAGGGACTTCTAAATATCAAGAAACAAAAAAAGCAAACTGTATGTCAGAACAAACAGATAAGAAAAAAAGAATTTCAGACATCTGTTAGAAGATCTATAAGCACAATGAAAATATAAGCAGACATGGAGCAAGAAATTTTTTCCTTGAATTCAAAAGGGAGCTCCAATTTTAATAGTATGCTAAATGATGTCAATGGACTGACAGTAACCAATTCAAAGTTCAAAGAAAGATGGAAGGACTATATTGAATTTCTGTGCAGTAGAGCTGTCAACATCTGAGATACCTTAGAAGATATTCTCTATTTATAAAAAGTTCTAGTATTAGAATATGAAGCTAGATCAGCATTCCAAACATTACTAAGTCAGACGATTACAGGAATTCATGTAATATCTATAGAAATATATCAAGCAAAAGGAGCTATGCCGGCAAAACTGGAGAATAATGTAGTGACCAACATATTGGAAGACTGAATAAATGTTATAAACAAACAAAACAATTATGGTAAATCTACATACCAATATCAAACAAAAAAAACCATAACATAGTATGCATGTAATACCATATACTTAGTTTCACCCACTAACAAAATAATGCTTAACGCCATTCAACACAATTTAATGCCCTATATGGAAAGAGAGATGCCAGTGTTTAAGCTGGTTTTCAAAAAGTCTCAGAAACATGAGAAGTTATTGCTGACACATGCCATAAAATTGAAAATGGCAAAGATTATCTTAAAGAATTCATGAGGTGCTTTGTTAATTATAGAAAAACCTTCAGTGGTATTGATTCTGTCAAGCTATAGAATGGAAAAATGGAAGTCCCAGAACATCTCATTATCCTCAGAGAAAGCCTATGCACTGATCAGGAAACCACAGTTTCAAATGAATATGGTGAAACTGACTTGCTCCAGGTTGGTAAAGGGATGAGAAAAATATGTATATTCTTTTTATTCCAATTATTTCCTAAATATATATTGAGGGAAGCTAGATTGGAAATTAAGTGTGGTTTTAAAACAGAAGGAAGGAATTTCAACAACCTATGCTGTATTGATGACACTGATAGCAGAAAATGCAAAGGATCGGCCAGGTCTACTAATAAAAGTCAAGGAGCAAAATGAAAAAAATAGGACTAAAATTAAATATTGAAAAGAGTAAATAATGATAAGTGGTATGACAACTAACCTTGGAATTGGTAATGAAGCTATTAAAGAACCAGTTGTGAAGAAATATGCCACAGACAAACATTAGCTAGACTAGACATGAAGGCCTTGCAAAGATATTCAGATGCAATGCTTTTTTCATATCTACAAAGATCAGAATCCCGCAGGCAACAGTTTTTCCTGTGGTATGAGAAGCTGAACTTTGAAGAAGTTAGAAAAAGTATTGATGCTTTTGAACTTTGATGCTGGAGAAAACTCCTCAGAATACCATGGGGATCCAAGAAAACAAAGTAATTTGTTGATCAAACATACCAACTCAGAGTTCTTACTCAGGGCACAGTTGACCAGGTTTAAATTATACCTTAAACACATCATGAAAAGACAGAGCTGTTTGAGACAGTTCTAATGCTGAGAAAAGAACAACCAGCAGCAAGGTGGATGAACTCAGTTGTAATAACAATTAAGTGTTGTAATACTTGAAGGACCATATTGAGAAAGGGGCGTTGTCTTACCTGAACGCCTTTTCTCAGCATGATGATGGAGAATCCACGGATGGGTTGTCTTAATCTATCTGCTCCAATTGGACTAAGTCTGAAATTGGTAACGCCCCCTCTGTGCCAAGTGCACCCCAGTTTTAGACTAAGGCGATACCCAGACTTTAGTCTGACGCATCTGAACAAATGGGAACCAGGCCAACTGACCTAATGGGAGGGAGTGGATTCTCCATCATCATGCTGAGAAAAGGCGTTCAGGTAAGACAACGCCCCTTTCTCCAGCATGATTGGATGGAGAACCCACGGATGGGACATACCAAAGCCCTGTGTCCCTAGGGTGGGAAATTAGATTGGGCCTGGGTCCCATCCAATGTTAATGCGTGTTCTAGTACCTTGCGGCCGAATGAAGCCGTAGAGGATGCGAATACATCCATCTTGTAGTGACGGGCAAAGGAGGAGGGCTATGCCCATGTTGCTGCCCTACAAACTTCCTCTATGGATGCCTGGGTAGACCAGGCTGCTGTAGTGGCTGCGCCCCTGGTGGAATGGGCCGTGATATGGCTGGGAGCTTGAAGTGACTGAGTCTGGTATGCCAGAGAAATACAAGCTCTAATCCACCTGCCTATAGTGGGCGAGGAAACCTTTTGTCCTAACGACGATGGGTGAAATGACACAAACAGAGCCTCAGTCTTGCGGAAAGATGAGGTTCTCTGTATATAACAATATAAGGCCCTGCGAACATCCAATCTGTTCCACTGAGCCTCTGTGTTATTAGATGGGTTCGGACAGAAGTCCGGCAAAACTATGTCCTGGGACCTATGATATAAGGAGTTAACCTTGGGCACAAAGGAGGGATCTAACCTGAGAGTAACCCTGTCCTTATGGAAAATACACAGGTCCTTTCTTACTGACAGGGCAGCCAGCTCAGAGATCCTTCTGGCTGAAGTTATAGCAACCAGAAATGCCACCTTCATTGATAAATGTTTGAGCAAACAAGTGTCAATAGGCTCAAAGGGTGGTGAGACGAGAGCCTGTAGAACCTGATGAAGGTCCCAGGAGGGATATCTATGTACCGTTGGTGGTCTGGCATTGTTAGCTCCCTTTAGGAAGGAGCGTATCATAGGGTGTTGTGTTAAGGGCTCCTTGCCATAGGAAATAACCGTGGCAAGTGCTGCTACCTGCCTACGGATGGTACTTGTGGAAAGACCTTTGTCCAGACCATACATCAGGAACTCCAGGATAACTGGCACTGCAGCCTGTAAGGGTTCAATATTGTGCACTAAACACCAATTACAGAAGCTCTTCCACGTGGCATCGTATATTCTATTCGTCGAGGGTCGCCTGGATTGCTGGATCATGGCTATGACCCTTGACGAATATGAGTCTAGGCCTAAGGCCTGCCTCTCAAGTGCCAGACGGTTAACTGGAGCCATTGAGGGTCTGGATGATGCAACTCCCCCTGAATGAGGGAGATCCGATTGGCTGGAATCCTCCATGGAGCCGATGCGGAGAGCTCCATCAGGTCGGCGAACCAAGGTCGTCTCGGCCAATGTGGGGTGACCAGGAGAACCTCTGCTTGTTCGCAAAGGATCTTCCTGATCGTGGCCGGTAGGAGAGGTAGTGGAGGAAAGGCATAGAGCAGTTCCCTGGGCCAGGGACTGCGGAGTGCATCTGTTCCTTCCGCTGATGGGGACGGGAACCTGGAAAGGAATCTGGGAAGCTGTGAGTTGGCTGGGGAGGCAAACAGATCTAGGGTTGGGGAACCAAACCTGTCCACGATCTCTCTGAAGATCTCCGGATTCAGCTGCCATTCGGAATGGTCCACGGTGGCTCTGCTCAGTGAGTCCGCCTGCTGGTTGGCCACTCCGGATATGTGCTCCGCCCTGATGGAGGCAAGATTCAGTTCCGCCCAAGACCCCAGCAATCTGGCCTCCTGCATGAGAGGCTTGGACCTCGTTCCCCCCGTCTGTTGATATGGGCCTTGGCTGTGATGTTGTCGGTTAAGACCAGGACGTGCTGGCCCTGTACTAAGCTGCTGAATCTCTTTAGGGCCATGTGTATGGCTCTTAGCTCCAGCCAGTTTATATTGTTCTTTAGATCCTGCCTGGACCATTGCCCTTGGGCCCAGCGTGTGTGGAGGTGTGGCCCCCACCCAAATAGGCTTGTGTCTGTGGTGATGGTGATCATGTCTGGTTCTTTGAATTCTGCTCCCTGTGACAGTGCTGGAGAGTCCCACCAACGAAGGGAGTTCAACACCGCCTGTGGAACTCGGACCTTCTGGTGGGATGTGCTGGTATGAAGTCTCTGAAATGGAAGGAGAAGCCACTGTAATTCCCTGGCATGGAGACGTGCCCATGGCACAATTTGCACGCAGGACACCATCTTCCCTAGTAGCTGTGAAAGGGATGCCAATGTGACTACTCTGTCCCTTCGGATCCGACGTACAAGAGTCTGGATAGAGTTCCGTCGGTCCTGAGATAGGTATACCGTGCAGTTGTCTGTGTCTATAACTGCCCCCAAATGGAGGAGCCGAGTTGATGGTACAGTCTGACTTTTCTGGAAATTAACGGAAAACCCGTGCTTCTGCAGGACTTTGATGGCTAGGGCGAGATCTGCTCGGGCCCTCTGCCATGATGATGACTGAATTAGAATGTCATCTAAATAACATTGAATCCTGATGGGAATTAGTCTAAGGTGGGCTGCGATCACTGCCAGTACCTTTGTAAATACTCTCGGTGCAGATGAGAGGCCAAATGGAAGGGCTCTGTACTGGTAATGGCGTCGGGCATAACTAAATCTGAGGAATTTGCGGTGTCCAGGAAAAATGGGAATGTGCAAATATGCCTCAGTCAGGTCTATGGAGGTAAGAAAGTCACCTTGCCTGACGCTAGCCAGGATTGATTGAAGTGATTGCATCTTAAATTTCTTATACCTCAGGTAGAGGTTTAGACCTTTTAAGTTCAAGATCGCCCTCCAGCCCCCTGAAGCCTTGGAAATGACGAAGAGGTCTGAGTAAAACCCTCGCCCTTCTTGTTCTTTTGGAACTGGTTCAATTGCTTGTATTTGCAATAAATGAGCTATTGCTTCTGACATAAGTTCAGCTCTGGCCCTGTTCGTTGAAATAGGAGAAGAGCGGAACCTGTCGGGTGGATGGGAATAAAACTCTAATCGTAGGCCTTGGGAGACGGTGTCTAACACCCATGCATCCGTAGTAGTGGCCGCCCAAATGTTGGAATAGAGGGCCAGCCGGCCTCCTATGGGAGGTGAGGCTGCAGACTCACTTGCCTCGCTTGAAGGAGCGGCTCCCTGTGCCCCGAAAGGACCGTTTAGTCTGGAACTGTGGTCTGCCTCTGCATGCTGAACGATCTTGTTGTCGTTCCTGCCTCTGAAAGGAGGGGCGAGAAGCCTGGGCCCAATCCCAGGATGGCGCTGGCTGAAAGGGCTGCCTTCTGTATTTACTCTGCGACAAGTTCCCCCAGCGCCTATCTCCCCTCCTTGATGTATTGACCAAGATCTTGCGTTTATCCTTACCTTCGGTTAGGTATGGCTCTAGCGCCTTACCAAAGAGTTGTCCACCTGTGTAAGGCTTGGAGGCCAGACACCACTTGGCCTTGGTGTCTGCTCACCAGTTTCTGATCCAGAGGAGCCTTCGTGCTGAAATGTCTGCCGCGATGGTCCGGGCAGTGTATCTGGCCGTGTGTAAGGAGGCATCGGCCAGATACTGGGACGTGGCCACCAACTTACCCAGATTCTGGTGGACTCTGAGCTGGTCCGGAGGGATCATGTCCTGGAGCTCCCGTAACCACAGGACCGAAGCCCTGGCAAAGAAGGCCATGGAGGTTGCCGCCCTCATTGCCCAGGCTGACGCTTGGTGGGCTCTGCGTAGGGCAGACTCGATCTTCTTGTCCTCTGCTCTTAGTGCCTCATTTATGCCCCAGGAATATTGGACTTGGGAAACAATGAGTTCAAGGGTTCATCAATTTCGGGTATCTCCAAAAGGGAGGCCAGGGAAGGAGCGACATTGAACAATTGTCTTTCTACTGCCCCAGGGCTCAAGGGGGATCCTAGGTTCTCCCATTGTTTCTGGACCATCTTTAGAAAAAGGGGAGGGCAGGGAATATGATTCTGTGAGACAGAGGGTTCAGTGTAAATGGCATGGGGACCTTGGGATGTTGGTGGGGTCTCCTGTTGTTGAGTGAGGTTAGCAGTAGTACAGGCTTTGAGTAAGAGAGAATTAAAGAAGGAATGGTCAAAGAGACCAACAGGAGGGGTGGGCTCGGATGGGGCGATGCCCTCGTCCTCAGACAAGATCAGGTCAGGTTGTTCAGCTCCTGTAGATTCCAGGTCCGATGTGGGGTCATCCATCCAGTCCGGAGATTGTGAGTGATGTGTGGTCTGGGGGGGTGGCTGTGGAGTGTTGGAGGCCATAAATTGAGCCACAGCCTGGGCTATCATGGACTGGAGCAAGTTTGGGTTCAGGGCCTGGTTCTCAGGGAGGCGAAGCCCTGCTGCAGTGGGTGTAAATGTGGCCTGGGGCCCTGAGGTGTCCTGACCAGTCATACCCCTCCCTGAGGTCACAGCTATGCTTGAATCTGACTCGGTAATTCCTCTGGGGGGAGACCAAGCCCCTGGGGCCGAGGCACTATGTGAAGAAAGGGGCTCAAATATAGACCTCCCCCTTGTGCCTGCCAGATCTGGGGATACCGTTCTCGGTCCTTGGCCCCCTTCCTCTCTCTGTGGCTCCCTGCTTAGTCGGGCTCGCTTGGTGATGCTCTTTCCACTTGCCTCTGATTGACGACTTCTCTTGACCGGCTCGCTGCCTCTCTCTGCCATGACGGTTGCTCTGGTCTCAACCTTGGCAAAACACCCCCTCAGCGCTGTAGTTCACCAAGGGAGTCTACAGAGATAATTCAGCCCTAGAGGGGAAGGGCGGGGAACTGATGTGGGCACCCCGATCACTTAGGATCGATCAGGCCCTCCCCGGTCGGAGCTGCTCTCTGAAGCGTTGGCCACCGATGATCGAATGCTGCCTTCAGAAGAAGGTTCCAGGCAGCCTGGACTCCGGCCACACCCAAAAAGGCCTCCGGTGGCTTTAGCCACGCACAAAATGGCCGATGATGACTTTAGTAACAATTAAAATGGCCGCCAAGGCTTCAGCCCCACTCAAAATGGCCGCCGAGGGCTTCAGCCACAAACAAAATGGCCGCCGAGGCTTCAGCCCCACTCAAAATGGCCGCCGAGGGCTTCAGCCACAAACAAAATGGCCACCGAGGCTTCAGCCCCACTCAAAATGGCCACCAGTGACTTTCGCCACTCCCAAAATGGCTGTCACTGGCCTCAACCACCTACAAAATGGCTGTCGGGCTGAGCCACACCCAAAATGGCCGCCGGAGGCAATTCAAAATGGCGGCCGCCAATTTGGCGCCTTAAAAAGGCCCAGAAAACAAACGGCCGTTGGAAGGAGGCCTTGAGGCCCGGGGTGTAAGCTGCGACGAGCCCTCGTTTGGATGAATCGCCTGGGCTCCTAAGCAGCTGGTGGCATGCGATTAGGCCGGCTGAGCTCCGAAAATTGGGCCGCGCCCAATTTCTCACCTGTTGCTGTCGGCTGGGATCGAGGGACCTGGGAAGACTCCCTGCCGGCCTGACGAGGCTCGACGACGTTGCGGAGCCCTCAGTGCGATCAGCAATGCCTCCGACGATCAGCTGGCAGTCGGAGGATCGTCAAAGCAGCTCCGGATGAAAGCGAGTGATTTTGAAGGTTCGAACTGCTGTCCCTAACTGAGGGAAACGAACAAGGGGAAAACTTCCCCCCCCCCAGGGGGAGGGGGTGTGGGTCTGTCAGCCTAAATAGGCTTCAGACTGGTCTAATTGATCCTTTTTCCTAGCTAATAATCGATTCAAATCAATAATAAAAACAATTAATACTAATAGCCTGAGCTAAGCAATTAAATGGAATCTAACAGTCTTCTGCTCCAGGAGCGAAGACAAAACGCGTCTTAGAGCAAATAGGACTAAGTCTAAAACTGGGGTGCACTTGGCACAGAGGGGGCGTTACCAATTTCAGACTTAGTCCAATTGGAGCAGATAGATTAAGACAACCCATCCGTGGGTTCTCCATCCAATCATGCTGGAGAATAGATCATCTTGCAGAAATGTGGTCTCTCAGAGCTGGCATTGATTTGATGACACATCATCATAATTACAATCAAATTGTAATTAGTTCAGTTACTGGAACCCCTACCATATCCATCTCAATAAATCTTATTAAAGAGAATTTCTGATAATTGTGCTTGGGGGAAAAAAACTCACTTTCAGTTTAGATAGCTGCCATAGAGACTGACAATATTATTATTTATTTATGTCTGTATTTATTAGTTTATACTTGTATACCACTTAATCTGGAGCAGCTCACAATAGATTATAAATTCACAAAGTGAAACAGATGTAGTGTTAAAGCAACCCAACAAAAGAATGTATAAACTGACATTTATATCAGTTACTGTCCAAAAAAATGATGCTTACTTATGTATGAAAGAATCACTGACAACAATTTTATCACTTCAGCCCCTGCAGCTATTGAAACAAGATTCTTTTAAAACACTGCCTTATCTTCTTATCAACAGCACATGTCAACAGCAAGAAAGCTGAGGAATTATATATGATTGGTTTGGATGCACATAAATAGATTATTTTTCTTAAAACCATTATATGGATTTCTAGGTGCCTTGAAGCCACAAAGATTAAATAATCATTGAATTCTTTTTCTAAAAAAATCTGAAGTACAACTATCTCACAAGATTGGGAGAAATTATTATGATTTCAGGAAGGGACTAAAATAAAATTACTGGACTATGAAAAGAATTATGCCTTTATTTAAGTGATTTATGTTTTCATCTGCCCATCTTGCTTCTGTGGCCCAATGAGGCTAACAATCATAAAACAAAATGTAAAGTAATTAAAAACAACAGCAGGAACAATCAGTGTATAGTGTGGCAAGGATCCAAATAAATCCCTTCCATCATGCAGACAGACAGAGAAATGGCTAACCCACAGAGCTCGCCCAACCACTTTGCCTCAGTGGAAGGTGAGAAATGTAAGGTTTTTAATGTCTTATAGAAGGCAGGGACATTGGCAGGAGAGGGATAAAAAACTCAAGATGGTGGCTGTGGCAATCAAAGTTACACTCATTTTTATGTGCATCATCATATCCCCACCCTGCAGACACTCCTGATGGAAAAAGTACTGTGACAAAGAAGTATGTCATTCGGAATTTACCATGTGGCAAGATGGGCGACTAATACATTTTACAAACAAACAAACAAGCAAACAAATAGAAGTTCCCTGAAGATGGCTCCAGCACAAGTCTGAAAGCTTGGAAGATAAAGCCTTTGGTCCCGGTGTCTGACCCAGATTGGATCAATTCATTCACCTTAGGCAGATATTACATAATTAAATATTCAGAGACCTTAATGAATTGTTTGGGTATTTTGCCTGTATAGAGCCCCCTCTGCAATATGTTTTCTTATTGTTAGAATTTCTTGGTCAAACTATGCTTCTCACATTGGTCAGTAACACCATTTTGCTCCATCAACGTTGGAACTGAACATCTTTGTTTGCTCTCGATGTTTCACCTCTTTTGGGAAATGCCAAACACATCTCCTATGACTTACAAAAGATGTTTGAAGCATTTCTGGTGTGACTATTTTTTATCATACTTTAAAATCCATGTCAATGTCACTTCAGAATGAAGAAATGCCAGTTCATTGCATATCACATTCCTTCTGGAGATCAGTATTCAAACAGCTGGTTTCCTTTGGTTCTGAACTCTCATTAGTGGAGTAAAGTTGACATGAATCTAATCAATCCAGAATGATCTTGCTATGGATTTTTACTTAGGCTGATGCTAATGAACTTTTGCAAGAGCTAATGAAATGTTGGGTGCTGTTGAGAAGCAAGCAAGATGGGAAGGCAACCTTTCAAAGATTGTTAAAGGTTGGATAGTGGGTTGAAAATTGCAAAATAGAAAATGGACACATTAGAATTGGAATTTTTGAAACCCTTTTCCATATGTTTGTTTATATGGAGCTAAAATTATTTCTAAACATCTGTGAGGGAAGAGCTTGGAAGAACATTATAATCTAGTCCAGTTGTCTCTTATTTCTGACTTCCCCCATTTCTCTGCACTTTTAAAGTATAGCACTGACTCATCTGATTTCTCACCAGCAGTGTCACTCTTTTACGTAACACAAGTAGGCTACAGCGTGTTCTGGGAAAAAAACCTACATAACAATCCTTGTGAGAGAAAAAATAAAAGTCAGTTCCATTTGTCTGTGTTTATATTGGGAAAGTGTTGAAGAAACACATGCTCATGAAGATACTATAGATCTTCTTAGATCTTCCAGTGACCTAATGACTACAAGTCTCAGGATTCTCAAGAGTCTCAATAGTCTCAGAAGTCTCAATAGTGGTATTTCCTAACAGTGAGAACAATTAACCAGTTGAATGGCTTGCCTCCAGAAGTTGTAGGTGCCCCATCACTGGAGGTTTTTAAGAAGAGACTGGACAGCCACTTGTCTGGAATGGTATAGGGCAGTGGTTCTCAACCTTTTTAATGCCGCGACCCCATCCGGTCGTAAGTCGAGGACTACTCAACCGGTCGTAAGTCGAGGACTACTCAACTGGTGCAGCACCGTTTGCAGAATGGGACTTTTGGCGGGCTCAGCAGAGCAGAGACAGCCTGAACAATTCCTATTGGCTTTTGAAAGCCAATAGATTTAGACTCTATTCAAGAGAGTCTATTCTATTGGCTTTCAAAAGCCAATAGAATAAAAGAGAGTAGCACAGCTAAGGAAAAGGGGAAAGAAATGGTGGACTGCATTGTTTGGCGACCCCCGTGAAATGGTCGTTCGACCCCAAATGGGGTCCCAACCCTCAGGTTGAGAACCACTGCTATAGGGACTCCTACTTGAGAAGGGGGTTAGACTAGAAGACCTCCAATGTCACTTTCAACTCTATTATTGTTATTACTAACTGGAACTCAAGGAGATTGCCATTAAACACATCCGGGGGGACATCTAGGAATGTGATTTGGAAGAAAAATTTTGGGACAGTGGAGCTCCTATGTTTGGATTGCAAAACTCAACAGGTAAATGTGAGCAAAGAATTTTCTGTATATTTCCTGCCAGCTAATGGTGGCCTGAATTTTTGCGATCTGAAATGTGTAGGTCTATGGAAAGGGAAGACCAAGAGAGCACTTCAGTAATTATGAGATGATCTTTGTAATAGAAGGCTTATTTTTGTCCAGGGAATATTACCCGACTTCTAATTTCACATATCAATGTTCTCATAACTCATCCCCACATGTTATTTCACAAGTGAGTCATTTGGAAACCAGGGAGAAATGATGTAAGCTTCATGCATTATTTATGTCTGAGTTCCAAGGGGGCCTGTTCCAAAACAAATCCTTTTCTGCTGGATTGTCTGCATAGTTGTAGCAATGAAACAACCAGTCCCATATGCCTAAGTAGTTCTAATTTGTGTTAATCCTCTGAATAGAAAATTACTAAAGTACTTTGCACTCCTCTCATTTGACTGAAGATCAGGGCTTGTCCTTAAAGAAAAAAATGCCTCATAACAAATCCCACTGCTTAGTAATATAACCACCTTGACTCGAATAAAAGTCTTTTGTTTACAACTTCAGATTTAAAAGTTTAATGTCTCTGCTAGGCTACATTCAAGATACATTCTCCTGGCATTTCAAATTTCATAATGATTGCACTTCTTTCAGTAAACATGATGGCAAAGATCTCTGGATTATCTAATGCTCCAATCTTATCCTTCACCATTTCTAAAGTTGATTCAACATTGTAGAGCATGAGGTACCTGAGCTACTTTATGACTGACAGCCTGCTTACTCAGTGGTACTTGCTCAGTGGTACCTTCAAGAGTGATTGACTTCTTTCTTTATTGACAAAAATGACCTGAATCAAATCAATCTACTGAGTGAAGAAATGTTATTACTTTGTATTCCAGTTTGAAAAAGGAAAACACTCAGAAAAGGGATCCTAAATATTGTATGACTTAACCCTCTATTTGTTGCAGTATATGAAGTCCAGCTTTATATTTTAGTCTCCAGAATGTTCACATTGTATTCTTGGAAAAACAAAAACAAAACTGAATCACTACATTTAGCCTCTAGTGTTCTGTTTCCCACCCTATCTTGTGATGGACAAAGAACTGCCAAGAACAAAACTAATGGCAGGTGTTCATCACATTTTATAAATAATCAATGATATGCTCCGAACCATTATTTTTTCTGAAGAAATAACTTCTTGCCTGAAGAATGTTGAATAACATGAAAGCAAATATTTAAGGCATATAGTATACATTTTATTTCATGAGATCAGTTCAATGGATTTCGGATTCCCTAAAACAAGGAAAATAACCCTAGTTAATAGATGTTTCATTCAATGAACAACTTTTCAATTTGTTGAGCATGCAAGAAAAAACAACAATAACCAAGAAGAATATTGCTAAGTTTCAGCTTCCAGATGTATGTCAGTTTTATCTGCATTTTTTTTTTAAAACTGCCCAAAGGAGGGCACTGGTATTTCATACCAATAGCTCAAGGTCAAAACATGTGCAGGGGAATAAGAGTTGCCTTTCCATGCTTAACAAGAAGATCCCTTCCAGCCAAATGTCTACCTTAATGAATGCTATTTCCATATACACCATTTGAATCAGCAACCAAAGGACTATTCTGAGAATAAAGACAAAAAGAAATTTATAAGAAATGTATGTCATATTTGGGACCCACAGGAGTTTAAAATGGCTAAGGCCAGCATAATTATAAAGTTTGAGGGTCATTTAAGCATATTCCTCTGTCCTCCAATGCAAGAATTTTCATGCAGTACTGCAAGAACAAACCTCGTGAGTTACTGTTTCAGATCAATTATAATCCCCAATTGGTAGACATGATTCAAAAAGGTTAATTTTGGTGCATCTTGTAGAATTATCAGTGTGCAGGTTTCTTATACATATAATGTATGAAATACACCTTGAAAAAGAGAAAATTTCCTAATTGTCACAAACATTCAATAGCAGGACAAATATTTTCAGGAGATGGTGGACTTTGCTTTGAAAAACAAACATTTAAATAGTGTCTAGATGTGGTATAAGGCTTATCAGATCTTGGAAACCCTGAATAGGCAGCAAGACTGTTATGGGAGAAAATAGGGCTAAGGTAGAACATATTTTTAAGCCCAGGGGAGGAGGAAGAATGAAAAAGAGGGTAATTCTGCCTTAATCATACCAAGTATAAATTTTGCAGGAAAACTACCTTGATGGGCTCTTACAATTCTGTCATATACCAGTAATACAAATATTTTCCACAAATCCACATTCATGTATCTTGAGGTTGCCAGATTAGCCTGAGTTTGGATGACGATCTACTAGTTCTTATAGTGGATTCTCCATGAGACAGGGAGGATCTAATTTTTAAGATATTTTCAAACTTTTACACTCTCTGATTCTATGAAATCTACAAGCTATGCATTATCTTATGACCTAAACCCTTCCTTCCTTCCTTCCTTCCTTCCTTCCTTCCTTCCTTCCTTCCTTCCTTCCTTCCTTCCTTCCTTCCTTCCTTCCTTTGTTCCTCTAACCAGAAATCCTTGGAAGCTTACCCCTAAGGATATTCAGCCTAATTCTTTAGTTTGTCCTGTTATGGACAGTATCTATTCATAGATCCATAGAAAAGATCTTTCCCAGCCTAGCAAAAACTCTTTAGAATAGAATAGAATAGAATAGAATAGAATAGAATAGAATAGAATAGAATAGAATAGAATAGAATAGAATGGAGTGGAGTGGAGTGGAGTGGAGTGGAAACAGAAACTTTATTGTCACGTTAAATGAACATTAATCAGCATACATTAAAATTAAATTTCATTGCATTCAGCTCTCAAAAAATATCATTATGCATATAACCACATACACAGATATATATGACATAAAGAAACATCACAATCTAGTTCAAATGTATACATATACATGGATAAAAAAAGAATCCTGTAAATTTACAAGACGGATGGCATAAGGAACAAAGCTGTTACAGAATCTAATAGTTCTACTATAAATAGAGGGGAAGGGAAGCAATAGAAGCAGACTGTGAAGTGAGTGTGTGGAGTTTCTAACAATGCTTTGAGCTCTCTGTAGTTGCTAAGAACTGAATTTCACATATTCAGTATAACCCTTCCCATGATAAAACATAGTGAACTAAAGCAATTATATCTATTATACTTATAGGCCATATATCTTAGAGATAACTAAAAGTTGAAAGATTGAGCCATTTATTTTTTTCCACTACTGTAATGATGCCATTATTGTTACACAGTCCAGATGGGACTGTAACAGAAATAATTAACCTTACTGACTTCCGGTCCTGCGCAGCAACGCAGCAGTCGAGTGGTTCGGGATTCAGTGCCCTTTGGCTGAGTTTCTTCCTGTTAGAGGACTCTAAATGGGTCAGAAGCCACCCCAAAGAGGCAGCAAAGAAGGAAGAAAGTCCCAGGGATCTCGGAGAGATGGTGGTTGACCCTATCGGTCCAGGAGAAGCCGTCTAGAAACCAACAGGAGAAAGGCTAGCCTAACTTCAGAGTCTAGCCCAAGCTGCAAGCAACCGAAGTCAAAAGCACTATTTTAAGTTGATTGTAAACAGCATGTTTGAATCTGGGTAAGAACATTGATTTTCTCTATCCTACTTATCAACTTTCCTGAAGAAAAAAAAATCCCAAGAAGCAAAAAACCTCTGAAAGTGAAAGAGGGGGATTTTTGCCTCACCCTTTTACTAAGGGAAGTGGCGAATTAAACCTTTTATGGAGGACCAAAACGTGTTGAAATGAAATGAAATTACTATAAAACCTAAATTTGGATAAGTTTGAAGTTACTGAATGGCTAAGATTCCCATTTTAAAGGCAATTTGTTTATTTTGAAAATTTGAAAATAAACCAATGCTGACAACTAGTGGTGGATGAAGACTACAACAACTATGGCTTTCATGCAGGACTTGGCAAAATCTGGAAAAAACTAATCTCTACTTGTGACCTTCAAAGCTCTAACAATAGAGAACAGCTGTGGCAAAAGAAAAAAAAAGAAAAAAAATCTGGGCTACAGACAAAGTGAAACCTACAAACTTCAGGGAACAAAAAAAAACTTTTTTGAACTTTCTGGATTACAAATATCAATTTAAATCTGACCCCAAAGCTATTTGCAGAGAAAAGAAAATTTGGATTCTTGGTCATCATGGAAAAACAGAGATTTATAGAAACAACCTATGAAGAAAAAATAATTACTTTTCAAGAGGAAACATATGATATGTTGCAACTAATTCAAATAACAATGATTTCAAACCACAAAGAAATCCAAAATAACTTTGAAAATATAAACCAATTCATCTCCAATTTAACTTTACCACAAAAAAAATCCCAGGAAACAACAACAGAGAAGGAACAGATAAAACAGACAACTGAATACAAATTTGAGGATAGAGACTTAAAGATGGAACCAAAAAAAAAAAAAAAACAAAGAAGTATTATTTAACCCAAGTGGAAAAAAATTTGTAAGAAATACTGGATTTGGAAAAGACAACTTATACTTTAACACCACAAAACAAATTTGAGGATAAGAAAAAAGATTAGACAAAATGGACTGCAGAGATGCCAGGAAAAACTCTAGAACTGGAGAGACAAAAAAATGATAAGAGAAGCAGAGAGAAAAAGAAAGAAAAAGATTTTCAACAAAAATGAATGGGCAAATGCCTCTCACAAAGATATTGTAACTTGACTTACCTTTTATATCTACAGCAGTGGTTCTCAACCTTTTTAATGCCGCAACCCCCCAACCGGTCGCAAGTCGAGGACTACTCAATCAGTCGTAAGTCGAGGACTACTCAACTGGTGCAGCACCGTTTGCAGAATGGGACTTTTGGCGGGCTCAGCAGGGCAGAGACAGCCTGGACAATTCCTATTGGCTTTTGAAAGCCAATAGAATTAGACTCTATTCAAGAGAGTCTATTCTATTGGCTTTCAAAAGCCAATAGAATAAAAGGGAGTAGCACAGCTAAGGAAAAGGGGGGAAAAATGGCCGACTGCGTTGTTTGGCGACCCCCATGAAATGGTCGTTTGACCCCAAATGGGGTCCCAACCCACAGGTTGAGAACCACTGATCTACAGTATCACCTACAAGAATATGAAAAAATTCTTTGACTCAGCAAAACATATTAAGAAAGATACTGGGAAAAAGAAAAAGGCTAAAGTGAATGGGCCTATCAGAGAGAATATTTAAAAAAGAAACACCTGTTTGAATATGGTTAAAGAAATAAAAAAAAATGGATGTGAATTTGACTTTAAGAGGGAAGAGCCCCTCAAGTAACATAGCACTTTCTTTTTCTTCTTTTTTTGATTTTATTTCTTGATGAGTGATATAAAAGAGTTGGAAATGTTTTAGATATCTAAAGGTGATTGACTTTAAGAAAATTACAATGGATTAAAAATGTTTTGAATAAGAGTTAAAAGACTAGAGGACTAGATTTATTAAATGGAATATTTAAAGATTAAATATATATTTTAATTATGGTAAAAAAGAATGAAAATGTTTTGGAAATAAATTTGTATTAGCTTATAGGAAATAGGGATTTTAAGTAGCATACTATCTTTTTATTTTTTTATTTTTATTCTTCTTTTTTTCTTTTTTTAGTTTTATTAATTCCTTAAGAAAGGTAAAAGTATTGGGTTGGCTTACACGAGAAAAAATAGACTTAAATATTTAAATGTAATTAATTGAGAAAATCTTAACCAGTAAGAATGTTTTGAACATTGTGGGAAAAACAAATGTAAGCAAGAACTGTAAACAGGATCTAAGATGAGACGATCAGAATGACTAGATAGAAAAGGAATATTATATTGATGTGATCATTATCTATAGAAATATTAGAAAACTTTTATAAATCATCATTCATTAAAACAACAAGAATTGTATTAACTTAAGGTTGGTAAAAGAGAACATTATGGGAAAAAGAGGAAATCAATAAAGTTATTATTTGGATTATAATTACAAAAATCAACTGTTAGTGAATGTTTCTTAAATGTAAACCCAGACAACACACTGTTTACCAAATATTAAGGTGATTATGTTAAAAAAATTAATAAAACATTTTTTTTAAAAAAAAAAGTAATAATTAACCTTACCAATTCTTTACATTTTTAAGGGTTCATGGAGGCAATGCGTATTCTTGTTTAGCTGGAAGAGAAATCCATGAAGGAAAAATATTTATTTTAGAAGCTGAGTATACAAATGCACCTAGTCAATTATTCATTATCTCTGTCTGGCTGAGAA
The DNA here is from genome assembly GCF_016545835.1 of Crotalus tigris. Classification (NCBI taxonomy): domain Eukaryota; kingdom Metazoa; phylum Chordata; class Lepidosauria; order Squamata; family Viperidae; genus Crotalus; species Crotalus tigris. The sequence goes on from NW_024097127.1 coordinate 414,693, forward strand.
AGAAATCAAAGAAACAGAGTTGAATTATTAGAGAGTATATAGCTGCAGACATTTGTAGCTAAGTCCAAACATAATAATTCATCTAATTTATCTATGGCATGCAACTCATATGTATGGGCTCCCAATAATTTTCAAGCATTATCTCTTACTCTTCTCTCTATCCAAATCAGCCACTAGAATTTTCTTCTATAAATATAGAAGTGATGTTTACAGTTATCCTGAGGATTTTAGAACAAGGACAATGTATTTTCTACTTTAATAACTGTTTAGAAAACATTTTAACATAACTTCATATATAATTGGTTTGACTGCGTTCTAATTATGGCTTCCACATCGATGGCTCCTCTTTTCTTGCCTCCCCTGCCTGTGTGTATGCTACTGCTCACTTCCACCTCACATGGTCCTGGGTCGGGGAACTTCTCTCCCCCCTTTTTTTGGCTGGCCAAGTCCTCCGTATCTCTGAGCTGTTCCCTCCTCTCACACTCCCTCTGCCCTCGCCCAGCTGTCCTGTTGCGATGCATTATCTGCCCCCTTCCTCTTTCCCCTGCTCCTTACTCACTTTCCAGTTGTCATCCCTTATCCTGTGGAGCTGCATCCTCAGCCTTTCCCCCCGTCCCGTACTTCCCACTCCCCCTGCTTTGTCTGTGCAGTCCTCGTTCCTGTAGTTGCTATATCACCTGGCATCTGCCTCCTCTCTCCCCCTGTTTCTGGTGCTCTCGATCTCCGCTCCAAATTGGGCATCGCGAATGCCTTCTTCCTCCTTGCTAAGCCCCCTGTCCACCCTCCTTTTTTGGGGTTGTGTACCCAGCTCTTTCATTCCTTCCCCTCCATCGACCTGATGATTCTTTCTATAACTTCTGCCCCGTTCTTTCTTCACCCCCCCCCCGTTCTTAGTGTTCTCAGCCTCCATATCCTCCCGAGCATTCCAAGTGACGCTCCGTTGTTTCCGCCGGTGGGCCGTCACTACGGGGCAGGCCGGTGTGGCCATCCTCCTTTCCAGGTATGGCTGGATTGTCACTGCTCTGGGTCAGTATTTCACGTTGTTCCTAGCCCCATCCTGTTTCTGCACTCCATCATCCACGGTGGAGCCCCAAGCGCCATCAGTTGGCCAATCCGAAGTCTCGTTGGAAAGTGTGACTCCTATCAGCAGCTGTGGGGGGCATGGAGGGATCTCCGGCCCGCTAGTCGCTGCGCTTCCATCACCTGGCAGCTCCTTTGCCCTCCAGGAGTGTGTGCACATCCCCAGGACCCCCAGGATGGGGGGCTCCTTGGCCGTGGGTTACTTTCCACCTGGATGTTTGTGGGGGGTGTCCCTCCCCCTCGGAGTTCCGGAGTGTTGGGGGTAATCCCCCATTCGCTGGCTGCCCTTCCCTTGTCACGCAATTGTTCCCTTGCTGTTTGGGAGCAAGTGCATGCTCTCAGAGTGGGGGAGCCCCTCAATCATTGGTTACTTCCCTGGATGTTCATAGGCCATTTTGGGGGGTAGGGGTTCACCCCGTCTGTGGTTTCTTCCCTAGGGATGCGTGTTATCACCCCAGGGCGCCTCCATAGGGGTGGGCGATCACACATGCTCCATGCCCTTAATGTCAGATGTGCTGGGCACAGGTCAACATGCCGGTTAATAGAGTCTCTGTCCGAGATCCAGGCTTCCTTAAGTAGCCGGCCCCCTTTTGTGTTGTCGCTGGCCAGAATACGTACGTTGTCAAAATCAAAACAATGCCCAGACTCCACCATATGCGCCCATATCTGGGAGTACTGTTCCCCCCTTTTTACAGCTAATTTATGTTCGTGGGCCCTGGTCTTCACTCTTTTAGAGGTTTCTCCCATGTAATTGCTGGAGCAATCTTTGCAATTGATCCTGTACACAATAGCTGATTTTTCAGTGTTGGGGAGTGGGTCCTTGGGTTGCATCACGTTGGACCATAATGTTTGATCGGATCTATGGGCCACCTTCACCTTGTGAGGTGCTAGCAGCCTGGCCATCACCTCAGAGACATTGCTGATGTAGGGGAGGGTAACAAGGGGGGAACAGTACTCTCAGGTCTGGGCGCATATGGCGGAATCTGGGCATTGTTTTGATTTTGACAATGTACGCATTCTGGCCAGCGGCAACACGAAAGGGAGCCGGCTACTTAAGGAAGCCTGGCTCTAAGACAGAGACTCTATTAACCAGCATGTTGACCTGTGCCCAACACATCTGACATTAAGGGCATGGAGCACGTGTGATCGCCCACCCCTATGGAGGCACCCTGGTGTGATAACACGCATCCCTAGGAAGGAAACCACGGAGGGGGTGAACCCCTCCCCCCAAAAAGGCCTATGAACATCCAGGGAGGTAACCAACGATCGATGGGCTCCCCCACCCCGAGAGCATACACTCACTCCCAAACAGCAAGGGAATGATTGCGTGATGAGGGAAGGGAAGCCAGTGAATGGGGGATTACCCCCAACACCCCGGAACTCCCAGGGGCAGGGACACCCCCCACGAATATTCAGGTGGAAAGTAACCCACAGCCAAGGAGCCCCCCCTTCCTGGGGGTCCCAGGGGTGCACACACGCTCCCGGAGGGCAAGGCATCTGCCAGGTGATGGAAGGGCAGCAATCAGTGGGCCGGAGATCCCTCCATGCCCTCCACAGCTGCTGATAGGAGTCACACTTTCCAACAAGACTTCGGATTGCCCAACTGATGGATGGATCCAGCCATACCTGGAAAAGAGGATGGCCACACCAGCCTGCCCTGCAGTGATGGCCCACCGGCGGAAACAACGGAGCATCACTTGGAATGCTCAGGAGGATACGGAGGCTGAGAACACTAAGAACAGGGGAAAAAAGAAAACAGAGGCTGAACGGGGTGGAAGTTATAGAAAGGATCATCAGGTCGATGGAGGGGAAGGAACGAAGGAGCTGGATGCACAACTCCAAAAAAGGAAGGTGGACAGGGGGCTTAGAGAGGAGGAAGGAGGCATTCACGATGCCCGATTTGGAGTGGAGATCGAGAGCACCAGAAATGGGGGGAGGGATGAGCCAGATGCCAGACGATATAGCAACTACAGGAACGGGGACTGCGTGGACAAAGGAGGGGGAGGGGGAAGTACGGGACAGGGGGAAAGGCTGAGGATGCAGCTCCACAGGATAAGGGATGACAACTGGAGTGAGCAAGGAGCAGGAGAAAGAGGAAGGGGGCAGAGAATGCATCACAACAGGACAGCTGGGGCAAGGGCAAAGGGAGCGTGAGAGGAGGGAACAGCTCAGAGATACGGAGGACTTGGCCAGCCAAAAAAAGGGGGCAGAGAAGTTCCCCAACCCAGGATCATGTGAGGTGGAAGTGAGCAGTAGCATACACACAGGCAGGGGAGGCAGGAAAAGAGGAGCCATCGATGTGGAAGCCATAATTAGAATGCAGTCAAACCAATTAGGACCTGTGACAAGGTCCAGGAGCTGGGTGCAAACGGTGGTTTACCTATAAAGGAACTCTCATAGACCAGCATTAACTCTGACGATGTCAGAAGTCTCTGACGAAAGCTTGGTGATTGGTGATGGTATTAAACTTTTTTAGTTTATAATATTCCTGGTGTTCACGTTTTTACTGGTTACTTAGAAAATGAATTTACCCAGGAATCACGGTTTTATTTTTAATATATATGTCCTTAAGTTGTTTTTAACTTTGTATATAACTGTTTTTATTGTTTTAAGTATTGTTTTAACAATAAACAACTAGTTTATACTTCTCCCGGAGATCGAGGATTGATTATTGAATATATATATATATTTAGGTCTTTGGTTATTCGGGTTTTCTCCCGCGTCAAATTGGAAGTGTCTTGGCGATGTTTCGATGAAGTCTCATTTGTCATCTTCAGGCTGGTGCTTTCGGCTTCGTGCTTCTAGGAGCAATGTGTGATTGTAGCTGTTTCCTCCTTTTAACTGCCAGTGGGGGTATGAACTGATTGGATGAGAGCTTGGCTGTGTTCTGATTGGATGGAGGTGTGTTCTGATTGGTTAGGAGCTTGGCTGTGCTCTGATTGGATGGGGAGTTGGCTGTGCTCTGATTGGATGGGGGGGTGGCTGTGCTCTGATTGGTTGGGAGAGTGTTCTCTTTGGGTGGGGGCTTTGTTGTGCTCAGGTTAGTCTGAGTTGCACGGGGATGTGAGATGGTGAGCTGCGTTGCATAGCATATATACTCTCTAATTATGCTAAAAATACGAATCCTGGGTAAATCCATACCATGGAATAATTGTTGTAGTTCTGGCTAATGAAACATTCCAAAGAACTTCCAGGCATTTATTTTCCTAAAAGTCTGTTATTGTTACAAAATGTCAGCACAGGCACAACGGATGGATGCTAGGATCTAAGTTCTCTTCCTCTGAGCAGTTAAATTATCAGCATGTTCCCTCCCTAAATTAGCTGTCATATCTCACATTATCCAATTAGTGTGAAGGTCAAATGTTTTCTTCCTCTTTCTTTCCTGGGCTTTACCCCCAATGCCCCTTCTGTTCTTTATTAACCCCATATTTACCAGACAATTCTGCATATTGTCAAAAGCAAGAATATACAATATTTGCAGCATTGACAATAATCTGAACACCAGGATAATACTGAAAACAGAACTGTTTAATTAAAAGCTGAGCCTTTCGTCGGTCGACACTACAGATATCATCAGAGCGTGATGCAAGATTGCTGGGAGTCCTTCTTATGCTGCCGGGCGGCTTTGCGCTAGGCTCCTTGACCTGGTTACCAGTCCATCCGTTCTCTCCATTTGGTTTCTTAAAGAGCCCATGCCCTTTATTGTGTTAATGACCTCCAAAGTTGCTGTTTCCTTCCTCCTGGATCCAACCACTCTTTGTTTCTGTCATCCTCTCTAGCCTCATTCCGTAGTCAGTTTGATCCTCCCTGGACTGACTGTGCTTGCGTGCATTTGAGGGAGGGGGTGTGTCAAACAGATCTGGACACCTATCGGCGCAATCCCTGGTGGATGCATCCCTGCATACATTCCTCCACCCAGGGACGCTATCTTCCTCTTTGGGTGTCCATGAGTATGTTGTACCGCTTCTAATTGTCCCCCTCCTCTTGAGGCTCCTCATTACTTGCTCGCACGTGGGGTTCATCAGTTCTTTTGCTCTTTTTGCACATGTCCAGGGCCTCATGACATCACTTTCCATCGTAGGTCTCTGTTTTCCTTTCCTATTCATGTTGGTAGAATAACCCATCTCTCCCCTCATGTTAGCGGGGATCGTGGAGCAGGTGTCCCATGGGCTATTGTCCAACCCCCTTTGTTGTTCACCCCCATCGTTGTTTCCCCTTTTTATAGGGTGAGTCGAAGTATGCTTATCTGGGATACCTAGGGGGGAGGATGTTTCTTGTTCCTTCTCTGTTCTTCTTATAGGTTCTTTGTCCCATGGATGGGTTACCTCCTCTATTCTTCCTTCGCTCTGATTTTGTGAGGGATGTGCCAATTGTCTTTGTTGTGGATTCAGATGTTGTTGTTCTCATACTTAAATGTTTGGTATACTGGGCAAAGCTCTATATGGCGATTGATAGAGTCGCCATCAGAAAGCCAGGCTTCTTTAAGTAGATGGCCTCCCTTAGTAGTGTCCCTAGATATGGGCTGTGCACTATTAAGGTCAAATTCATGCCCATGATCACTCATGTGGGTCCAAATCTGTGAGTGCTGTTCCTTTCTTCTAACCGCTAGTGCATGCTCATGCACCGTAGTTTTTAATCTTTTTGTGGTCTCCCCATCATAGTTACAGGAACAGTCCTTACACTTGATCTTATAAATTATTGCAGATTTTTCTTCATTAGAGAGTGGATCTTTTGGGTGCATGATCTTAGATCATAGAGTCATCCTCTCTAGCCCCATTCCATGGTCTGTTTGATCCTCCCTGGACTGACTGTGCTTGTGGGCATTCGAGGGAGGGGGTGTGTCAAGTGGATCCGGATGCCTATCGGCGCAATCCCTGGTGGCTGCATTCCTGCATACATTCCTCCACCCAGGGATGCTGTCTTCCTCCTCGGGTGTCTGTGAGTATTCTGTACCACTTCTAGTTGTCCCCCTTCTGTATATACATAGACACACACACACACACACACACATATATATATATACACATACAAACTATCGCTTGTGCACCCAAACACAAACAGAGATGATTTTCTTTTAAATTAAAAGCATTAACCATGATTTGGTCATTTTGTATCAGTTCATTCTTTAAACCAAATAAAACTGCCAACATTTCTGATTCATAGGCTCTCTAGAGTAGACTGGTACACAATCTGGCATTTAATAACATTTAAATATCCCAGACCAAACCTTCCTGTCAGTTTTAAATCAAATCTTCAACATGTGTCTGGTCTTTAATAAGAGTCCCTGTATTATTTATGGTAGATCGGATGCCTCTGAGATCTGTACTACAAAGGAGTTTTCCAGGGATATAATGCAGCACCGTGTTTGTTCCTTTTTTAGGTGGAAGGCAAATAGAGCAAGCAACACAGTGAATGAAGGCCGATTGATCCCTGAGATATCAATCAGTAGAAATCCTATTCCCCTATTGCTAAGTCTACCATAGTTTCTCAGAACACCTTTATTTTTCAGGTATACAAAAATCCTTTCTGTATTACATGATAATGAGGAATTACTTTAATATAGAAAAGCCACTTAGAGGTTTCCCATAGATATTAACATGGGAGCCAAAACAGAGCTACTTTGTAATGACAAATGGACAAAAGGGTCCAGGACAGCAATGGGACTCCCTTCGGCCCCAGGACCTTGTGAACCTATTGGAAGTATGTTTAAAAACATACTTTACATTCCAGGGCCCTACGTTTGAGCAGGTTAAGGACACCCCCATGGGGTCACCGATCGCTAGCATCATAGCGGAGGCCATGTTGCAGCAGTTGGAACATGTAGCAATGGCCCAGTGTTGCCCTAAATTCTGGGCCCACTACATGGATGATACTTTTGTCATCATTAAGAGGAGCCAAAAAGCTGGCTTTGTGGACACACTTAACTCAGTGTGCATGGATTTGCAATTTACAGAAGAAGAACACCAGGATAAATTGGCATTTCTTGATGTTCTGGTTCATCATCAACCAGACAGAACCCTGAGGACCCAGGTCTACCGCAAACCCATGCACACTGACAGAATTTTGCATTACGATAGTAACCATCCGTTGTCTCACAAGGCCAGCTGTATTAGAACCCTCTTCAAGAGGGTAGACTCCCACTGCAACAAGGCTAGGGCTAGGATGGATGAGAGAAAGCACCTCTTTAAGGTGTGCAGACACAATGGCTATCCTATGAAATTTATTAGGCGCCATAGTCTACCACTTAGACCCCCTGTTAGGTCCCAAATGGAGGAACCAACATCACAGATAACCCGGGTTACTCTCCCTTATATTAGTAACGTCTCAGAGGCAACGGCTAGGGTATTGGCACCCTACAATGTGAGGGTGGCACATAACCCAAACCAGACATTACTGTCTAAGGTGATGAGACCAAAGGACCCATTCCCTATCACAGAGAAATCAGGCATGATTTACAAGATTAATTGCAAAGATTGCCCCGCTAATTATGTGGGAGAGATGTCCAAATGGGTAAAAACAAGGATCCACGAACATAAGTTGGCTGTAAGGAGAGGGGAACAATACTCCCAGATCGGGGCACATATGGTAGAGTCTGGACATAGGTTCGACTTTGACAACGTCCAGGTGGTGGCTAATGACAATATGAAGGGGGGCCGGCTCCTTAAGGAAGCTTGGCTCTCAAATGAAGAATCCATCAACTGGCATGTAGACCTATGTCCTGCGCACATAACGTTAAGAGCTTGGTTGGTGGAGAAGAAAAACCCTGAAAGCACCCAGATAGGGAGTAATCAACAACTGAGCAACCTTCCAAATGCGGAGGTGTTTGCTCACCCCCAATGGATGGAAGAATGTAGACAACAGGAAACCAACTGCCGATGGATCTGACACCTCCCCATGCCTTGCGAGGAATTGGGTGAGGACGCGGTCCCATATTAACACCTGGATGCAGAGTGATCATGAATGGGAGGGTTGTAACATCACCCTCACCCCCATCAGCAACTCCGTGACTAACTCCACCCATGATATTGCTTCAACAATGTGCTCTCACCTTGGGGACTTAGGGGAACTATGGGAGGACGAAGAGGTTGCTATTTACAATTCTACAGCCTCTGCATGCTCTCGGAAACACCCGAGAGGAACGACACCCCCCCCCTGGATACACACAAGGAGGTGGAAATCGAGAACTGAAGGATTCCCCTCTCCTCCCCTTGAAGACAACCATGCACCCCCTAAAATAGAGAAATGTATGGGCAATGGAGAGGGGGTGACCCCTACATCGAGGGCTTTATGTGGGGGAGAGGATAGCAGCCAACCCAAGAGGGTTACAGATTCCAGTGACGCCGTCAAAAACGCTCCCATTGACAAAGAAATGAAAGGAAAAGTTAGCGAAGTAGCACTGGAGAACGGGAATCATGATGAGACAACTTCAATGAAATCCCATGACGTAGGGGAAAACAAAGAGATTGCAGCTGTGAAAAAGGATCATGGAGAAAGGGAAGGTGGGAGGAGAATGGGGAAGGGGAGTGCTAGGAAAGAAGATGAGGAGAGTAAACAGCAAAAGCAGGTACAATGTATGTTTGGTCGTATGAAATTAAGAGGCTCCCTTAACTCATGGTCACATGAGGAAAGGCAAAAGGGTGGTGATGCAGACACAAGCAAGGAAAGCAAAGAAATAACGGCTAGCAATACGGAAGTTACGAGCAAAGTGCAGATGGATTGGCTGGGACCTGTAACAAGGTCTAGGAGCTGGGCGCAAAGAACGCCACATCCATAAATAGCTGCCCCCATTGACTGGAAGTTACCCTAATGATGCTGGCAGTCGCCAGCGAAAGCTTGGTATTTTAACTTATTAAAACTTTTTATAGTTTTCTAATTTCCTGGTGTTCGTGCATTTTTTGCTAGTTAACATAATGTGTGATCGTAGCTGTTTCTTCCTTTTAACTGCCTTTTCTTCCTTTTAACTCTCATCCAATCAGTTCATACCCCCACTGGCAGTTAAAAGGAAGAAACAGCTACGATCACACGTTGCTCCTAGAAGCACAAAGCCGAAAACACCAGCCTGAAGATGACAAATGAGACTTCGTCGAAACATCGCCAAGACACTTCCAATTTGACGTGGGAGAAAACCCGAATAACCAAAGACCTACATATATATAGCGTGTTTCCCCTGGTCTTATTTATTTATTTATTTCCTCAAAAAGAGGTCTTTTTTTGGGGGGGGTGTTTTTTCCACTCACCTTGTACTGCTCCTTCGGCTGCAGTACAAGTGGGCTGGCGAGGAAAGTGTCAATCCATGGGAGGCCTGACTGCAATGGTAAGCTCCACCCTTGCCATAGCTTGGTTTTTAGGTGAGCGCCTCGCCTGAAACCTAGGACTTATTTTTTGAGGTAGGGCTTATATTAGGCCCACCCCCAAAATAAAACCAGGGCTTATTTTTGGAGTAGGTCTTACTTTCGGGGAAACATGGTATAAGCTAAAGTTAAAAACATTTAAAAATCAGATTAAAACAAAGTTAAAAAGAACAATTGCAGAGTTAAAAGACTTAAGGAGCACCCATCAGCCACCCCCAGGGTTGCATGGCACTTTGGGATGCTCTTCTGGAAGGCCAGGAAATGGGGGAGCTGCCTTGCCTCTGGAGGCAAGTTATTCAATACTGACAGTATGCAGCCTTGTCACTCTCCTTTGCTAGCATGGAGCCAATCTGTTTTGCCAAATTCTGTCCATGCTATTACGTCTTACAATTTATAAATGTCCCTGAAACTACTCATATATTCAATGCATTCCATAATGGAGGTACTCCAGCCATATAGTCATTTTAGTTTTACTTTACTAGAACTTGACTAATTTTATAAATCTTTTGGAGGACACAATTATCAAACTGCACATATCTTTGTAAGATTGAACACTTATTTTTACAAATGTGTTGCAATATTCATTATTTTAGCTCTTTCCTAATGAATGGAATGTTTATACTGCAGCCGTACACTGGGTTGGGATTTTCATAAAATCATCATACTTTCTTTGATCCATCAATCTCTATGTTGTCTGAATTGGTTTGCTATTTTAATTAATTTAAAGCCCTTGTTTTAGCACTATTACCATCCTAAATAATTTGGCATTATATACATACTTTGTCATTCTACTATCAGTTTGGTCTACCGGTAGTTGTTATGGCACCTAGCTAGAAAGCCGGATTCCATGAGTTCAAGTGTTTATGACATGGATAGATAAAGCTTTTGAAATGTCTAGTTGCTAGACAGCCAGTTTGGTTTAGTGGGCACCTGGCTAGAAAGTGGGAGACTGTGAGTTCAAGTCCTGCCTTTGCCACGAAAGCCAGCTGAGTGTCTTTAGACCAATCACTCTCTCTTAGTCAAATCTAGAGGGTTTTGTTGTGGGAAAAATAGGAGGGGGAAAGTGTGTTGGATATGTTAGCCATCTTGAATTATTTGTAAAAATAATAAAAGTGGGATACAAAATAAATAAATAAAGTACTGTGTCAAATAAAAATATCTTATGGTGGAAAAGGAGACTTTAGTGTTGTGTTCTAAGCAAAAGTTCTTGTATTTTTTACACCCAGTAAAACATTTATGTGCCCCAACTAAAGTGATTTGGAAAGGGACACGGGGTAAAGAATCGTAAGTAAAAGTTTAGGTCCTATTATTTGCAATATTTCTTTTAAACATACCCCAGATATTACAAATTCCAGTTTATTCTGGTGATGATTAGCAAATTACAATTGTCACTAGATGAATAAATTATCACATGATTTGTTCTTTTATCACAAGATGAAACTGAGTAATGTTCTAGAACAATAGATGGTTCCATTAAAAATTCATATAGTATCTGATAAACAAATGATACAAATTTTGCCAATCAGTTATTGAAATGTTGGAAAGTTTTTCTTCCAGGAAAATAGATTTCAGCCATACATCTTAAAAGAAAAATAGCAATCTTTTAGTATAATACTCTTTTAGTGTGACTAATAACATCTGATTATTATATTATAAACAATTTTGTATCTGCTGCATTAGTGCTATTAAATCACATTTTCATATACAGAAGATTAAACAAATTGTTTTAGAAAATAAATGTCTCTATTACATTTTGAAGAACATCAGTTAATTTACAGCATCTCATTGAGAGAATTAGATAGGAGAAGCACAAATATATCTTCTATGTGTCATTTCCTAAAGATGAACATTCATGAAAGTTGCAGAAATATTAAATCACTTAAATAATGCTAGCAATTTTTAGTTTGCTTAGAGACATTTTCTTTTAACTCACTTTATTTACTTAGAAGTTTGGTCTTTAACTTTCTCTTTCAATACAAGTACAAAATGAGGAAATGACAGGAAATATTGCACAATAAAGGAAAGTTATAGTACCTTGGAGAATATATTTCTACAGAGTTGCAAGTAAAGTTTTTCAGATCTATGTTGTTGCATTCTATATTATGGTAAGATCATTGAAATATTATGCATATAACACTGTTTTTTTCCCATTAAGACTGCTCCTTAGCATTAACAAGAGAATATTTCCTTGCTTTGTATGAAAGAGGTATTTTGATGGAAATTTAATGTTATAGTTTACTTTTTTTAGTGAAAAAACCCCCCTCCTTTAACTTCTGATGACCTCATTAATGGACATATCTATTTCCTTCCTTCCTTCCTTCCTTCCTTCCTTTCTCCCTCCCTCCCTCCTCCCTCCCTTTCTTCCTTTTTAAAGACAGCCTTTAACTTATATGCAGAGCACATCATGAGAAAGGCAGGGCTAGATGAATCAAAAGTTGGAATTAAGATTGCCGGGAGAAATATCAACAACCTAAGATATGCAGATGATACCACTCTAATGGCAGAAAGTGAAGAGGAACTAAAGAGCCTCTTGATGCGGGTGAAGAAGGAGAGTGCAAAAGTTGGCTTGAAACTCAACATTAAGAAAACCAAATCATGGCATCCGGCCCTCTCAATTCCTGGCAAATAGATGGGGAAGAAATGGAGGTAGTGACAGATTTTATTTTTCTGGGCTCCAAGATCACCTCAGATGGGGACTGCAGCCAAGAAATTAAAAGACGCTTGCTCCTTGGGAGGAAAGCTATGGCAAATCTAGACAGCATTCTAAAAAGCAGAGACATCACCCTGCCAACAAAAGTGCGCATAGTCCAGGCCATGATTTTCCCAGTTGCAATGTCTGGCTGTGAAAGTTGGACCATAAGAAAGGCTGAGCGCAAAAGAATTGAGGCCTTGGAACTGTGGTGCTGGAGAAGACTCCTGCGAGTCCCTTGGACTGCAAGGCGTTCAAACCGGTCGGTCCTAGAAGAGATCAACCCCGACTGCTCTTTAGAAGGCCAGATCCTGAAGTTGAAACTCAAGTACTTTGGCCACCTAATGAGAAGGAAGGATGCACTGGAGAAGAGCCTAATGCTGGGAAAGATTGAGGGCAATAGAAGAAGGGGACGACAGAGAATGAGATGGCTGGATGGAGTCACTGAAGCAGTAGGTGTGAATTTAAATGGACTCCAGAAGATGGTAGAGGACAGGAAGACCTGGAGGAATGTTGTCCATGGGGTCGCGATGGGTCGGACACGACTTCGCAATTAACAACAACAACATAAGTGACTTCCAGTTTGCATCACAGCATAATGGGATGCAGGAAGGAAGGGCTCTGCCTTCTGCACCTGATTTTGCCCTGCTGTGGTCCTAAAAAAGGGCCTAAAATCACCCCAAAGAGGCAATGAAGAGGAGGGGTGCCTTGTTGATCACAGAGAGATGACAGTCTTTCCATTCAGTCCAAGAAAACCCCTCCAAACTGGCAGGGGAAAGACTGGCTACATTCCTGTGGCCGACCATTAGCTGCTGGCAACTAAAGAAGAAAAAAGCATCATTTAACATATCGTAAATAGCATGTTTGGAACTGAGTGGAATATTGATCCTTTCTTTACTATTTTACAACTGATTTTCCTGGGAAAGGCTCCCAAGAAGCTAAAAAACTCCAAACGGATGTGGAGGTACATTAGTGAAGTGGAGGTAACATAAAGCTACAGTTTTGATAAATTTGAAAATAGGTAATTGTTAAGATTTTCTCTTTGAAAAAAAAACATTGAGGTGAAATATAAGAAATCAATCCTTTTTTAAAGAGTGGAAAATGGACTTTGAATGACATCTAGTGGTGGATTGGTGTATAGCAATATAATTTGCTTCCTGGCTGCTTGGTGATTCCTAGCTTGGGAGAACAGCTGGCATTAAAGGAAAATATTTTGGCATACTTATCACCCTAACCTTCTTGGATTATAAATACCTACTGAGCTTGGACTTTTAAGTTCAAGAACTAGTGGAAAAGAAAGAAAAACTTGACCTTGGTCTATGCCTGGGTGGGAGAAACCTTTTGAGTTGTTTTCAGAGAGGTTGAAAATTTTGAATACTTTGAATATTACAGATTACAACCTTGCCTTGATTGACATTTTTGGGATACTTGAAACAAAGGATCACTATAAAATATTGCTTTCAGGACTGAACATATACTTTGGAATTTATTGGATTATAAAGGATACATATAAAGACCAGAAAAATGTGGGTTAGACAGCATCACTATCAGATGGATTCGTAGCTCGCTGACCAGCTGTATTCAGCATATGGTCCTCAATGGAACTGCATCTACATGGAGGGAAGTGTGTAGTGGGGTGCCCCAGAGCTCTGTTCTGGGCCCAGTGCTCTTCAACATCTTCATCAACGATTTGGACAAGGAGATAGATGGGGAACTCATCAATTTTGCGGATGACACCAAGCTGGCAGGAATAGCCAACATTCCAGAAGACAGGCTTAAGATACAGGAGGCTCTGGACAGACTGGAATACTGGGCATTATCTAACAAAATGAAATTCAATGGTGAAAAAAGTAAGGTTCTACATTTAGGCAAGAAAAACCAAATGTACAGGTATGATATAGGGGGAACCTTGCTCAATAGTAGTAACTGTGAGAGGGATCTCGAAGTCCTAGTAGACAATCACTTAAATATGAGCCAGCAGTGTGCTGCAGTTGCCAAAAAAGCCAACACAATGTTAGGCTGCATTAACAGAGGGATAGAATCAAGATCACGTGAAATATTAATACCACTTTACAATGCCTTGGTAAGGCCACACTTGAAATACTGCATCCAGTTTTGGTCACTACAATGTAAAAAAGATGTTGAGACTCTAGGAAAAGTACAGAGAAAAGCAACAAATATGATTAGAGGTCTGGAGGCTAAAACATATAAGGAACGGTTGCTGGATTTGGGTATGTCTAGTTTAACAAAGAGAAGGACGAGTGGGGACGTGATAGCAGTGTTCCAATACTTCAGGGGCTGCCACAAAGAAAAGGAAGTCAAGCTATTATCCAAAGTGCCAGAAGGCAGGACAAGAAGCAATGGTTGGAAACTAAACAAGGAGAGAAGTAACCTAGAACTAAGGAGAAACTTCCTGACAGTTAGAACAATTAACCAGTGGAACAACCTGCCTCCAGAAGCAGTGAATGCTCCAACATTGGAAGTTTTTAAGAAGAGACTGGACAACCATTTGTCTGAAATGGTATAGAGTTTCCTCCCTGAGCAGGGGGTTGGACTAGATGACCTCCAAGGTCTCTTCCAACTTTATCATCATCATCATCATCATTAAACTAAAGGAAACTTTGATCTACTCTTAATGAGACTCGTTATACTAGAAGATCTCCAGGAATGATGCCTCAAGAAAAAACAAACACCTTTCAGAAAGAAATATATTCTATGCTACAACTAATTCACCAAACAATTGTTGAATGCAAAGTGAACATAAAAAGAAATCACAATGAGATTGAAAATAATTTAGACAATATAAATGAGCAAATCTCCAAATTAAATCTACAACTAGAAAGTTCCCAAATAATGACTACAAAGTATGAACAAATAATCCAGGAATCAGAAGAAGAAACAGAGGAAATTGATTTAGAGATGGAAAAGATAAAAGAAGGGAAATATAAACAACTATATACAAACAACATACTGCAATACTTACTATAACAATGGAAATGCAAAAGACCATTTATCCCTTAGGTCTGCAAAATATATCTGATGGCAAGGAAGATGATTTTTAAAAATGGAAAATAGAGATGTTAGGGGAAATGTCACAACTTGGGAGACAGGGAATGAAAATAAAGATGGAGGGAGAAAGGAACTAGGAGTTCTTTAAGGAATATAAATGAGCAGAATCCCCCCCCCCCAAAAAAAAGACCCTACCTAAATTTTCTTCCTCATGCCAAGCAATTTTTTACAGAAATAGAAAAAAAATTCCTGGGTGATCTAATTGCCCTGGCTTGGAAAGCTACTTGGCAAAGAAAGAAAAAAAGAAAGAAAGAAAGAAAGAAAGAAAGAAAGAAAGAAAGAAAGAAAGAAAGAAAGAAAGAGTCATATTTAAAAAACAGAAGATTTGACCTTTTAGAGGGGGCATTATATGTTTGAATACTTGTTTGAATAAGATTAAAAGAATGGATGACTCTTAGCTATAATTAGACTTTTATAATGAAAGATATGATTTAGAACTAAGATAGCTTTTTCTTCTTTTTGATATGGGAAATATGAAGATAAGAGGAGGATATGATATGAATAAAAATTTTAACTATATATATGTAATTAATATTGAGAAAAATCATAACTGATAAAGATATTTCAAATATTGATGAGAAATCAAACCTTAAGAGCATGAAAACAGGATATTAATGAATTAACATTATTGATTTATGAATTGATATTATTATTTGTATGGCATTAGTAAAATATGATGACGATGCTTATATTTAACTGTGTACATTAACAGTACCAAAAATTGTAACTGTGTAATGAGGGGGAAATGGAAAAAATATGGAGAAGAAAGGAGGATCAGGGAAAAAATACTGGATTGTGTAGTAGTGAACAGATTGAAGAATATATATATATTCAAAAGATAAAAACGAGCACCAGGAGATAAAACAATTAAATGTTTAATAAATAGATAACCTAGCTTTCAATGGCTGTATTGCTGCCATCATCGTCAGGGTGTTAAAAGCCAGAGGGTGGGGGAGCTTGTTTATAAGTTCTGTATATTACATGCTTAAGATCCTGCTCTGCAGGTGCCCCAACGCTATTTATTTATGTATGAATTGATTGATTAAACTTATATAGTCTATATCTGGACCACTAACAATTAAAAACTAAATAAAAACAATAATCAAAAATATTAATAACATAAAACTGATGATATTCATCCCAGATCAATGCAGCCAAGTAATGGGCTTAGCCCCACTACCAGGATCTCAGTTTCAAAGGCAAAACCATATCTTTAAGGATGAATCTATTTTCTGGGGGATGATATTCCACAGAGCAGCCTCTATTTATTTATTTTTTTATTTGATTTATATGGCTGTCCATCTCAAGTATGTGACTTTGGGAATCTCATAACATTAGCGCAAGTAAATATATATACCATACCAAAATATAACACAGCTACTCGAGAATTACAAAAAAGCTGTCAATATAGCCAGGAAATCAACTCATTCACACACATGGGGCCACAGGCTTAAGCACAGAACTAGGTCTTCAAGAGATAACACAATATCTACATTTATTGGTGACTGGAAAACCCTTATGGACTTTTTGCATAAAATGAAAAAAAAATCAAATTTGGGATTTATGGGCTTGATGGTTTTATGGGATAGATTATAACTGGCCTCAATAATAATGTGGATGTTATGGAATGAGCATTTGAAATCATCATGAAAGAGGGGCTTCAGAGGGGAGTCCTGAATTTGTGGCTTTGCTATTCTGTATTTCTGTATATTCTGTATTTCTAAATTTCCGTATTTGATTCAATAAATAAATAAGCAATATTTTTGGAACATGGAAATAGAACTACATCATTCCTATTTGGCCCAGAATATATTTGTATATCTGTTCATATCAGATAATTACAACATAA
Source organism: Crotalus tigris (assembly GCF_016545835.1). Lineage (NCBI taxonomy): Eukaryota > Metazoa > Chordata > Lepidosauria > Squamata > Viperidae > Crotalus > Crotalus tigris. Next base: position 431,731 of record NW_024097127.1, read on the forward strand.
TCAAGGACTGCATGGAGTACACTAATGTGTTCTTAGTATTCCAACCTTTTTTGAAATCTGTAAACAAATTAAAAACTAACAACAGAGGTGACCTTTCCCTCGCTCTGCTCCAGTGTTAATTTTCTGCAGTCATCTCTATGCACCTATGCTTCCCCCAAACTCTAAAGAGTCCTTCGTTCTCTCAGAAGTTCAGAAAATAATTTTATTGCCTAACAGGAGGGAAAGCTGCCTTAATTTTGTTGTCACTGGAAGTCTAAATGTGTAAGGACAGCTGCTGTGCTCAAGCAAGAATGCAATCAGTTAAGGCTTTCAGCAGGGAGACATTAGCCTTCTTTGCCTGCTAGGCTGGGAAAAAATAACTTATTTGGGAAACTTTTTAAAGACAATTTATTTGTGTATGCGTAGTGCATGGGTGTTTTTTCTTAAGCTGGACAAAGACAGGAAGAGTTCAAACATGGTACTATTATTATTATTATGGATCATCGCACAGTCAGCCAGATGTTCAGACTGGATTTGGCATTTTATCGACCTATTGAGTCCTTACCCAGGACCTGGGATAGGCAGATGTGGATGTTTGATGGTATTACAGATATCGTCACAGGATGGAAGCAGTTCCTAGTAAGGCTGCCTTTTGCAATTGACTAATAGCGAATTTGTCAATGCCAATGGTGTTCAGGTGGTGCTCCAGTTGTTTTGGGATTGTCTATTACTATTGGTACTACCCTTGCTTGCTTTTGCCACAGTCTTTCTATTTCTATTTGTAGGTCTTTGTATTTTATTATCTTCTCCAGTTCTTTCTCTTCTATTCTGCTGTCTCCAGGCACTGCCACGTCCTCTATCCAGACTACTACTACTACTAATACTTCTTCTTCTTCTTCTTCTTCTTCTTCTCCTTCTTCTTCTTCTTCTTCTTCTTCTTCTTCTTCTTCTTCTTCTTCTTCTTCTTCTTCTTCTTCTTCTTCTTCTTCGTCTTCTTCTTCTTCTTCTTCTTCTTCTTCTTCTTCTTCTTCTTCTTCTTCTTCTTCTTCTTCTTCTTCTTCTTCATATTATTATTATTATTATTATTATTATTATTATTATTATTATTATTATTATTATTATTTATTTATTTATTGATCATCGCACAGTCAGCCAGATGCTCAGACTGGATTTGGCATTTTGTCTACCTATCATTTTGTCTACCTATCGAGTCCTTACCCAGGACCTAAGATAGGCAGATGTGGATGTTTGATGGTATTACAGATATCGTCGCAGGATGGAAGCAGTTCCTAATAATGCCGCCTTTTGCAATTGACTAATAACAAATTTGTCAATGCCAATGGTGTTCAAGTGGTGCTCCAGTTGTTTTGGGATTGCGCCCAAGGAGCCTATTACTATTGGTACTACCCTTGCTTGCTTTTGCCACAGTCTTTCTATTTCTATTTGTAGGTCTTTGTATTGTGTTATCTTCTCCAGTTCTTTCTCTTCTATTCTGCTATTATTATTATTATTATTATTATTATTATTATTATTATTATTATTATTATTATTATTATTATTTCTACTTTTAGTGTTTCAAGTTTGTTTTAATGCCATCAGACACTACAATGATCTCAGTTTGAATTCACAGAGAAATTGGCTTAGATTCAAATTGGCTGGTGTCAAGCTATGAACCCTATTGCCTTTAGGACCACAGAGTGCTTCTAACTTGCCAACAGAGGGAGGAGGAAGGGAAGAGAGCTTTGAATCTACAGGTGTCCTATATCAGTTTGAGACCTGAAGCTGCTGAAGAATTGTTTTGGCGAAAAAGTTTGTTCTCATAATAAATACTAGAAGATGTATTGGACAATGTGACCTGTACTGTCAAAGAAGGGTGGGGAAAGTTTCATTCTTTTAATTAACTGCTTCCTGCCATTTCCTTAGAGCTAGCTTCCCTTTGACCCTACCGGTTTGATTCTGCTCAGTAAAAGTAATCATTAGAAATTTGCAATAGCTTTAATGTTTTGCTTGGTTTGGCTTTTCAGCCTGGGGTTGACAGCTGGGTTTTTTCCACTTTCCTCTCCATTTCCATACTCCATAACAAAAGAGTTGTTTCTGGTTTACATTCTCAATTTTTCATTTTCTTGCATCTCTGATTTTTTCCCTTTTTCTATTGCCTTTGGGGTTTAGGTGTTTTCAGGTACTATCTGGATTCCATGTACTTACAATGGCAAGTCTATCATAGTCATTTTTAAAATCTACATTAAGCTTATCTATATTGTACCATAAATATCCATCCCACCCAAATCTCAGGTCATGTTCTTCTAACTCTAAAAGTTGTCTATTTCTCAGCAACACTGTTTCATCCAAACAAAGAACAAGCTGCAAAATAAAATTTCAACCGAAACTCAAAACTTCCCTTTCCATCTTGTAACACTGTCTATTTAAACCTTGATTTTCCCTTCCATAAAAAAAAAAAAAAACTTAGATATAGCTTTTTGTCACTTTTTAAATGGTTCATTAGTTAGAAAAATTGTATTGCTTGAAACAAAAAAAATATTCTAGGAAAAAACATTCATTTTGATCACAGAAATTCATTCAACAATCACAACTATAATTTCTCCCATCTTAATGTAGGAATCTACAGAATTCAAAATGTTCTCATTCCTTGAGAAAACAAGTATGCTAACCTGAAAACAAGCATAATTTATTTTCATATTATTGCAATAATTAAAGATGGAGGGGGAAAAAGAAAAAAAAACCCGTCCTTTTAACCTTGTATTTTGCTGATTTGAGCTGATATTGAGTATGTCTTTCTTCCTCTTCTATAGAATTGTTCTGCAAAACCAAGGGTTCCTGAGGGCAATGTCAAATTCATATTAAGAAGCTATCTCTATAGAGTACTTGAGAGAGAAAAGAACACTAAACCATCCTAAGAAAGGGAAATGTGTGATGGATTCAGGGAGTTGATTTCTAAAGAAAATGAGAAAATATGTTGCAAATAGTAATGTAATTTCGGGACAAGCCTCCACTTTTATAGAGTGCCATAGACTGTCACCAGGGAAATCTGACACAGATATTTGGAAAACCTGTTGATTCAAACAGCCACAGTAACTTTGAGGAAGACTAATAGAACTTGAAGAGATTAATACAAATTTTCAATAGTTATAGTGCATGTTTGATATAACACATGTCTTGGCTATGATGTCATGCATTCCATTTATTATTTTACCATGCCTTCAAGGAGAAAAGGTTACCATACTTATCCTACGTCTCTATTTATCTTCTTAGTTTATGAAGACCCTGAAATCAAAAAAAGCTTTCCTGCTTTAAATAACATTGCAAACATGATACAATAAATTGATTTCTGTTAGACTGTCTAAGAAAAATATTCAAATCTGTAAGAAGATAGGTACAGTGAAGTGGCCATTTCCCAGGAAGGAGGGAATACATTACAATAATGAAGGTGAGACAAGAAACAGCCCAGCCCAGATCTAGATCAGACAAAGAGGAAGAGATTTAGGATAACCACTCCCTAGAATCTCTTGGGTTATATCCATTAGAATAGTAGAGTTTAGTCTGGCAAGATTCTGTCTATATGATATGAGCAAATAAAGCAAATAAAGAATTGAACTTTGGCTGGATTGTTCTATGTCATTCTTGGGCTGAGGCCTGATAGGATGCCCATAGATCTCACTTTCCCAAGGCATTGGGCCTGGATAGTAGTTGAGCCCAGAGTATATACATTTAGTATAGGAATGTTATGTTTTAATCATATGAAATGATTTTCATTTTCTTGTGTTTTGTTATTTGTGCTTTATTTTTAGCTGCCCAAAGTTATACTGTATAAGTATTTCAAGTAAATAATAATAAATGCCTGCTATTTTCTTATATAATAGTTCTTACACAAAAGTAAACTTTAAATGTTTTACACAAAAGAATAACTATGTTCATCAAAGAATGTGTTCAAATGTTGAGAAATTAACATTTTTCTCCCATAATGCTAAGCTGCTGGAGATATGCTATCTCCTAAAAGGTGCTTTGAGAAAAGTGGGTGAATTAACCCTAGAAAAGAATGTCACTTAGAAGGACATAAGTTGGACATAGTGATGAAGACGATATCCTTTAAATAATACCACACCATATATTCTCTAATTTTTCAATCTGTTGTTAAAAGGATAGTTCCTATTCATATCCAGTTTACCTTTGATCAGGAATCTGGGACATTTAAAACAATGGTGGTTTATATGAGTTTCTGTTCCATTTGTTCCAGTATGGAATAATTGCATATTCCAATTGTTTCTGAGGAATATTTATATTCCCACAGTGGAGGAATGGATTGTGAAGATGTCAGAATTGACAGAAATGGCAAATTTGAATTATTTGGTCAGGGACAAAACAATAAGTTCTCTTATAAAAGTTTGGAACCATTTTATGGAAATGCTGAAAATGGAGAAAAAAATGGATGATTTATTAATGTGATGATTGAAATAAGGGTCTGAAGGGACTTTTTAAATATCAACAGGGAGGAGGGATAATTGGTTTCCCTGTTGAAAAGGAGGTTGGAAATAATTTATTTTTCCTGATTTTTGTCTCTTTTTCTTTCTTTTCTTCATATTTTTCTTTCACTTATGTAAGTATTACACACCCCTTTTCTCAGTTCCTCCAAAGCAATGTGAAATTGTCTGGCTGAACATCTTCACTTCTGTCAGTTCAGAATTCCATAAACTACAGGCCTTTCTGAAAGGCCTGTGTCTGAGAAATGTAAGCCTGGCTGCAGAAAACACCTCAGAAGAAGTGGGCTAGTGAAGAGAGGTCTGGCTGCAAGATAGGTGGGTGCAGGGTGCATAGAGCAGATCCATACCCCTACCCCCACCCTAGCTTGATTTTTAAGTTTGTGCCTTGCCCAAAGCTAGGTCTTATTTGGGGGTAAGGCTTATATTAGGCCCACTCCCCAAAATCAAGCCAGGGCTTATTTTGGTGATAGGTCTTACTTTTGGGAAAACATGGTAGGACAGCATAGGAATTGTTAGCCAATTGATCTCTTCATCTGCTTCCACTCCAGAAAAAAAAGGCTAGGCATTTATTTCTTCATTTTGCTAATAATTTGAGTTGGTGACAAACAAAGAAAACTACTTGGCTGTCATATTTCCCATATTCATATACTACATCTGAGTTAAATTCACCCATTCCTGTCCATTTTAGTTCGCTGATTCCTAAGATGTCGATGTTCAGTCTTGTCATCTCTTTTTTGATTACGTCTAGCTTGCCTTGATTCATGGATCTTACATTCCAGGTTCCTATGGAGAAAAAATCTTTACAGCATCGGACTTTCCTTTCACCACCAGATATATCCACAGCTGAGCGTCCTTTCGGCTTTGGCCCAGTCACTTCTTTCTTTCTGGCGCTACTAGTACTAGCCCTCCACTCTTCCCCAGTAGCATATTGGACACCTTCTGACCTGAGGGGCTCATCTTCCAGCATCATATCTTTTTGCCTTTTAGTACTGTCCATGGGGTTTTCATGGCAAAGATACTGGAGTGGTTTGCCATTTCCTTCTCCAGTGGATCACATTTTGTCAGAACTCTCTGCTATGACCTGTCCATCTTGGGTGGCCCTGCACGGCATAGCTTATAGCTTCATTGAGTTACAAAAGCCCCTTCGCCATGACAAGGCAGTAATCCATAAAGGGGGAAGTATTAATACCACTTTACAATGCCTTGGTAAGGCCACACTTGGAATACTGCTTCCAGTTTTGGTCATCATGATGTAAAAAAGATGCCGAGACGCTAGAAAGAGTACAGAGAAGAGCAACAAAGATGATTAGGGGACTGGAGGCTAAAACATATAAGGAATGGTTGCTGGAATTGGGTATGTCTAGTTTAACGAAGAGAAGGACGCGGGGGGACATGATAGCAATGTTCCATTATCTCAGAGGCTGCCGCAAAGAAGAGGGAGTCAAGCTATTCTCCAAGGTGCCTGAAGGCAGGACGAGAAGCAACGGATGGAAACTAAGCAAGGAGAGAAGCAACTTAGAACTAAGGAGAAACTTCCTGGTAGTTAGACCAATTAACCAATGGAACAACCTGCCTCCAGAAGTGGTGAATGCTCCAACACTGGAAGGTTTTAAGAAGAGACTGGACAGCCATTTGTCTTAAATGGTGTAGGGTTCCTGTCTGAGCAGGGGATTGGACTCGATAATCTCCAAGGTCCCTTCCAACTTTATTATTATTATTATTATTAATTGTTGTTGTTGTTGTCAAGTAATGAAGATGGCTGCACTTATCAGTGCTTGAAGAGAGAGGGGCAAATTATGGAGCACAATGATTCCTTGAGTCTAGAGGCTGGGTAAGACAAGAATTCACTATATGCTATTTATATAAGCAGGATAATCAATGCAAGCTGCTGCCTGTTGATACAATGGCACTAGTGGTTATGATGTGATGGAATTGTGAAACTTAGTAAAAGGATTAAGATCAACTTGCTAATCAGGCGGCCCATGAAATTTACTAAAGAGTTCCCAATTCAGGCAGGGAGAGTCAAGCTGCCCAATGTGAAACCCTGCAGAATTCCAATATCTAATCACAACATGGACATTTTGCCAATTGAGTTGTGCCACAGCCAAGCAGAAGCAATTAAGTTCATCCAAGGAAGACAACATCACAAGAGCATGACAAACTAAAGTTTGAGTCCAGATTGTTCAAAATCGTACAAATATCTCTCTGGCTTGAGTTCTAATATCTGAATAAGGCAGAATTGAGGAGTTATATAGAGATTACTGGATTATTTTTTATTTATGTTTTTATGGATTGAAATCACCCAGAATCTGTAAAATATATATACAGAGAGATAGAGGGAGAGAGAGGGAGAGAGAGAGGGAGGGAGGGAGGGAGAGAGAGAAAGAGAGAGAGAGCAGATACAGACACTGGCATAGACATAGACATAAACATAGATAAATGTGAATATCAGATTATGCATATGAATGAATATTATCTGTTATACCGTACATCTGTTAGAAAAAAAACATGAAAACATCCTGGCCCTGAATGACTGTGATAGGCTTAACAAACTGTGCTTTTCTGATTCATTTACTACAATTAGGCTTCAGATATTTGCTACAAAGCTAGAAATAAGAGGAAATAATTTGCAAATCTCAGTTAATCTTCACTCCATGCTACTCTGTTAAAGTTATATTCAGTACACAGCAAAGCACCTACAGAAAATGTGTCCAATAATTTAGTTCAGAGAAGAAACTAGCCCATCAACATTCTCTTTTATATTCAGGTCAAGAAAAGCACATGGGAGATTTTTTTAAATTTAACATCAGGAATGGTGATAAATGTTTAATTAGCTAGAACGTACTACTTCAAGAATATTGGAGACATGTACTTACATTATGATGGAATAAATGACCAGAACATAGGCAACACCTTATCAACATTTATTTGATCCATATATCATCCGAGATTCAAATGGACGTTTTGCCGCTGGTGCATATAATCAACAAAATGGATAATGACACAACTTCATCACCTGACCACTCACAACCAATGCACAACCAATGCAAGCCGTGAAATTGCCATACAACAGAAACATCTCAGAAATCACCAACAGACTATTACAATCACATAGAATCAGCACAGCACACAAGCTAACTAAAGCCCTTCAAAACATCCTAAGCAAACCAAAAGACCCAGCAGTCCCAGAAGAAAAAGCAGGAGTCATCTACAACATACAGTGCAATGACTGGAGCAGCCACTACACAGGACAAACAGGCAGAAGACTAGCAGAATGCATCCATGAACACCAACTAGCAATCAGAAGACATGATGCAAACTCTTTAATTTCATAACATATGGACAGATTTAATCATGGTTTCAACTGGGAAATTCTGATCATCCTAGACCAAACAAGTCCAAAAATGCTACAGAATTTTTAGAAGCCTGGCACTCTGACAAATTAGTCATCAATAGACATATAGACATAAAAAGTAACTGCCTATTGTGCAAAAGAGATAACCAATAAGAGGGGGAAAGACCAAAACACTTTCCCATCAGTAGTCAACACCCACATGAGCACAGATTAACTCCAAGATTAACATCAGACCAACAATCAGGAAGTAAACAATATCCTACCAAGGAACTGCCAAACCAGTTAATAGTAAATAGCCCAACCAAGGAACCTTCAAGACCACCCCCATCAAAACTGACAGGGAAAGACATTAGAATATAAACTGAGACCAGACCCTACTCCTTACTAGCACTGATGATGTACCTAGTTGGGTAGTGAACCATCTGCAAGAAAACAACCAAACTCAGAGAGCATCAAGGAAGGGTATTCCAAAAGACAAAGGTTTCTACGGACAAGGAATATTTCCTTTGAGACACTATGAATAATCAGACTCTAACATCCTGAACATTTTTGTGCCATTTTTGTGCTGTGGCAATAGATACAGTGGCAATCAGCAGCATAAAATCATGGCCTGAGATATGGGATCATCAGTATATCCTCATCTAAATATAGGATCTTCAACATTTCTTTGAAAGGAGATGGAACAATAATGCTATCATTCATATTATGAAACACTGCCACATTAAAAATGCAGTTGAAAAATATGAAGTTCAATAAAAGCTTAAGTTACAAAGCTACATAAGCTAAATATTCTAACATCAAGTAACACCTTTATGACTATATGATTGTGAGCTTCCTAGAAACCTAAAATGAGACAGTATAAAAATTAATGAGAAGAAGGAAGGAAGGAAGGAAGGAAGGAAGGAAGGAAGGAAGGAAGGAAGGAAGGAAGGAAGGAAGGAAGGAAGGAAGGGGTTTGTGTGTGTGTCTGTGTGTCTGTGTGTCTTTCCTTTGAAATGATAACATACAGTTTGGGGAACTTGAAATGAATGAGCAGAGTGAATAAATATTTTCACAAAAAGACAGGAGAAAAAAGATAATAGTAGAACGTCTTTTATTATTCTGACTGCCTCAATTTTAAATGTCAGTTTCTCAGTTTTTCTTCTTTAATTTTCTTTCTGTTCTATGATATAACCATGACCCTACCTGATTTCTTTCTAATGTTGAGTTTAAGCTATTAGTATTATTGATCTCATTCAAAGGATCTTGAAGAGCACATTATTTCTCAAAACCCTTGTTTATTTCTTCATGGAAGTTCATTTTCATTTTGGCTCTTCTCATTTATTTAAGGCTTACAGTTTCTGAATATAATTTCCCACCTCTAAAAGCTTCTATAACAATCTTACTGAAATGAGATAGTCATTCAATGAGTTTCTACTGTTGTTATTTAGTTATGAACTCTGATATTAATTTCAAGAATTTGCCTCTCTTGACTCAGTTTCTATGAATTTTACTAGACCTGAAAATTTAAGTCAGCAATCAATTGTGGATTGTACATAATAGCAACAAACTATATTGATGGGGAGATATTAAAGAAAATGTCATATATACTGTATAACAGCAGCTTCCATAGTTCATATGAGTGAATTTTAATCATAAGTTTAAGAATTTAAAGAATCTGAAATAAACCGCAAAAGATAAGTATTATTTTGATGTTAGAAAGTTATAAATGGACTAAGGGTTCAGATAATAATGGAATATTGAAATTTTTGCAACAAGATTTTGGAATTAATTAAAAAGTGCAAACAACTTCTCCTGTGAAGTAGATCTTGTTTTTACAAGATACAATATATAGATAAATCATTTCATGATTTCAAAAACTGCAAATTAGGCAGAACTAAAGATTTTAGATTGAGGAAAGATATATAGACTCTTTAGAAGGCAGGATCCTGAAGTTGAAACTCAAATACTTTGGCCACCTAATGAGAAGGAAGGACTCACTGGAGAAGGGCCTAATGCTGGGAAAGATTTAGGGCAATAGAAGAAGGGGACGACAGAGAACGAGATGGCCAGAGGACAGGAAGACCTGGAGGAACATTGTCCATAGGGTGGTGATGGGTTGGACACGACTTCGCAATTAACAACAACAACAACAAATGTAGACCTGCAAGACAGTTATGACAATAAAAATACTGAAGTAGATTTTTAAAGAATTTAAAAATGAAATATAAATGACAAACAAAACAGTGACCTGGATATTTTTTTTCCTACTACATTTACAAAGAAAGGTTTGTTGAAATCTTGAGGTACTTTGTTTTAAAAAAATAGACACAGAAGAAATGAAGAGAAATCAAATCCTACAATATTTCATGGAATTAAATACTATTAGAAGTAAAACAAAGAAGTATAAAGTTGGTTTATATCATCAAGTTTAAAATGGGATATGTGATCACTTCTATCTACCCTTTTTGAACATTTTGCTGATACTGAAACTGAAAAGATAATGTTTTATGGTTTTGTTTATAGGTAAAAATTAGGATATGGGATAAAGATATAAATATTTGTAAATTTAGAAAGAATGAAGATTTACTAAATTTGTTTGTACTTGTGATGAAATCATTTCTTTATATGTTTCTTTTCTGTTTCGTTATTATATCCTTACTTTTTTCTTCTTCTTCATTGCACTTTTTTTACTCCTCTCTTTTTTTCTTTAACTTTAGTTTGCATTTGATTTTATGTTTATAATCAACATTCTTAATTAGAAGTTATATAATGAAAGATGAGCATATTTAGTTTGTAGACAAGATTATTGCAATGATAATAAAATTTGCTTTGTTTCAAATACTAGGGCATAGATTAATAAGTGAAAAATGGTGAGAAAGAAAATTTTACCTCAATAGTAAAAAAAAAAAATGTGCCTCAGAAAACAGAGGACTTTCCTTCATTAGAATTTTTAAGCAGGGAATGGAAAGCTATTTACCTATCTATTAGAGAAGCAGAAGATCTGGATTTCCTACGTTGTGTGAGAAGATACTGGAGCAGATGAATTTTAAATTCCTTCAACTCATTGAACCACTGTGTGATCTAACTAGGATGCTACTGCCTCAAAGCCTTGGGGGTTCATTTCAAAATAAACAATATTAATAACTATATATTCAGTATGTTTGTTATGAAGATAAATGAGATAAAAAGAAAGTTTATCCTTTGGAAGTACAGTGCAAGTGATAAATAGATGTTTCAAAGCCATATAATTGGGAATCACAACTTAAATTATCCATCACTGGCTACAACAAAAACATAGTTCTTTATACACCTTAAGCTCCAGCATGAATATACTTCATGATTATTACATCTTGTAAGTTCAAATGTTTAATATAGATGAGATGAAGAGATTTAAAAGACAATGGAAGATTTTTCAAAAAATGAAAACCTTAGCAAGTGCAATTTGGGAATCTTAAATACTGAGGGTAACAGCAAAAGACCAAAACAAAAAGCAAGATTCAAATAAATTGTTGGTTTAACATTTGTCTTAATTCCAAACATCTATTGAAAAGGGATTTAAGGAAGACATATCAGTACTAGAACTTCTTAGGAAATGACAAAATAAAACTTTATGAGTCCTCTATGGAGACAAGTGATTATATGAAGTTGCATGGAAAACTAACGCGAAAAAAACATCAGTTTGATTGGTTAGTCCTTCTAGACAGATTCAATGCTGTAAATTATATGCACGTTAATCATGAACAATTTCATGATTTCCAAGTGTGATTTTGCTTTTCCTCCCACAACCTCAGAAAGATCTATTTTAGACTTCAGTATTGAACTAGATTTTCAGATTGCTGTATAAGCAGACCCTTTTCCAGGCCTAAATAAACAAAAGAATAATTTTATTTTTTTTAATTAAATTGCACAGAGAAGGAAGGAAAAGGGTAAATGGAGAAGAAAGACAGCAAATGTAAATGAACATAATGTAGATGCTTATTATCTTCTGCATGATCCAATCATGCCTAGAAAATGAAAATCCAGCAAGGACATAGAATAAACTGAACCTCAAGGAGAAAGGAGATCTCCACTGCTGAAAAAGTTGGTTTCCATTCTCTTCCATTAATGCCAGAGTTTGTAAAAGCCCCTTTTCCATAAGATTAAAACTTCTTATTAATTTTCCTCTTGTCTTTTTTTTTGGGGGGGGGGGAGGTGGAGTTGACTAAACCTGATCAGATGGAAATAATTAAGAAAGCATTTTTCCAGCTTCAGAGGATACACCAACAGTGTTTCTTATGAAAGCTGTTCTGCTTATAAGTCTTTTTAAAAAACAAAAGCAAAAATGTCACAAGTGTTCTAAGTCCTTTGGTACATTCAAGTCATTTGCACATTCATGTATACTGAAGGTACTTTGATGAGGGCTTATGCTGTGTAATCACAGTGCAGAAAAAAAAAAGGAAGGACATTATTCCATACGGTTTGCTTTGGAAAAGAACAATAAGTTCCATGCTTTTTGGCTTTTGCATGTTTGAAACTATCTTGAACTTGAATATGAACTATTCATTTTTTTAAATTAAAAGTTTTACAAATTTACTACAATATAAATCCCTCCCACCCCTTCCCCCCACTTCCCAGAGCTGATTACAGGGTAACAAATAAACAAACATAATCTAACTAACATAAACCAACTATACTAACAAACAAAACCATAACACACTTTAACTCCTTTTCAAAACAAATATTAACAAGTTAAAACAAAAATAATAATATAATTAAAACTATTAATGATTATCTAAAATCTACACATATGCAAGATAATACTTTTCAGTTTCATATTTCTTTTGAATGTAATCAATCCATCTTCTCCAAACCATAATATATTTTTCTTGTGATTGATCCTTCAAGTAGGCGGAGATTTTCGCCATTTCTGCTAGATTAATCACCTTAAGTATCCATTCTTCCAAGGTAGGCAGTGAGTTTTTCTTCCAATATTGCCTCACCAATAGTCTTGCAGCTGTTATAAGATTCAACATCAAACTGATTTCTTTAACATCAAAATCTACAATAATACCCAACAAAAATAATTGCAGAGTAAACTTTATCTTTCTCTTAAAAACCTTTTGAATATTCCACCAAATCTTAATCCAAAAAGCTTTAATATCTCTACAAGTCATATCTCTACAAGATATGAACTATTCTATGAACTTGGAGTTGTATGGTGTTTTTCTGTAGTTCTGACAAGAAGGACCCAAAGTCTTAAAGGTAATACTTTAGTATTAACTGATTTAACTGCTAACTATAGAGCAACTATATACTGAGACTAGCTACTGTCCTGCAAAACCAGTCTCATCTGGTTCTTTTAATTTGAACTCAAGAAATGGTTTTCTGCCCATAGATCAATTCTTAGTGAATCTACTGAATCAACTTATGTTAAGATCAAGTGAAATTAATGAGGTTTAAGTCATAAATAACATTGGACACATGCATTCTAGATGTCTTTTGAATCAGTCGTGATCCACTCCATTACATGTTTTTGTTAACATGGGGAAAGACTTGGGGAAATATAAATGTCAAGGTAGAACACTATTATAAGTCTTTTCCCTATGTTATCACGACGATCATTTTAAAGTATGTTTTTCCATAAATGATATTTATGATATTCAATTTTTTTTACCTTGAAAAAAACTTTAAAAATTATAAATAGTGTAGGGTTGTTTGAAATATAGTGCTTGTCAACCATCAGTCTAATGAACTCAAAATCAAGGAATCTTCAATGCTTCAAAGTGCCATAAAAGATAAACTTTATTGAATACACATCTCGGAACTGAAGAAGCAAAATCAGCTCTGGTTTTCCCACACAAAAATCTGCATATTTTAACAATAGCTTCCCTTAACTCCCACCCACTGGGTGTTCATACTGCCTAATCATATATATTTGGATTGTTATGAGAATGGTCCACTTCTCCATCAGATACCTGCATTAGTGACTTTGGCATTCTTGTAGACTCTCACAATGCATGGATGGCTTTTTGGAATCCTGTTTCCTCCCTACACTTTTTACCCCTCCTCCCTATTTCTATGGCAAGTTAAGTAGCGATAAAAGTTAGTAGGCATCTTAGTGATTCAACCCTGACAGTGCTTTCAAAAATGTATCACTTTCAAAGAGCCAGTTTTGTGTAGTGGTTAAGGCATCAGGCTGGAAACAGGAAGACTGTGGATTCTTAAAAAAAAAAAAAAAAAAACACAGAAAAAGCCTCCCAACAGGAAGTTAGATCAACCAACCAGGATACATGACACGCATCTCCACACAATGTGTAGTAGAAATCTGGGAGGTGTGAGTGCTCCCCGTCTGCAACCATCTTCAAAATGTCAAAATTGAACAGACCTCTCTCAACAGGGGGGGGGGATTTGACACCATCTATCTCCAGTCTACAACACAATCCTTTCAACAGTTCTAAGAAGGCTCCACAACCATTTGCACTACTGAGGTGACCCTGCAAACACAGATAAGCCTCCAGGTAGCTTTAACAACTTGCTAAAAGAATACAAATGAACAGCTGTCTACAAGGAGTATAAATCCTTCCATTCCCCACCATCTAGTCAGAGCTGAAAAAGCTTCTTGGATGAGAAGCGAAACATCTTCAAAAAAAAACCAAAAAAAAAAATAAAAACCAAGGAAGTCCAATTGCCTCATGAAAAAGCATCTTTGGGATAGCTATGACCTGGATGACTGAGAATCTCCGTAAACAACCATCTTCAACCTACATTTATCCATCAACCCTTTCACAATATAGATATGTGTTGATGTCTATGTGCAGTTGCACACTACTTGATTCTAAATCAAGCTTGATTCTACACTTGCAATCTCTTCTTCAGTCTTCTTAAAGAGATACTATAGTTTTAAGCCTTGTTCTTTCACATTATAATTAACAGAATAATGCATTAGCAAAGGACCTTGTTATGTATTCAGATCTTTGTGTAGCTAGTATATTATCCTCTAAGTCTGACATGACTTACAGCGTGTCCTGCAAACATTGCCATATAAACATTTTTGCATGTCACTTCAGCATTCAAGTCTTTTGTTCTGTGACATTTAGAGTCATTCCATTCCAGCAAAGGTTGTTGCTTTTCTTCTCTCTGACTTTGTGACCTGTCTTTAAAGTCAACATTCCAATCAGCTTTCACTGACATACAGAAAATGAGGACATATTGACTTTTACAAGGAGACACTTAATGCAAATAATGAAAACTTCCATATGAATGGAGCCATCAACAAACAAAAGGAGGCCTTTAGAAACAACAGCAATTTGTAATTATATCTCTAATTATTGTCATGTATTACTGTCTCAGAACGCCAATGTAGGATATTTTGATCTATAAATAAAAATCTGCATAATGCACAAAAGTAAGCACTTTATTTGTTATATTTTTTTGATCGCCCAATAATCAAGTCTTTTACCTGGTATATAGTGAAACTACAAGTATAGATGTCAAAGTCTTAATTAAGCATATAGAGCCAGAATGTAAGGTAAAAGCAGTACAGCACTTGGAATCGAATTAGAGCTGTGCTATAGTCTGAAATTTTCACTTGGTTCTCAAATCACTTTGGAGAATGAAGTATTGTGTTTTTGGTTTTTTTTTTTAAAAAAAATTCCTGGAACCAAATTGATACTAGCTATTTTTTTCAACTCCCTCCTTTCTTCTCTTCTTCCCTCTTTCTTTCCTGCAATTTATATACCACCCTTTTGGTTACACTGAGTGGCTGACAATAAATAAATCCAAAAAGCCAACAATCCAAATAATTAGAAACAATTACAGCAAGGATCAATATACAGTATGCCAAAGGTCTAATAACTGCCTTCCATCTTATAGGCACTAGCAAACAGACAACAGCAAGCAACTGAGCTAAGCAGAGATTGGGACACTCTATTATTAATGAAAATAATTTCTTACTTTATTCTTTTTTAAAAAAAATATGTTATTGTAAACCATATATAATACATTATAGTTTTGATAACGAGGCATTAGTACAGTATTAGCTAAAGATTATTAACACTGTAATGTTTAAATAACAGACCATTCACGACAGAAATAAAGAGAAATAATTATTTCAGTATTAATTCTAATTTTAAAAATGTCCAATGTTAATAACCTAATTTTTTTTCCTGCAGAACTAAGTATCCTATTAAAAGGTGCATCACATTTTTTACTTCAAATTATAGATTCCTTCTCTTCTGCCTCTTTTCCATATTTCATTTGTTAATCTGAGGGTTTCAACTGGTTAATATATAGAAAAAATATTAATTCAAATATTTTTTTGAAAATTATTGATGTATTGAAGTTTGAAGTAGGAAAATGTATTACATTTCACAAACTTGGTTTAACAAATGAATATTAAAAATGTTTACTAAAACAAAGCTGCATTTCATTTGCAGTTTTCATAATAACACATTCATATTTATAAGTGAATATTTTGACAACTGAAGAGGTAAATGAGTACATCTGAATTTTTCAGGTATTTTTTATAAGCTCTCATTGGAAAAAAGTTAAATCATGCCAAAAGAATGATTCATCATGCATTTTAGGCAATGTAATAAATTATTTATAGAACAGTTTTTAAAATTCTTTAATACATTCAACAAAAGAATAAACAGCTATGCCAATTTTTAAACCTCAAATTAAAACAATACATCTTATTCCTTTATCAAAATTAAACAGTTATCTTGTTCTTACCATACATCTGTCACATATAAAATAGGATTGTGCTTCCTCACTAACTCATTTAGGAAGAAAAGGTTTTGAACATCAAATGGTCATCTCCCAGAAGAGCTATAAATGGAATTAAACTGAAGGTGGGCCTTTGATACAGAAGGTCAGTTCCATCTTCTAATTCCATTAAGTTTGTTTTATTTTAAACAATAACCCAATTCTCCATTTATGTTCAGCAATGGAAGGCTGGAAAATCTGAGCAGGACTATTTGTTTATGCCATTTTTGAGCCACCCAATTCCCAAACAATTAGAGAATAACACCCAGAACTGAATCCATAACAGAGCAGCCTTTTGTTTGTGGTGATAATATTTAATGTGCTGGGCTACTTACTCATTTTTGGGTGAAATGCAAACAAGAGTGCAGTTAATGTTATCGTGTTCAATATCCTGAGCCTTTCATTAGCTACTAAGGCTGGTGGGTAGAAGTGATATAGAAGATAGGCAGCCTATAACTGGTAGCATCACATCAAGGAACTTTCATAACCATAGTATTATAGGATCAACTGAATAATAGAGTAACAGAATTGGAAGGGTTCTTGGAGGTCTTCTAGTTCAACCCTATGCACAAGCAGGAGACCTTATATATTCTGGAAAAATGGCTGTCCAATCTCTTCTTAATAACCTCCAGTGATGAAGCACCCATAGCTTCTGCAGTTCCACTGCTTAATTGTTCTCACTGTTAAGAAATTTCTCCTTACTTCTAGGTTGCTTCTCTCCTTGATTAGTTTCCACCCATTGCTTTTTGTCCTGCCTTCTGGTGCTGTCAGTCGGATTTCCATCTTGTAGTTTGCCACTTGCTTGCCCTCGGCTGCCATAGTAAGGGGGGGCTGTTTGATACTTGGGGTGGGGAAGTGAGCTGGTGTGAAGTGTTCCCATGAAAAA
Source organism: Crotalus tigris (assembly GCF_016545835.1). Classification (NCBI taxonomy): domain Eukaryota; kingdom Metazoa; phylum Chordata; class Lepidosauria; order Squamata; family Viperidae; genus Crotalus; species Crotalus tigris. The sequence continues at coordinate 449,174 of NW_024097127.1, forward strand.
TGGAAGGGAGGATTGCTCCCCATCAATGGAGTGGAGATGTTTAGATTTTACCAAGGCCAACCATCCTGGGCATTTGGAGGCACATACCATTGCTGAAGAGGGTTTCTTACAACATCATATTGGTCATTGATTGACCTACCTGGGCTGGACCTTGGAGGGACAGCTGTGGGACAACATTCAATGTGTAACTTTCGCACAGTTTTTATTCAGATTTTGCCTTGCTTTTATTGTTATCAGTTCATTCTTAGTAAAAGTACCTCTTCTCTAAATCCATGGAGTCAGGGCTTTTCTTTCTTAGGATTTGAATGGAGGCAGATCTGACAGCTGCTTTGGAAAATAGGTCCTCTTCTTTGTGGCAGCCCACAGACATTGGAACACTGCTATCACATCAGCCCTAGTCTTTCTTTTCACCAGACTAGACATACCCAATTCCTGCAATTGTTCTTCATATGTTTTAGCTTCCAGCTCCCTAATCATCTCAATGATCTTGATTCAATCCTTCTGTTAATGCAGCCTAAGGTTGCATTGACTTTTTTTGGAATTCATTACTACATATTTTGGTTAAGCAAGGCAGAACAAGATGAAACTAGTCAGCTAATGTACAGCATGTCCAGATGGTCTTTAGCAGTCTCAGTACACATCCCTTGATTCACTGTATATAAGGTATATAATAATAAAGGCAAACTAATGAGTATTATTGTCTCCATTTTATGTCATAACCAAAACCTTGAATCTGACTTGATTGATAGTTAAGTAGCAACCAGCCCAGTTGCTTCAACAATGGTGTAATAGAGAATAATAGGGTTGGAAGGGATCTTTGAGGTCTTCTAGTCCAACAACCTGCACATGGCAGGAGATCCTATACCATTCAGGACAAAAGGCTGTAGGGCACATGGCCAGATTCTTTCTAAATAATGTGACTGTTGCATTGTGTACTATTTGCAAATGTAGCTCAATATGGGGCACTTAGCAATAATCTATTATAAAGTTTTACAGTTTAGAGTCAGCATATTGCCCCCAACAATCTGGGTACTCACTTTACTGATCTTGGAAGGATGGAAGGCTGAGTCAACCTCAAGCTGTTCAGGATCGAACTCCTGTCTAGGGGCAGAGGTAGCCTGTAATACTACATTCTAACCATTGTGCCATCACACTCAGTAATTAACATCTTAACAAGTAACTTAAGGATATATGGTGCCTCTAGACTATATTGACTGATGGCAGTACCTTCCACTGCCAAACCAAAGATTTTCATTTTTAGAATAATGCAGGAGAGGTGGAATTGCTGCTTCCTAGCCTTGGTATCCTAGTCCAGCTCAGTTTTAGCCTAAAGATGTTTTTTTAAAATAAGTGTTTTATAGTAATCTAACATAATTTCAATTTTACAAAACTGGCTGCAGCCATTTTGCTCATTCTAGGTTGCCACAAGAATGGGAGGGGCGCGGAGGATTTCTATTAGTCTAAACATTTTACTGTCCCATGGGAACCAAGGTCATTTCTGTCAGTTAGATGGGGTTTGGTTAGAAAGCCCACCAAACTATTCTATTCGGGAACATAGTCAATTGCATAGCACTGGGGTGGGAAGTTTAACTTTGTAATAGTGTGTCTCTTGGGAGTGAATTTCAGACCTGGTTTCACTTTTGACTGTGCCAATACTATGTAGCCAATAAACATGTTCTTTGAGAAAACTTCTAGCTTCGGAGTTCTGATTTGTTTGATCTCATCTATCGGAACCATGACACATAAGTCATCACACACACACACATTTTTCAAATCTGTTCATTCTGAATTATCAGTAAACTTGTGAACCTTATGTACTTTCTCAAATTCAGCATGTCCAGATGGTCTTTAGCAGTTCTCAGTACACATTGCTTGATACACTGTAACTGACAAGTTATATAATAGTAAAGGCAAACTAATGAGTATTATTGTCTCCATTTTACGTTATAACCATGGGGAAATTTAATTTAGTGTACATTAGAGTAGAATCTCCTCTTTCTGACAACCTCACAGGGCACTAGAAGGGATGTAGTTCTCTACTGATTCTAAGTAGCCTGTAGCTGTTTGTTTACATATCAGTCACTTGAATTATTATCAGGCTGAGACTTCTGTATTCACAGGCATAGTGACTCTCACATTCATTTCTTCATTGAGGGAGTTAGAATTTTATAAATGAGATAATCCCTCACAGTGGACATTGGAAATAATCCACCAAAATAATTAATGCAGCATGAACCTTTTTCAAGTATTATCTTTTCTGTTCATATGTGATTGTTGCTAATAATTCTACCATTTCTGAGTTCACATCCAACACAATATCTATAAAATCACATTCTTCTTCATGGAAAAATTACATTTCCTAATTAGCTGTGTTCTTCTTTTGTTCCAGAGAATTATATTATCCTATCTTTAAAAGTTATCTCTTCATGATATTTGGGTTACTTAGTCAAGTGGGAATCAGACTTTAATAAAACCCACAAGGTTCACCTCTGATATTGTACTATGTCCCTCTAGCCTTCTTTTCCCTCTTATTTCTGAATAATTTTGTCATTGTCCAAAATGACAACTCAGTATAATACTTTCAGTGCTGCAGGACCAAAAACAACCAAACCAGGGAAGGGATTCTCAGCTGATCTGAGTTTAAATTTTATTGCATGATAAATGTTACTTCCATTTAAAATTAGAACTTCATGAAAGCAAAACAGCAAAATAATTCTCCCTCTAAAACCCTGGAGCAATGAGGTCATTAAAAATGCAACTGTCAAGCTGAATGACATGTTGCATGCTGCTGCTGTAGGCTTCAGGACCTGCTAGTTTATACCTTTTAAATTTATTTTTAGGTCTTCAAGTCATTTCTGTTTTCTTTAAAAATAATGGGCCCATGAAGCACATATAAATGTGGAGAGATAATGACAGAGTTCAATATTTATGAAACGTCATTCCTCTAACTATGAAGCACATACTGTTCATCTCTTTCCTCACATGGCTCATCTCTTGCAGCAAGTTTTCTGGAATGCACAGAAGAAGAATCCACATTTACAGACTGAAGAGATCAAGAAAATCCATGTATTGTTAATAAGAGTCTTGTTTTACACTGTTTTATTCTTTGTCACCAACCCTCAACCCCACACAATTCTCCTGATGGGTTATGAGGCTAACACATGTCCTATAATAGTAATAATAATAATAATAATAATAATAATAATAATAATAATAATAATAATAATAACGATGATGATGATGATGATGATGATGATGTTGGAAGGGACTTTGGAGGTCATCAAGTCCAACCCCCTGCTCTATACCTATACCATTTCGGACAAATGGCTGTCCAGTTTCTTCTTAAAAACTTCCAGTGTTGGAGCATTCACCACTTCTGGAGGCAGGTTGTTCCACTGGTTAATTGTTCTGTCAGAAAGTTTCTCCTTAGTTCTAGGTTGCTTCTCTCCTTGCTTAGTTTCCATCCGTTGCTTCTTGTCCTGCCTTCAGGCGCTTTGGAAAATAGCTTGACTCCCTCTTCTCTGTGGCAGCCCCTGAGATATTGGAACACTGCTATCATGTCCCCCCTTGTCCTTCTCTTCATTAAACTAGACATACCCAATTCCATCAACCTTTCCTTATATGTTTTAACCGCCATCCCCTAATCATCTTTGTTGCTCTTCTCTGTACTCTTTCTAGAGTCTCAACATCTTTTTTACATTGTGGTGACCAAAACTGGATGCAGTATTCCAAGTGTGGCCTTATTGTAATGTGGTATTAATACTTCGTGTGATCTTGATTCTATCCCTCTGTTAATGCAGCCTAGCACTGTGTTGGCTTTTTTGGCACCTGCAGCACACTGCTGGCTCATATTTAAATGATTGTCACTAGGACTCCGAGATCCCTCTCACAGTTACTACTATTGAGCAAGGTATCCCCTATACTATATCTGTACATTTGGTTTTTCTTGCCTAAATGTAGAACCTTACTTTTTTCACCATTGAATTTCATTTTGTTAGATAGCACCCAGTGTTCAAGTCTGTCCAGGTCCTCCTGTATCTTAAGCCTGTCTTCTGGAGTGTTGGCTATTCTTGCCAGCTTGGTGGCATCCACAAATTTTATGAGTTCCCCATCTATCCCCTCATCCAAATCATTGATGAAGATGTTGAAGAGCACTGGGCCTAGAACAGAGTCCTGGGGCACCCCACTACACACTTCCTTCATATAGATGCAATTCCATTGAGGACCACACGCTGAGAAAGGCCAGTTAGCCAGCTACGAATCCATCTGGTGGTGATGCTGTCTAACCCACATTTTTCTATTTTATCGAGTAGTAGGTTGTGATCTACTTTGTCAAATGCCTTACTGAAGTCCAAGTAAATTATATCCACAGCATTCCTCTGATCCACTAATTTTGTCACTTGGTCAAAGAATGCAATAAGATTTGTCTGGCACGATCTGTTTTTGACAAACCCATGTTGGCTTTTAGTAATGACTTTGTTTGCCTGTAGGTGTTCACTGATTCATTGTTTGATTATCTTTTCCAGAATCTTCCCAGGTATTGAGGTCAGGCTGATAGGTCTGTAATTTCCTAGGTCCATTTTTTTTCCTTTTTTGAAGATGGAACTACATCAGTTCTTTTCCAGTCCTCTGGTAGTTCCCCAGTGCTCCAGGATCTTTGAAAAATATAGTTTAGTGGTTCTGAGATCACATCTGCCAGTTCCTTGAGAACCTTGGGATGTAATCCATCTGGTCCTGGTGATTTGAACTCGTCTAGGCTGGACAGGTGCTCACGTATCACGCCTATCTTAACTTGTGTTTCTATACTGTTTTTAATGGCACTATTTTTAATAGGTTGGTCTGTTTTTTCCCTTTGTGTAAAGACAGATGCAAAAAACGAGTTAAATAGTTCTGCTTTCTCCCTATTGCTAGTCACCTTCTTACCACTTTCACCCACTAATGGAGCAATTGTTTCCTTCACTTTTTTCTTGTTTTTTACATGTTGAAAGAAGCTTTTTTTGTTATTTGTTATAGATGCATGAATGGTGTGATATGTCTCTTTAAAGGTATACAACAAGAATAAGGAACTTCCTTTGGCTCAGAAGCTATGTGTGGTTTTACATATTGTGTGAAAGGCTGCATTCCAAAAGTGAACATTGATCAGTAATCTTAGGGTTCTGCAAAAGCTCCTATACTGCCCTTTAAACAAGGGCTTTTCAACCAGTGGTACGGGTACACCTGTGGTACATCGGCACCTGGCAGGTGGTATGCGACCACCCTAGAAAAGTGGCAGCAGGGGAGAGGAATGAGCTGAACCAGTGGCAGCAGTGCACAAGCCTGAGTGAGAGATGGCTGGAGCTTCAGGGCTGTCAGGGCTCAGCGGAAGCGCCAGGATCAGCTGGAGCTTGGCGCTGATCCTGGCACTTCTGCTGAGCCCAGAAGAAGCGCCAATCAGCTGGAAAGTTGTAGCATCTCCAGGGTCTTGTGATTTACATTCAGATGCTTGGCAACTGATTCATATTTATGACGGTCACAGTGTGCCAAGGTCATGTGTAGTGACCAAAACCTGCTGCAGCCAGCCAGCAGATGGGGGGAATGAAAACCAAACACCCCCCACCCCACCCCCACTACCAATCCTCAACAGAAATGCTCACAACAATGAAAACCTCAGACAGGATGAAGAGCGCAGGCAGATGGGTGGGCTGGCAGGTGTCTTGCTCGACTGTGGCTTAAGAGACACTTTTTTCAGTGCCATTGTAACTTCAAACATCACTAAGCAAACTGTTGTAAGTCAAGGACTACCTGTACTTGATCCCTTTTTTTCCTTTTTTGGGGGGGTCATCAAGTTTTTGACACCTTGCTAGGTGACTGATGATACTTGGATGCTGCCATATCCTAAAAGTGATACAATGGGTTAAAAGGTTGAAAAACCCTGCTTTAAACTCTTCTAAATCCCACACTTTAAAACCCTCCCACAAAATGAATTAAGCTTCTCCTCCTCCTCCTGGTCTAATTTACAGTCTGAGAATATTACCAGTCGCCTATACATTTGGTTTTTGATTCTTGAGTTTATCTTTTCCTTGTCTACCCCTCAGCATCCTTCATTGATTACACTTGCTTGAATATACAGATCCCATTTTTCCCAGATAGGCCTAGGGATTGAGTAAACACTCTAAGGAGCTCTCTTAAGAGCTAACAACTCCTGCCTATCCTCCCCACAAGGAAAGGAACAAGAATGACTCTGAATATGTTTCTTTGAATAATTGTGTTGAATTCTTCATACAGTTCATCTTAAGCCTGAAGTTGTGTCTGAAGTACACAATTGCATTTAGTTTCAAGATGGCATCATTAAGACAATTTTTCTCACAAAGGTACCTTTCACTTTTTAAATGAAACATTTTTCATGTTTGCAAAAAGTGGACAGTGAGGGAAGAAGAACTATCCATTTCTTCCTTTTGATAAAACTGTCATTTTAGGCTCATTAGCACAGATCCCTCTGACAGATCAATACTACTTTTGCAGAATCTGAAAAAAAAAGTTAGGTTCCATGCTCATTTTCTATGATAATTATGATGAAAACTGTTGTCTGTTTAGTTATATGAGCACACTATGCACACACTCACTGAAGTATACAGAGAGGTTACTGAACAAAGTTTCAACTTCTAAAAAGAAACAGAACAAATCAAAACCAATTATACCGTAATTCTCTCTCTGGCTGCTTTAGTCTCTTGGATGCAGTCATCTACACAATCACTTGAAGAAACTGGATGGGGAATAGATATAACCCTATAGTTGGTAAAGCTCAAGCTAGTCTCTTAATCACCTTGCTGGACTTCATACATTATAAGAAATTCCATACAAGATGCTGCCCACCATCATTCAGACTCTGTCCATGAAGATTCAAGACTTTGGTGAATATTAACAGCTGCATTAGTAAAATGCAATGCAAGGTGATCAAAGTGGCCTAAAAGGAAATCTTCCTACCCATCCTTCTGCACTACAGAATGTCCTGCTCTAAACATAATTGCTGTTGGATGACAAGTCACCAATGTAATGATATTGCATGTTAACTCCTGCCTTGACAAGTCCCTGTTGTTTTCCTTGGCAATATTTTGGAAGTGATGTGATGGAAGATCACATCACTTCCAAAAGATCAGATTCACAGGAAGGAGGGAGTACATTCCAGAAGATTAAGAGACAGTGAAATTTGGATAGTTTGGTTGGGAGGATTAGAGGGTCAAGTTAACCCCTCCCTAGAAGTCTTCAGAGTATATTTTTAATGGTGCAAGTGGCTTGCTTTAGTCTGGCAAGATTTTGTCTTTAGGTGAAGAACAATAAAAAAACAGCTTACAAATAAACCTGTATGTCTTCCTTGGTTTGTTGGTGCTTGACAATGGGTTGCAATTTGCTCCTTCCTGGGGCTGAGAGAAAGTAACTGGCCCACTATCATCCAGCTGGCTTTGTTGCTTAAATCAAAATTAGAACTCATGGTCTCCCAGTTTCTAGCTTGGTGCCTTAACCATACACCAAACTGCCTCTCACCAATGTAATAAGGGCAGAGAAATACTGCAGCTTCACCACCTTTATGACTATGAAACTGGTACCTGTGATCAATCAGCTTCACTTTTTTGTCCTCCTCCTCAGCACTAGGTGTTCCATCTGCCGATTTGATTTTCTCTTTAAATAACCATTCAGAAACATATCCATGTATCTGGTGTTTAAATATGTCCCAAAAACAAAACAAAAAGAAAGAATCTAGCAAAATAATCTCCCTGTTGTGAAGTGTTAACAACAGTTTTCGTCTTTTTAACTTGAGATGAAAATGCGCTGTCAAATAAAGGGTGGCATTTACTTTCCCTCCTTTTTGGAGGAAGCTGCCTGCTGTGAAACATGAGGAGCTAATTGGTATATAGGTGGCAGGCAGGAAGCGTGAATCACCATTTGTGGGATTTCTGATACCTTTTCTGGCATCCATATGTTTCCTATTATTATTGTATTAGCCACCAGAACACAAATCACAATCATGTTATGATTAAATTTTACATTCAGTCATTGAAAGCCTTTATCGATATATATCACCAGAATTACTTAGTAGGTAAGAAAACCTGACTCAGCACACTATTGTAAAGTGCCCATGATATCCTTGCAATGTTTATCACCTTCCAACATACTCCCAGATGTACAACATTAGTGGGAACAAATGTTTGCATCATTATGACATTTAGGTTGAGATCAGTATTGTGTACATTCTATTAGTTTAGCTTATTTCCAGATTCTAAATCAAGTATTCTCTTTACAACTGTTAGTTGTAGCATAATAACTAACTAGTTCCAGGCAATCAAATGATGTTTGTCTGAATATTAATCCTAAAGCACATTTATTGCAAAAGACAAAACTGAGGAAGTTAAAAGAAAAATAGTTTGTATTCTATTACAAGAATATCAATAAGGTGACCAACTTTTTTACAATGAAAAGGAGGACACAAATAAATTGAAGAAAAGATATTGTAAATAAAATTGTGCTCAGCAGCAATTCCTATTGGCTTTCGAAAGCCAATAGGGGGAGTAGCACAGCTCATGCAAAAGTTGGAAAAAAAAACCCATAAAAAAAGGTGCCAGAACACCGTTCTGAGCGTTCTATGAGAAAAAAAGAATACCTGCAGATTAGTCTTCAAATATCGAAAAGGAGGACATGTAGAAGGACACTTAGGGAGGACAGAACTTAAAAAAGGAGGACTGTCCTCCCTAAAGGAGGACGGTTTGTCACCTTACTATCAAGCTACCTTCCTCTCTTGGTGTCCAACAGAATTTTGGGATTAGTAGGTCCAGTGCTTCCAAATATCACTTTCACACTTCTAATAAAGATTCATAATTTCTGTGTTAATAATTTTATATTTATATAGTAGGAACATAACATAAAATGAATATGGTCTTTTCTGTTCCTTAATGGAATTTATACTTTTTCTCATGAAATAATAATGTGTAAAAATATGCTGTTATGCTGTAACCCATCCAGCATTGTTTGATATGAGATGGATAGCAAATAAATAATAAATAAATAAATAAATAAATAAATAAATAAATAAATAAATAAATAAGAAAGAATATGCATACAGAAATTTCCACAGCATACATTAAGCCAAAAACTGAATCCCCCCACATAAAGTAGCAGAGCACAATTCCGTCCTCCAATTAACAGTCATAAATCACATTCCCCAATTAGCTTGAAGCCCAGGCTTTCTCCCCAGTTCTCTAGCCCACCAAATCCTTATCAGCTCTGGGCACAATAACCTTGATTCCTACGGCTGAGTTATTGTTGTTATGACTAACTGGACTCTCATCCCTACACCCTCTCCCAGCATCATCTAACTCTAAAAGTGAAAGAGAAAAGTTGGCTACATTTCTATCTGTTGTCAAAGCAAGAAAATCCCATGTTAGCAGCGTTGACAATTTTATTGCAATTTTTAAAAATAAAAAGACACTACAAGCTAAACTCAGAAAAATAAAGAGAGAATAGAAAGTGCAAGAGAAAAATAAAAAAGGAACAAAGAGGAAAAAATAAAAAAGAAATAAAAGAAATATTTAAATAAGTGGTTTCCTATCATCATCACAAAGTACAAACTTAGTAATTCTTTATCCCTTCTAAAGTGACCTATAAGTATTTCTTTTTTTCCATAACCTATCCCTTAACCATATGAAATTCATAAATCATAAACATTTCAGTCCTGCTGTCAATAAAAATATTTCAGTTATTTTGTCTCAAATGGTGCTAACCAAAGACTGTCTCCCGCCTTCCTTTCCTCCCTCCCTCCCTCCCTTTCTCTCTCTTTCTTTTATTACCATCAAAGTTCAATTTCTGAAATCATAAACTCTCAAATTTCTGGGGTAATTTAAGATAGACTAAACAATTTCATGAAGCTACTTTTTATTTATATAATTATAAATTATAATTTATAACCCAAAGTCCTGATTTCCAAATTTGCCTCCTCCCTTAATTCATTGATAATTTTCTTGAATTCAAGTCCAGGCTTTTATTTAGCTTTTTACCATTTATTTCAAATTCTTTAAATTCATACCCTTCTGGTTAATTTTTAGTTTATTCTTGAATGAAGGTAAACAGGCGACTCAGCAAATTGGCTATTTTGAAGATCTCTAACAGATGTAAGATAGTTAAATGGGTAATTTCTAAAGGTGATTAGAAAGTGAGGGTTAGCAAATCCTGTCCTTTAAAATGCTTCAATATTATTGAAAGTATTATGTTTTTTCTTCATCTTCCTATGCTCAAACTCTTGGCATAATAATAATAATAATAATAATAATAATAATAATAATAATAATAATAATAATAATAATAATAACAACAACCCCCAGTGAGGCACTACCTTGACGTGGTTGTGGGGCTTGTGTACTCTGAGGAAGATGAGAGCTATGCCAGAGGTTCAACCATACTGGACAGGTCTCATCAGAGGAGTCAGACAAAGAGTGTCTCTCCCATACAAAATATGGTGAGACGTAAATTGCAGAATGCCATACCGGCTCGGATGTCGCCCGGGTTAACAAGGTCCGCGCTAGATATTGGAGTTCCTGGATATCTGGTGAAAAATGGGTTACAGGACTCAGGACTGTTGGCTGAGCAACCAGGGCCAGCAGCTGCAGAACTACTGGAAGAAAAGGTGTTTACCCGTCGCAGATACACAGTGATGGAAAACAAAGAAATAATGATCTGTTACTACAGATCAAGTCCAACAAGAAGAGGATATCTAAAACGAATGCACCAGTTCTGGAAAGAACAACATCCAGAATCAGAAATAACAGAACAGAGACTAGCAGATCAACGCCGATTTATAACACGAAATAAAGTATTCACAGAAACAGAATTGGACGAACTGCAAAGGTTTACCCAGGGCAAAGAAATCAAAGCCTTACCAGAAGTAATTCAGAATGTAGAGGCAAACCAGGGGGAGTTGGCAGTGAAGGAATCCAGCAGAGATATACAACTGTTCTCATTTGGAAACCAGGCACCTCTTCCTCAGGAAGAACAAAACCCTCTAACTAAAGAAATAAAAGAATTGAAACAAAGAATAACTGAGCATCTAGAACAGCACAAAAACAACAGAATAAGGCTACCTGCATTGAAGCTTGTTCCAAAGAAACAGCTAGCACAAGCATTAAAAGATGCAAATACTGCAATATCAAGTATAAGCACCAATTCACTGCAAGAAACAAACCAACTAATGTACAGCACAGCTGCAGTTATAACAGAATACCTGGGATGCAAAATCAACAAAGAAGAAAAACAAACAAACAGTGCACCAGAAAAATGGAAGGTTAGACTAGAAAATAAGATCAGCAAGTTAAGATCACATGCAAGCAAGCTAGAACAGATGAAAGAAAAGAAGCTGAAGAACAAGAAGACCAAAGAATACCTAATCAAGAAATACCACTTAGAAACAAGGAAGATCAAGGAAGCACTGGAAATAATAAAGCAACAAATAACAGCTATAGCCAGGAAAATCAGTAGATATGAAGCTCGAATTGCAAACTATAGGCAGAACCTCCAATTTCAATCCAATCAGAAACGTTTCTACCAATCCATCAATGGAGAAACTGCAAGGAATCAGTCAGTACCTGACAAGGAAGAAACAGTGCAGTTCTGGAAGCAGATATGGGATAACCCAAAGAAATACAACAAGGATGCGGCTTGGTTAAAAGAGGTGGATGCAAATAAAACAGAAGTTGAAATGAAAGAACTAGTAATAACAACAAAAATGGTAGAAAAAAGAGCAAAGAAAATCAAAAATTGGTCAGCACCAGGTGAAGATGAACTGCATGGGTTTTGGTTGAAACATCTAACTGTTATACACCCACTCATTGCCAAACAGTTCAACAATATACTACAAGGAGGAGAAATTGAAAAGTGGCTAACAACTGGGAAAACCTACCTAATAATGAAAAATCCAGCAAAAGGGGCAACACCAGGTAACTACAGGCCAATTACCTGCTTACCAACAACTTTCAAATTACTAACTGGTGTGGTAGCTGATGCAGTACAACAGCATCTAGTTGAAAACAATCTCTTTCCACCTGAGCAGAAAGGAAACCGCCCCAATAGCAGAGGAACAAAAGATCAACTCCTAATAGACAAAATGATCTTGGAAAACTGCAAGAGAAGGAAGACCAACCTGAATGTGGCATGGATTGACTACAAAAAGGCATTTGACTCTCTGCCACATGATTGGATAATAAAGTGCCTAGAAATAACAGGAGTCAGTAGAAACATCAGAAAATTTGTGCAAAGATCGATGGCACAATGGAAGACACAGTTGCAGATCAATGGTGAGAGGCTGGGAGAGGTTAATATCAAGAGAGGAATATTTCAAGGAGATTCATTATCACCATTACTATTTGTTATTGCACTGTTTCCTCTGTCAACAATACTGAATAACTCAGGACATGGCTATCAAACATCAAAAACATCTGCCAGACTATCCCACCTCCTTTATATGGATGATCTGAAGCTGTATGGAAAAACATCATCTGAAATAGAATCGCTGCTCAACACTGTCCGTATATATAGCCAAGATATTGTAATGGAGTTTGGCTTGGACAAATGTGCCACACTTACTATCAAACAAGGAAAAATAATGAAAACTGAAGGAATCAAGATGCCCCACGAAAATAACATTAAGAATCTGGATGAGGAAGAGTACTACAAATACTTGGGTATCCTTCAAGCTGACAACATCAAGCACACTGAAGTCAAGAAAAAGATTAGAGTTTGGATTTTAAGAATATAAATCCAAACTCAATAATAATAATAATAATAGTGGACATGGCAGTATCTGGAGACAGCAGAATAGACGAGAAAGAACTGGAGAAGATAACAAAATACAAAAACCTACAAATAGAAATAGAAAGACTGTGGCAAAATCAAGCAAGGGTAGAACCAATAGTAATAGGCTCCTTGGGTGCAATCCCAAAACAACTGGAGCACCACTTGAACACCATTGGCATTGACAAATTCGCTATTAGTCAATTGCAAAAGGTGGCCTTACTAGGAACTGCTTCCATCCTGTGACGATATCTGTAATACCATCAAAAATCCACATCTGCCTATCCCAGGTCCTGGGTAAGGACTCGATAGGTAGATAAAATGCCAAATCCAGTCTGAACATCTGGCTGACTGTGCGATGATCCATAATAATAATAATAATAACAATAATAATAATAATAATACTTGGGTATCCTTCACGCTGACAACATCAAGCACACTGAAGTCAAGAAAAAGATTAGAGGTGAATACATCAAGAGAGTGAAGAAGATCTTAAAGTCCAAACTCAATGGAGGAAATACCATAAAGGCAATCAACACCTGGGCAATTCCAGTCATTAGGTACACAGCTGGAATAGTGGACTGGACTCAAGCAGAACTAAAAGCAATGGATAGGAAGACCAGAAAAATAATGACAATGAATCATGTCCTTCATCCACGCAGTGACATTGACAGACTTTATCTACCAAGGCAAATAGGTGGGCGTGGAATGCTACAAGTACATCAGATGGTTGAAGAAGAAAAAATGGCTTTGGAAGAATATCTGAAGAACAATGATGAAGATGCACTGAAATTAGTATATCAGGAAGGCTTACTGACTACTGGAGAGACCAAACTGGCCTACAAGAAAGACCAAATGAAGAACAGAATAGAGGCATGGGAAGACAAAGCACTACATGGCCAATACATGAAAAAAATAGCTGGGAAAGCAGATAATAATAAAACCTGGCAATGGCTAAGAGCAGGAAAATTGAAGAAAGAGACCGAGGGACTAATTCTGGCTGCACAAGACCAAGCCTTAAGGACAAATGCATACAAAGTCAAAATTGAGAAGACAGCAACAGACAGTAAGTGCCGCCTATGCAAAGAAGCTGAAGAAACAGTGGACCACTTGGTAAGCTGTTGCAAGAAGATTGCACAGATTGACTACAAGCAGCGGCATGACAAAGTAGCAACAATAGTGCATTGGAAGATCTGCAAAAAATATCATTTGCCTGTAAGCAAAAACTGGTGGGATCATAAAATAGAGAAAATGCCAAATCCAGTCTGAACATCTGGCTGACTGTGCGATGATCCATAATAATAATAATAAAGTTGGAAGGGACCTTGGAGGTCATCAAGTCCAACCCCCTGCTCAGGCAGGAACCCTACACCATTTCAGACAAATGGCTGTCCAGTCTCTTCTTAAAAACTTCCAGTGTTGGAGCATTCACGCCTTCTGGAGGCAGGTTGTTCCATTGGTTAATTGTTCTAACTGTCAGGAAGTTTCTCCTTAGTTCTAAATTGCTTCTCTCCTTCATCAGTTTCCATCCGTTGCTTCTCGTCCTGCCTTCAGGCACCTTGGAGAATAGCTTGACGTATCCTGTGGTCTTCTTGCAAGGAACAACCAATCAGAGAATTGGGGGGGAGTGATTTCCCATTTTCTCTTTATCTGGAGAGGTTCCGTGAGATTGGTCTATTCTCTTATTTTCTGGTCATGGTCACAATATTGTCTCTGTACATTCAAAGACATTCTAGCTTCCCATTCCTCATCTGAAAATTCCCGTTCCTCTCCCAGAAGTCCCAGGAGAGGGACTTCTGGGAAGTAGGCTCCTGTTATTTTTAAAGCAGATTTTTTTTAAAGAAACCTAAACTAAAATTCAAAACCCAGGGTCTACATTTGATCTGTTATACATTTCATTAAGAGATGTTTGTTTCCATTGCCAAACATTCTACTTATCATTCCATTCTATAGCCCAGTCCAGAAATAAAGGGGGACATGTGAAAAAGGAGCAGGAGACAAAGTGATGTAAAAGGTAGACAAAGTGAATATCTCCTGGCATGCAAAGGGTTAACCAAAAATCTTCATGACAGACTTTTTAGCAAATGATTAATCAGATAGTGCCTCTTTCACACTGTTCTGTTATCTTGAGCAATGTGAGTGGGGTAGATAACACTTCCAACAGGTTTTGCATTATCAGTTGTAATGCTCCAATCATTTCCTCCAAAAACTTATAGTTTGACATTTTGCCAGATTCATTCTATCTTTGTGGTAACAGATATATACATTTGAAGGCATCCATTTTCTATCACATCTAGAGTTTCAGTTCAGTATGTCAAGGTTTCCTTGTTCGAAAGCACAATTCTCTCTCTCTCTCTCTCTCTCTCTCTCTCTCTCTCTCTCTCTCTCTCTCTGTGTGTGTGTGTGTGTGTGTGTGTTTGTGTGTGTGTGTGTATGTGAGAGAGAGAGAGAGAGAGAGAGAGAGAGAGACTTTTTCACATGATTTAAGACTGCAGAAACCTAATTCTAAACATATGAAAAAGCATCTCTGTGTCTCTGTCTCTCTGTGTGTGTGTGTATGTGTGAGAGTGAGAGTGAGAGAGAGAGAGAGAGAGAGAGAGAGAGAGATGCTTTTTCACATAATTTAAGACTGCAGAGACCTAATTCTAAAAACCTCATACATCTCTGACACCGTTCATTGATCTTATAAACTGAATAACTACAATGAATGATTGTACTTTTAAGTATGATTATTGACAGATCTATTTCTTTTTTTAAAAAAATAACAATACAACATACATAGTTATAGTAAAGTATGAATATAAGTACAGAAACTGGAAGAGTATTGTGCAATCCAGAATTAAGCCTCTCTGACTAGAACTTGATTGTACAAGTTTGTGACTTGACGAGTATGCCCAAAAGGTGGGTTGAAGAGAGAATCGGAATCAGCTTCATTCAGTTAATGCCTTCTGGAAACCAGAATGTACCTTATATATCAACCGAAATGAGAGGGATGGGAATAAAATGTTGATTTGGGTATATAAACATACCATTTTCCTGGAATCCTTTTATTTAATGTGATTTTAGACTAATTGGGCTAGATAGATATAGTGGGGGAATAATGGGATATGAACATAAATAATACAATGGCTATTGCTTGTTTATTTTCTTTGCCTTAGGGTCAGGCAACTACTGGACAAGTCCCTGCAGTTTTCTTGGCATGGTTTCTCTGAAGTGGATTGCCATTGCCTCCTTCCTAGAGGCTGAGAGAGAAAGACTGGTCCAAGGACACCCAGCCGGCTTTTTACCTAAGGCAGGACTCACAATGTCCCAATGCTTAGTTTAGCGCAGTGTCTTTAACCATTACTGTCAATGATAGCGGACCCAACAAAAGAATTCCTCAGGGCAATTGAGTTCCATAAGGTACATCATCTTGAAACTGAGGAAGCAAAACCAGCTCTGAGTTTTCCCATGCAAAAGCTTGCTTAGTTAAACAACAGATTCTCATGCCTCCCCCAGGTGTTTACATTGTCCAATCGGAATATTTCTTTTTAAATTTGGAGACAGCTCACTTCTCCATTGAGCACCTTAGGTAGTAACCTTGGCATGGTACTGGCTGTCACGGTCTGTGAACAGCTTCTTGGAATTCCATTCCCTCCCTTCGCTTTCTACCCCTCCCCCCCTTTTCTATGGCAAGTTGATTAGAGATACAAGCTAGCAGGCATCATAGCAATTCAATCTAGATATTGACTATGCCAGATTAACATTTGCAGAAACATTTTTTTTCCAAGCAAGAAAAACTCTAGATATTGACAAATGCAAGTTAAGATATCAGTAGACATGTATGTATGTATATAAAATAAAATCAGTCTCCACTGTATAAATAATCTGAACAAGGTTCTGGTTGAGGGGCCCTTAGTGCTTTTTGAACTTGAGGGGTCCTTTTTGAGCTTGAGGGGTCCTTGGTATTCTCTGAGTTGGCTTGTTTTCTTGCAGATGTTTCATTATCCAAACTAGGTAACATCATCAGCACTAGTTAGTGCGAAAATCCCTCATTTCAACTTGAGCTATAAATATTCTCCTTTATTGGTAAGGTTCTCATTGTTTGACATCTAAAGCACAGATGAAGCAAACAAGGCAGAAATGACAATATATCTTGGGAGCAACCTTCCTATAGCTCTCAGATCACAGCAAAAATCATTGAATCCATCTCCCTAGCAACACAACTGCTAATTGTATCATGCAATTAATTGTGTAATTGTATTACAGTTATAAAAATGCTTTTGTTCTGTTTGGGACTTTCAAGGCAAAAAGAACAATCAACTGCTCTCAGTGATAAATATAATTAAGTAGATTTATTAAAAACACAATATGACCTAAATTGTACGTGGAATAAGCTGTTGGGATATGACATTTACTGGTTTTTCACTGTGGAGTGTTAAGATCTTTTTCCTTTTGCTTTTCAATCAGAAATATGAATGCATTGGTACTACACGTACACTCTCTTGTCAAAGGAATACTTGACCTTATCTAATAAAGTTTTAACCTGTTTACTGACAAAACTATGTCCCTTGTGTCAAAATATTTGCTTGTGTAGGAGGAGGAAGGAAATTTATAAGGAAACTCAGAATTAAATACTGTAATAATCTGAAGTGTATCATTAAAATTTGGGGGGGGCAAATATGGTGGAATAGCCAAGGTGGTAAGCAGGATGGCTTTGAGAACAATGCTAATAACTTACTAGCAACAAAAGAACATAATCTAGCCTGTCTTCTAACTTCAATAAACACTGAGATGCCAGTGGTATGTGGCATCCATAACAAGTTATGACATCAAAACGATTGTATGGGCACTGTGATATCATCACATAAATTGTGTTTTTATTCACTTTATGACATCTTATGCAAGTGGATAGGTTGTGTCATTTGTATGATGATGCTACATGCATGTATTGTCGTCCTCTCCACCATCCTGAATATTCATGTCTGTAGTCTACAAACAAGGCCCACAGCTATTCTGGGGAACAAAATTGAGGGTTCAGGCACACAAAACTCATTGGGAACACCGCATCCAGTACAGTCTGCTTTGAACTGTTGATTTATAATGTCAGAAGTCTATAGATTTCTCAAACTCATGCTATAGCTGACAACAATTGGACCTAAGAAACAATTTTATCTAGTACAGATTTACCTCCCAAGCATACTATCTGGGGGGAGGAGAGGGATAGATAACTATTCTTTACAAGGTAATCACATGCTGGTAACTAAATCCACACATTCCTGTTTTTTCCTAGGACCATTGGAGATTAGCTTCTCCCATTCAAAAACATAGCACCAATCATAAGTAAATTTAGAGATGTTAGTGCATGTATCAAGCCCCAGTAGCTCAAATGGCCTCTCCTCCTGAATCAGAGAGAGGGGAGACTAAGTATAACTCCTCCAGGAGTATTTGATAACTTGAGAGGGACGCAGGCAATGTTTCTCCTCTCTAGTTCAGACAAACAGATGTAGGAAATAGCTTCAAAGGTTAAAATTAACATATGTAGTTTTCTCCCAAGCCTGGAAACCAATTAGAAACCAATGGACTAATGCTGTTTGGGATTTAATTTCAAATAAAGATAATTAAATTTGAACTACAGAACAGAATTTATATTGGATATAGGCTTATTCATGCTTAGGTTATATCCACTGAAATAAATTTCTTCGAAGCAAACTTGTCTGTGATTTTACAAGAAGGATGATAATGACGATGATGATTGAGGAGAAGGGGATTTCTAAATCATATAATAGCTAATGTTCATTGTTGGATTATAATATGATTTAATCCAAGAACTCCTTTTTTCTTTCCCTGTAATATGTGACTGCTACATCTTCTTAAACGGTGATTTATTTCTTCAAAAAGCCTCTATGACATGATGGAACAATGCAGTCTTGAAAAATCTCCATTTTGGACTGAGTCTAAAAATATAAAATTTGGAAAGTTAGAAATTGTTTATAGAGTCATTAGTGAAGCCTGTTAACACTTGCATTCATCCAGTTTTACTTAAAAGGAAAATGTTCTGTTCAAAAAGAACTGAACTGAAGAAATATGCTGTACTCAGTTACAAAATACTATCCACATTCCAACTGTTTTGAACTATATTTATTAAATTCCAAGACTGCAATATTATGCATACTTATTTGAGAGGAGATGGTTTTATCTTATAAAATACTGTGCATTGTGCAACAAAGACTTCTGAGTTTGAATTATTAAAAGGCGGTATTTTGATTTTTTATTTGGAAATCAAAGGTCTTAATTCTCACCTATTTATTTATAACTTACAAGTATATAATGTTATCTTTTACTGCATAACTTTTACATAACATAGCATGTATTTTTTTAATTTTTAAACAAAAATATTGCAGTTATGCATCTTTCCAATAAAATAATAATGCATACAACATTTTCCCCCAAGAACTCAAGATAAAATGCAGTGAGATTCTCTTCCTCCAATTTTCCACATTGTATCTCAATAAAATCTTAAACTGCTATACTATACAACATTACAATTAATGAATCAATGTGTCCCTCATTATCGTTTCATGAACTTAGTTCAGCAACAAGGACATTTTTGGCAGAATCCTTGTTAACATCTAGACACATATGTCTGCAAGGAAACATGTATTATTATTTTTATTGATATTTTATTAAGTTTTTATAGTTACAAATCTTTAGTGCTTAATAAACAACATGTTGTCTGGGTCGACATATTTGACATTAATAGCAATAGAACTTCCATTCCTACTCTCTACTCCATTTTTCTAGCCATTTGTAAAAATTATCCCATGTTTGAAAATTAAGATTGAAATTGCTACAAGAAGTGAAAGAAAATGGAGGATTTGGGCTACCAGACTTGGTTCAGTACTATCAAGCAGCTGCATTAACATGATTAAAAGAATGGATAACCCTTAGACACAAAAGATTATTATACCTAGAAGGACATGACTTACAATTGGGATGGCACACTTTTCTATGGTATGGGAAGAATAAAATCCACAAATACTTTCAAAATCACTATATAAGAAATGTCTTGCTTTTGACATGGGAAAAAATAAAAATGAAAATTGATATGAAAATACCAGGATGGATCTCAACAATGGAAGCGTTTCTGCACCCAAATTTAATCAACTATGAGAAACTTATGACATACAGAGACATTTTGAAAACTGAAGGGAAACTACAAACTAAACAAGAATTGGAAGAACAGGAAATTGAGCTACCATAATGGCCACACTTGCAAATGCAAATGAGATACAAAAAAGATGCAAAAGCATATGATTTTTATAAAGATCAAACATTGTTTGACCAGATATTATTGTTATCAGATGAAAAACTGATTAAGAAACTCTATAAATTTTTGTTAAACTTGAAGATGGAAGATGAACAAGTCAAAGTTCATCATACAAAGTTCAAAGCCAAAGACCTACATACAAACACCCGCGAAAACCTCAGAAAACAAACAAACAAACATACATACATACATACATACATACATACATACATACATATTAAAAAGAATATTAAAAATAGAAGCATGATTCCTGGGTGTATACATGTTGAAAATAAAACTTGATCACCAGGAAAAGTTAAAACGTTAAAAGTTTTAAATATAAAACAATAAAAGTTTTAGGTAAAAAACATTAAAAGTTTTAATAAAATAGAAACCTAGCTTTCGTTGGCTCCTGTCAACTTCATCAGGGCATACATAAATCAATGGGAGCAAACATTTATAAGTAAGTTAACACTTGCGCTCGACTTCTGGACCGCGTAATGGGCCCAGGTTGACCAATTGTAGCATTCGTTGTAATTACTGCATGATTGAATGATTCATCCGCTTGTATTACATGTCTCTCATCAGAATGTAAACAAGCGTCCAACTCCCCATTCGTCCATATCCGTGGTCTAGGAGGAACCTTGATCTTATTCCAACTCAAAATATCATCCCCCCCACCAAGTCATTTCCCCCTTCTCTCTTTCCTGGGGTTCTCTGTGTGTCCAGGGCCTTCCCCCCCTCCACCATTCTGGCATCCATCCTTAACCTCGTGATGTTCATTATTGCGGAGCCTCACTCTGGGTATTCTACACGCACTCTCACTGCATGGTTCTCCCCCACACACCATTTTCCCAGCCTTTGCAGTCTCGCCAAACTCCGTAACAGTTGTTCTCCCTTTTTTTCTGACAATCGCAAACCCATTATGGGGGCTAGACTGTAAATTCTGTTGTCCGGCCGCCGAGGTAGTCAAAATCCCCAAAGATGGTTGCTTGTGTACTTTAACAAGTTGGTTCTTCTCGCTCTTCCCCCAAGTAGGACACGGTGTGGATCTTAGTACAGTGACCACGCCTTCATTCCCAACCGTTAATTGTGCTGCCTTCCAAGAACGTGTAGTCATATCTGCAGTAGGGGATTTACTGTAGCTCTCCCCTTGTATGTCTATAGGGGGCGTGGTTAAACTATCACTCTGAGCTCCCATCTCTCTCCACGGTGGCGAGTGCATCCCCCATCAACTGGTATGCAAGCTGGTCATCGTGAGGATTCCTGAGGGGGCCGGGGAGACAGTTGGAGGGTATTTCTTTCCATGACGGTAGAGTTTCCATTGCGACACTCCAGGGAGTCTCGGGTCAGTTAAAATCTTTGGAAGACTTAGCACAAGAAAATATTATATATTCATGGTTTCAGTATAGACAAATTGTGGATAGGTGGAAGGTAGATTGTAATGTGGGTTTGCTTAGAGAAGATGAGAATTTTTTTAAACATGGCTTGTTTCTTTTTTAATCACAGTTTACAACCCGATGTCCCAAAGTGCTTTTCAAAAGACAACTGGACTTTTTTTTGGTTTTTCCTTGAAGACCTTTCGCTTCTCTTTCAAGAAGCTTCTTCATTTCAGTTCAAAACTGAAGAAGCTTTCTTGGATGAAAAGCAAAACATTTCCAAAGAAAAACAGAGAAAGTCGGGTTGCCTTTTGAAAAGCATCTTTGGAACAACTGTCAGGGGAAAAACTTGTTAAAGAGAAACAAGAACAACACACCACAAACATCTCACTTTAGGATCCAGAGGCTTCTTGAAATTTAAAACACACATTAAGTACTTACATACCATAATCCATTGCAATAATCCAAATGCACAAGCAGTCAAAAGAGTGATGGCTATTGACCAAATGGCCCTGACCCCTTTCCAGTTCCATTTTTTAATACTTTAAAACCACAAACCTATGACAAGCTTATGACCTCTGCGGTCATAACAATAACTGAGTCGGTTACAGTAACTGAGTCAGTTCCTTGTTCTTGTCTGACCACAGGTTTCCATACTTGTTCTCGTTCTCACCACAACTTTCCACATTACCATTCTAACGCGTGTCGTTGCAAAGGAGTAAATACCGTTACAAACTAAAGTTCCTCAATTCCCATATTTTCTGGTTCCTTATTTTATAAATATGTAGAAATATGTAGCACAGGGATGTAAAAACAATATTGCAAGAGGCCTCAGGTCAAGGCTCAGTTAAATGTCTTAACAGCAGGCACATAGCTTTTACTTTAATAAGCAACCTTTCTATATTTTAGGGAGATGCAGAATCAGATTAACAAGATTATCATTAGATATTATGTTTTTTTCACACACTATGACCTGGATGACTGAGAATCTCCATAAACATTCACTTCCCCATATTTTCCCCTAAGAAAAAAATACATCAACCTTTTCACAGCAAGCAGCATCATAGCCCTGTGTGTCAGACTTTCATTGCTAATTAGTAGTAGAATGTTTTTATGCTAATCTTATGACAAGTAGCAGCATTCAAGCAACTTTGTATGATCTTAGAAGTTAAATGAATTTGTCTGGGAAATGAATGAAAGCCACTGAAAATATCAGGTATGTTTATGTTCTCTCTCTCTCTCTCTCTCTCTCTCTCTCTCTCTCTCTCTCTCTCTCTCTCTCTCTCTCTCTCTCTCTCTCTCTCATCAAGAATCAAACTCAACTCAAAGGTTCATTGAACATAACTTGAATTACTTCTCTTTGTTTTAAAATAAATTACTCTATAAAGGTCTAGAATCCTCTGTATTACAGTTTTCAACATTCATAAGAAAACCAGTAAGATTGCAGAAGCATATTGCATGTACAAGCAAATATCTCCAGACATGAAGTTTCAGCAGTTTTCTTCATATGGAAGCATGTGATGACATCGTCTGGAAAACTTTGCTTTAAACTATTACCTGTTGATGATCAAGTTAAATCCCTGGAAAAGAAAATTTGCTATTTACACAATAAATGGGAATCATAGTTTCTATGTCATTGAAGGCAAGTCATTAAATTTTCTGCTTCTTTTTTATCAGTATCCTCAATGCACACTTTATTTTAAAAAGTATTAGGATTATGAGAAAGAATGAAAGCCAGAAAATCCATAGTGAGTCTCAACAGGATATCGCCTTAACTAGGTCTCAAAAAAAAAATCAGATTCTGTCATCATGTGCTTGGAAGCATACATTGTTTGTTGTTGTGACTTGCTGTTTCAACTATAGTTCTTTTGACTGACTCCAATCTTCTCTCTAGTGAGAATAAGCAATTCTGTTCTTTCTCTTTTTATTTCCCATTTAGCAACTTCATATCATGATTCTAACAGTAACAATATTTTCATATTTTATTATCTTGTTCAAAAAAGGATGAGATGAAAGCCTCCCAAATTGTAAATGACTAAGGTTATATACCATTTTGCATCAGAACCTGGAAACAGGCTTTGAAATAAGGATAAAATCTCCTTAGCTCACATCAGCAGATATTTTATGTGATTATGTGGTTATGTATATCAGCAAAAGTCAGGTTTTTTTAAAGGATGCAGGGTATGTGCCCACCAATCCTCCCAAGCACCTTTTCAGTTTTGATTCTGCATTTTGAACCAACTGAAATTTCTGAGTAATCTTTAAGGATAACCCCAAATAAAGCTCATTGGAGTGCCTTTGATGATAAGGCCCCAATTAGCACACTAACTGGAGTTGGGTGTTTCTACCTGCTAATCCAATGAGAGCTGTGAATAAAGAAAGACCCCGGAGTTGCAAACCATCCGATGGATAGCGGTTGGTCTCCAAGGAGTAACTCCATCAGTGTCTGAGGACCCAATGTGTCAACAGCAACTCCAACTTCCCCAAATTCAACTTCAGTCTATTCTTTTCTATCCAGACTGTGATAGCTTCCTGGCACTGGAAGAGGGTATTGGCAGCCTCTTCTCCAAGGCCTGGGGTGGTAATGTGTAATTGTATATCAACATAAAAATAATATCATACCCCAAACCATTAAGTGATCCCATCCAGTAGCTTCCTGTAGATATTAAATACGGGGGGGGGGGAAACATCTGCAGATGTGCCAAGTCAGCTGTTTCATCCATCACCAAATATGGATGAAAATGGAGTGACCACCCCTTATACAGGGTGGGGAAAATGGGCTAGAAGTGGGGATCACCATCACTTTGCCCATCTTAGGGCATCATCAGCTAAAATATATTTTTCTGCATATAAATGTCCCTATAAGTAAGTGTGCTACTACCAATGTTCAAACATAAAAATCAAGCTAGAGGCTTAAAACTCATGTAAAAGGCAAAAGGCTTATTATCCTAGCATATCTATAAGTTTCCATACATGACACTTCTATCCCTCTATTCCCAATTTTGTGGCTTTAAGCAGCCTGATTATTCAAGTGTTTTGCTTGCCATCTGGATTTGAATAGGATAGTGTATACACCTATTTGGATTTATTGACCCAGCAGAGTTGTTGTACAAGCTGATATTGACTGAGAATCCAGCCAATAGGATGATGGACTGACAATCATGGAAGTGAAGAGTCCTTTTCTACAGGAAGGACTGAAACAGAGCTGGAACTGGCCAAATCTAATTCCATGTTTGTATGCAGGAATCTATATTAAAACCCCAAGAGATAGCTGACTAGCTTTCCCTTCAACATATTCAATAAAGGCAGTCAATTACCTCTCCCCCAGCAAGCTGTTTTTACTATTAGGAAATTTGTTCTAACTTATAATACAATACATATGCCACCTCCAGTGTTAAACCCAGGAAAAGTTCATTTAGGCTTGTATGAAAAGATGACCATTATAATAGCAATAGCACTTAGATTTATATACCACACCATAGTGCAGTGGTTCTCAACCTTTTTAATGCCGCGAGCCCCCCCCAACCGGTTGTAAGTCGAGGACTACCCAACCAGTCGTAAGTCGAGGACTACCCAACCGGTCATAAATCGAAGACTTTCCCTGCCTGGGAGCGCCGCACATGCGTGGTGCCGCCCCCTGTGCCGGCCGAGGCATAGCTGGCAAAGGGCAGTGACAGTGCAGGGCGACCACCGGCTGGGTCACCAGCTGGCCCAGTCCAAGGGAGGTAAGGCACCCGCCAGGCCCCATGAGCACCAGCAACCCTCCCTTCACCCGCCGGCCTCCCACCTCTCACCCCTGGCCCTCTTTTATTTACATTTTTAGTGGTTGCTCAGCAGGGACAGGTGGAAACTTCCAGACAGCTCACCTTCGCTGCAGACAACTTGCAGCACCATTTGCAGAATGGGACTTTTGGCGGGCTCAGCAGGGCAGACACAGCCTGGACAAGTCCTATTGGCTTTTTTCAAGAGAGTCTATTCTATTGGCTTTCAAAAGCCAATAGAATAAAAGGGAGTAGCACAGCTAAGGAAAAGGGGAAAAAATGGCGGACTGCGTTGTTTGGCAACCCCCGTGAAATGGTCGTTCGACCCCAAATGGGGTCGCGACCCACAGATTGAGAACCACTGCCATAGTGCTTTAAAACACTCTCTGAGAAGTTCACAATGGCACGCAGCATAAGCTCCACAAAACTATGACACGAAACAGACTTTTTTCCCCTTCTTCCTTTAAAATTGCACCAATGTTTCTAAATATTACTCAAACATTGTTCAGATGTCTCTTTTGAGCCCATGCCAGGGCTTTTGTGATAAGGAATCAAAATGAAAAAGGTATATTGAAACTAGTTATTAAATACAAACAGCTAAATTCCCTGCTCCTCTCCCAAATAGCTAAAACACAGAAATGAATGGAGTCTACAGGAGCAGATATGTAAAACAGTGAATGCCTTTTCATTGGTTCATCTGTCAAGTGCCAGGGAAATCAGGATATGCAGGCAGTTCAAATGGGTATAAAGATTTAATGCAAGGTTAAGCTCTCTTCAGAATCTGAACAACCAACAGCTCAAGCAAATTGGTGGTAGATAAGAGTCATGGGAATTCAAGGTGGGCTAGACTTTGATCTCTTGTGGGTGCGAAGGGACTGATGATGTCTTTGACTCCTCCCTTGGGCTCAGCCTGGTCATCTCCTAAATCATCTTTGAGAGTTATAAGCAAAAGACAATCCAGGCATAGCCAATGGATTTGACCAAACAAACTGAAAATAACCTCTTTACTAGAAAATTACTAAACCCAATCAATTAACATTTACCCTTGATTCCTTCAACCAGGCCAGTGTCTTATAAGCTGAGAAAAAGTCCTGCCTTTTATGACATTGAGTTATGAACTGTAGAAAGTTAGCACCCTCCCCCAGAGAATAAAATATTTTGAGGAATATTAAAAGAGGTAGAGTACAATATTTTCCCTAAATGAGAGATGGAGAAAAAAATCTTAACAAAGACAGAAACAGCCCCAGTCTTTCTGCCTTAAGCAGAAACCTGCAGAGGCTAATCTTTAGAAATGGAGATGTTGTGATCCATTCAAACAGACTGGACCTCCCTATTCATAAGCAAAACGCCTTCAGCCACAGCTCCCACAGAAGGCTGGAGCTGATGGGATTAGAAAAGCAAAGACTCTTAAAATCTACATTCCCCACTCAGCTCCAAGAACAGGACATGACCTCCCAGCCACAATGGGAGTCAGGCAACGATAATTAGAATACCAAAAGGGCACACTTAAGCACAAGTCAAAGTACATTTTACTAGGAACAGGCATCTCAAACACAAGGCCCTAAAGAATGTATTTAAACCCACCTACTCTCAACTCCCTTTTGTCAGCTGTGCCAGAACTGTATAGTGTTTCTGGTTCTGCTCATCAATAAACAGACCTTCTTTCCTAATCAGTCCCCATTTTATTTCCAGTGTCTTTTTCCGGCTTGGAACTGAACCTGGTTTTAATTCCAACAGAATCAAATCAAATCATTCCCTAAAATGAAAAATACTTGCTGGATAAGGAGGGAGACCCAGGCGACACAGTATTGACTAACTGGAGGTTGTATAAATATTTATAGAAGTATATACCAAGAAGGTTAGATGAATAGAAGTATTAATGCAGTGGTTCTCAATCTTTTTAATGCCACGACCCCAAACTGGTCGTAAGTCAAGGACTACCCAACCAGTCATAAATCGAGGACTTTCCCTGCCCGGGAGCGCCGCACATGCGTGGTGCCGCCCCCTGCGCCGGCTGAGGCGTAGCTGGCAAGTGGCAGAGACAGCGCAGGCCGACCACCGGCTGGGCCACCAGCTGGCCCAGCCCAAGGGAGGTAAGGCACCCGCCGGGCCCCATGCACACCAGCAACCCTCCCTGCGCCTGCCGACCTCCCACCCCCGGCCCTCTTTTACTTACATTTTTAGTAGTTGCTCAGCAGGGAGGGGGGAAACTTCCAGACAGCTCGCCTTCGCTGCAGACAACTTGAAGCACCGTTTGCAGACTGGGGCTTTTGGCGGGCTCAGCAGGGCAGAAACAGCCTGGACAATTCCTATTGGCTTTTGAAAGCCAATAGAATTAGACTCTATTTAAGAGAGTCTATTCTATTGGCTTTCAAAAACCAATAGAATAAAAGGGAGTAGCACAGCTACGGAAAAGGGGAAAAAAATGGTGGACTGTGTTGTTTGGCGACTCCCGTGAAATGATTGTTCGACCCCAAATGGGGTCCCGACCCACAGGTTGAGAACCGCTGTATTAATGTAAGAGAAAATTAATCTTATGGTATATAATACAGATAGGGAAATTTGGAGAGAGGAGTTGCTCGGACATTACCCCTGAATTGTATCTGAAGAGGGATGAGAGGGAAGAAAGGAGAGGAGAGAGAAAAGAGTAAAGGAGGGGAGAAGGAAGTAGGAAGGTTGGAGGAGAAGAGGAGAAGTGGAAGAAAGGGGAGGAGAATGGTGAAGGAAAGAGAAGAGAAGAGGAAGAAGAGGGAAGTAGGGAAGAGAAGAAAGGGAGAAAGAAGGTAGAGAAGAAGGAGTGTAGATACAGTAAAAGGGGAAATGGGCGAGCAACACCAAAAGTCATGTGTATGTATTTATTTCATTTTATTAAAAGTATCTTATATATAAATGTAAAAAGAATGTATGTTAACATCTGATAAATATCACGGTATATGTATGGGGGAGAGTTTGGAAAAAATAAAAAACACTTGCTGGCATTCCTCCATTCCATTCCACACAACACCACATCACAAACAAATATTTCTGTACAGTGTCTGGCCCTTTCCAAAGTATCCATTCTGAGAGGCTGCTGTGCATTGTTTAGAACTGATCTCCTTTCATCTGCTGTCATGCCAGTTTCACAATTTGGCAAATTTGAAACTTTATTGCAGCTGTCATAAACAGTAAGTGCTCTGTCTCTGTGGGTTGCAGAATCCAGTCTGTTAGTGTTCCCCATGAAGTAACAATTGAAGTACATTATGGATTTTAAATATAAATTGCATTTTGTAGGCAGTCTGATACTATAGAGTTATTGCATGCATGCAGAGAAATGAAGTATAGAGTTAATTATGAATGAAAGGACTAAAAAGCAAGTCAAAAGATGTGAAATTGAGTTATCTAGGTTCTTGGGGGGTATTATGAAAGGATAAATTCATTGTTGGTGATAGTTGTATGATATGAATGGTGGTAAGGGAAGAATCAGAGATGAGCTTTTGTAAAAAAATTGTGCAGCATTCTGTATGAATGTGATCGAGAAAAAAAATATTCCACTAGGAGAATAGATAGGTGAGAAGATAAAAGTACAGAAAAAAACTGATTGGGTTATTTAGAGATTCAAGAATTAAACAACTGGAACTGGTTACTACCTGCTTAGAAAAAAAAATTCTTTGGCTTAGATTCATGAATTAATCATAACTCTGTTTCATGATGGCCTCTGACTTAATGACCTCCTATTTGAATTACTGTAATGTACTGTACATGGGATTGATCTTGAAAAGCACTTGGAAGCTGCAGCTGATCCACATTGCAGCCCTGCAAGCAGTTTTTGTCTTGTTTTCATCAAGCCCATAGAGAGGGGTGTCACACTGCCAGCCTGTGGGCCGGATGCATCATTGCAAAATGAGGCCCACCCCATTGCCGGCAATGGAAAAAAAAGACGTGATACGTCGTGACACGTTATGTGACGTTGCAAGTTTGACAACCCTGCCATAGAGCATGATTATTCCTCAAGTTTCATTGACTTCCAATGGGCTTCTAGATTCAATTCAAGGTTCTGGTCATCACCAATAAAGTTCCACAAGGCACAGAACCTGGTTACCTATGGAACCATCTTTGTCCCATTGTTTCTGTTCATCCCACCAGATTCATGGCACACTCTAGGTCACTTCTATCAAATAATGACATCTTTGTGGACCTCTGAATTGCATCTGCCCTGTGAAACAGCAACTCCTCAAGAAAGTCAGATGGTCCCCATCCTATTAGCTTTTTGCAAGCCATTGAAGACCTGGATATTTACTTTGGGTTAGATAGACAGATCATCTCTGCTGATATCCATGTGCCTTTTCTGTGTGTGAGATTATTATTTACCCTTGTGCATATATCTTGGCTTAAATGTTGATGGGTTTTCTGAGTTTTAACCCTTGTAAGTCACCAAGAACCAATCGTGTGAGATAGGCAGCCATATATATCATATAAATAACTGTGTACTCATGGCAAATGAATGAATATAAATCATGAGTGATTTGATAGTTTATGGTGAAAGACTGAGAGAATTAATGGAGGATAGAATGCTGATGTGAGGTCCTGAATGTATTTTATATAATTATGACTGTGGCAGTAATAGTTATATATTTATTAAATTTTTATGCTGCACAACTGTCAGCAAATATGTTGAAGAGTGGAATGGAAACAATTGTTATGAATACCACTATCCAAGTAAAATTGAGAAAAAGGAAATCACAACTGTTATGAAAATACTGAAAAGAGGATAAGACGGCAGGGATAGATGATTAAATGGAGAAATGTTAGAATATGGAAGTGTTTTATTTATGGACTGACTGCATGACCGTTAATAGTAAACTAGAGTAAATGCATGAATAGTGGAAAATTAGACGAAATTTATAAATCTGCATATCTTAGTAGAATGTTTATGAATGTTGGATGGAGAATTTCTAAGGCTTCCAAATATATTATATGGGAAAGGATGGATTTTATGGGAAAAAAACAAAGGTGGCTGGATAGAAGACCATATTTCTGCCTACTTTGTTATACAGTATAGAAGTGAGGAGAAACATGAATGAATGCAGTTGGAATTAGTATTTAAGCAGGAAACAAATGGGTCAGGAATAGTTTAAAAAAAATGAAATGAAAGAATGAGTAAAATAACAGCATCATGTTCCGATTAATATAAGAAGTGCAGAGAAGTGGTACATTCTGTGGAAGATGCACATAAATGTGAATTAATGTGTAATCTTAAAAGTACTGAAGAATGATGGAAGAAGGCCTTAGATAGCAATAGTATTTTCTAGGAATAGTCTTTTTTACTGAGATGTAAATTTTGAAAAAAAATGGAGAAATATTACTTAATTTGGGCCATTGGCTATTACATGCAATGTGCTTTCTGCAATGTGACAAGGGCTGGAATCAAGAGTTTCAAGTATGCTTATCATCATGTGGCACATCCCTAATTTATCTATTTGTCATTGCAATGGTTACAAAGACATTGTGTTTTGTATGGCAAAAATTGCATATGACATCTAAATATGAAATGTGTTATATAATTATTAAATCAGATTTTATGCACAAACAAGAGAGCAATCTCCCTTTAAATTTCAGTAGCTGAGCAGAATGTTGAAATTCAATGGGAAATGTTCTTTTTGTTTGGGAAATTTGTGTTTTGGGCCAGGAATGTTTTAGATTATGCCTTAATGATCACTCAGTTACATGAGTATATTGATATAGCACAACTCATTTATTAAGGACTTTTTTCAAGGTTATATGGTTACTTCAATGTTCAAAACTGTGGATGTGAAAAGATTTAGCAACATCGTGTAACATTATAATCACTATGTATTCATAATTCTGTTTTATTTACAGAATTTGAAATCATTTAATGTATCCATTGTTTCTGGTCAGATACATGCTAAAGAAGTACAAAACATAATAAGGAAAATCTGAACCTATATGTTTCAAACTAGTAGAAAATCTTCAATATTAAAAATATTCCTCCCCTCCTCTAAATATTGGCTGGGTGAAACCTGAAATAAATGTTGCATTCTTGTTCTCAAATGAGCTATAATATTCCTAAAATATATAAGCCTTTCTGGTCCTATCAAAGTAAGTTTATTCTCCTGTAACTTAGTTTGTATATGCAACATATTATGGAGAGACACCAACACAATACAAGCAAGGACTGACATAAGCTATGGGATAAAAGTAGAAGCTTGATAGTATGCTTACAACTAGTATGTGGGAAGGAGCTTCATTCTAGGTGGCCATAGCCATATCATATCCATAGCTACCCAGAGTCACCTCTAGATGAGATGGGGCAACATATAAATCTTATAAATAAATAAAAATAATAAACTACAAGTTACGATTGATGAGAAGCCCTCCAAATATACTTTATCATCACACACATCACACATTATCCATTGTCCATGCTAAAGGTGGGTACTTTGCTTTGAAGCATTGTGTTATTTTAATAAATCAAACAAAAACAACCATAGACAAAGAATCAAAGGGAGCAATCACATGATCTCCTTTCTTAAACCAGGTCTATTGCTGAAGCCTGAGCATTTCGCAAATGCTATATAGTTGCATAGTTGTAAGTGTGGAAAAGGGTATTTTCATTCTGGACAGACACAGCAGTTTCACTAAATCAGATCTAACCCAGTGCTAGTCATTAATATCTATCTGTTGTCTGTCTTGTAAAATTTACTGCCTCATACAAATATAACCCATTTGAAATTACCCAAAAGATAAAAACATCTGCTATAATAGACTGAAATTGATGGCAATTCTTTTTCATCCCCAAATGGAAAATAATAGATTCACCTTTAGCTATCTTGGTTGGGAGAAAATGAAGTTTCACAGTATCAGCTCATGATACAGTTTAAGAAAATAGCCAACAGCTATATTGAGAAGCCAAATAAAATGTTTCAACAAGCAAACAACATGTTGCTGATATTTAAGCAAAGTCAATGATAAAGGATAATCCAAGTTTGCTTATTGCAATGAGAACAAATGGATTCATCTTCTCTTTACAATTATTATTCATATTTTAATTTATTCTTCAAGGTCCACAAATATTTATGATTTATTCTGTTGTACTGAAAAAATGGAAATGTTGCTCCATTCCACTCACAGGCTGACAAGCTTCAAGAAAATATATAAGCCCCGAAGAATAAATTTGTTATTTTTCAAATGTTTTGGAACTTTTCTCTTCATAAAAAGATAAAACTCAGAAGAATATATATATATAGGCCTTACTAGAACAATTATATCTAAATGTTTAGTAAAAATTTTTTTAGGGAACAGGTATTCGCAAAAATAATTAATAAATGCATGTGAGTAAAATTTCTAAAGTAGCTTAGGCTATTGGAAGCTATAAAAACATGGCTAAGATAATTGGCCTAAGATTTATAATTTTAACCAACTTAAGATGTTTAGCTATCTTTATATACCACAGGCAACAATAATGTATTAAGGAAGTAATTGGCTCGTTATATTCAGACATTTCTAATCTTGTCAAAAATATATAAAAATAATAGACTTGCTCATAGAATAATTAAAATAGAGAATAGAGTACGTTTAGTATTTGTTGAATATGGATATGTTATGCAGACCTAATCATTGGTTGCCATGGCAATCCATTTCTTTTTATACAGAACAGCAGGGAAAATTTACAAACATATATGCTCAAGCATCCTAGTCAAATTTAAAAATGTATGTGCAGCAGTGGGTTTCCTTTCCTTTTCATTATTTCGTTATGTGTTTGCTTTCTTCAAACAAAAAACAATAGTTTTTACCATATTAGTCCTATTACATTAAAATTATAAAACTTCAGGATAAAGTTTACTGTAAAATAAATCATTTAAAATCTGTTCTTTTTTTTTTTTTTAAAAAAAAAAAAAGCTTCCTATTTGCACTTTTCCCTAAAAAAAACTCAGTTTCCATGACATAAAGTATTTATTGATTTCCATGGAATTCATTCAATATAATCTCTTTTTCATTGATTAAACAATTTTGAAGCAAGTCAACAAAGCAAGTTAATGAATGAAAATGTGGCCCTCTTTTTCAAACACCAACATGTCCTCCTTTTCACACACAATGAAGAAGATGATTATGAAACACCCAATTACAAAACTCTCCAAAATAACAGCAGGTTTTGGAGGAAAAGGAATAAGGAACAATACTACAAAATATCTATATATAAAAAATCTATGTATCTTTTGGCAGCAGTTCAACTGCTCCATGGCTTCCATAGATTTGTCCAGCAGAAATCATGAATCCCAGAGGATTGCAGTCCTTCTCTGCACAGAACTGTCCAGAACTAATGATAAATTCTAATGGAAACAATTTACTTCTCAATCAGAGGGCATTTCTATCTCGATGGAATGAATCTAAGCCTTTTCTTCCCCATCCAGACCTCCCACAGTTTCTAGCTATTGAAACAGAATTTCAACTGCATATCCTGCTCAGTGTATTAATGATAACTCAAAGCTTTAGAAGAGAATAAATGTAGCATAGGGTTGAACTGAGGAGTCCTTGATGTTCTGTGAGCCTAGCTGCTTGCAAACTCACATCTTTCCTCTTTTTAAATATATTATTAATATATTATTTAAAAATATTATTATTTTTAACATAATCACCATTAATATTTGGTAAACAGCATGTTGTCTGGATTTATATTTACAAACAGTCAATAACAATTAGTTTCTATAATTCCATACTCCACATAGTAGCTTTTGTGTTTCGGGATTCGAAGCATTGAAGCACGACACATCGTAAACCAAACTTCTTTATTTCTCCTTAACTCCATTCCAAGCAACTGCAAAACAGGCACACAGGCCTTTTATAGTTTTCCAACCCCAGGCAGTTCAGACAATAAGAATCCCTTTTTCTTTGCGCCTTGCGCATGCGCAGTAGTCTGGTGCCAGCCAGTCTGGTACCGGGCAGCTTTTAGGTTGCCTGGGACCATTTGCAACATTTCTGGGCCTGCTGAGTTCCCTCATCAGGTCCAGGACATAACACCCCTTCCCCCTAGATAGAACACAACTTTCAATTTTTCACAATCATCATAATAAAAATAAAATAATATTCCTGCTCACACGCAGGCAACATTCTTATAAAATAATAGGGTTCTCTAACAACCCACCCTTTAATGTGGACTTCCTGTGTCTATTTTCTACCCCACATAGGTCCAACTCCTATCCTAGACTAGTAAGGTTTCCTTGTGCTGACAGGAACTTCACATATTCATCTAGGTGCTTAGGAGGGACCTTAGCCCTTTGTGACCTACGCAAAGTCAGGGAGCGTGCCTGGCCTGTCAGCTCACCTGCCTTGGACTTGTACTTAAGGGCTCCTGGCCTACCGGCCCGTCTGGTGGGCTCGCTAGATCAGGACTTTTATGCACAAATTTTGCAGGTGACCCCTGGTGAGGTGTGCTGGCAGAGTTGCTGGGACTCTTCCCAGGCTCTGTTAGAGCAGAGGAAATTCCCCAACCCTCTGGAGTGGCTGAGGACTCCCCAGCTACCCTGGATTGCTCCAGGGAACTTAATCCATCGAGCCCGCGACCTGCATGGATGTGACCTGCATTGTAGGAGTGCCCCAATAGTTCCAGTCCCCTGTGGCCGAGGTGCCAGAGTCAGGAGCTGCCTCTATGGCAAACCCCTCCTCAGGAGAATTTCTGTTTGGAGCTCTTGCGGATACACATGACTCCCTGTTTGGTACAATAACTGAACTGTGAGGATACCCTTGCTCCTCCCCTGGGAAGTCCCTAGTGGCCTGCGGTAATTCCCAGGAACGATGAGCTGGGGTCTCCGAATGTTGACCTGAAGTGTGACATAGTTCCTGGGCCCCTTACCCCCGAGAGCAGAGGCAGGGGCAGAATCAACAGGGGACAACCATCAGTGCAGTTGATCAATGTGGTGCCGCAGGATGCGGCCAACTCCCAAGGTCACTTCATACGATAGAGGTCCAGAGATCTTACAGATGATAGCAGGAACCCAGAGATGTCCAGGACCATAGTTCCTAGCCCAGACCGGATCACCCACCTGAAGTCTCTGAATAGCCCATGGCTGTGACACCTGGGAAGACACCCAGTTGGGGTGCAATCTGTCTAACTTCGTGATGAGGCGGCAGCCCCAGCGGAGTTCAGCTGGGCTCTTCCCTGTTTCAGTGCAAGGTGTGGTGCGGTGTGCAAGAAGAAAGTCTGCTAACCTGTGATGCCAGCTGCCACATGTTAGTCTTTTGAGCGCAACTTTGGTGGTGCACACCATTCTTTCAGCTTGCCTGTTGGTAGAAGGGTGGAAGGGAGCTGACTTTGCATGCTGTATCAAGTTGGCCTGAAGGAAAGCCTGGAACTTACAAAATGTAAATTGAGGACCATTGTCATGGGAAGCAAAGATTCCTCTTAGCACCTGGATGGTCCTAGCAGTAGTAGTGGAGGAGACAGGTACAACCTCTAGCCACTTGGAATGGCTATCCACAAGGATAAGGAAGAATTACCCCTGGAAGGGCCCAGCATAATCTAAATGTACCCTTGACCAAGGGGTTTGTGTCTCCTCCCACCTGTGTACAGGAGCCTGAGGCATTTCAGGCCAGGATCAAGCCCGTCCCCCTGGGCTTCGATAGCTTTATCAAGCCCAGGCCACCAGAGATGGCTGCGCGCAAGCGCTTTCATACACACTATGCCCAGATGTCCCTCATGCAGAGAGGACAAGACCCTAGACCTCAGTGAGGCAGGGATAACTACTCTACTCCCCTTAAAAGGCACCCATTAAAGGTAGCTAGTGCGTGTCTCCTTTGCCAGAAACTTTGAAATGTAGCATCTGCACACATGTCAGGCCATCCTGACAACACCCATGTCAGCACGCATGCAAGCGTGTGATCAGTGGCAGTTTCTGCAGCCACATCCCTAGCATTGAGGGGAGATTCAGGCAACTCCTGAATGGAAAGAATATTAATAGCAGGAGCAGGATCTGCCTCTACCTGTTTTAAAGGTAATCTGCTGAGGCCATTTGCGTGGCCCATTTCCTTTCCAGGTTTGTGAATTAAAGCGTAGTCATATGCTGACAGGAAAATAGACAATCTCAGCATATGTGGGGAAATAATGTGTGGTGTTTGTTTGTTTGTGGTAAACAAACCCAGAAAAGGCTTATGGTCTGTGTAGACTGGGAAGTGGCAGCCATATAAGAAATCATGAAATTTCTTTATGCCAGACACTATGGCCAAGGCTTCTCTGACAATCTGAGCATAATTACACTCTGCAGATGTGTAGGTCCCATCAGCCTTCAGGTGACTGAGTACAGCACCCACCCTGTAAGGGGATGCATCACAAGCGATGCATACAGGCAGTTGCTCATTAAAATGGGCTAATACCGCATTTGATGAGAGCAAGGCCTTGACCTCCTTAAAACTCCTGTCATGGACTTCAGTCCACTGCCATGGTGCTTGCTTGTCCAAGAGCCGGTGTAACGGCTCAGCCACAGCAGCCTTATGGGGAAGGAAAGCATGATAAAAGTTAAGAAGTCCCAAGAAAGCCTGAAGTTCGTTCTTGGACTTGGGACTTGGGGCCTCCTGAATGGCCTTCAATTTAGACTCTGCAGGGTGGATGCCTTGAGCATCTATTTTAAAGCCTAAAAATTCTGTAGAAGTAACACCAATTTTACATTTGTGTTTTTTTAATTTGAGGCCCACTTGATGGAACCTCATCAACACAGCCCTTAAACTTTCAGCCAAATTCTGTAATGACTCCCCTGCAATGAGGACATCATCAAAGTAGGGGCAAACCCCCGGGATACCCCTGAGCGTGTGCTCCATGATGCTCTGGAATATGCCAGGAGCAACATTCACCCCAAATTGTAACCTTTTTACTTTAAAACTGCCCCTATGGGTCACTATTGTTTGGGCTTCAGCAGTTGCCTCATCAACAGGTAGCTGTTGATAGGCCTGTGCTAAATCAAGCTTTGCAAACAGTGTTCCCCCTTTAAGGGAGGCCAGAATATGACTCACTACTGGTACAGGATATGCATGCTCTTGCAAAGCTGTGTTCAGAGTACACTTATAGTCTGTGTAAATTCGGACTTCCCCGTTAGCCTTTAAAGGCGTCACAATTGGGGTTTTCCATGGACTTGAGTCTAGAGGTTCCAAGATGCCCTGCTGGAGCAGCTTGTCCAGTTCAGCATCAGTCTTGCCTTTGAGGGCGAATGGCACCCTCCTAGGCTTAATCCTAACTGGTGCGATGTTTGGGTTTAATTGCAGTGCGATCGGAGGCCCTTTGTATGAACCAAGCTCTGAACTAAACACATCCGCAAACTCTTTGCAGACTTCTGCAAGTCCTGGAGTTTGCAGGCTATTCAGACCAGTCACCTGAATTCCCAGGGCCTCAAACCAGTCGAGTCCAATTAGACTCGTATGATCACCCCCAACAATCACCACATTTAAGAGGCCTTGGAAAGCCTTATGCTGCATCTTGAGTGTGGCTTCTCCTAATACATTAACCTTTGAATTTTGAAAGTCAGCAAGAATTAGGTTCGATGGCCTGATTTTGACTCGACGGCCACTACTGCAGCAAATCCTTTTAAAAGTATTGTGTGAAATGATCGATAGAGCAGACCCGGTGTCCAGCTCCATCAATAAGGGAACCCCTTGTAACTGTACATCAATGTGAAGCTTCTTTTTAAGGTGCTTATCTGTCACACCTGTTCACAAGATGCTTCTACGTGACGTGCAGAAACCCACCCTGTGTTGGCTGGGAACCCTAGTACCTTTCTGAAGGGATTCTTCCCAAGGTTTCACCTGCTGGCGACCCAAACAAATGGTGGCAATGTGGTCTTGCTTACCACATGCCCTGCAAATGGCAGAGTGGAACCGGCAGTCTGTGCACTTGTGGCGTCCCCCGCAACCGAGAAACTGAAGGGCTGCTAGGGCCTTGTCTGGTTTCTCTTGCGGTCTTCTTACCACCAGCTGATGAAGTCTGTCCACCTCCTCTTCAGGATCCAGTCTTGGACTTCTTGAGTGACCTCTTGATGGACGGTCGAGATGGCTGGAGCATTTCTGGCAAGCCACAGAGCCTTCACAGCACCGCCTGCTGCTTCTTCAGCTGCAACTTCATGTAAGACATCTTGAAGGTGACTTCAGCTTTAGCAAAGATTTTTTGTTGCAGCTCCCTGCTTCTCAGGCCGCAGACGAAACGGTCTCGTAAGCGTTCTTTCAGGTCCTTGAATTCACAAGGCCTGGCAGCTTGTCTCAAAGCAGCAATGAACTCAGCAGCAGACTTGCCCAGCTTCTGATCCCTTTGCTCAAAAGCATGCCTCCACATGATCACAGAAAGCTTGGGGTGGAAGTGATCCTTCAGCATGTTTTTTAGGTCTGTATAGGTGACAGACTCCAGCAGTGCTGGGGCTACCAGGTTCTCGGCTACATCGAAAGTGTCCTGACCACAGATGTACAGCGGGGTTGCTGCTTTCAAGCCATCTTCCCGAACCTGGTTAACCCTTAGGTAATTTTCCACCTGGGCCATGTAGGAATTCCAGCACTCTGGGTGAGAGACATCGAATTTGGACAGATGTCCAATCTTTGACATCTTCTGCTTCCAATGCCTTGCTGCAAGCCTTTGTTGAGGGGGAAGGGCCCGTTTGCCAAACTCACCTCCAGCGATGCTGTACTGACAGGTGAGTGCAGAGCTGGACGCCGATTCCCAGGCTTCAGGCTTTTCAGATGACGCTTATCCTCTTTTTACTGCCTTT
The DNA here is from genome assembly GCF_016545835.1 of Crotalus tigris. Lineage (NCBI taxonomy): Eukaryota > Metazoa > Chordata > Lepidosauria > Squamata > Viperidae > Crotalus > Crotalus tigris. The sequence continues at coordinate 488,145 of NW_024097127.1, forward strand.
TTCCTTGCAGTGATCCCATCCTCATCACCACTTTTGTGTTTTGGGATTCAAGGCATTGAAGCACGACACATCTTAAACCAAACTTCTTTATTTCTCCTTAACTCCACTCCAAGCAATTACAAAACAGGCATGCAGGCCTTTTATAGTTTTCCAACCCCAGGCAGTCCAGCCAATAAGAATCCCTCTTTATTCACACCTTGCTCATGCGCAGTAGTCCGGCGCCAACCAGTCTGGTCCCGGGCAGCTTTTAGGTTGCCCGGGACCATTTGCAACATTTCTGGGCCTGCTGAGTTCCTTCATCAGGCCCAGGACACAACAGTAGCTTTCTTAGATTTTTTTTTCTTCCAATAATATTCTCTTTTATCAACCTTAAATTAGTACATTTCTTAGTATTTTAGTATTATTTCTACAAGTAATAACCACATCAATATGAAGCTTTTTTCTAATTAATCATGTTAATAGATCCTGTTTTTAAAGTTCTCATTTAAATTTTCCCCACAATGTTCAAAAACATTTTTACCTGTTAAGATTTTTAGAGTTAATTACTGTTAAAATCCTTCAGATTTTAACGATCAGATAGATTATTCCAGGATTTGGTGCAGGCTGAGAAAAGACAGCAAATATAAGAAGGATTTCTATTTTTATCCTTGTGGTCAATATTCTAAGACTGGAAGAAGAAGGTGACTGCAGATTGTCCAAATGGCTTACAAGGGATTGAGAGAGTGGAGACAGCGATAATGGGACAGTTTCCTGTGATAATGCAAACTATGTACATATCTACTGGAAACCAAGTAATACTGAGTACAGCAGGATGTACTCACAGATTATTGGTACAGTATAGGGCTTCACTGCAAATGTCTTAGACTCTTAAATTTCAGTGAAACTTAATTGCACTGGTTCTTCACTGTCAGTCTGAGCTGATCAATTTCCTTAAGCAGCTGCTAACCTGCTTGTAATAAAACCTGGCCCCTTAGCCATGTGATTCCATGAGAAGGCAGCCAGAAGTGAATTCCTAAATTGTGGTCTCAAGATCAAATTTCTTTTAGCCTGATATTAAGATTTCTAGTGCTATTATCTATTTGTTTCAATCAATGTATAAAAAAGAGACATAGTTCCAGAATGGGAAAATATCTATAACATTACAATATTCACCGAACTGAATAGAAAGCCACCTAGAGTCACCTTAGATAGTGAATGGGCAGTGTATTAATTAATTAATTAAGTAAGTTAGTAAGCAAATAAATGAATGTTATATACCCCTCTGTAATTTCATGGGTGCTGCTAACCAAACTACACTTTTTTATGAATTGGATGGGGAAAATAGGGTTTAATTAGCTAAATTTAATTTTAATTGAAATTCATGTAACCTGTGCCACCCTGATAGTTTTTCTTCTAACGTCTACTCTCTAAATACAGACAGCTGACTTGCAGACCTATACAGGAAGATGGGACCTGAACATGAGCAAAGACAATTACTTTGAAATGTACTTGAAATATGCAGAAGACAGAATTTGTAGGAGAAAGGTGTAACTAAAATATCTAGGAAAAAAATTAAAAGGATATGGCTGTGGGGAAGATCAGATATAAGTACAAAATAGCCATAATCAGCTCTTCAGCACAGATCTTATCATAAATGAACCCAGATGAGAAGTAACTCCTCCAAAGCATAACGAAGCAATTTGCAAGCAAGATTATATACTTCATCATTGAGGAGAGATTAATCATATCCAGAAGATAGAGAAGGACATCCATAATTTCTTCTGATTTGTCAGTTAATGAATCACTAAGATTCATGACACACAAACAAACACACAATGGAGACCTGTGCTGTAAACATGAAAACAATGATTTCTTGTGCTTGATGTTATGAATTTCTCCACTCTCTGTCTTAACTATTGTTATCAAAGACCTCAGTCTGACTTGGTTTCTCATTAATGCCTGACATCATAACGCTAAGGCCATTGATTTCTTTTTCTGTAGGAAAATTTATCAGGTAGAAGCTTGTTTGTTAGGGTAATATCATTTTACTTGTAGATGTATACCTGGGGTAGGTTTCTCACAGAAGTCCACAAACAATATGAAAACTTTGGAATATGCACCTGCCCTTGTTGACTATTATTGAGTTATGAAGAGTACATTAGACATAATTCATTCTTAGTTCTGTGAAGTCAAGATTAGAAAGATTAAGTTGCCATAGTTTTACATGGATTATAATACTAATTTGGCCAAAATTTGGGAATTTCTTATTCTGCATCTTTCCTTTCTCTACAACTGAATTTTAATCCAATATACCCAAACTTTTAAAGGTGAGCCCCCTATGGCAATTTTTCTTTGGATTTTATGCTCTATTTATAATATTTAACTGTTGGATACCATCTGTTAGGGCTATGGGTTAAAAAAAAAACTCGAGTTAATGAAATAAAAGAAGGCAGGGAGTTTAAATAATAGTTGACATAGAATCAAGATCACATGAAGTGTTAATACCACTTTACAATGCCTTGGTAAGGCCACACTTGGAATACTGCATCCAGTTTTGGTCACCACGATGTAAAAAAGATGCTGAGACTCTAGAAAGAGTACAGAGAAGAGCAACAAAGATGATTAGGGGACTGGAGGCTAAAACATATGAGGAACAGTTGCTGGAATTGGGTATGTCTAGTTCAGGGGTAGGCAACCCAAAACACTTAAAGAGCCACTTGGACCCGTTTCCCACCAAAAACAAAACACTGGGAGCCACAAAACCCTTTTGATATCTAAAATGAAGATAAAACTGTGTATATCCTTTTTTATCTTTATTATAGGTGTGTGTGTGTTTGTGTGTGTGTGTATGTGTGTGTGTATGTATATGTATATATATACATACATACATACATACATACACACATACACATACACATACACATACACATATAGGTAAAAAAAGGATATGCAGTGTTATCTTCATTTTAGATGTCAAAAGGGTCTCTGTCTCTCTCTCACTCTGTCTCTCTCTCTCTCCCTCCCTCTCTATCTGCCCTTGGTCTGCCACTCCTCTTCCCCACTCTCTTTCTTTCTCTCTCTCTCTTTCCTCTCTCTCTCTCTCTCCCTCCCCCCTCTCTCTTTCTCCCCCCCCATCTGCTGCTCACCTGGCAAGCTTCAAGCTGTTGTCCAACAAGCTCAGGGGTAGGCAACCTCGTCTCTTTTATGACTCATGGACTTCAACTCCCAGAATTCCTGAGTAAGCCTAGCTGGGCTAGCTAGCTCTCTCCTGCCCTTCCTGCTTCCTGCAGAGACACAGCAAAGGGAGGAGCTCCGCCCAATAAGCTTTTCAGCTCCTCGGAGAACACTGTGAGTGCACTCTCTTTTACACACACACACACACACACACACACACACACACACACAAACACACATACACAGAGTGAGAGAGACACACACACAGAGAGAGAGAGAGAAGCAGGGAAGCGCAATTGCCTCTTTCTGTCTCTGTCTCTCTCTGCAAAGGCAGAGGAGGCTGGGAGCCACAGGGGAAGGCTCAAGGAGCCGCATGCGGCTCCGGAGCCACAGGTTGCCGACCTGTGGTCTAGTTTAATGAAGAGAAGGATGAGGGGGGACATGATAGCAGTGTTCCAATATCTCAGGGGCTGCCACAAAGAAGAGGGAGTCAAGCTATTCTCCAAAGTGCCTGAGGCAGGACAAGAAGCAATGGATGGAAACTAATCAAGGAGAGAAGCAACCTAGAACTAAGGAGAAACTTCCTGACAGTTAGAACAATTAACCAATGGAACAACCTGCCTCCAAAAGCAGTGAATGCTCCAACACTGGAAGTTTTTAAGAAGAGACTGGACAGCCATCTGTCCGAAATGGTGTAGGTTTTCCTGCCTGAGCAGGGGGTTGGACTAGATGACCTCCAAGGTCCATTCCAACTTTATTATTATTATTATTATTATTATCATCATTCATCGCACAGTCAGCCAGATGTTCAGACTGGATTTGGCATTTTGTCTACCTATCGAGTCCTTACCCAGGACCTGGGATAGGCAGATGTGGATGTTTGATGGTATTACAGGTATCGTCGCAGGATAGAAGCAGTTCCTAGTAAGGCCGCCTTTTGCAATTGACTAATAGCGAATTTGTCAATGCCAACGGTGTTCAAGTGGTGCTCCAGTTGTTTTGCGATTGCACCCAAGGAGCTTATTACTATTGGTACTACCCTTACTTGCTTTTGCCACAGTCTTTCTATTTCTATTTGTAGGTCTTTGTATTTTGTTATCTTCTCCAGTTCTTTCTCGTCTATTCTGCTGTCTCCAGGCACTGCCACGTCCACTATCCAGACTTTTTTGTCTTTCTTATCGACAATTGTTAAGTCTGGGGTGTTATGTTGCACATGCTTGTCTGTTTGAATTCTGAAGTCCCAGAGCAGTTTAATTTTATCATTTTCTATGACTTTCTCTATTTTATAATCCCACCAGTTTTTGCTTACAGGCAAATGGTATTTTTTGCAGATCTTCCAATGCACCATTGTTGCTACTTTGTCATGCCGCTGCTTGTAGTCAGTCTGTGCAATCTTCTTGCAACAGCTTACCAAGTGGTCCACTGTTTCTTCAGCTTCTTTGCATAAGCGGCACTTACTGTCTGTTGCTGTCTTCTCAATTTTGACTTTGTATGCATTGTCCTTAAGGCTTGGTCTTGTGCAGCCAGAATTAGTCCCTCGGTCTCTTTCTTCAATTTTCCTGCTCTTAGCCATTGCCAGGTTTTATTATTATCTGCTTTCCCAGCTAATTTTTTCATGTATTGGCCATGTAGTGCTTTGTCTTCCCATGCCTCTATTCTGTTCTTCATTTGGTCTTTCTTGTAGGCCAGTTTGGTCTCTCCAGTAGTTAGTAAGCCTTCCTGATATACTAATTTCAGTGCATCTTCATCATTGTTCTTCAGATATTCTTCCAAAGCCATTTTTTCTTCTTCATTTTTTTTTTATTATTATTATTATTATTATTATTATTATTATTATTATTATGCACGGGGATAAATTTTATTGCATGGTTTAGAGATTCAGGCTTGTAATTGCTCTCCTTGGTTTCAGAAAAGAAAAAAAAAAGCTTAATTTAAAATAATGCATTCCTTCTGTCTCCAAAGAATCATTAAGGATCTCAACACTATCAGGATTAATTTTTCTCCAAATCTTCCTTTTGAAGTTGAAGTGTTTTCCCATCTAGCCATGATACCTATTAAGCAATATCCTTTACTGAAGATTTTTTTCTTTCTTATCTCTATGAGGCACTATCTCTCTCTCTTGTCTGGATAGAGCTGATATTCCTAATTCATCATATCTCTTGCTGAACTCTAATGTACTAGCCTAAGACACCAATTATTTTTTTTTCCCCGATTTTACAGATCCAGGAGTCATTGAAAGTATGAAAAGGGATCAATGTGGAAAAGAACGATATGAAGTGCAAAATGGTAACATATAGATTTCACCCACGCTGAAATTCATGTGTTAAAATTAATTCTACAGTACAAAGAACTGACTGCAGGTGAGAAGTATCTATTGCCACTTTCATTTTTTCTTTTCAGAAACTCACCTCCCACTTCTGCAAACACCTCAGAACAGAAAGATGTAAATTGGCCCACAGATGAGTGGACTTCTTTTACTGAGATAATAATATGAAATTTGAGATCAGCTAGTTTTCCCACAGAACTTATTCCTCTTTGATACCCAGGATGAGCTTCTCATATCTCCAGTGCCAGAAAAAGTTATTCTGTGATAGCAACGCAAAAAGAAAAAGGTAATGTTTTTGTAGACATTTCCTTTTTTTCATGCACCAGAATTCTGCATTTCAATATTGAGAATATCAAATAAGAATAATAGGAATAATACTGAACATTGATTTTTAAAAATATTTATTTTATTTAGCTAGTTGAAGCATTTATATAGCTGTCCTTCTTTCAACCATTTGTGGGCATCTCTCAATCAAAAATCCAAAACAAAAATGTATAAAAACATTTAAAACTCTAAAACTCAACTAATTAAAACATTATATTTTAAAAAACCTGGCACCAATCATTTCTTATAAGTGTTTAATTTTCTGCCAAGCTTGTGTGAAAAGCCAGTCTTTAAAGCCTTACAGAAGTCTAGAAGGGTAGAAGCTTTCCAAATTTCAGGGGGAAGAGTGTTCTATAGCCAGGGGTTGCCATGGAAAAGGCACACTTCCTAGCTCCCATCAGAGGACAATATTTAGGGAAGGGACTAGGTGCATGCCCACCCTATGTGGCCTGATGGGATGGGTAAATGTCCTCGGGGAAAGGTGGTCCCACAGACAGCCTGGTCCTACGCTGTATTAAAGACCAATTGAGGTGTATTGCAAAATAATTATGATGAGATGGCTCTTGCAAGTTGTTAGACCAACCTAGAATGGATAAGGTTGAATGAATACCAAGAAATTTAGTCTTTCCATCTGTCAGCCTTTTAAGGTAGTCCAGGTCAAGAAACAGAAGGTGCAAGGACTACCAAAAGGGATATCATGGGTATCATTGCCAATTTCATCTCTGTTTTCCTCTCAATCATTATATACTCATTTCTTTACCTAATTGAAATGGAAAACGTCTTAACTAGCAAGAAAATACAAAGGTTAAGGAATAATGAAAGAGACAGGTGGGAACACAGAAGAAAACTTGTCCCTTGTCTTCTTTGTTTTTCCCTTTGAAGAACAGAAAGCTGAGTGATGTCATCCCCATACCACTGAGGACTGCTATGGATGCCATACATCTGATGTCCACTTTATTTCATAAACTGGCTCTGGGGCCAGTTATTATACATTTAAGTCAAGCTGACATAAGAAGTCTAAGAAATTACCATAGAAGAAATAATAAAATATAATTATGATTTCAGATAACAACTGTACCATTACTCCTGCCAAAGTGTGCTTGAAAAAGATTATTTTTCAACAAACCAGGAAAGAGCTAATCTTTCTGGCTAATCTTAAGTCTAGACAGTTGCATTTATTCACACAAAGCATACATAATGATGCACAAAGTTGAAAGAGCATCTTTAGTAAGTCAGCTTCAAATGGTAAACTCTTGTGATTTTTTTAAAAAAAGATAAACATAATTAAATCTTAGGAGAACCTATTCATTACAAATTTCAGTTCCACTGATGATATACAGTATTTGAGGTGGTATTCCTACCCAGGAATAGCAAAGATGACAAATGATCAAATATGATTTTAAAAAATGGCATATAATGTACACTTATGCTTAGTCACTTGCAGAGCTGCTATCCAGTTGGGAGGGAAGTCTCCTCTTCTGGATATGCTCTGTTCTGATTATTTCCTAAATAGATGGTTATGATATTTTTTAATGCAGGGATGCCCTTGGAAAAAACAAGAAACTGCCCAATTTCAGAATATGGCAGTGAGGTTTCTATCAGGTTTCTCTAGCTTGTTATATTGACAGTTGAACTGGCCTTCTCTTATTATTCAAGTTCAATCCAAAGTACTTCTTTTACTATTCCTTCATGACTTAAGTCCTACCTACCCCAAGGAATAACTCACCTGGGACCTCTATTTATCATTAAGGATTTGCTATGGGAATTGCCTAGAAAGCAAGCATGGTACAAATAATGAGGCTCAGAGTAATAGAGTAACAGAATCTTAAAAGCCTGTCCAAGTTCCTCCCTGCTCCATCATGTATTGAATAAAATTAAGATGGAGTTCAGTTTCTTTCTCATGCTTTCCTTTTTCTTAGGATTGAGTTTTGGTTTTTTTCCCCCAAAGTTGTTTCTTAATGGCTTGTTCATCACTTCTCTAGAATTGAGGCTGAATCTTCATTCCTTCACATTGGGCCTTTCTTAGTTGTGGCCTATACACTGCAGAATACTTGAGATGCAGACTAAATCATGCCTAGCTGATTTGGGAGAATGATGAACCCTTATTTTAAAAGCAAACTATCCTATCTTAATTGCATATCATTCATGTATGACTATTTTATATCAATAAATTAGAAGTATATTGTAATTTGTTTCATTATTGTTCCTAGTTAGTTTTATTGACTGGGTGCTGTTATGTAAGTTGAACTTGTTATTTTTTAGTATTGTAAATCACCTTGGGCTTATGAAAGATGTGTGAATTTTGCCTAGAGTTTCAGAAAAAGTCTATTTCACTAAGTGAATTGTTCCGGGTTAACCACAGGGATTATTCAGGCAAATTGATTGTTGATAATATATATTATTAAAGTTATTGGCTAGAACCTAATTTTGTTATTTTTTGACAGTTTTTGTGACTGAAAAGCCTTGGTCATAAATGTACCCTTTTTCTTTTTTTTGCAATTGATTGCCTACATTTTATTTGACAACAATATAATGTGCCTTTCCTATTAAGCAGAGCCTTGACTCAATTGTGAACCCACCTTTTCATGGAAATATAAGTCCATGTGGGGTGTCAATCCAAGCAAAACTATGCAGGCACCTGGCATTCAAATAGATGTATTCATATTCTGTTTATGCTACTCAAGACATTTCACCGAATCATGAATAGAAAATGTTCAAGGACTGTCTCTTGTATGATAATTACAGAGTAAAATTAGCAGCTGCTTTTCAATTCTCATGCATTTAAGAAAGACAGAGCTCTAGATATATAGCTCTCTTCTTTTATCTGACTTTTATGAAAGCAGGCGGTGGAATGAAATGGTTGCACTGAATGAAATGTGTTTCAGGAAACGAGGCCTCATCAAAGAACTTCTGCTTCCAAATTCATTTAGATTCATTTGCTCATCATTGTTTTGCACTAGCTCTCAATTCAGCTGGTGGAAATTTTTACGGAGATCTGTCATCTAAATATATTAGCAGTAATTGTAAAAAATATTAAACCCTTGGGAAGCAATTAATTCTGATAGTGCAAGCTTATGCATGTTAATATTGAAGAAAGGGCCACTGGGCTTCATAGTGCTTACTTCCAGGTAAGCTTGACTATTCTTTCAAAATATGCATTTATTTTTCTCACTGCTCTTCTTCCCATAACATCAATTCTGTTCCTGTTCATCATTTTCAAAAGCATTGTTTCCATTGTTTATTTCTTGGAAATAGATCAGTAGGTGGTAGCATCCGTTATTTGCTGTTGTTCTTTGAACCATTTGGTTTTAGAAGGAGAGCAAGTGAACAATAATGAGACTAAGAGTTGGCACAAAATCAAAGTCTTTCTACAATACTGCTTCCCTCTGAAGATCCTAATTAGTCATTGATCATTTAGATGATCAATCATTCCAGTTCCTGAAATGCTAAACCTCTGTATTTAAAGAGCTTCTGGAGCCAGTTGGAAGTAAAGCCAAGGCACATCCATGAGAATGTGTCATATAAAAACTGGTTACATGACATGTTCATACCACATTCAAAAGGATGTAAGGATGAATCTTAAATTGGAAAGTCAGAAATCAAACTATTTTTGTTAGAATCATCTAGACCTATATAGGTTCTAGTGATATGACAAACATAAAATATAAAAACTCTCAAGACTGACCTATATACAAAGATTTAATAGCAAAAGCTGAAGTTATTATTGATTGTTGGGGACAAAATGCAAATCTTTGCAAAGAAATAGACAATTTTCTTTTGCAATTACTAAGCGTCAAGTGAGAAATCATGCAGAAACTCTCATAATTATTATTTGGCTAAATATGATAAAATGATAAAAGTATGAAGATTTTAGGACTATTAAAATAAAGAAAGAGCTTAACTTTTGCTTCCCCCAATTTTTATTAAATATTTTAATTACAACAATAAAACCCAGTACAAAATAAACTCAGAAAAAGAAATTGAAAGTATAAAAAGTGCAAGAGAAAGAAAAAAATAAAAAGATGGAAGATAAAGAAGAAATAAAATATATAAAAATGTTACTACCAATCTCCATTACTAGTAGAAAAAAAAAGAAATGCCTCACCCCATAGGGTTATAAATCTGTTCTTTCCATTAGCCATCCCTTATCTACAGTATATACAAATCCATAAATCATAAACTTTTTAATCCTTATATCAGCAGATATAATTCCTAAAGGCTCCCCAGAGCTTTATAGAAACATACTTTAATCTGAATCAAATAAACAAACTCTATGTTCCTTCCTTTTACTTCTAACAATCTTAATCTTTAATTCATTCAAATATTGTCATAGGATTTAGTCTCTCTTTTCTTTTCTTGGGCTGCTCCATTCCCTTCCTATTTCTCAGACCCATGGGTCAATGCTAGACTGTGGAGACTAGGTCTACTTGCAGTCATCTCTCAACCCTGTCAGAGATGTAGTTAGTTCATTACACCAGCACCAGAAGTCACTTCTGCTTATTTTTCCAGTGTTTTTATTAATGTGATACAGGAACTGGCAAAACTCATAGAACAACATAGCAATAGCAATAGAACTTAGACTTATATACCACTTCACAGTGCTTTACAGGCCTCTCTAAGCTGTTTACAGAGTCAGCCTATTGCCCCCAACAATCTGGGTTCTCATTTTTTTTTATTGAAAATTTTATGAAATTTTTACAATAAAATACCTCCCACCATCCCACCCCCCATGACCCTCCCCCCTCCTTCCCAGAGCTGAATACAGGGTTAAAAAAACAAAAAAAAAACATACAAGTTGAATGAACATCAATCAACTATACATACATCCCAAAAATTTAAAGTACTTTAACTCCAATACATAGAAACAACAAGTCCAACCATAACATAACAATAAAAAAAGAAAAATACCCACTTTAAACTATAAATTATTCAAAAGCTAAATAATACTTTCTAACCCCATATTTATTCTGTACAAAATTTACCTATCTTTTCCACACCGAGATATATCTCTCTTGAGAATGGTCTTTCAGATAAGCCGAAATTTTTGCCATTTCTGATAAATAAGAAACTTTAAAAAACCATTCTTCTATAGTAGGCAAGGAATTTTTCTTCCAATATTGCCCAATCAATAACCTTGCCGCCGTGATAAAATTCAACATTAAAATAATCTCTTTGCCATCACAATCTTCAATAATACCTAACAAAAATAATTGTGGTGTAAATTTTATCCTTCTATTAAAAATCTTCTGAATGTTCCACCAAATCTTAATCCAAAAAGCCTTTATATTTCTACATGACCACCAGATATGGTAGTATGTTGCATCCAAACAACCACATCTCCAACATTTGGGCTGTACATTCAGATACATACGAGATATCTTTTGTGAATCAAGGTGCCACCTATAAAACATTTTATAAAAATTTTCTCATAAATTTTGAGCTTGGGTGAACTTAACATTCCTCACCCAAATTATCTCCCATGTAACTAATAAAATCGGCTCTTCAAAATTTTCAGCCCATTTAACCATACAATCTTTAACTAATTCTGTTTCTGAATCCAATTCCACTAAAGCATTATAAACTCTTTTTATATGAGTTCGACTTTGATCTTTAATTTGTTTCATCACATTCACATCTTCCATAGTAAAACCCACTTTTTGATCTATACTCCATCTTTCTAATAATTGCCTATACTGGAACCAAGAATAAATAATATTTTCTTGCATTAAGTCCTCCATAGATTTTAATTGCCAATTATTCCCTTCCCACTTAAGCAATTGTTTGTAAGAAATCCTATCCATTTTCACTCCTTTCCTTATCCCCTCTATTGCATGCCCAGGAATTCCCCACAATGGTATTCTAAAATTTAATCTATAATATTTCTTCCAGACACGCAATAAAGCAATTCTTAAAACATGGAACTTAAAAACCCTATCCAACTTTTTATTATAAATTAAATACGCATGCCATCCAAATAATAAATCTCATCCCTCAAAAAAAAAAGTATATTTAAATTTGTTAAGTTTACCCAATCACTAATCAACATTAAAACCACCGCATCATAATACAATTTCAAATTCGGCACCTTGAGTCCTCCTCTCTCTCGAACATCTTGTATAATTTTAAGCTTAACTCTTGGTTTTTTCCCAGCCCAAATGAATCTATTAATACCCTTCTGCCATTCTTCTAAATTTACCTCTTTCTTTAAGATAGGTATCATTTGAAACAAAAAAAGAAATTTTGGCAGAACATTCATTTTAACTGCAGCAATTCTCCCTAACAAAGATAATTGCAATTTTTTCCAATCATTCAAATCCTTCTGCATTTTAAGCCATAACATTTCATAATTGTTTTTATACAATTTTACATTACAAGCAGTTATATAAACCCCCAAGTATTTAACCTTTTTTACAATTTCAAAACCTGTCAAATTAACTCCCCTTCTCCAAATTGGTCATATTTTTAGATACTATTTTAGTCTTATTATTATTGACTTTAAAACCAGAAACTTGCCCATACTGATTTATAATCTGTAACAACTCCAATACCGAATAGGTTGGTTGAGACAAAGTAACAACCAAATCATCAGCAAAAGCTCTTAATTTGTAATCTTTCTTATTAATCATTATTCCCTTTATTTTAGATGATTCACGAATTTTAATCAACAAAATTTCTAATGTTAAAACAAACAACAAAGGGGACAATGGACATCCCTGTCTTGTACCCTTTCCAATTTGAAAAACATCAGATAAACCTCCATTAATTATAAGTTGCGCCGATTGTTTTTGATAAATACCTTGCAAAAGAGCTTGCAAAATTTTATCCCCAAAATTCATCTCTTCAACCAACCTTAACATAAATTGCCAATTTAACTGATCAAAAGCTTTCTCAGCATCTAAAAAAATCAAACCTGCAGGAATCTGATTATTTTTATCCAAATATTCTATTAAGTTAATGATTTGTCTAACATTATTCTTCATATATCTCCCAGTTATAAAACCTGTTTGATCAGTATGTATCACTTGGTTCAAAACAATATGTCTATTCGCTAAAATTTTTGAAAAAAATTTATAATCTATATTCAAAAGAGATATAGGTCTATAATTTTTAGGTAAAGTAAGATCTTGATCCTCTTTTGGAATCAAGGATATAAAAGCCCTTCTCCAAGATGGAGGTATCTCTAAACCCAATAATATACTTTAAAAAAGTTCCTTTAAAGGCTCTATCATCTCCTCACTTAAAGTTTTATAATAAATTGATGTCAATCCATCAGTACCAGGTGCTTTACCAACTTTTAATTGCTTAATTGCCATAATAATTTCCTGTGAAGTAATCAATCCATTAATCTCATCTCTTTGATCATTTGTTAATTTAGGAAAATGAGCATCTTGTAAATATTTATCTATATCCAAACTCTGTACCTTCTGACCCATATATAATTTTGTGTAAAAATCTAAAAAAGATTTTTTAATCAATTCTTTCTGAAAAACCACTTTATCATTATAATTTATTTTATCTATAATTCTCAACCTCTGTTTCTTCCTTAATTGATAAGCCAACCACCTACCCGGCTTATTTGAATTACAAAATGTGTTATATTTCATATAACGTAAATTAGTTGCAACCTGATCAGCCATTAACATATTAAATTGTGTTTTAAGCAAATTTATAGAAGCCTTTACATTCTTATCCAAAGGATTCATAATTAATGCTTTTTCTTTTATTTTAATCTCATCCTCCAATTGTTTACATTTTTGCATTTGTTTTTGCCTATAAACATTATTCATTTGAATCAAAACCCCTTACTGGCATCCCAAACCATTGCCATTGAGGTTCCCTTGGACATATTTAAAATAAAAAAAATTCTTTAAATATTCTCTAAGTTTCTGTACATTCACCTCATATCTAAATAAATTTTCATTCAACCTCCAGGATCTTCTCTCCTCCTTCTCAGCAATTAATTCCAACCATACAGGACTATGATCAGTCAATGTCCTTGGGAAATTTTTTACATTTTTAACACTAAAATATAAATCCGTAGTAATAAAAAAAATCAATTCTTGAAAATGATTGGTGCCTATCAGAAAAAAATGTAAAATCTCTCTCTTCCGTATTACGTTCCCGCCAAATATCTCTCAATTCCAAGTCATCTTTCAAATCAAAAAAAAGCCTTAGGTAGTTTAGCTTGCTTGAAGAAAGTAGAAAGTCCTTTCTTGTCTTTATGTATATCCAAAACTCCATTCCAATCCCCCATCAAAATAACAGATTTATAATCCAATAAAGTCAATTTTTGATGTAAAAGCTTGTAAAACTGTTTTTGTTGTTGATTAGGAGCATACAAACCCACTATAAGCAGTTTCTTACTATATAGTCCCACTTCAATCATAACATATCTTCCTTGAGAATCAGAGTTTATTAATTTAGCTGACAATTTTTTCTTAACATAAATAACAACACCCCCTTTTTTCCCAGGAGTAGAAGATACAAAATGTGAACCCAATCGAGCATTAATCAAATATTTTTGTAAAATAATATGAGTTTCCTGCAAACAAACAATATCATTATTATATTGCTTCAAATAATGAAATATTTTCTTTCTTTTCTGTGGAGAATTAAGGCCATTAACATTCCAGGTCAGGAGCTTTGCCATATCCTCCGGCTGCAAGCCTGGAGAAGACTGCTCGAAGATCTACCATCGAAGATCTCTTAGGTCTTGCTCCTCCCACAGGCTCAGAAACAGATTCTTGGGTGGATTCTCTTATTTCCTTCTTCTGTTGCTCCTTTTATTTTCGTCTATGAGCTGCTCGGGTCATTCTCTGTTCTTTTATCTCAGCAGACTGCTGTAACAACTCAGCCTGTGATTTTCCAACTTTCATTGATACAGCATCTTCAACTAACTGCTCTCCCTCTTTCACATCAAGAACTTTAGACCGTGGAGGTGATGATGAGCGAGCTCCCAGGACAGAAATGTAAAACTCTCTTGCCTTTGAAACAGTATTAAGTCTATAACATGTCCCTGCATAGCTCACTACAATTCCAGTTGGGATATCCCATCTGAACGGCATCTGTTGTTTTTTAAGTTCATCTGATAGAAAAGCAAAATCTTTTCTTCTTCTTAAAATTTTTGATGGAATCTCCTTTAGAATTATAACATCCTGAGCAGCAATCTGAAATCTCTGATTGTAAAATGCTTGTATAATTTCATTACGTAAAGATCTTTTTCCAAAATAAATCACCACATCTCTTGGTAAATTTCTCTGCTTTGCAATCCATGAGTTAACTCTGAATATTTTTTCTATTTTTCTCAATATCTCCTCAGGTTCCCTCTCCAATATCACAGCAATATCATTTGCCACCACCTCCCTCAAATTTTCTTGCATATTTTCCTTTAAACCTCTGATTCTTAAAGCGAATTCCATTTCTCTATACTGAGACATAACAATTTCATCCTGTGAAATCTCCACCATTTTTTCCACACTTTCAACACAATCTTCCAATAAATCCACTTTATCTGCAACATCCTCAATACGATAGTCCAGCTTTTCAACAACAGAGGCAAGTCCTTGCAAAGCCTGTACTATATCCTCCCTCATAACTTTATTTCTCTCTTCTAAAATTTCCTTCACTTCTTCTCTAATTTGGCACACAGCATTGCCCATAACATCTTGAATATCTTTTACAGGTTTTTCCTGTGGCGCTGCGCTGTGCCAATGGCAGCTACTTTGTAGCCGTCCATCTGAGACAGTGTAAAAACTGCAGATGACAGCAGACAACAGCTGTCCCGCGGTTTGAAACTTCTTTCCCGGGCAAAGGGAAAGAGGTGAGTTTTTTTCCTTGGATAGTGGTAGAGCCCACAAGACCTCAAAGATTTTTTGGGGGGGGGTTGAAGGGTGAGCTCCCACGGAGTCCGAGGCATTCTCCACTTCTCAGACGTCTTTGTCCCTTTTTGTTTTTTGGGACAAAGCAAGACGCCGCTTCCACATCTGCAATTAAAGTGAACTGGTGAGTTGATTTTGAAGCAGACAGAGCTGATCAGGGGCATTTATATGTTAATTTTGGACTTTAACTCTGGAGAAGAACAATCTTTTCCCTTTCTTTATTTTAAGGGAAAGTAAAATGGTGATGAGAGGTTTCTCTTTCTCATGCGCATGAAAGGAAAGTGAGGAAAGGATTTTCACTTTTTCTTTATTATTTTTTTGTTATAAAGTTTTAGCAACTTTCGGGACTCTGGGTGTTTGCATGAGAAGGATAAATATTCTTTTTTCTTTTTATAAATAGAAGAGGGTTTTTCTTTTCCCTCTTTTTTTTTGGTCTTTTGGATTTTTCAAGAAGAAGAAAAACTTTTTAAAATGGCTTCGAAGCGTCAAGCGATCTCTGCTGTGCCTAAGGTGGCTTCTTCTCCAGCAATACTGACAGCTCAACAACCTAAATCTAGATCACCACCACCCTCTCCGCCTATACCACCACTGGGTTCTCATTTTTATCAATCTCAGAATATATCACAAGGGACAAGAGATGTGACCTTGAAGATCAGACTTCCAATATTTTATTAATGTTTCTTTGTGTCATTACAAAGAGAAAGAAGTACATATCAAAATCACAGCTATTTCTCAGTACTTGGTCCCAATTTTCTAATGTGGCCTCAAGAACAGTGATATTGGAATCTCTTATCTTACTTTGGGAGCTCCTCCACTTCTTGGATTAGCATGTAGTTCTTCTCCAATAGATGAGACTCCCCTTATCTCAGTCTAGATTAGAAGAACAGTAATAAATCTCCAATCTTCATGATCTGTTTTCCTTGTTACCTTCTGGGAGGAGGCACCTTGGTATCTTAAACAGAACATCCAGATTCAGTCACAGCTTTGTTCCATAAAGTATTAACCTTGTGAGCTCTAAAGCTTCCTCCTTCCGTTATGTATTCAAGATGGACAGTGAATAATATTTATATGTTACTTATATGTAAGGGTGTAGGTCTATACATATATTGTATATAGTATGTTTTAAATGTGTTATGTATGTGTACACTTTGAGAGGAAGCAACTACATTTCATTTTTAAATTTCATTTTTAATGTGTGCCATTGTTCCCACAGGAAAAAAAATTACAATAAAGGTTATCTATCTAAATCTATCTCTCTTTGATTTATGACTACAACTTGAAATATCACCTGAGTTTTACTGTGACACTTTCAGCATTACATTGTACTGCTTAATGTTAGATCAAAAACAGCTAATCATAGGTATCTTGATATATAAAAGCATGGGTACCATAGAGAAAGTGGATAGAATAGATTTTTATCCCTCACATTATTAGAATCAGGGTCATTCAATCATGCTCATTGGAAGGAAATTTAAAACAAAGTTTTTAATTCCACATAATTAAGCATGTGGAATTTATTTCCACAAGGTGAGGTATTGGTCACTAACTTGGATGGTTTTAAAACAGCATTGCATACACTGAGGAATGGCAGGTATACACAAGGCTATTGATCTTAAAGGCTCAATGTTAACTCCAGGTAGAGGGCAGGAAGTCGTCACACATCAGGTGCAGGGAAAAGTTACAGTGGAAAAGTATTATTGGTACCCAGTAAGCTGTTGTGAGTAGCAAATTCTGGAATAAGATGGAATATGGCCTGATCCAGCAGGGATATTCTGATTTCCTAAAACACCATAAAAATGTGGTTTGACTGCTGCATTCCCAATCTGAATACTTATTTAGTTTTTTTCAGTACAGGAATGAATATGAAGTAGCATAAAACTTGCCTTGGTCATATTTGTGGCATTCTGACCAAATATGCCAGTCTTTACAGTTTATCAGAGAATACTACATATGGTCCGAGTTTTACTGAAGCTAGTAACCTACTCTACTAAGAGGCATTATAATTAATTGACTAAAGTCATAATATGCAGCATTACATATTATAATTAATATGTTAATTATAATTATGTTCTGTGGAAAAGATATGGGAAGGAAGGAAGGAAGGAAGGAAGGAAGGAAGGAAGGAAGGAAGGAAGGAAGGAAGGAAGAAAGAAAGAAAGAAAGAAAGAAAGAAAGAAAGAAAGAAAGAAAGAAAGAAAGGAGGCCACAGCTTCCATCCGCTCTTTGAGCAGGAGCCATGAGTCCAACAGGAGTCTCAGAGTGTGTGCTGGGTTTGTCTGGGGCACTGGTACCCATCCACATCCAAAGATGGGAGATTCCTTAAACCAGGTTCAAAAGCCCAAACCACTCAGTTTGGCTTGGTTCAGCTGAAGTCTGTTGCATTCCACCTAGGGCCCCAGAGCTTCTGGCTATTAAGACAGAACCTCCACAACATCACTCAGGTGACCTAGGGTGAAGACATAAAACCGAATATCACCAGCATACTTTTATCATCTCAAACTCATGCAGTGGTTTCATGAATAACAAGCCCTGAGACACTCCACAGTGGAGGGGAACTGATCAGATCTCTCCTACTCCCATCAACACCAATTGGAAGCCACTTCAAGGGAAGGAAGAGAAGCAAAATATTGTGCTGCCCATCCCCAATACCTGAAGTCAGTCCTAAAGGACACTATGATTGATGGTGTCAAAAGCCACTAAGAAGTCAAGAAGAGCAAGGATGGATGCCCTCCCCAGAAGGCAGCCAAGTATGCTCTCAGTGCCATCTCAGTCCCATAACTAGACCTAAACCCTGATTGAAAGCAGTCCAGGTAATCTGCTTCTTCCAGAATCCTCTGAAACTGCACTGCTACCTTCTCTAAAACCTTTCCTACAAAAGGAAGTTTGGAAACTAGATGAAAATTGTCCAGAATAATGGGGTCTACAGTGGTCCCTTTAGTAGTATAATTCATTGTATTCTACTTAATGTACAACATCTGTAATCTATTCAGATGTATGCAGCAGGACTGTATTCTCTGGAATACGAGAATCACATCAATATTACATGAAATGTGATTTATTTGGTGCAAAACCTAGGATAGATACTGACTTAGAAGGGGGAAAAAAAGCAAGGTAGATGATTTCACTGACCAAAAAGCTATTGAACTGATTTATGTGACAATCCATTCTCTGTTACATTTGACTCCAAACATTTCAGGAAAGATTTCCTCCTGTCCCTGTAGAATTATAGCAACCACTGGTCCTAAGATACCAATTGTATCACCATGGCTACTGTACAGTGTTACCAACAGGAAGAGGAATATTTTTCCATCAATGACAAGAAGAATTTTTGCTTGAGAGGATTCAGAAGAGTCATGCTTGTCGAGTCACAAAACCCATCAGCAAACCTGGAGGCAATTTGAAAGCTGCCAACATGCTTGTCAGTAATGTATGCCAGGGGATCAGATGCTTCTGTTGCAGAAATCTTTTCTGAAACTCAACATTTTGGGGTCTTGCAATTTCAATCCAAAAAGATCATATAGTTCAGTGAACACATTCATGTCATAGCAGGTGAATGTCTCAAGCCTGTTGTGGTAATGGCACAGGTGGAATCTTTTTAAATTAGCACTGGAGCTTTTAAGAGGGGCAGTAAGTATGTTGCCTCAGGTAATCTAGGAAAAGACATCTGGGGTATGAATAGCATCCTTAAATGCATCTTAGTCCATCTTACTTGTCAGTCAAATGTTTACAAAAATAATAATAAAAGAAATTAAGGCAACAGAATTCAAAGTGGAAATAGCCTTGAGGAAGAGGGAATAGCCTTGGGGGACAGGAGGAAGAATCACCACCAAAGCAATGGTCAGATAAATAACCTGAGTCTCAAACAAGAATGCAGTGGGTAAGGCAACAACTGGTAGGTGAGCTTGTTTCTTGAAGGATCCCTACTTCATGGAATCAGTGGCTGCCAGACAAGGCAGAGTTCATTTGCAAAGTTTGGTCTCTGATGGGTAGGCTCAGAATAATTTACCTTCAACTCATTGGTATCAACTCTACAATGAACCTGGCTGCAGCCATTTTTTTTTTTTTTTGCTCTACGTTGTCACAAGAAGAGGGAAAGGGGAGATGATATTTCTGGTAGTCTAATCATGAGCAACTCTTGTGGGAACCAAGGTCATTCCCATGCCAGAGGAAAGGAGGAGGATCGTTAAGTCAGAAAGCCTGCCAAGGTGTTCTATTGGGTAGTATGAACAGAGGTGTGAGAATTGTTATATTGTATTACTTTGATTCTTTGAGGGAAAGTTTAAATCTGGTTTCACTTTTGAATGTGCCGATATTATGTTTCCAATAAACATGTTCTTTGAGGAACTTTCTTACCTTGGAGTTCTGATTTATTTGGTCTCATTGATTGGAACATTGACATTAAACCAGATCTCTTAAAATCTTTTCAATGGGATCCTGAGCCCAAGTTGCCTACCTACTGCCTCTAGGAGGATAGTGAAGGCTCAGGGAAGAATCTGGAATGGAGAAGAAAGAGAAAGCAACCGCTAGCCTTGGCAGGACTTTAGCTGCCAGGATGCATGCTACTGCCCAGGTGGGGAGTGGAGCATTGGTGACAGGGGCATGGGCAAAGACCTGGGTGACCCAGCCTGAGAAACTGGAGCAGCAAGAAGGATCAGGGACCTCAGTCAGGCAGAGGTAAACCCCCAGCACAGGAGTACTCCCAAAGCTACTGAAGCTGAATTCCCACTGATTTCATCCCATAGTCTTCCATCACCTGTGCCAAGGAAGGTGAAGAGACCAGCAGGATGGAATGAATTGGGAGAATGGAGGTACCTGACAGCAAATCATCAGCCACTCTGGCAGCCAGTGCCACCCAAATGCCTGTCGGGGCTCCCATCAAGTGCTTCAGAATTGGGCAACAGAGCCATTGGACCATCAAATGCCTGGTTCCTGCACCCCAGGGCAGAAGCACAGCTGCCACCATCACCAAGCTGAAAAAGATGCCATGGAAAGGACAAGAGAGAGCAAATTGGGTGCAGCACGACCAAGCCATTTAGCTTCCCCCTCCTACCCAGGGGGGAGAGGGAGCTCCGGCTGAGCACCTGCAACTGCCAGCATCCTATGATAGTGAGGATGACCTGACGGTAAATTGCCCCATCCCACCTTTCACCATTGCTGCCAAGCTTATAGTGCCAAAGACTGGGGCACAGACTGACTCGAACGTCCTTATAGACTCGGATTGCACAAGATGCTTGACCAATCTCCTAACTGTACTAAAGCTAGGAATTCATGCCAAGCTATTGCCCATAGCAATAAAATTTGAGCAGGCAGATGGCTCTTTAATGGGGGGGGTTCCCCTGCAACACATGTAACTGAGCTGATCCATTTAGAGATGGGGCAGCACTGGGAGATCATCCATTTTGTGGTGATTCCAAAAATGATTGAAACAGTGACTCTAGGATGAACATGGCTTGACAAGTGGCACCCCACTATTTGGTGGGAGAACGGGGTGAGAACCTTGAGGTTAGCAACAGGGCCCCTCCCACCTTCCAACAACAGCCAGATCAAGAGGATAACAGATGCTGAGGGGGGGGATTGATTGAATTGTTAAAAGCCACCACAGATAAAACACTCAGAATTCAACTCATTCTGATGGAATATCGGAACCTAGCGAGAGCTTTTAGCAAAGAGGACTGTGACATACTTCCACCTCATTGAATTACCGATTGTGCGATTGAAATACTGCCAGGTGCTAAACTTCAAAGCCTAAGAGGTATTCCATGACCCTCCCCACCCCCCGAGAGATGAATGAATTAAGAGAATACATAGACAAGCACCTAGCCAGGAGTTTCATCGAACCAGCCAAATCATGAGTGGCCATCCCTGTGCTGTTCAAGGAGAAGAAAGATGAGTCATTGATGTTATGCATGGATTTTAAAGGATTGAACACTGTTAGCATGGAGAATATGTCCTCTCTCCCTCTGATGAAGGACATGCTAGCCCACCTCACAAGAGGGAAAATCATTACCAAACTGGACTTGAGAGAGGCTTATTATTGAGTGAGAATCATATTGTTTTCAATTGCCCCCTAGGAAGTTTTCAATTTAAAATGATGCCTTTTGACCTTCTGGGGGCCCCTGCCATATTCATGCTGCTGATCAAGTGCTGCATGATCATCTTTACAAAGGGGTGTTAGTCTACCTTGATGACATCCTCCATTTACACATGGAAGAGCATGTGAAATTGATCCGGGAGGTGATCAAGAGGCTTTTAAAGGCAAACCTTTACACTAAATTGTCGAGGTGTGAGTTTCACCAGTCCCACCTTGACTATTTAGGGTACTGGATTTCCAATGAGGGGGTAGAGATGGACTCTGCCAAAATCAAGGCTGTATTGGGATGGCAGCCTCTGAGAACTCGCAAGCAGCTACAAAGTTTTTGGGGTTTTGAGGAACTTTCCTATCTCGGAGTTCTGATTTATTTGGTCTCATTGATTGGAACTTTGACATTTGGCTGCCTACCTCTGAACACTAGAGTACTAGAAAAATTGGCATAACTGGTTATGAAGCTTGGTTTCTGGAATCAACACCTTCCTTAATGGCAAGACTCAGGGTTTTTTTTTTTTTTTTACATTTGTGGAGTGCTGTCTGTACTCTTTTCTCTCTCTCTCTTTTAGCAAAATTACAAAAGAGCAATGGTAGGATTCAGCCAATTTGCACCAGTTTGGTAGCTACTTTTTTGTTGCCCAGGCCCAGAATGGACTTCCGGAAGCGGCATCCACACAGAAAACTGGTTGTTCACATATTTGAATCCCACCATTTCAAAAGAGCGAGATTAGAAACAAAAAATAAGATAAAGAAAACAATGAAACAGTAAAGACAATGAATGACTGTTAAAATGGCACTCAGTAGCCATCTACTCAAGCAAGGGCTTTTCCTGGCGCAACAAAAGCAATCTTTTATTTACTGTACAAAAATGAAATAAACTGCTTACATGCCTGTACATACCTGCACATACATACTCCTTCTGAAAGGGTTTGCTGCATAAGTAGGGATGGAATTCAGGAATTGGAAGGATAGGTGATATGAGTTCTTTCCACTAGAGAAATGGGCATCCCATAAACAATGTCAAAACATTACTGCACAAGCATGAGTGTTACACCACAACTGAGTGAAAAACAATTTGTGGGGTTGCAGAATCTTGAACTGTTTTTCAACAGATGCAGAATCCTTGCTTGAAACTGCTCTGAATAACTGTCATAAACATTTATTTATTATCCTAGTACAAAAAACAAATGGTTATCTAAATTGCATTTTCTACTTTACTCCAATATTTCAGCAAGAGGTGTTTAGTTTCACTTTCTGTGCCTCACAGATGCTTAACAGAGTTATCAAACATTTCCAAGTCAAGGTCTCAGGAGACAGTGAGCCACTAGTAAGCAGAAATATTTGATTGCAGATGATGGACTACTTGTCTGCACTTAAAGGCAAGGATCTGTATTTGCTGTGCCTCAGATCTTTGGAGCAAAAAATGGTCAGATTAGAAAGTTTTGATTTGTGGTGAAGTTTTTCCCGCAAAAGAAAAATAAATTTGTTGGAAGAAAAATGAGTTGAGAAGTCACTTGTATATCTCTATGGCAATCTTACCCAAAGGATGCCGATTAACACCCTCTCCCTTTTTTTCCCCTGATCAGATCAAAACAAGATAACTTTTAAGTGACTTTGCTATGCTGGCCCAATCTTGTCTATTAACATTGTGACTCATTATAAATCTTGAAAAACAATCTTTCAGTCATACAATTCCTTTAGCACAAATGCTGCCAAGAGAGATAATCTTAAATTGCACAGGGTTCCTACTAGGCAGTGCATGCCACACCAGTCTACATATTACAATAAACATGTGCTGATCACCAAGTGAATTGATTACACAACATTGTCAAGCAGTGCACTAATTGTTAGGCAACTAGGAACACAGCCCCTAGGACCAATACTTTCAGGACTTCTTCAGTTAATGCTGGGGCTGAGCAATGTTTGCTCTGAAATTTTGCAGCAAAAACCACATCTCCTGGGCATTGTACAAGCGAGTGCCAGCTGATCTATGTAGGATTTGTGGAGAGATGAAAAAAACCATATTTAACCTTACCTATTTGCTATTATCTTTCCAACTTGTTCATGTGGTCCCCAAAATAGAAATGGGTATTTAAAAGATGCGGTAGTTTCAATAGCGTTACAGAACAAAAATTCTTCATAGCAATGAAATTTCTTTATTATGGCTTGACTGATGATCTATTATATCAAGAATGTGTAGATATGGAAGAATCAGAATGAAGCAAAACTTACTCTCAAGACAAAATATGAGGCATAATTCATTAGGTATTGTGAAGTATTTGACATTTGATTTGACATCATTTAAGTGTTGTTCTGGGCATGGAGGACACTGTGGGGGGGGGCATTGGCGAATGGAAGACAAAGAAACAATCCATGTTTAACTGTTGAAAATAACATCATAAATTTTAGAATAGTATTGTAAAAATAAAAATAGTTTTCAATGGGGGAAGACTGCAAAGTGCTATATTTAAAATTCTTCATAGCAATGAAATTTCTTTATTATGGCTTGACTGATGATCTATTATATCAAGAATGTGTAGATATGGAAGAATCAGAATGAAGCAAAACTTACTCTCAAGACAAAATATGAGGCATAATTCATTAGGTATTGTGAAGTATTTGACATTTGATTTGACATCATTTAAGTGTTGTTTCTGGGCATGGAGGACACTGTGGGGGGGGGCATTGGCGAATGGAAGACAAAGAAACAATCCATGTTTAACTGTTGAAAATAACATCATAAATTTTAGAATAGTATTGTAAAAATAAAAATAGTTTTCAATGGGGGAAGACTGCAAAGTGCTATATTTAAAACTAAACTAGGGTAGTGACAATTAATTTTGTTGGTAGATTTTCTAAAAGTCTTCTGCCAAAGCCCCCCTGGAGTTCAGATATATTTGTGCACTAAAGGTTTACAGAGTTAAGTGGTTCTATTTAAAAAATACATTTTAAATTCTGCAGTAAAGTACTGAAAAAGTCATGGTGGTTCTGTTGTGACGCTTGTTGCTCTTCTGTCTTTTTTCCATCATTAAATAAATGCCTATATCATTGCAAGATAAAATGTTTGGTAAACTCAGAAGTCAGTCACACATCATTTGAGGTTTTCAGTAATTTTCTGAAAATAAAATAACCATGAAATTCAATCTAACATTCTGCAGATATTTCCATTGTATTGAATATAGCTCACAACAGGCTAATCTTAATTTAGAAACAATTTAATTTTGACTCAACAGATTCATTTCTTCCAGAAATCTAAATGAAAATGAACTTGAGGGCAGGACCAGAACAGGGAATAACAAACTAAAGAATCCCGGTCTGATTACATAAAGTTTATTTTAGAACAAATGAAATAAATTATAAATGCTCATTGTGTTTTTGGTAGCTGCTATTAATGATCCATAAAATATTTGGAGATGAGAAAATTTAAGTCTAGAAGATGTTTCTTTAAATGTTCAAGCTACTCTACACAAAAAAATCAATACTTAAACATATTCTTAAATATAATGATAGTTGTGATCATGTTAAACATAATTATACAGTTTATGAGCTGCAGCATATTTAAATCATTTAAATGATAATTTATCATTTAGTCTGTTTCTCTTTATCAGACTAAAAGTTATGGCTATAAATTATTATTTATGAATGCATTAAAATATTGTACAGGCATTCTTAAGGCAAAAAGTAAAATCAAATTGAATTACATCTACTGTATTTGTCATATTTTTTTTCTCATAGCAGAGGAAAAAGCCATGAATTATTAGTCTGAACTCACTGTCTAGCTTGATAAATAACAAACCTAATACTTAGATAATGAAAACTAAAGCTAAAATTTAGAGTCAACTTAAACCGATTACATGGTAGTTGCCCCGTGGTTATGGAATTCAGGCAATTTCCCCATTGAAATTAAATTGCTTTAATTTCAGGTTAATAAATCTGAAATGATCAGTAGCTCATAGCCCATTGAAAGAAAAATAAGCTGATTAAAACAATCATTCTTTCACATTTCTGTGTATGCATGTGTGCACGGGTATAACTGAAAATTGGCAATGATTGCTAGCTAAATAATGTTCATAATATGGTGTGATAAACAGAAATAAAGATGTTTGCTATATGGTATATGACCCAAGCACATGTCAACTTAAAAAATAACTCCTCTTGAATTTAATAGGGCATACTCTGGAGTATAGAACTGCAATGTGTGGATATAGCAAAGCTACCTTAATAAAGGCCACTGAAATGTCTTTTTATAACGTTAAGATTTATATATACGTTGATTGGAATTTTACATCAGTGTACAATAAAAGATGCCCAACAGAATTCCATGACATTCTGCTTTCAATGAATTGGAACAAAAATGTGTTGGTTGCATATTTTGAAATAAAGGCATGGAATGGTGTATTCCTTTAAAACAAATCAAAACTCAATAAATAGCAGACTAAAATAACCAACAAAACAAGCCAAAAATAAGGATCAGTATTATGTGTTTCTCAGGCAGCAAGTTCCTGCCATCTTTGGAAAAAGACATATTGTAAAATACCAAATCTTCCCTTATTACTGAAGCTGATTCTGGCTTAAACTTTTATTTTTATAATAACACTCAAATCAAAATCTTAATATATGATGGGAAAGAGGAAGGAAGTTTTCAAAGTTTAACTGCAGCTCATGGGATCATGGAAGCAAATCATGAATGAATGTATGTCTTTATTCTATAATATCCAGAAATCCTGGCTCCTACCTCCTATGATGCAGGCATGGGAATGCATGCTTTGGCTTGGAGAAAGACATCAAAGGACACTGAAAACATTTTCTCCCTAAAACACCAATCAATGCATTTACAGGGAGCATGAAGTTGGCTTCCAAAAGAGAATAGGTTGGGTGCTGTCTCTGTTATCTTCCCAGGAGAGATGATAATATAATAGCCATGCAATATAAGAAAAGATAAAACTACCAGATTCTTGAAAAAGCGGTGGGGCATTTATGAAGGTATTGATTCCTTCTTGCCAACTAACAGCAAAACTATTTCAAAGGCACTATTCACAAAATTAGTTATTGCATGAATGGCTTTTAAAAAAAAAAGAATGGTTGAAGAAATAGACTTTATTATAAGATAAGGAGGACTTTTAACCTTTCATCCCCTCCCATGATCCAGAATGGAAAGGGGTCAAAAGGTGTACCTCTATTCCTCTCAGGCAAACAGTTGGTGTTGAAGTAGATAATATGCATTTTCCCCATGCCACACAATATTTAGTCTTCTTCCCCAATGGATGCTTAATGTTTGATGTTTCTCAGCTCCAATTCATCTAAGAAATCTCAATGATAGTCTAGTGAACATGATTTATCTTATTTTGACTCATATTTTTTCCAGCAACTCTATTCCAAAACTCTTCATCTTACTTCAGTGAGTATTCATGAATAGCATTTGCCTGACATAGTTCACTTTTACCCTCTTCATTCCCTCTTTGGAACTGTTGCCTGAGATCATCTTTCTTCATTTATTTATCATCCAGCCGATGTCTCTCAGCGTTATTTGTGTATATTAGAAATGATTATTTGATTTCAATTCTCTATTCCTTCTACTGTTGCTACCAGCATACCAAGCAATCATAATCTGCTATCATTTTCTTTAACTTTTTTTATGTGATCCAAGTTTATTCATCTTCACTAGCAGCTATTCAGCAACTGCTATATTGCAGACAGTTATACAAGCTGCATTGGCTGCCAATCTGCTTCTGAGTCCAATTCAGTTTGCTAGTTTCACTTTTAAATCCCTTCACAGCATGGGGCTGGCCTGACTGAGGGGTCACTTACATCTGATTTATATCTGTTCATTCATCAAATACTGAAAGAGTGGCATGATGTAAGTCCCATCTTTCAGGAAACTACATTTGGTGGGCCTGAGCTAGCAGGCCTTCTCTGCCATGACACCCGCCTTATGAAACAGTCCCCAGAAGTGAAATCAGCTCCATCCATCCTTATCCTATGGAAATCTTTCAAGACCTAATTTTATTATGAGGCCAAGGGGTCTCAGGAGACTGGTAAGATCTTGAGATGGCTCCATTGCTGATCAAAACTCTTGTTGAACCATGTTTGACACGTTCATTGCTTTTATACTTTTCTGCTATATGTTACACCCAGATTCACTTCTTGTGAGATAGATAGCCATATAAATTTGATAAATAAATAAATAAATACAGAGATACAGATATATGTGCACTTATTTATGCATACATGTTTATACATAATGTATATTTACATATCAATGTACATACTTACATGCAGATATGCATGTGATGGCAAACTAACTGATAGATCAGAAGTGCAGGGCAGAGATGAGATAAATAAGGGAGAATATTCTATTGGGGTGATGAGTTAAGGAAGAGGATGGGCAGTGCAGCAGGGGGCAAAATGGAGCAACAGATAATAGTGGGATGTGGGGGAGAAAATAAGAAAGGGCAGATGGATATGAAAAGTCAGAAAAGAGAGGGAGAGAAAACTGATGTACAGAAAACCCCTTGAGAGAATGGGGAGCAAAGAAGTGGAGCAAGAAACAAAAGGAGAGGGAAAGTAGTTAAAGCAGAGAAATAGGGGAATAGTAGTTAGCATAGGGGGTGGGGCTGAGGAGGTGTTTCCACCACATTAGTTACTCAGAATTCATATTTGACACTATTAACTTATGATCATGATAGCATCACTATTATGCACTCACAATGTAGCATCAAGGTGGCTGGATAATCAAAACATGTTTTGTTTTGCAGAAGCATCTTCCACTAACATGTAAAGGTTACAAGAAGTATATATACTGGGCAGTCATATTGCAAGAGATTTTTCTGCATGGGAATATATGACTAAATTATAATCACTTCCAGTGTCTATATAGATCTTCTACAAATGCATCTCACTTTCATACAGTGTCAGTATTTCTATTAGCACTCTTATGGTTTTACGAGTGTTCCTACTCTCTTATCAGTCTAGACATCGGTAAGGATGACACAATCTTTTACAACTTTTCTATCTCAGCAAGATTTCACAGATATAGTAGGATTAAGTGCTAGTTTCCATGTTGTTCATCAAAGCTGTCTTGATAGTTGCTGAATCCAATACTCCTTAAGCATTTGCAGAGTCAGAGTTTTATTCAAGATATATACAGCACCAACATCATTATCAGATGATAGTCAAAATACTGAGATTGTAAACACAGAAGCTCATAGAACTTGTGAATCTATATTGTGAATATATTGTGAACACATAGAAGTAGCTTCCATTGAATATTAGAAATGGAGACAGTTTTATGAAGCAAAACCTAACAACCAACTTGTAAGAGACAGCAGCTCTTTCTACTTTCTGTCTGATCATGTTTAGTTTAGCTTCAGTTTATATTTCAGGAGTTCTGTACAGAAGAAGACTAGTTTTTAGGACTCTTTTGATATCTTGAGTGGCCTCTAAATTCAGGGTGAGAAGAATAGGCCAAAGTAATTAAATTGGGTTTTCAGGGTTGCCATTAATGGGACTGATAACAATAAGATGAATTTAAAACTTAGCTAGGTTTAAATTCAAATCTTGAGGTCGCTTTTAAAGTGTTCACTCCTCTCTGGTCAATGATATCAACTTGCCATATACATTCATTATCCTTCTTTGACCATCTAACATGGGTGGATGGACTGTGTAATTGGAAAACTGGATTTAAAATGCTAATCGTTTTTTTTTTTTTTAACTAGGGCAATGCCCCACTTAATCTTTGTTTCTTCTTTGTGGGATCAAAGGTTTACCAAGTTTTTTGATTGGCTTTGCAGAGTTTTGTAAGATGAGAAAGTGAACGGTATACTTGAAGGATCCTTTTTAAATACAAGGTTCACAATAAGAGTAATGTTTTCTTTAGTTCTTCAAAGTGTATTTTTCTGCAAGGGCTTTTTAAAGCAATTCTCCCTCCTCCATCATATGAGCAGACAGCTTTGTTATTGCATGGTTGCTCATGAATTCTGGACTGCTGGCATTGATTTTTTTTTTCTGGCAGCACTGAGAATTTGTTTTGAAAAATAATCCTGATGACCGCAAAATGGACTTTGCAAAAAGAATGGAGCAATAAATAAATAAATAAATAAATAAATAAATAAATAAATAAATAAATAAATAAATAAATAAATAAATAAATAAATAAATATAGCTCATGTTTGAGTTAGAAGAACTTTGGCAGTGTGGTTTATAACTTTTTTTAAAGAAAAGGAGGGTTGTGAGAAATAGTTCTAATTATTTGATATATTTAGAGCAAAGTGAAATTGACTGAAAGCAACTCTTCAAAGAAGCCACACATTTAGATGTGCTTTTCTAATAAATTTGGGTAGAGCAGCTTGGCTCAAGTACCACACATATCTTGGAAAATATCAAGGTTTCTAGCATAGCTTAGAGCATAATTTCACACCTTTACAAACAGCCATCTGCAAATCACAAATTCTTAATGTGATTTTTCCTCTTCTTACATAAGAAGAATGATTGATTTCTAAATAAATCATTTAGAAACACTATAATTACCAGTATACACAAAGAGTGGTTATCAACAAGAAATGCCAATCCATGATTTGTCAAAACTCTCCCGAATAATGCAAAACCACTCAATATAACTTAGCCTAGTATGCAAATACTCCCAAGAGAAAAAGTTTTCTTTTTCCTTTATTCCAAATGTTATCATAATTTGAACCCAACAACACACTAGCAACTTTAATTTTATCACAATCTAATTTGGATATCCCAAATCCTGAACAATGAGAAAGTGAAGCTTTGATGGTGTAATTGCAGCCACCATCTTGACTTTTTTGAACAACCCCTCCGTCATCCTGGGCGGTTGATCTGGTGATGTGAAATGACCTTTTTCTTCTCCTCAGAGCAAATCAACATGAAGAGAGCAGGGATGGTAAGTGTTTTGGAGCCTGGATATTTTGAACAGGGCCAAAGATTTCAGTAGGCCAACAAGAGATGCAAAAATTCTATCAAGCTATATGAACAAAACTTGGATTTCTCTGTTTTGTTATAATGTCCCAAAGGTGATTTTTCAGGAGGCAACTGGACTTCCTTGTTTTTCTTTGAAGACATTTCACTTCTTCAGGTCTAGCTGAATGGTGCGGAATGGAAAAAGTTGAAGAAGCTTCTTGGATGAGAAGTGAAACATCTTTAAATAAAAACAAGAAAGTCCAGTTGCCTCCTGAAAAAGCACCTTTGGGACAACCATGACCTGGATGACTGAGATTCTCCATAGACATATAGCTATGCACTTTGGGATGAACACTCTTTGAATGGTGAGGGAGTATGAATGGATTTCCAGAAAATATTGCAGACTACAAGAACCATTTGTGCTTCAGTTTGAGATGCAGACAACACAGACTCATCCCCAACAGCCTGCACCTGTCTTCAACAGTGAAGGGACAAAGGGAAGAGAACATCCTGCAGCCAAGAAGGCTCCACACACATCTGCACTACTCAGGTGAACCTGAGGACACAGGTAAACCTCCAAATGGCTTCAACGACTCTCTAAAAGAATGCAAATGACCATCTGTCTGCAAGGAATATAAATCTTTCCATTCCTCTCCATCCAGTCTGACCTGTCTTGAACGAGAAGTGAAACATCTTCAAAGAAAAACAAGAAAGTCCAGTTGCCTCCTGAAAAAGCACCTTTGGGACAACCATGACCTGGATGACTGAGAAGCTCCATAGATATTTTCTGATCTTTTGAGCAGATTAAATTTATTTAACATGTTTAATTTCTTTTTGAGGCACCTGCCCTTTTGAATAGCATCTCTATGAAGATAGCTCTCTTCCCAGGTCTAGCTTTAAGGGGCTATCAAATCTCTTTTAGCTCACTTTAGAGCTATTAAGCAGTTTGCTCCAGCATGTCTTCATGTTGTTCTTTCATTTTATTGTTTCATAGTTTTTGAGAGGTAAACTGGGAATCAGGTATTTTCTGGATCCAAAAAGTAGAAGTGTATTTATTTATTTACTATTTGTCTAATTTTTATAGCCACTTATCTAAACAAAACAATCCTAGGCATCATACAACAAAGATAAAACAATTCATAAAAACCTAAGACCATTGTTATTAATTATTTGAAAACATTAAAAACTATAAAAACAAAGCTATAAAAATAAAGAGAAAACAAAGAAATAGCAGATAAAAGATGTTAATAATAATTCAGCAACCTCACTAGTTCATCCAGTCCCTGGGGCTCAAGGCCTGCTGGCACAAGAAGGATCCTTCAGAAGCTCAGAAATGATTGTTAAAGCTTATACTATAACATTATCTGTTTCTTCAAAAAGTAGGAAAATTGCATCACTTAGAGAATAACTCTACTGCAGGATTGCCCTGCTGTGAGTATGGGCCACCAACTGATAGAAGAGAATAGTCGCAACTCAAGGTTGAACTGTGGGGTCCTCGTTGCTCTCTGAGCTTCATGCTTTTTTTGCAGACATTTCATTACCAAACTGTTAGTTGAAATCATCAGTACTCTGATGATGTTACCTAACTGGTAATGAAACATCTGCAAGAAAACCACCAAGTAGGACTTTGACATGGAGAACAGAGTTTTCTTGGCTGTTTTGATATGCAGCAGATTGTCTTATCAGCCTTGTGTGGGTTTGGCCAGAATGTGTTAATTGGTGGTAATGTTTCTTCTTTGATTGGCATGCTATTGGCTGCTGCATATTTAAATACTGCTTCTGGCTTATCTGGCTATTGGTTAATAGGAATGTGATAAGAGATGAAATGTTTTTTGCCTCTTTCTTTGACCTTTGGTTGTTTCTTCTGAATGATTCATATGGGGCTTGTTTTTATTTGACTGTTGTCTGCTAATTTGTCAAAGTGCCAAATTTCTAGAAGTTAACTTGCATTCTTAGACCTTCTTTGATGTAAAACATCTGCAGCTTCCCTGCTCAAATTGCAGTTGAGACACATTTGTCTGAGTGCTGTGAAGATAATGCATTTTCATGGTATCTTCTGACTGCCAATTGATGTTCATGAATGTGCTATGCCAATTTTCTACCTGTTTGCTCTATATACTTTTCTTTCCCTCTGAAATCAATATCCTATTTTGTTGTTTTTGGCTACTGGGTCTCTGAATTTGCCTAGAATGTTCTCGGTGGATTTTGCTGATTTGGAGGTTATGGTGATATAGGGGCTATAATAACCTATTGATGGTTTAGGTTGCTGTAATAATCTTTTGATGTACTGAATTGGAGAACTACATTGGGGGAGAGGGGCAATTTGACAATTGTTTTGTGGTTGGTTATGTGGACTGACACTTTTTTATGAAATGTGTAGATATCATTGTATCAGTAAGATAATCTATGCTTTCTGTAGTTTGGGATATTGCAGTGTTTATTGGCTCTTCTGAATAGAGTTCTTAACTCTTCTTTCTGTCTGCTATTGACTACAGCTATGCTATTTGAATATTTGGTTAGTGTGTTTAGGTTTGCAGTTTGCCTTTGTTTTCTCTGCTAATGAGAATATCTCAGAAAGATAGTCTGCCATTGTTCTCTTCTCTCCATCAGCGTGTTGTCTTATGTGTATTTTCTAACTTCTCTTTTCTGATTACAAAGAAAGTGTAATCTGCACACCAGATCCATATTTAGGGTTTTTAATGCTTCCAGATCTTCCAGGCATTGCATCATTATCTCAGCTATGAATTGGAGGTGGGTAATCTTACGCATTTCCCCAGGTGTGTCTCCCTATTTTAGCTGGATCATGGTGTTTATATCTGCAGCCCGGTAGCATGGTGGTTATAACATTTGTCTGACTTGTTGAAGGTTACGGTAGCAAACTCTTGTACAGTTTATTTTGAAGCTCCCCAAAGGTTAGACACCCACCTACCCACCCCCAGTTAGAAGAAAAAGGCTCACCAGAAAATTCCGTAAAAAGTGAAAAGAAATCCCATGGGAAAACACTCCCATCTCTACTTTCTTTAAACCGCTAATTGAGACAGGTGGAGAAAAACAATGTTTCCATAAGTGGATATACATTGATTCCAGTGATCTTAAATAAACCAGGAGAGGTTACAATTTGAAGTGCTAGAAAAGAGGCAATACAAAGACTGCTGGCAGGCAGGAATCTAGAGCTGGAGCCAATCAGCATTTAAAGGATATGAGAATTTAACACTTAAGTTCATGTTTTCTATAACATGAAAGACAACAGAAAAAAAAACATATGCCTAACCAGGAAAATCTTTTCTGATAAAAGAGATAACAAGCAAAATATTTCCTCTTACCTTAAAAATCACATATCACACATTTTTTGCACCTCTGGCAATAAAATCATACATTGCACTTACTTGTCCTCCACAAAGGGCTCAAAATCATAGAATGGATACTCAAGGTGTCTAATTTAGCAGAAATGGCAAAAATTTCTGCTTATTTGAAGGATTATTCACAAGAAAGATACATTTCGGTTTGGAGAAGATGGATAGATTATATTCAGAATAAATATGAGACTAAAAAGTATTATCTAGCTTATGAGTAAATTTTAGATTATTACTAATAGTTTAATATGGTTGAATTTATATTATTTTTAGTATTATGGTTTAATTATATTATTATTTTCGTTTTTAATTTGTTAATATTTATTTTGAAAAGGAGTTAAAGTATGTTATGGATTTGATTGTTAGTATAGTTGGGTAATGTTAGTTAGATTATGATTGTTTATTTGTAACCCTGTAATCAGCTCTGGGAAGTGGGGGAGGGGGAGGGATTTGGGATATATATTGTATAAAATTTTTAAAACTTTTAATTAAAAAAAATCATATAAAAACCTTGCTGATGTGCCAGCTTTTGCCAGCTGCCCCCAAAGCAAACCTTATATTGTTTTTTGGAAATAAAAAAAGAGAGACCTCCTTTCCAAAAGCAGCTTGCCTTATGTCTTGATTGTTTGCACACTTTTCCTTGCTCGGAAGAAAAGGGACCGAGGGAAATTCTCTCGACACTGTCAAAATGCTTCTTTAAACTTACTGTTTTTCTTTCTTTCAGCTATTCCTTCTTTTGCTTAGCATTTTTGTTTAATCATGCCAAAGTGCCCCAAATTTCAGCCATCAAGCTTCACAATCGGATGGGGTTCCATGACCTGCAAAACAGAAAATAGTAGACTATAAATTGTTCATGTTCAGAAAGACAAATAGGTTAAACTATAAAGAAAGATTGCAATTTTTTACAGTTTACCCTTCCTCAAGTGACAAATCAAATTAATACCCCTTTAACAATGAGATAAGTTTTAGCTGTGCGTATTAATGAAATTAATTGGAACACAATTCATATTTGACAATAAAAATTTGATCTTTAAAATCTAATGACTGTATATATAGAGTTGATGTATCTCTAGTCTAGCCATATAGTTATGATAAATTATTTACAACTGGTATATTTATTTTATTTTTATGTTAAAGGCCTTAAACCAGTGGTTCTCAACCTGTGGGTCGGGACCCCATTTGGGGTCGAACGACCATTTCCCGGGGGTCGCCCAATAAGGCTGTCCGCCATTTTTTCCCCTTTTCTTTGGCCACACCCCTGGTACCTGGTGATGTATAAGTGGCTGGGGGTCACCACAACATGGGGAACTGTATTATGGGGTCGCGGCATTAGAAAGGTTGAGAACCACTGCCTTAAACTTATGCTTAAGGCCTTTCTTTTTAGGAAGTGCTACAGTATATCTACATTTATTAAACCAATGCAAAATACACTGTTTCTACAAGCAAATAACTTAGATATTTTTTAGTCATTGTACCATTTCACATGTAAAAGTTCTTTATTAAAGCTAAAGGCACCCCTAATATATTCATTAATTAATGTGAAGTGCAGGGAAATTCTTTATATAGATTAGTTGTTTATATTTCTTGTAATCTTATAGAAATGGGAACATTCGGACTTATGATGAAAACTTGCTAAACTCATTTGCTATCTCCTGGATTCTATGAATCACCATTATCACTGTGTGCTTTTTTATTTTCTATGGGGTTTTGGTTTTTTTTTTAAATTTTCTGTGTGT
This sequence comes from Crotalus tigris, assembly GCF_016545835.1. Lineage (NCBI taxonomy): Eukaryota > Metazoa > Chordata > Lepidosauria > Squamata > Viperidae > Crotalus > Crotalus tigris. The sequence continues at coordinate 523,922 of NW_024097127.1, forward strand.
ATGTTTTCTATCTCTGTGTGCTTTTCTTACTAATTTTGTCTTTGGCCATCTTCCTGAATGCACTGGTATATATGTGAATTTTCCAGCATGGACAAGAAAAAAGTAATATCCAAGTAATCTTCCAGCACACACAAGAGGAAATAAGTTACTTATTTTATACTTAATTTAATTTGTAAAATTTATTGGCCGCCCATCTTACTACATAATTGAAGGTGTGTAACTTCTGTTCTGCTGCCCAATGGGCAATTGGCTGCCAGTAGATTCTTTTAGGATTACTGACAATAAACACTTGCAAAACAAAAAGCCCAAAAGTTTATTGAAGTGATATAAATTACAAGAGAAGGCATAACTAAATGTCCTTTCAACAGGCAGGAACTCTGAAAAAGACTGCAGTGGATCTTTTTCTCGTGCCAGCTGAAATGTAGCATATTGACAGTTAGGTTTTTTTTTTTTTAAATCAACTTTATTAAATTTCAAGAAAATATAAAGTACAAAATAACAAAAAGGGTAAAAATGACAGCAGGGAGGTTTATGCCGAAGTTCTCACACCACTCTGATTTCTCCCAATTTAGATACTTTGGGAGAAGTGAGGGAGGATGATCTAATTTGACACTTGGAGATTTCTGTTCAGAACAATCCAGAGAAAATGCATTTTCTTGGCAGCTATCAACTCATTCTAGCTTTTAAAGACTCAGTTCATTACAGCCAATAAGATTGAGATAAATAACATAAGTCTTCGACAGTGGGTCTGTGCCTATCAAGGTCTGTACAAGATAAGGTTATTAGAGGGTAACCAAAAGAAATAGAGAATGCAAAGACAAGGGGATAATACAATATTAGATGATATAAAATAATGCAGAAGGTACCATGGATCACACCACTATGGCTCCTGGCATTTGTTCTGCATGGACTCTGAAGTAACTCATTTCCTTTCCAATTTACCTTAAAAATATTTTTTTTATTTTTATTTTTCTTATTTGATACAGATGTTTAGCAACTCCCCACCTGCCCAGCAGAAGAAAAATAGACAAAAAAACCCCCCTCTAATTAAGCAGAAGAAAGAAAGGGATGCAATAAAGTGAATGAAACCTTGGAAACATTGAAGATGGAGGAAGATGATAATGGGAAAGAGGAGTACGGTATATAATTAGACTGGTCTTGGTGACTCAGGTGATTCAGACTGATTTGCAGTAAAGAGTAAAAATTCCCTGATCTTCTTTCCGTCTATCTCAAGTTTCAAGCTTGCCTCTTCATCAAGTCTTTGTGATTTTTTTTTTTTTAAGAAGCCGGAACTGAAAAATGGGTTAAGTAGTTCTGATTTTCATTGTTATCTATTAGTATGTCACATTCTTTATGGAATAGTAGGTTTATTTTTTTTTATTTTGTTTTCCTTTTCTTTTTGAATATGTCTGAAATCTGTTAGCATCTTTCACTAATCTCATCTCATACCAAAAGTTGATTTTCTGACATCATCTTTAGAGTACTAAATATTTGTCTGTACTCCTCTTTTTTTTTTTTTTTAACTTGCTGGCCTTCTTTCCATCAATTAGATTAGGTTTCAGATGTTCATCAATTTTTTTATGTAGCTATATTGGCTTCTGATTTTTTTTAATCATGTGAATTGTTTGCAATTATACAACAGCTCTTCTTTCAGGATCTTCCACCCATCTCACATTCATTTCTTCTAACACAAAATCTTACTTATTATTGTTCAGATCCCAGTAAAATCTATTCTTTCAAAGATCAAGATGCACATTTGAATATGTTCTTCTTTAATTTCCTTTAAATTTAAGAGCTAAATATTTATGCAGTTAATTTCATCCAATGATAGATACTTCTTTTTGTTTGACTAAGGCTTCCCCATTGGCTAATATTAAACTGGAGATAGCTGTTGCTCTTGTACCTTCCTGTACCCCATGAAGGAAATGGTCAATAAGAAAGGCAAGTCAGGAATTTCTTAAAGATTACTTAATGCAGAATGCAGATCCTTTCTGTTCTGCATCATTTCTGTTCTACACTTTAAAGAAACTTAAACAATAAGGCAGCAAAAATCTGGCAGCAGAAAAAAAAAAGGTTTCATGCACGGGGAATCCACACCAACCACCTCCCCCCCCCCCCGTGCCTCTGCCTGTGCGCTCAGCCTGCTAAACCTCATTTCTAACTGGGTAATCAATTTAGGAAAGGCATGGGAGAGTGGCGGGTAGTGCACATTCCCTGTGCACAAGAAGTTGGCAAAGGAGGAAGGCAAGCGGCAGCCCCAGCAATAAGAGCAAAGTCTGTTTGTGCACCTGCCTTGCCCAAATCAGCCATGCTCTCCACAGCACACTACAGCTGATCCGAGGCATGGAGAGCATGGCTGATGGGTGAGCTTGTAGCAGACATGCACACAGACTCTTCTGTTTTCGGCAGCACTTCTGTGCCTGGCAAGCCAGCTGCAGTGCACCATGGAGAGCAAGGTGAACACGGGGCAAGTGCGAGGCAGATGTGCACATGAACTCCACTTTTTTCAAGTGCCATTTTAACAACCAGTTTGCCGAACTGAAGATACATTAGGTACGGGTTCTACCAAACCGGTGTGAACCAGCTGAATCCCACCACTGTATGTATGTATGTATGTATGTATGTATGTATGTATGTATGTATGTATGTATTTAGAAAATGTATATGGCCATGTAATCCACCCAAGTGGCTCTGGGTAGCTTACATAAATAACATTCTAATATATAATCCAATAAACCCCTCCTCCCCCCAATGACAACAATCAGACCAACCATTTGATGAACTCCATATCACTCTGGGGCTCCCCGGCCCTTTGGCAAAACTATGTCTTTAGGGCTTTTTGTAAGAGTGTCAAAGTGGGGGACAATTTTATTTCTACAGGGGTAATGATCCACAGGAAGAACCACCACAGAGAAGGCCCTTCTTTTTCGTCCCACTAGATGGACCTCCTTAAGAGAGAGAGAGCTGTAACATTCCTTGCCTCCCTGCTCTGGAGGATCAGATAGATATGAGCAGGAAAAATGGTCCTTCAAATAACCTGGCTGGTCCCAGGCCATGTAGGCTTTAAACGTGATAATCTCAAATTGGATCCAGAATTGTTCCTGCAAGAGAGATAATGCATGTGCAAATCGAAGCTTGCACAAAACCATGTAGGCTGCCACAGTTTTAACTAACTGAAGTTTCAAGGGCAAGCCCATGTGGAATACATTGCAATAGTCAAGATGGGAAATGACTAGGGCATGGATAACTATGAGCAGGTATTAGAATCACTGGTCTGAGATTATTTCTAAAAATAATGTCTACACACTAATATGATGCATTCTAAGTAGATCATTCAGAAAAATAAATCAAAGTAGGTTACTGAGCAATTCACAATCATTTCAATGAATTAAATGATAGAAAACTCTGCCTAGAATATTTATTAATGCAGTTGCTTCATCCTTATTATAAACAAGAGATTAGCAACCAGAAAACTCCAACAGGTTCAAATAAAAGAATGCTACATCTTTTGTCAAGCAGCAAAAATATCAGCATACAATAGTTTATGAAATTACAGGAAGTAGAGCTTGAGGGAAAATGGGAAAATATTTTTTTCTGCTGATACCAGAAGCAAGGGTCAGCTATTGAAACTGTTTTTTTTTTTTTTTTTTTTTTTAAAGATGACAAAATCAGTCAACTGATATAACAGCAGGCTCTGTTCTTGGATCTTGAATAGAGAGGGGAGTTACAAACAGAGGGATACAAATAGATAGCATTCTATAAAATTGTAGAAATAATGCTGCTGCAACAAAAACTTCAATGTGTAAACATGCTGTCTTCCTGCCCCTTTATAAAATAAAAATAAAAACATCTTATGAAATGGGAGGACTATATTTATCTGAACTTTTTAAGTTTTATGTCATAGAAGACTAGTAAAAAAAAAATCTGAACCATTGATTCAGCTTGTACCCAAATATCACAGCTATCTGGAGTTATGTCAATCTCACCTTGTGTCTGCTATTTTGAGAAAGGCCCAGAAAAACAACCTTCAATGCAGTTTGAAGGGGGAAAAAAACACTACAGACATTTTTTATTATTATTATTATTATTATTTGGGGGCAGCAGAGAAACCAGGTCTGTTACATTTAAGGCAGAACTGAATGCTTAATGCCAGATCATCACCCTTCTCTGTTTGCTAGAATTAATCTCTTGATCCTTCATATTCCCTGTGATTATGCTTCAGATCTCAGCCTAAAAGGGTCACCTAGTAAAGCTTTCAGCAGACTGTTATTTTTATTTTCTTGTTTAATCCAGGAGCAAGAATAGTTAGGAAATACCTTTAAACCATTTAATTGCTCCACGTAATTCTATGAGCTTCTGGAAGCAGAGGTTCTGCCTTTGACTTTTAATTATTAAAACCAGAGTTTGGCTATTTGAAAAAAAGGTAGCTAAACTAAGGAGCTTTTTTTCTCCTTTGAGAAATTCATGCCATTCTCTCCTTCTTCATTATCCTAAATTTGATGCAGAAATTACAGGATAAGAATTTCTCCTATAACTTCTCTTTAACAGAATGTGTCTTACCATATTCTACCTTTATCCCCTTATCCAGGCATTAATGAATGAATTATTTCATTCAATAATGCCTTTTTGCTGTAATTGTTGTTGTTAAAATAACCCTTTTAGTCTTTCTGTACTGCCCAACCTATCCTTTGACAAGCTTTTATACAGCTTCAAGGATATCATTAGCTTGCTCTTTACTCCTACATTCCTACACATCACTTTTGCTCATGTCCTTTTTTCCCTTTGAAAAGTTTGTTTTTTATATTGAACAATTCTTTAAAAACATAATGTCTTTCTGCAATTACATTTATAAGTAACTCTCTTTTGCTTTTACATCATTAGAGCCTCTGTTGTGTTCTGGGCCTGATAAGGAAACTCAGCAGGCCCAGAATTGTTGCAAATGGTCCCAGGCATTCTAAAAGCTGCCTGGGACCAGACAGAGTGGTGCCAGCCTTGTGTGCATGTGCAAGGCGTGAAGAAAGAAGAACTCTTATTGGTTCACTCTGTCCAGGTTTCAAACCCTATAAAAAGGCCTGCGTGCCTTTTGCTTTTTGCTTGGAGTTGGACTAGGAGAATAAAGCATTGTTAGTTGTCACCATGTGTCTTCATCATTCACACACGAATGAAGGATTTAACAGCCTCCATGAAATGCTTAATTTCAGGGCCATTTGACTACTATATCTCCTTACTATTATATTTGTCATTTACACTACCAACATCAGTATTTGTTCTTAGACTGGGAGGTCAATTCCATTATTGTCCATGATTTACCTCAATTCTTTGCTATTGTAGCTCATTTTCTAGGCCAAATTCCATTGTTACATCTGTGCTAAAAGTTCTTACAGTATTTGTCAATGATTGTATTTTGATTTTTGGTTTTCTATAAAAAGTCAGATTATCCATACAAAGCAAATGTGAGATTTTATTAGCACTTTTTGCTGTTTGATAGTCAAGATTTGTTTTCTTCAAAATCATTGAAGGTGGCATCACAGTAATGACAAATAAATAAGAGTTATAATGAGTCTTATTATTATTTTCCAATTTTATTTGTGCCAATAAAATTGGAAACAGGAAGAAACAATTTTCAAAATGGGACTCCTACCCAAAATAACTTGCAGTTACGCAGTGATCAACTTTTGTCCTAATGAAGTCACTACTAGATATGACACCACTACTGTCAAAAAAACATTGCACTTATGAATTAAAATCTATGGGGAACCAGTTATAAAATCAAACTCTTCACAGGAAAGAAATGAAGAACATAAATCACCTATGGACAAAGTTATACTCATAGCAACATAAGGTGAATTAATGAACCATATCTCCTACAGAAGGCTATTTAAGGCTTTATATTTCCACTTCTTACCTCGAAGCAATTTTAACCACTGTGTGAAAAAACAAAAACAGCTTGATAGGATAACAGAGTGGAATAACAATAAACATAGTGTATCTCAGATAAATGAGGAACTATACATTCCTTGGGAACAAACCTTGGTTCTGATATTTATAGAATATAGATATCTGGAGCAGGGCCAAATGTTTTTTTGCTGTCTTACCCAAATAATTCATAAAATGAAGCCCCAAATTAATCTTTCTTTTCTGCTCCCCTATTTGTCTTCAAATAAGAAGAGAGCATCTGAATGTTGCCTGAACTTTTCAATTCTTGCTCTGCACATCAAGACTAAAACATGGCTTGAATTAAATTGAGGACAATGCATCCTAGCCTTTATGTACTTTGTACATAAAGGTGGGTGGTTGTGAGCCACCTTAGATTGTGGTTATAATATGCATGGTTATATAAGTCTTTTAAAGTAAATAAAATAAAATAATTATTCAATTATGAAGGGTGTAGACATATATAATTTACAATAGAAATCTTGAATTTGATGTGTAATTGAATGTCTAATGCAGTCCATTGGATCAATTCTGCAATGAATCTTCTCCTGATCTGTAGTTATTGCAATCAGAACTTTGAAACTGCAATATTAGGAATGTTATGCTTTTAATCTAAAGCAGGGCTAACATTCAAAAACTCTCTCAGTATTGCTGAACTATGGGTTCCAGCACACTTTGATCACAACAGCTGGACCTGCTGGCATTCTCCATCATTTGCAGTCTGGTATTACAATTTGTATGGGAAAGCATTAACTGGATTTTGTAAGAGAGAAGGAGAGGGAGAGAACTTCTTGTTTTGCCCATAACACATGCACAATGATCTATGAGCAACTTTTTCACAGGACAGAATTCCTGTGAATTCTGCTCTCCTAACCATATTTCCATAGCAATTTCAGTGGGATAAGTTGCATAGCTTGTAGAAGGATTTTTATGCTCATTCTATTGTTAAATAGGCTGCATAGAATGCGGCTACAAAAAAAATGTCGATCTAGCCAGAAGTCTAAGTTATAGGATGCTAGGATAACAGGTGAGTGGAAAGTTCATTTTCTTAAAAGCTATCCTATCTTGAAAGTGTTTCTCAGTTTCAGTAATTTAAAGAGGTGTGAACTTCAACTCCCAGAATTCCCCAGCCAATTGCTGGGATCGAGAAGCACTGATTTTGTGACAGATCTTAACACAGCATTCAGACTGTTATTTCATAATAGGTTTAGCGCCTGAATTCTAGCCTTCCTATTTCTATTTTTATTTTTATGATGATGCAGTCATTTGAAAAAGACAAATATGTATTGAGATGGGCAGGATGACTTCTTCAGAAGTTTTGGAGGTCAGGACCTATCAATCTTGGCTAACAAGATCATTAGGAAAGAATTGTGGAGGTATAATGACTACCCATATTCTTTATTCAGTGAGGTGGAAAGGCTCACTCATCATTTCATCCCATATACAGTCCACATCATAGCACGATATGCCAACTAGATCTAAAATAAGGGACTGGAAAGACTCTTCAGGGGATCTAGAGCCTAGATCATAAGAGTCCTGTAAGTATAAATTTTATGTTCCGTGAGGCTCATTTCAATATTTATGCATATTCACTGCAGATGGACTCTTCAGTTTATCTATTTTAGACAGTGGAATGACAATACTCTCACTGACTCCAAAGAAACAGTGTTCAATTAAGCCATAATCTACAATTAAAGCAGTATTTAAAATAGTGTTTTGTATTATCTGATACCATGTGCAATTATATAGAGAGATAAGCAGACATTTTGCAAGTTCACCTGGGTTCCCCCCCCCCAAATGCTTTCTAATTAAAAGGTTTCTATAATTCATTTCATGTTCCCTTCCTACTGCCTGTTCTGACTTCCTCAGCCTCTTCAATTTGCAGATCTGTTTTGCTTTGTTTGCTTCAATTTAATTTCTCATTCATTGTCATTCTTTTTAAAAAGAGTCATCACCAGCAATCAACATTCCTCCTAAAAATGTATTCACATAATTGGCCATTGAGAAACAAATGTGTGGGTAGAGATATCAGTGTGCTTAAAGGCAAATTTAGAAGCAAGATTTTTTTCAGATGTATATAGTTTTTTAAAATGCATCCTGGTAGCCTATAGCTTCCCAATACTTCTCAACAAAATATAAACAATGAAAATCACTGCATTTTTGCTACCCTTGTGCAGCAATAATGCAGTAGTATATCATGCCCTTTCTGTAACTTCTTCAGTGGGAAATAAAAACAGAAAATTCATGATTTGGTTTCTTTGCAGCAAGAGGAGCCATGTGCATGGAGCAGGAGGCCAGAGGAGATTGTCTATAGACCTTATTTAAGGGGAGAAGGATATTAATACATGGATCAAAAGCATGACTGAGCATTTTTGTCTGCTTCTGTGTTAAAATCTACTACACAGATTTTAACGCAGGCCTTCTTCATTTTGCTCTAGAGCAAGGGTGTCAAACAGCTGGCCCACGGGCTAGATGTGTCATGCCAAGACCGTGCCCACCCCATTGCTGGCAATGGAAAAAAAAGTTGTGATACATCGCAGCATGTCATGTGACATTGCAAGTTGGGCACTCCTGCTCTAGAGGGTAGCAAAACAGAGTTTCACCCCAGATAATTCTTCATACTGTATCCTCCACTGAAAAATGCTTAACATCAAAACTGTGCTTTCAACATTATTTGCTCAAGTTCCACACTTTTTCAAGACAGTGGAAAAAAAAAAAAAAAAACCCTTAGCTCCAGTAATCAGATAGGAATCCTGTAACAATGTACACATGTTCCAAAATGCTTGCAAAGTTTTTGTTTTTTTTCTTTTTACTTGACCTAATTCAGCCATGAATAGAGGAAAAAACTGCAGAAATCTTTTTCCTCCAAATCTTTGCAGGGTCAAAGCATCCGTCCAGGAATTCATGGGCTGGAAACTCAGATTTTTAGGAAAGATGAAGAAGGGGAATACTGGAAAGGCCATTCAGCTGGCCAAAGAAGAGACAAAAGTCATGCTCCAGAGAGATTCCCTCCTGTTCTGATCACATCAAGGACAATGTCCCACCATCACCTGCTGGAGGAGGAGGAGCAGCAGCAACAGTCAAAATTCCAAAGGGTGTTGTTGGAACATCTTTATGGCCCATTCATTCATTCAGTTTAATCATTGATGGTTTAGCCATTTTATGGCTGGGTATTTCTAAAATTCTTGCATTTGACGTTTTATAGAAGTCATGACCTTCCCTTTCCAAAATCTTTTCTTTGTTCTTGTTTGATACTCTAAGGAGCTTTTATATGATCCCCACCTCAAAACACTTTGCTTTCTGATTTCTTTTATTCAAGGAACAATTGGAAATAGCTACAGCTTTATTAATGCATCTGCATAGCCTCTCTCTGACGTTATCAATTCTTCTTGTTGGTTTTTAGTTATTGCTATTGTGATACAGCCTCCTGTTCAGGGATTGCCTGGTCTGGGGATTGTAGATTGCCTAAATTAAGTGTATTATCAAATCCAATCCATACTGACCTTTTGAACAATTTGCTGTATATTACTTCTAGCCCATCTTATTTGTATTCTTGGTAACTGCTCATCCCGTGCCCATGAATCTGCCTGTTTTTCATTAATGCTAACAATTGTGGTGGCAACTGACAATGAACCTTACTGTTCTTTTACTATCCTTTTATGATGCACATGAGTTTCCTATTTCTGTTTAACTTTTACTGCTTCTGCAAAGTTTGGATAACACCTTCATGTTCTGACAGTGAAATCTGATGCCAGCTAAAGCCAGCTGCTGTTCAGACTTGTTACTTATCCAGAGGATGATGAAAGATAAGAAAAGTCCAAGATTTACCTGCCAGAGGAAAGCCAGCAGAGGACAATCTGCCAGTCAGGGAGAAATAGAAGGCATTAATCTCTGTAAGACCTTCTTTAACTTTAGAATTTGGACTTAGGCAGGGTTAAAAATAGAGCAGCACTCTCCTTCTCCATCTTCCCAAAAATACAAACACACACACACACACACACACACACACACACACACACACACACAGAAACACACAAATTTCTTGTTTCCCTGAAGTTGAAATTTAGTGTTTGTGGAGAAAATGTCTAAAGCACTAGCCGCAGCAGGTAATCTTTGCAATAGAAAAGGAAGGCTTTGCTCACAATAAAATGTCAGGCAAGTAGCTGGCTGTAAGTTGTACTTGCAAATAAAAAAGCTGCTTCTGCTATGTATTATCAAAAGCCTCAATAAAAGGAAAGAGAAAAAAAAACAATTTCAATACTGCTTGCACTGGTCTTTCAATCAAAATCTCTGAACCTCTATGTCCACCCAATGACAGATGGGTAAAAATATGTTTGGTTTAAGCATGGCAACTTTGATCAGAAGGGCTTCAAACTAAAATCCTAGGGTGGGGTAAGGGTAGAATTGGAGATGAAAACAAATCAGATTTGTACACTCTAAAGGGAAAAGGGATTAGTGTTGGAAAGATCCCTATCAAAACATTCATTGAAAAATCAGAAAAAAAATGTTTCATAAGGTTCATGACAATATTGAACTAATCTCAGGATATGAAAAATAAAGAAAATGAGGTTGCACTGCTGAGGGGCTGAGATTTATTATAATAATAACAACAACAACAACAACAACAACAACTCAGGACATGGCTATCAAACATCAAAAACATCTAACAGACTATCCCATCTCCTTTCCATGGATGATCTGAAGCTGTATGGAAAAATATCATCTGAAATAGAATCGCTGCTCAACACTGTCCGTATATATAGCAAGATATTGTTATGGAGTTCGGCTTGGACAAATGTGCCACACTTACTATCAAACAAGGAAAAATAGTGAAAACTGAAGGAATCAAGATGCCCCATGAAAATAGCATTAAGAGTCTGGATGAGGAAGATTACTACAAATACTTGGGTATCCTTCAAGCTGACAACATCAAGCACACTGAAGTCAAGAAAAAGATTAGAGGTGAATACATCAAGAGAGTGAAGAAGATCTTAAAGTCCAAACTCAATGGAGGAAATACCATAAAGGCAATCAACACCTGGGCAATTCCAGTCATTAGGTACACAGCTGGAATAGTGGACTGGACTCAAGCAGAACTAAAAGCAATGGATAGGAAGACCAGAAAAATAATGACAATAAATCATGCCCTTCATCCACGCAGTGACATTGACAGACTTTATCTACCAAGGCAAATAGGTGGGTGTGGAATGCTACAAGTACATCAGATGGTTGAAAAAAAAATGGCTTTGAAAGAATATCTGAAGAACAATGATAAAGATGCACTGAAATTATATCAGGAAGGCTTACTGACTACCGGAGAGACCAAACTGGCCTACAAAAAAGACCAAATGAAGAACAGAATAGAGGCATGGGAAGACAAAGCACTACATGGCCAATACGTGAAAAAAATAGCTGGGAAAGCAGATAATAACAAGACCTGGCAATGGCTAAGAGCAGGAAAATTGAAGAAAGAGACTGAGGGACTAACTCTGGCTGCACAAGACCAAGCCTTAAGGACAAATGCATACAAAGTCAAAATTGAGAAGACAGCAACAGACAGTAAGTGCCACCTATGCAAAGAAGCTGAAGAAACAGTGGACCACTTGGTAAGCTGTTGCAAGAAGATTGCATAGACTGACTACAAACAGCGGCATGACAAAGTAGCAACAATGGTGCATTGGAAGATCTGCAAAAAATATCATTTGCCTGTAAGCAAAAACTGGTGGAATCATAAAATAGAGAAAGTCATAGAAAATGATAAAATTAAACTGCTCTGGGACTTCAGAATTCAAACAGACAAGCACCTGCAACATAACACCCCAGACTTAACAATTGTCGATAAGAAAGATAAAAAAGTCTGGATAGTGCCTGGAGACAGCAGAATAGACGAGAAAGAACTGGAGAAGATAACAAAATACAAAGACCTACAAATAGAAATAGAAAGACTGTGGCAAAAGCAAGCAAGGGTAGTACCAATAGTCATAGGCTCCTTGGGTGCAATCCCAAAACAACTGGAGCACCACTTGAACACCATTGGCATTGACAAATTCGCTATTAGTCAATTGCAAAAGGCGGCCTTATTAGGAACTGCTTCCATCCTGCGACGATATCTGTAATACCATCAAACATCCACATCTGCCTATCCCAGGTCCTGGGTAAAGACTCGATAGGTAGACAAAATGCCAAATCCAGTCTGAACATCTGGCTGACTGTGCGATGATCAATAATAATAATAATAATAATAATAATAATAATAATAATAATAATAATAATAATAATTATTATTATTATTATCATTATTATTATTATTATCATTATTATTATTATTATTATTATTTTGGAAGGGACCTTGGAGATCATCGAGTCCAACCCCCTGCTCAGGCAGGAAACCCTATACCATTTCAGACAAATGGCTGTCTAGTCTCTTCTTAAAAACTTCCAGTGTTGGAGCATTCACCACTTCTGGAGGCAGGTTGTTTTACTGGTTAATTGTTCTAACTGTCAGGAAGTTTCTCCTTAGTTCTAGGTTGCTTCTCTCCTTGATTAGTTTCCATCTGTTCCTTCTTGTCCTTCCTTCAAGCGTCTTGGAAAATAGCTTGACTCCCTCTTCTTTGTGGCAGCTCCTGAGATATTGGAATACTGCTATCATGTCTCCTCTCGTCCTTCTCTTCATTAAACTAGACATACCCAATTCCAGCAGCCTTTCGATTGCTACAACAGCATCCTGGTAAGGTATGCCCCAAGTTTGGGATATAACAATTAGCAGGTATAAGGAACAACAAATTACAAGAATAGGAAAGGAAATAGACATTGTAGGAACTTTGGGGGAAAGTGATCGTGTCATGTTGAAATTCTTGATTTTTAAGTAAAAATAAAGCTGAATGCAATTGAATTTTGCCCTCAGTTGTTTTCCTCTTATGCAACCAACACAATCATCTTCAGGTTCGGTATCACCCTATCTTAGCACTTGGAAGAAGAAGCAGTGCTTTACTCCCAGAGTAAAGGAGGTGAGATTCCCTTCCCTGAACATGTTCAATATGTCAAGAATGCTTTCATTTGTATTTCTGCATTAGTGGGGTATTGATCTGAATAGCTCCTTCAAATTATTTGATTCTGTGAGCAAGTTTTAGAATGATTGTGTTCTATTATGAAGTTCCAAGTGGTCTGTCAAAATAGTTTTGTGGAAATGTCATAAGATGGGATTTTTTAAGTGCTCAGCCAATCTTGATACATTGAAGTGTATCAGAGATATCTCCAGGACCTCTTGCTTTATCAGATGATGGAAGTAGTATCATGCCATCATAATTTGATATCACAATGTGTGCCTGAAATTAGCAAAGCCTGCAAGAAGTCATTATGTGTCCCCCTCCAAAAACAATGGTACTTTCCATCCTGCATTATCTGCTAGAATCAATATCTTCTACTGAACAGTCAAATATTATTCTTTTGTAATTAGATATAAAAACATAAATACAGGGTTAGATACATACACTTTCTCAAAGTCTTGTACTATGGCAGAGCTTACAAGAACTGTATTTTTGAAGCTAAACTTTTCTATTTGAAGCAGAGGCCAGGTTTATTATCTCATTAACTCCTGCTGGTTCAAACACTTTGAATTTGTAGGGTGCTCGCTGGTCACAGATTGTGTTTCTAGCATGATCAGGAATAAGCACAGTCTTAATGCTAGGTACTGAAAATTGCTGGCATGTCATTAGTATTCTAGTAACATACTACATTTCCTAAGTGGATAAATGAAACTTTTAGAATAAAGGCAAAAATGTGACTGGATTCTACCTAGTAAAAGAGGCACACAGAAAGTTTGTGAGGGATTTTTAGATTATTCCATACATATATATATATATATATATATGTATATATATATACTGATTTTTAAGAAATCTTAATATCAAATAATGCCACATGGTACTCTTATCATTAATCGTCATCTCTTAAATCATTTTACTTTCCATCTGGTTGGGATGTCAGGTGTGATGCTGAATAGTTGCAGTACATTAATTTCCAACTGGTGCCTACTAGTGACTGGCCAATTAAGTTACTTTGTGACTAATTTATTAGCTGCATTAATTGTTTGATGTATCATTATTGACAACCACTGAGTGAATGGCAGATGGCCAATAAAACATTTAATGCACTTTGTTGTCCTTTTGTACAACTTGACTCAATCTTTGGGTTGTTTTTTTTTTTTAAACAAGAACAACATTAAAAAAACCCAGCATAATTCAAAGTAGAATATGTTTTATAACAGTATATAGAAAATGTAATTTATACAATAAATTCTCAAATGTAATGTAGTTACAAGTAAAAATAAGATTCAGATTGAAATATTAAAACAACTCATGCTCTTTTGATTTTTAGCAAAATTGTAATCAATTCCATTTTTAATAGAAGAGAAAATTTGTAGCTTAGGGTTGATCTGTGGGGTCCTTAGTACCCTCTGAGCTTAGTTCTTTTATTGCAGATGCTTCATTACTTGTTTTATATGAATCAACATTAACCAGCTTTTTATAAACAAAGAGCAAACCACACTCCCTTCTAGAACTGATGCTGTCACCTAACTGGGTAATGAAATGTGTGAAAGAAAATGATAAAGCTCAGAGAGCACCAAGGACCCCATAATTCCATTTTCATTGCAATAATATACAGTATTCTCACAATATGTGGCACAATACAGTTACAATTGATTATACAATTGAAATTCAGGATCAGTGGTAAATTTGCTTTAATTTTGAAACCAGAGATATTGTGGGAAAAGGTAAAAAAAAAGTATAGATGCTGGTCATCATCATATTAAAGTCTGTACAGTTCTATCATCTTTACCAATGATTCCTCCACTCAGATATTGCCAGATTTTTCCAACTTGTGTGTACAATAATTTCACTAAGTTATATACAAAAACAAAGTTCCATAATATTTTTGAACTGTCTGTCCATCAATTCCAAAAGGTGTCTTGTCTTAATTGTTTATTAATCTTTAAAATCCTCTGAATCAGTGTATGTATTTGAATTTAGAATTGTCTGAGTTCTTTTATACAACACTCAACATGATAAATTGTCCCTTTTTGTTCACATGGCTGACAAAAATTTGAAGTGCTTTACACATTGCAGACAATTTGTCTGGTAACATATAGCAATGATACATCATTTTATAAAAACATCTCACCACATATTTTCCTATTGTTCCACCTGTATTTTATTTATTTATCAAATTTCTACACTGCTCATCTCACTTAAGTGACTCTGGGTGGTTTACAAATAAAAAGCACACAGCAATGTAAATAATTAAAATAATAACAATTAAACACAGAGTTAAAAACAGAATTAAAACCAATTTAAACGTAGATGTTAGAAATTTAAATTTAAAATGTTAAAGAGGAAGGGAGAGCACCCTTAAGCCACCAATCACCCCCAGGGTTGATTATCACTCTTAGATCCTGCCAATCAGCAGAGCCAGGTCTTGGTGCTATTCTGGAAAGTCAAAATAGTGGGGGCCTGCCTCACCTCTGTGAGCATGAAATTCCATAGGGTGGGAGCAATGGCAGAGAAGTCTCTCTTCCTAGATCCCACCAGTTAAAATTCTTCATTGGTGGGATCCCCAAAATATTTTCCCTTGTTGGTGGAAGCCCCCAATATACCTTCCTGGGTGGGTAGCGTGTGTTGATGTCCGTTGATGTAATATTGTCTGGTTCCTCAGATAATCTGATCCTATGCCATGAAAGGCTTTAATTTAACACCATTAGACAGTAAACTCTTTCGTATTTGTGAATCTGTGAATAAACAGAGTTTGCATTGAATTTATGTCCCTATGATAAGCTTTGCAGATTTACAATTATCTTAGCACAGCTAACATGTGACGCTGTTAGTGAAGCTAGAGGAGAAACGCTAAACCAGATTTCTGGTTCTCATCCCACGAGAATTGCTCTTCTTCTGGATCAGGGGCTTCAAACTTGGCCCTTTTATGACTTGCGGACTTCAACTCCCAGAATTTCTCAGCCAGCATGCTTCTCTGGATCCTAACCTAATACGGAGACCTGACAAGCCCTCGCTGCTAAAATTATTCCAGCTGCAGCCAATTTCATGATGTTCAGCATGTCATTATGAATATTGAATACCATGAGTTCATTTGGTTATCCCATTCTGAAAAAGCCTGTCAATTTATATCCTTTGATCTAACTTTAAAAGCTGCAAATGACTTTGCCACAAAAATAGCTTTGTTCCCAATATATATATATATATATATATGTAGGTCTTTGGTTGTTCGGGTTTTCTCCCGCGTAAAATTGGAAGTGTCTTGGTGACGTTTCGACGAAGTCCCATTCGTCATCTTCAGGCTGGTGTTTTCAGCTTCATGCTCCTCGAAGCACAAAGCTGAAAACACCAGCCTGAAGATGACGAATGGGACTTCGTCGAAACGTCGCCAAGACACTTCCAATTTTACGCGGGAGAAAACCCGAACAATCAAAGACCTACATACAAATACCCGCGAAAACCTCAGAAAATATATATATATATATATATATATATATATATATGTAGGTCTTTGGTTGTTCAGGTTTTCTCCCACGTAAAATTGGAAGTGTCTTGGCGACGTTTCGACGAAGTCCCATTCGTCATCTTCAGGCTGGTGCTTTCAGCTTCGTGCCTCGAAGCCACACATGAAGCAAACAGTGCATAACATCTCAGATAGGATCCTTACCAAAGACGAAACCAATGTCCTTTCCAAAGGATTCAACTTTGCAGTTGCTCCCAAACACATCCCCACTGAAACCATTATATGTGGAGTTGAAACCAGCCTGACTAAAATCAACCCCGACGACGCCAACAGAATCAGACTCGAAATCACCAACATCCTCTGCACCAGCAAGCCACCCAAAAGCAACTTACCCAAAGAGGAACAGACAGCACTACGTAACCTTAAAGAAGACACCAGCATAATAATCCTACCAGCAGACAAGGGCAACGCCACGGTGGTTATGAACACATCTGACTACCAAACCAAATTAACCAACCTACTCCAAGACTCCACATACAAACCCCTAAATACAGATCCCACCACCTACCTGGAAAAAACCACCAGATCCAAAATAAAAGCCTCCCCCATTAGCGAAGAGATCCAGCAAAGAATCATTCCCAGAGAGAAATCATCCAGATGCCCCAAACTCTATGGTCTCCCCAAGATACACAAAGAAGGAACCCCACTCAGACCTATAGTCAGCTCCATAGGCTCACCTCTACAAAACCTAGCCAAATTTCTCGCCAAACAACTACAGCCCTATGCAGAATCCATCACCTCACACGTAAAAAACTCATTCCAGTTTATAGAGATCATAAAGAAACAAAACTTACAGCCCAGCGACCTACTAGTGAGCTTCGATGTCATATCCCTCTTCACCCAAGTGCCTATCAAAGAAGCCTTGACAGCTATCCAAAACAAATATAACCCCCCCAAACACATCTTAGATCTGACCAACCACTGCCTATCCAACACATACTTCATCTATAATGGACAAAAATACAAACAAACAGAAGGAGCACCCATGGGATCACCCCTCTCACCTGTCATTGCCAACCTCTACATGGAACACTTTGAAACCCAAGCTCTAGAAAAATCGGATCACAAACCCAAACTCTGGCTCAGATACGTAGACGACACCTTCATAATCTGGCCACATGGGAAAGAAAAACTGGACAACTTCCTCACACACCTCAACAGCCTACACCCCAAAATACAGTTCACCATGGAAACAGAAGCTAACAACCAACTTCCCTTCCTGGATGTCTTAGTCTACAAGAAATCCAATGGCTCCCTAGGACACACCATCTACCAGAAGAAAACACACACAAACCGCTATCTGCACGCTCTCTCACACCACCACCCAGCACAGATCAACTCTGTAGCCAAGACACTCATCTCCAGAACAAAACGCTTAGCTGACGAACAACACCTAAAACCCGAACTACACACTCTCACCAATGTACTAACATCCAATGGATTCCATAGAAATAAGATTACAAACCTAATCCAAAAAGAAACCCCCACTAAAATCCAAGACAAAGAACAAGAAAATGGCAAAGCCATCCTCCCATACATAAAAGGCATCACAGACAGAATCAGTAAGATCCTCCATAAACACAACATCAAAACAGCATTCTGCACAAACAGAAAAATATCCACCATCCTTAGAAACCCCAAAGATAAAATTGAATTAGAAAATCAAGGAGTATACGAAATCCCATGCACCACTTGTCCCACCACATACATCGGACAAACCAACAGAAGAATAAGTGCACGCATTGAAGAACATAAGAACTCAGTCAAAAAAGAGGAACCAACATCTTCCCTGGTCCAACACCTTAAAGCCACAGGACATGAAATTGACTTTAAAAATACCAGAACCATTGCCAAAAGTGAACATTTTAATAACAGAATAATCAGAGAAGCCATCGAGATAGAAAAACGCCCACACAGCATGAACAAGCGAGATGATACCTCCCGCCTACCAGCCATTTGGAAACCCGCCCTCATTGACAAACGACTCCCTAACACAAAAAATGATACCAGACCCACACTCACAAAAACCACACAGGATGTCACCACCAAACATCCACGCAAAAAACAAACCCAAAGCCACACTGACTATGAGGCACGACCACAAACCAGAAGCCAGACCACAGCTGCATCATTAGCCACTTTAAACCCCCCCAATCCATACATGAAGCAAACTGACACCCTCCATGAAGAGGAAGCACGACCACGAACGCGAAGCCAAGGAATGGCAGGGCAGCCCAAAATCTTGAATCCCTCTGCAACTCAGACTAACCTGAGCACAACCAAACAGAACACTCCCCCAGCCAATCAGAGCACAGCCAACCCCCCAGCCAATCAGAGCACAGCCAACCCCCCAGCCAATCAGAGCACAGCCAAGCCCCTAACCAATCAGAACACACCTCCACCCAGTCAGAACACAGCCAAGCTCCCACCCAATCAGTTCATACCTCCACTGGCAGTTAAAAGGAAGAAACAGCCAAGACCACACACTGCTGCTCGAGGCACGAAGCTGAAAGCACCAGCCTGAAGATGACGAATGGGACTTCGTCGAAACGTCGCCAAGACACTTCCAATTTTACGTGGGAGAAAACCCGAACAACCAAAGACCTACATACAAATACTCGCGAAAACCTCAGAAAACATATATATATATATATATATATAATATATATATATATATATATATATATATATATATATATATATATATAGGTCTTTGGTTGTTCGGGTTTTCTCCCACGTAAAATTGGAAGTGTCTTGGCGACGTTTTGACGAAGTCCCATTCGTCATCTTCAGGCTGGTGCTTACGAACACCAGGAGAATATAAATATAAAAATATACTTTACTTAAAAGCTGCCATGCTTTCATTTGGAAACTGCAAACATCATCAGGGCTAAGGAGCCAGTAAACAATGATGACTTAAATGGGTTTGGCTGGCATTTGCACTCGGCTCATGGACCGCGTCATCGGTCCCGGCCAGTTAATTAGTGTTCCAGATGTTTCTTTATTACTCTCCTTGCGCTTCCTTCTATGGTTCTTCTGGATCATTCCTCCCACCATTCCATTACTAACATTCATCTCCTCCACCACCCCTTTATCCTTATTTCCTTCCATAGTACTGACCCTCATCTCCTTTTTGTTTTCATTTTCCACCCTGGGGGCATCCGTTTCTCCTCTATTGGTATTACAAGCCTCTCTGGGATCACAGACGCTCCCCCCCCTGCTCCACACCCTCTCTTCTCACCCCTCCACTGTCATGAGTAACCTTCATACGGGTGTTGCATGTTTGGGGGTCTATGACCTCCTCCTCCGTCCTGGCAATCTTTTTGTTGACAGTTCTCCACCGTTCCATTTCTTTGCTGCGTGATCGGGTGCTTACTCTGCCTCTCAATTAATAATCCCCCCTCCTCCCTATCACACGCTCTTCCCCATTGCTAGTAGGAGCGGCATTCAGGCGGATGCCAGGTGTCTGGATTTCTGCATTCTGATTCCCTGCGTTCTCACTCTCCTCTCTTGTGCTCATTTTGGGGGGGATTTCAAAGTGTTCGTCCTGGGGGGGGCTGGATCATTGGTGGGGGTATTCCTTGTCTGCAGAGGGTCTAGGCAGAACACCATGTCTCTCCCTTTCACCGTATGCCTGGGCAATCGAGCAATGCTTTTGTTCTTCTCCTCCCCCCCTTTTTTCTTTTGATCTCCGTCGACGTTCTTCACAGTGTCGGGCTGTAAACTCCTCAAGCTGGATCTTCTACACTCTCCATAGTTGTTGTTAAGTTCCAGGGGTGGGGGTTTATCGTGGTGATATTGGGGAAGGGGGAGGTCTTCCATCGGTGGATGACTACATGTGTTTAGCAGTGGTGGCCTCCCCAGACGTTCATTAGAATGGTATTGGTGTTGATCGGGCGAAACAAGGGTGCCCCTGGAGTGTTGAGGGTTAGCCAAAGTTCCATCTATCTGTTCAGGATGGAGGCCAGGTATCCCGTCATATTTACAGTTATACAAGCATTGTTCAGACCACTTACAACAATTGGCATGGTGTTTAAAATCCCATTTCCTCAATGCTTGTTGCGCTGGATGTAAGTCAATGTGACGATTAACCGTGTCTTTGTTGGAATACCACGCCTCTTTCAGTAGCCGGCCTCCCTTAGTGGCATCCTCAGACATAACGCGAACATTCACAAAGTCAAACTGTTGGCCATGTTGTGCCATATGCATCCACAATTGAGAATGCTGTTCGCCCCTTCTTATAGCTAACTGATGTTCCTGCAGGTGAGATCTTAAACGCTTAGCTGTTTCACCCACATAATTGCCATCGCGGTTCTTACAATTGATTTTGTAGATTACTGCTGATCTATCCATGGCAAGGAGTGGGTCCTTGAGGCGAATGACTTTGGATTGTAATGTCTGATTGGGTCTGTGGGCCACTTCTATTCCATGGGAGGCCAGCAGTCTGGCTGTTGCTTCTGAGACGTTATTAATATATGGTAAAGAGACACGCATTTTTTGTAATGATGGTTCCTCTCTCTTTTGGTTGTTCCGGGACTGGGGTGTAAGACCGTACTGTCTGATAAACCTCAAAGGATACCCATTACGTTGACAAATCCGGAAAAGGTATTGCCTTTCTTTCTTCTTAAACTCCTCAGTGCTGCAGTGGGAGTCCCCGTGCTTAAACAATGCTTTAATGCAGCTCGCTTTATGAGACACGGAGTGGTTGCTCCTATAATGGAGTATTCTGTCCGTGTGGGTGGGTTTACGAAACACCCCTGTAAGTAACGTCCCATCCAACTGGCGGTATATTGACACGTCCAGGAAGGCTAGGTGACCTTGTTTTTCTTCCTCCACTGTAAACTGGATGTCGGAGCAGATCGAGTTTAGTACTCTCATAAAGGTAGCTACATGTAGTTTTTTAACAACTGCAAACATGTCATCCACATACCGAACCCAAAATTTGGGTTGGTATAAGGCCATAGCCCTGTGTTCTAGCTGTTGGAGTACTATTTCTGCTATAGTGCTAGAAATGGGGGAGCCCATAGGTGTCCCTTTAACTTTTTCGAAGATGGTACCCTGGAAGATGAAATAGATTGTAAGACATATTTCCACTAATCGCAGGAGGTCGTCTGTCTGAAGGGAGTCCTGGTGGTGGCTCCCTTCTGTGTTCCTCAAGCACTCTCCCAGGGCTGAAATGGCTAAGTCCTGGGGGATGGAGGTGAAGAGGGAGGTAACGTCAAATGATACCATCTTCTCATCATCCTCCACCCTAAGTGTCTTAATTCTGTTGAGGAATTCTTCTGCAGAATTGACTGTTGTGGGGCTGCCTTCCACAAGGTGGCCCTGCTAAGCCACTTCGCTAATCCCAATGTAGGGGTACCTATAAATGATATGATAGGGCGAAGTGGGATGCCTTCATGGATTTTTGGAAGCCCATAAAATCTTGCGAGCGCCGTGTCACGGGGGCGTATCTTCTTTAGGGTATCATCTCCGATTTTCTTACTGCGTTTAAGGTTATTAAGCAGTTTGTTGATTTTATTCCTAAGTGTAACCGAGGGATTCTTCTCAACTATTCTATAGGCTGTTCTATCATTGAGGAGTTCGAGCGCGTTGGTGGTATACAGCGTCTTATCCATGACAACGGTCATCCTCCCTTTATCTGCTGGGAGTATAACAATGCTATCATCTCTTTTAAGTTGCCCAAGGGCTTGGATTTCATCCCTAGATAGCACGTGATGGTATCTATGGCTTGTAAGCAGCCCAGTGACCTGTTGTCTTATCAAACTCTTAGTATCTTCATCCCCCCCTATGTTACACATAGCTGGCTCTAGGGCCGCTATAAAGTCTAAAGCACTAGCGTCCATCAGGTTATGGCCTATATCACGCTGCAGCAAGGTGAGTTGTGAATGGGTAAGTATTTTAGAAGAGAGGTTACAGACCAATCCACCCATAGAGCTGCTACTATATTTTGACTTGCGTAATGCGTTCATCTTGTGACTGAGATGTGTTGCTGTTTTTTGTCTCATTTTCTTCTCCACCGTCTCGATATGATGAATCAATTCTTGGAGGTGATGTCTCGATAATATGGCCTCATATTGCCTTTGGCAGTCTTGGACCCATTGTTTCAGCGCTCCGACTCGCCTATGTTGGTCGTTAATGAGGGCCCGTGTAGTCTTGCGTTGAAATTGGTGGATGGCTTGTTGGCACTCGATGGAGTCAATTATGGGTTTCTTCCTCAATGATTTGAGTGGCAGGTTTTCTCAGATGCAGGAGTGTAGGAACTCCATTTTACAATAGCTTGCTGAAATATGGCATGTCAGTTTCTCCCATTTTCTGGCTAGAAGCAAAGCTGCTCTGTCATAATGCTGGAAAATTTGCATAAAAATACGACTCCTGGGCATGTCTATGGTACGAATAAAATACGAACACCAGGAGAATATAAATATAAAAATATACTTTACTTAAAAGCTGCCAAGCTTTCGTTTGGAAACTCCAAACATCATCAGGGCTAAGGAGCCAGTAAAAATGATGACTTAAATGGGTTTGGCTGGCATTTGCACCCAGCTCATGGACTGCGTCACCGATCCCGGCCGGTTAATTAGTGTTCCAGATGTTTCTTTATTACTCTCCTTGTGCTTCCTTCTATAGTTCTTCTGGATCAGTCCTCCCACCATTCCATTACTAACATTCATCTCCTCCACCACCCCTTTATCCTTATTTCCTTCCATAGTACTGACCCTCGTCTCCTTTTTGTTTTCATTTTCCACCCTGGGGGCATCCGTTTCTCCTCTATCAGTATTACAAGCCTCTCTGGGATCACAGACGCTCCCCCCACACTTTTCTCAATCCCTGCTCCACACCCTCTCTTCTCACCCCTCCACTGTCATGAGTAACCTTCATACGGGTGTTGCTGAGCACAAGAGAGGAGAGTGAGAATGCAGGGAATCAGAATGCAGAGAATTGGTTAGCATAATTAGCATTATTCTCAGATTCTAACTCATATGATAGAGCTTGGGCATAGATTTGATTTTAACGGGGTACAGGTTGTCGCCAGTGATGCCTCTAAAAGCGGTAGACTGCTTAAAGAAGCCTGGTTCTCAGACAACAAGTCTATTAACCGATGTTTGGAATTACGCCCGGCACATCAGGTTATGAAAGCATGGGAGGCACGTATCCGCTTTATGCGGAGGAAACACCCCAATGCTAATGATCCCGAATTTTCATCTGAAGGGATGGATAATGGGACGAGGGGGATCTTACCATCTAGAGTGCCCCCGACTAATAATCCCCACATGCATCCGTTGGAAATCGAAGAACCTATTGACAACACCCTTAGGCATCCTAGATGCTCCAGATACTCCTCCTCAACATCGTGCCCAATCCTCAGAACCGCATATGGTGAGTGGTCCCCTTGGTACGAAGCAGGACCATCCTCCTTACACCTGTATTGGCATTCACACTTCTGGGAACGCCCTGTTATGACTAGATTGGGCATTCGTTTGAACATTGGTGTCCCCGGAATAGACAATGATTGCAGCCGCCCCATTGAGGGTGTGGTCACGTGCTCCGGGATGATGGCACGATGAATGCAGGAAAGCGAAAGCATGGAGATCGGACTTGAAGCTCCCTCAGAATACACTCAGGGGGGGAGGGTTAAATGTTTTCCGGATGCCAAGCTGACACGGACACGGACCGCAATGAAACATCATGAACCTCATACGCAGACATGTGGTGTATTGAGGGTTGCGAGGGGGAATGGGAATGAGGACATGGATGTGGCTGTGTGCCCCCAGAGAGTAGTACGGCAAATGCGGGGAAAAGAGGTGACTAGACCCGGGACCCCTCTGGATGATCGATCTAATATTATGCGGGTGCAAAGTGATATGGAATATTCTCCCCCCGGTTTAGGAGTCATTAATAGCAAAGAAGAAATCAACCGTAGGAGCACAAAATTCAAAAATACACTTTACAATACCATGAGTGATGCAAGGATCAGCCGGCCGGGACCTGTCACGAGATCTATGAGCCGAATGCGGGCAAGGTTGCGCTCATAAGCGAACTTCCCCACCCTCTGGCTTTTACACCCTGATGATGATGGCAGTGATATAGCCATCGAAAGCTCGGTTATTTATTAAAAACTTGATTGTTTTTACTTCCTAGTGGTCAGTTTTTATCTGTCAAGTATGTATATACCCAGGAATCGACATTCTTCGATTTTTAGTTTTATATATATATATATATATATATATATATATATATATATATATATATAGGTCTTTGGTTGTTCGGGTTTTCTCCCGCGTAAAATTGGAAGTGTCTTGGCGACGTTTCGACGAAGTCCCATTCGTCATCTTCAGGCTAGTGTTTTCAGCTTCGTGCTTTGAGCAGCAATGTGTGGTCTTAGCTGTTTCTTCCTTTTAACTGCCAGTGGGGGTATGAACTGATTGGGTGGGAGCTTGGCTGTGTTCTGATTGGGTGGAGGTGTGTTCTGAATGGTTAGGGGCTTGGCTGTGCTCTGGTTGGCTGGGGGAGTGTTCTGTTTGGTTGTGCTCAGGTTAGTCTGAGTTGCAGAGGGGTTTAAGATTTTAGGCTGCCTTGCTATTTTTTGGCTTCGCGTTTGTGGTCGTGCCTCGTTTTCATGGAGGGTGTCAGTTTGCTTCATGTATGGATTGGAGGGCTTTAAAGTGGCTAATGATGCAGCTCTGGTCTGGCTTCTGGTTTGTGGTCGTGCCTCATCATCGGTGTGGCTTTGGGTTTGCTTTTTGCGTGGATGTGTGATGGTGACCTCCTGTGTGGTTTTTGTGAGTGTGGGTCTGGTATCATTTTTTATGTTAGGGAGTCGTTTGTCAATAAGGGCGGGTTTCCAAATGGCTGGTAGGCGGGAGGTATCATCTCGCTTGTTCATGCTGTGTGGGCGTTTTTCTATCTCGATGGCTTCTCTGATTATTCTGTTATTAAAATGTTCACTTTTGGCAATGGTTCTGGCATGTGTGTGTGTGTGTGTGTGTGTGTGTGTGTGTGTTTTCTGAGGTTTTCGCGGGTGTTTGTATGTAGGTCTTTGGTTGTTCGGGTTTTTTCCGCGTAAAATTGGAAGTATCTTGGCGACGTTTCTACGAAGTCCCATTCGTCATCTCCAGGCTGGTGTTTTCAGCTTCGTGCTTCGAGAAGCATGAAGCTGAAAACACCACCCTGAAGATGACGAATGGGACTTCGTCGAAACGTCGCCAAGACACTTCCAATTTTACGCGGAAAAAAACCCGAACAACCAAAGACCGACCTACCTACCTACTAACCTACCTACCTACCTACCTACCTACGTACCTACCCACATACATATATATATTTACTGAATATATATATATATATATATATATATATATATATATATATATATATATTTACTGAATATATATATATATATATATATATATATATATATATATATCCCTAGAGTGCAACTAAATTGGGCGTATTTGAAGGAAGTTAATGTAGATTAACTTGCCCTTTTATGCATAATTTAGGAAAAGGGGAGGGTTTCATATCTGAGGTCCCATAACAACCTATATTTTGTCAGCACTAATTTAATCAAGGAAATGGGAGCAGAAAACGCTAATAAGAATTGAAGAAATAGGCTGGTTTGTGGACTTTTTCATTTTTCTGTGGATTTCCTTTTTGATATTCATCACCAATTTTTTGACCTAAGCATTTCTCATGCATTTGCTGAGCATTTGTTAATTGTTCTTTGATTATCTATTGCGCTTAATTCTTTAGCTAATTTTAGGAATCTAAAACTAAAAGTTTCAAGGTTGTCGCTTTATTTTTTAATGTGCTGGATTTATGTTCTTCTGTGGTTACTGTTTGCTATAAACCATCATAAGGAGTTTTCTAATGGTGCTCTTTATTCTCATCCTTTTGAGTTTTATGTTTTAATGTTATTTCTTCTAGTATTACCATTTTATTCCTCAAAAGCCTCTGCAAGCATATGGAGTACCCACCTACAAGTATTTAACATTTAAAGTAAATGTAAGGGGTCACATTTAATTAAAGGATCCCATTTTGCTGAACATCTTGATTTGGGAAGGTATCAAACATTTGCCATATAATGATTTAGTTACTGCCATTCCAAAATTACTCAATGTCACTTAGGATGATTTGCATTAAAATAGATTTTTTGATACATAATATATTTTAAATTAATGTGACAGTCATAACTGAATGTATAGTCATCAGAAGAAACTGGACTTTGGAGTATATAACATACCTAAGGGCAGTTTCCAATGTTGAGAGATCAGTTTGACAAACTTAAGTATCAAAGCAAGAATATACTGATGGGAGGGACTCTTGTCACACAATTAACCGAGCCTTTACACCTAGAAATAGGTGCACACTGGGAGTTTATTTGCTTCCTGGTAGCTCCAAAAATGACTGAGGCAGTGATCCTAGGGCTAGCCTGGTTAGACAAATGGAAACCATTTATCTGGTGGGGGAAAAGGTCTATCTGTCAACTAAATATCTATGCCTCAAATTGCCCAGCAAGAAATTGGGACCTAAATTCTTGGGGCCTTTCCCCATATTAAGGATCATCAACCCAGTCACAGTAGAACTAAAACTCCCTAGACTTTTAGGGAAAATTCACCCAGTTTTCCATTGTAGCTTGTTGAAGCCTTATCGGGGCTCCACTTTAAGACCTCTGCAGAAGAAGGCACCTGGACCCCTCGTAGTCATGGGACAGACCCACTATGAAGTAAAACATATTCTTGACTCTAGAATTTTTAAAGGGAAATTGCAGTACCTAATACAATGGAAGGGATACCTGTTGTCTGAAGCCACCTGAGTGAAATCCAGTGAAGTGAAAGCTGACAGATTGGTCAAAAGGTTTCATGTGAAACACCCCAACAAACCGAAAGATAATCCTTAATATATGCTTTTGTTTACTTTACAGGATCTGTCCTTCTTGTAAGGGGAGGGCAGATGTCAACGCTGCAAATATTGTATATTCTTGCTTTGACAATATGCAGAACTGTCTGGTATTTTTGAGGTTAATACAGAGCAGAAGGGGGTGGGGGCAAAGCCAGGGGAAAGAAAGAGGAAGGAAACCTTTACCTTCACACTAATTGGATAATGTGACATATGACAGCTAATTTAGGAAGGGAACATGCTGATAATTTAACTGCTCAGAGGAAGAGAAGTTAGATCTTAGCATAAAACTTCATTATGCCTGCGCCGACATTTTGAAGCAATAAAAGACTTTTAGGGAAATCAATGCCTGGAAGTTCTTTGAAGTGTTTCATTAGCCGGAACCATAACAACAAGTTTGAAATGAACCTTCACCCTCATAGGTTTGAAATCTTTTTTAAAAACAAAACAAAACAAAACATTTTCTTTTATACCCAGAGGGAAAGAGCCAACTAATTTTAAATTACAGTTTGCTTGTTTTTAAAATCAAATTCTCAAAAAATATTTTTTCAAATATTGGATTATTACCTAACATGATAAATATTTAAAACATATTAAATATTTATTTTAGCTAGTTCCACTTTTTAATTGCTTCTGGAAAAGGCTATTATTATATAATCAACAAGTCTCAAACAGAATTTTATATGGAAGAAAGTTGATGAGATAGTTTCCATTCATAGCTCCTTGGTGGCTGTTACTTATAAACTTAAAGTGAATGTGGAAACACAAAGTAGTGTACGTTTGAGTCTTTCCATCATTTTATTTCCATAGAGAGTGACTAATGCCGATACACTATAGTAATGGTCAAAATTGTGTATTTTTGAGGTTTGATGGCTAATAATACCACTTTTTTTGGAGTAGTACCATAAAATTATATATCAATGGAAATATAGTTTAATCAAGAATGTAATGCAACAAAGTTTGTTCAATTATCTATACCAGACATGTCAAACACAAGGCCCGGGGGCTGGATGCGGCCCGCAAAGTGGTTTCATGTGGCCCGTGAAAACAGTGGAAACAGTGAGGGAATGGCCCCTGTTGCCTTGGCCCTGGCCCAGGCTGGCCAGGAGCCAATGTACAATTTTGTGGTGGCCATCTATGCTGAAATGCATTCAGTCTTAGCTCCACAAGGCCATCCAGAAACAGCAAGGAACCAGCCCCTGCTGCATTGGCCCCATCCCCTGGGTGCATGCTGGGGAAGTGTCACCCTTTGTGAGGAATAAAGAAATGCACCATGCCTTGGCGCTTGCCCCGGTCCCACCCCTTCTGCCAGAACCCTCAGATCTGTCCCACTCTTGCCCAGGCCCCCACAGGCACCCTTGATGCGAACAATGTAGAGCTGGTCATGCCCACCCAGTAGGCCACACCCACTCCATCCACACCCACCCAGTAGGCTTCACCCACCCTGGCCACATCCACCCAGCCCCCCAAGGGCAACCGCAGTGAAATTGAGTTTGACACCCCTGATCTATACTGTATTCTATGAAAAGTTATAGCCAAATAACCAGAAAAAGGAAGCACAACTTGCTTATGTTGATATCAGGTAGCTTTCGTTCTCTGATTGTAGCCAATGAGCATGAGTATTTAGAGAGCCAATCAGTGTTATCTTGTTTTGGCAATGAACCAATCAGATCACAGTAGGATTCAGTTATTGATGTCATGTATTGTAGCTGAAAGGAGAACATTTGTCAGTGTGTTATATGATCGCTATCAAGTTGGTTGGGGTTTTTTTTGTGTTCTTTCATTTAGTGAGCTTGTTTGTAAAACATAATAAAATTAAAGTAATGGTGCAAAGAGTTGACTGGTTGCCCAGAAAGTGATGTAAAATAGTATTATTCAGTGAACAAGACTACAGTTACAAAGAAATTAGAAGAAAAATTGGTAGAAACATAACCAAAGCTGGCATTTCTACTGTACACTTTTCCCAAAAGGTTTCCACAATTTTGGCCACTGTTGTAAATGGACTCCAGAGCTGAATGAGAAATGAAACATGAATCTCCCTCTTCCAAACCAAGATAGTAGCCACTATATTACATTTACCTTGATATAATTACAATATGGTCAAATGAGTTTCCATGGTAGGAACCATTATCATTCTCTGCCTCGAAAATCTCAAGGCTAGAGGGTTTTTTTTCTTTAAATCATCTGCCATGTATATAGGTCTGTCACAGGTATCTCAAATATTTCCAGAAGCACCGCATTTGTTTTCCGGACAAAAGTTATAAGAGGCAGGTTTAGAAGGTAAAGGAGTCTTTGCTTTCTGTTTTTCAGTGGACTATTCAGGATGCTGTTATGGTGTCAAGAGCAGGACAATCAAAGGTTTGAAAAAAACATAGACAGAAGTATTGGACCAAGAAGTCCCAAAGAAATAAGGGTTGTGTGACAAACAATCCAAGCAAGAGCAAGCAGGATCTGTAAGGAAAGATCTGTGAGCAGAATAGCTGGTAAAGGAACTAGGCCTTGCCAAAAGGGGATGGACCTGGCCAACCCAGAGCTTTCCCAGAAGGGAACCTGGATCAGGAGACTGCATAGTCCCAAGCTGGATGTGTATATATGTGGGGGGGGGGAACATTCAGGGTAGCCAATAAATAAATAAATAAATAAATAAATAAATAAAATATTTACCAGGATTAAAGTATACAGTAAATTATAATGTATATTTTAATAGGGACTCCATCAGGATTTATGTTGCCTTTTATCATGCAAGTTATTTTCATTAACAATCAGTGGGCAACTTAATGTTCAAATCAAATGTGCCCATTTAAGGAAACAAAATATACTAAAGCTCCCAAGTCAATAAGTGTAATTCCTTAAAATCCATGATTTTTTTTCCAATTATCATGTTCAATTTTTTTTCCTAGAAATGGACTCTACTTATGCAGCATAGGTGATGCAAATGGCCTGCACAACAAGCAGATTACAAATCAACACATGGATATATTCATTTTGGTGATCCCATTGGTAACACTTTATTGGCACTCTTGTTCTCAGTATTTCAATTAATTTCTGACTACCAAAGAAAAACTTACAGAGTTTGGATTGGGGATTGGGTTGCCAACTAATATTTCATATTTTTCCAAATGCCTAGTTCAAAGGATTCTTTTAACAATTTAAGGAAAAGTCATTTATCTTGATCTGTAAGCTCAAAGACAATCTCAAGTCTAGCACTTGCTATATTCAATTTATGCCTCATTATCTTCCTTTTGTTGTTGTTATTTTGTTTTGTTTTTAAGTGTCTTCTTTATCACCTGGAAGATTCAAAGGCTGTAGCAATCTAGATCTGCAGGAACGGAATGGTGACATCCACTTGTGATTCTCATTTCTATAATGCCATCTCCTCAAAACCACACTACCCTTCCCCTCTAAAAAATTATTCCAGGATATACAGAATTAGATTTGCCAGTTCAACAGGAATATGAGGAGCTCATGTAGTGTTTTTTTTTGTTGTTGTTGTTAATCTCAAAACAATCAAAAGGAGGAGGAGAATTTCACTTACATCATCAATATCCTTACTGTCAAACATGAGATTATTTCATTTATAGTTATACAGTTTACTATAACGTCACTCTGAGCTGTTCAAGATGTGGTGAGCTAAACCTTGCCCTATTGTCTTTCTCCTGAAGTAATTTTTCAAGGGATCAGAACAGATCTCTCAGGAAAAGCTGCTTCAGTCAACAAAATTCCTTGAGGTAACATCTCAGACTTTTACAAGCTTGGGCATCATTAGATAACAAGCATTAAAGGATCAGTGGACAACAAAAAAGGGAAAGCAGATAGAAAAAGAGAACCAAACACATGATGATGAACGATGATGATCATGAGGTAAAAAGAAACAATCCTACACCATGAACAAGGGAAAAATAAAATAAAAGATGATTATGCAATGAATAAAACTTTCTAGTATATTATGATTGAAATAATAAATGTGACAAAAATTAATTAAAACAGAAAAGACAAAGAAAAAGGATCTGTTTTAGCTATAATAATTAGTATAAAATTAATTCAGTGTTAAAATGTATTGCTTTTCTTCTTGTTTTTAGAGCACTGAGACTTTTCAAAAATAGATAAATGACTCATATCTTATATTCACCCAGTCATTTCTGGAGATGGGTAGCTATATAAATTGGTTAAATAACTAAATAAATTCCTTAAAATCAGAAGGATATATTTATATCCAATTATGTCCTTCCTTCCTTCCTTCCTTCCTTCCTTCCTTCCTTCCTTCCTTCCTTCCTTCCTTCCTTCCTTCCTTCCTTCCTTCCTTCCTTCCTTCCTTCCTTCCTTCCTTCCTCAGGAGTAATGGCTACCAGCATAAGTTAACTTGAGGTACATGGTGTCATGGTTCCGACTAATGAAACATTTCAAAGAACTTCCAGGCATGTTTATCCTAAAGCCTTTATTAACATTGTTACAAATTGAAGGCACATCATGGAGGTTTATGCCAGAATCTGAATTCCTCTTGCTGGCATCTAACTTTTCTTGTTCCCTTATCTTGCAGTCACAAGTCACATCTTCCAATTAGCCCAGAGGGCAGAGAGTCATGTCCTTTCCAGGGCTTTTGTTATTTCCCCTCCCTTTTCTCTGTCATCTGAATTAACTCTAAAAATACCAGACAGTTCTGCATATTTTGTCAAAGCAAGAATATTCAATATTAGCAGCGTGGACATCCGGCCCCCCTTACAAAAAGGACAGATCCTGTAATGTAAACAAAAGCATATGTTAATGACTAGTTTTTGGTTTATTGGGGTATTTTGCATGAAACCTTTTGATGAGCCTGTCAGCTTTCACCTCAATGGATTTCACCCAGGTGGCTTCAGACAACGGGTATCCCTTCCATTGTACTAGGTATTGCAATTTCCTTTAAAGATTCTAGAGTCAAGAATATGTTTCACTTCATAGTGGGTCTGTCCCGCAACTATGAGGGGCCCAGGTGCCTTCTTCAGGGGAGGTCTTAAAGTGGAGCCCCGATAAGGTTTCAATAAACTGCAATGGAAGACTGGGTGAATTTTCCCTAAAAGTCTAGGGAGTTTTAGTTCTATGGTGACTGGATTGATGATCCTTACTATGGGGAAAGGCCCCAATAATTTTGGTCCCAATTTCTTGCTGGGCAATTTGAGGCGTAGATATTTAGTTGACAAATAAACCTTTTTCCCAACTTGGAATGTTCTTTGGGGAGCCCTCTTTTTATCAGCCTGTTTTTATAGGTTTCAAAAGTCTTTTTTAAAGCAGTTTTTGTATTTCTCCAAACTTCTTCCCACCCTCTCACCCACTGGTCAAGTGTCTGGGAAGCGGAGTGCACCTGAGGATATTCAGGTGTTGGGCTGAACTCTTTTCCTGTGGCCACTCTGAAAGGCATGTAGCCGGTGCTGCTGTGCACAGAATTATTGTACGCCACCTCCGCAAAAGGGAGGAGATCAGTCCAGTTCGTCTGTTGGTAAGAAATGTAGCACCTAAGATATTGCTCCACCATTTTTTTAGTGGCTTCTGCAGCCCCATTGGTGGCCGGATGAAAAGCAGATGATAAACCTTGAGATGATCCAATTAATGTAAGGAAACTTCTCCAAAACTTTGCTGTGAACTCCACCCCCCTGTCTGAAATTATTCACTTAGGGGCGCCATGCAGCTGGTAGATATGTTTTAGGAACAATTTGGTCAGTCGTTGGGCAGATGGGAGTCCTTTGCAGGCGATGAAATGAGCCTGCTTCAAGAACCAGATGCCAGCAAGAGGAATTCAGATTCTGGCATGATGTCATGGTTCTGACTAATGAAACACTTCAAAGAACTTCCAGGCATGTTTATCCTAAAGCCTTTATTAACAGTGTTACAAATTCACGATACATCATGGAGGTTTATGCCAGAATCTCAATTCCTCTTGCTGGCATCTAACTTTTCTTGCTAAACCCCTCCCTTATCTTGCAGTCACTAGTCACATCTTCCAATTAGCCCAGAGGGCAGAGAGTCATGTCCATTCCAGGGCTTTTGTTATTTCCCCTCCCTTTTCTCTGTCATCTGAATTAACTCTAAAAAATACCAGACAGTTCTGTATATTAGCAGCATTGACACATATGTTGACAAAGTTCATTTCACCCAGTTAAAGTTTATAAACATGTTTTGGTATTATATAGATTAATCCATAATATTTTGGCATTGCTGTATGGATTATAGCCATTAATTTGTTTGTTTGTTTTGCTTTTTTGCACCATGCATGATTACACATCTTTCTTTTCACACTTATTTAAAACATCAGGTTATCATTCAGGTTATTTTTTAAGCACTATGGTTTAGCCATTCCTAATCACATTAGGGCTGAGAAATAAGCCAATATTTCAACAGCAATACCACAAATATTGGTATTGGTATTTCAATATTGGCATGTGGATTTGGGGGATGCTGTTGCACAGGGCAGGTGCCATGACAGAAAATACAAATACAAGGTGAATTGACACTGTCATGAATCTCTCTAATAGCTTTTTAATCTGAGTTTTTTTTTAAGTGGCTCATGACATCTATCAGATCCAAATTAAATCCAAATTAAATTAAAAGTCAATAGGAGATGCTTTTTCATTCTTTGCTTTTCATTGATATGAACATTATCTCATTTCTTATAGCAAAAAAATAAAGCAAAATAAAACAAAATCCTCTTAAGCACATTTGTTGCTTCAGTTATAAAACTACACTGTAACACAGTGTGGGAAGAATCCAGAGAAAAAAATATTTGGGGGACTATTAAAAAGGCAGAATATATTTCTCCAAAGGAATAATGGATAAGATCTTTTAAAAAGCAGAAATTTCTCCCTCCCCCCCAGCCAGAAAACTAGGCATAGTCCAGCTTTTAGAAATGCAAATTCAGTAATCCTTTCAGAAAGTTTGGAGCCAGGAAGCTAGAAGCTGAAGAGATTAGAAAGACAAAGACCCCTAAAATCTACATACCCCACCCAAACTCTAAAAGACATGACCTTTGGGGACACAATAGGATTAACCCATCAATACCAAAAGGGCTCACTCAGACTCAGGTCAAAGTACATGATACAGGAAAGCCTAAAGAGGAACAGGAAACAACCTCGAGACCTCCAGAAAGTAAAAAAAAACCCACCACTCCCAGCAACATGTGGTCAGCTTTCCCAGAGCCATACTTCTGTCTGGCTCTGCTCTTCAATAAACTACAACCTTCTTTCTAAAGCAGTTTCCATTTTGTTTATTCCCAACTTGGACTGGACCCTGATGAAGATTTTTCATTCAACAACAGCAACTCACATTATTTGCTATCCATAAGCTGCCTGTAACTGAGACTCCTTGAACATGAAAAATTAATTATTTTAACAACAGCATTCATAACTTGGTTCATTTGTATAGTTTTATCACATAGTGCTTCCTTATGTAAAATGTAACAAAGAGCAGGGACGGTAAGTGGCATACCAAGATTGTTCAATTTCACTGGTGACAACACTTGTTCTTGTTGAATACTTCCTGATTCCTTGATATTTGTGGGAGGGGGGGGGAATCAACAAATAATATTTGTTTTACAAGTTTGGTTGCTGGATTTTTTCATCTTGCACTTTGTCAATTATAGCACTCGATAATATCATCACATAATATCCATACATTGCAAACCTTTAGAACAAAACATAGTTGCAAACAAAGTATTTTCTTTTATTTTTCATCTCTGTAACCAAATATTATTTTTTCCACTTGTCTTGGAAAATCAATTTTTACTCCACAACTGTTTTTTTTTGTCAATGAGGATGATATATTGATGATTTATTAAAGCAAAAAATGTTACCTCATGTAATACAGTAAAATATTGTACCACCATGAAGGCAATTTTGCTATTGTCCTATGCCTTACCTCTGTGTTGTTCTGCGTGGACTCCTGGTGACAACTAGCATGGAATGGTGATGTCACCAGCAATGTTTACTTTGTGTGCCTATGTGGTTATCATATGCCAACTCAAACAAAGCAGCAAGGCAGAACAGCAATAGCAGACCACAGGGGCCTATAGAGCCAACCCAGCAGGGTTTGGGTTTCAGCAGTAGCGTAGATTTTTGACCTGTCACAGATCACACAAAAGAACTCATAGGGTTGCATGCTGTGCAATTCCTGCTTCACAACTCAATAAACTTTGGCAATAACTTTGCACAATTATCAAGGATAAATATGATGTTACGAGCATACAGAAACAATTTATTTTCAATGTTGATCACCATCACACCCTTAATTTCTTGAGACTATCTAATAAACAAAGTCAATAGTTCATGAATCAAATGGAAAATTAACAGAAGCAAAGATATCTCTAAGGAGTATCACTATATAACTTGAGAGGCTGAAATAAAAACTGTTCACAATCACTCTAGCCAATAGGAAAAGACACCAA
Source organism: Crotalus tigris (assembly GCF_016545835.1). Lineage (NCBI taxonomy): Eukaryota > Metazoa > Chordata > Lepidosauria > Squamata > Viperidae > Crotalus > Crotalus tigris. Next base: position 559,734 of record NW_024097127.1, read on the forward strand.
ATTGTAAATTGTATGGGAATGGTGGAAGATGGTGGAAACCCATATCTTCCTAGATTGCAGTTCATAAACTTAATCTGAAATGTATCAAAGGATTTTTCATTGTCCAACAAAATTAAAATATCTGATTCCAATTTTTCTGACATGATACTTAAAATAAAAGGGTAGTTATTGTCAGATGCCGGCCTATTTTTAATAAGTCCAGATTGAGGTGGGTGAATTACAGAATCATAAAAGCTTCCCTGAAGCTTCCTGGTTAGTGTTGCAGTTAATATTTTATTTGTAAATAAAATGTACTGTATATAGCCACCCACCTCCCCCCAACTGGGTGGCACACAACTTAAAACAGATAAAAATCTAAAAGCCACAATAATAAATAACATACAAACAAAGAAAAAATAGCATCTACGTTAAGCAAATATATCGATCTAAAGCATTCACATCCATGTGGGTCTTTTCTTTCTTAGGGTTTAATATTGCTGTAATGTAAGCCTCATAAAATTATGAAGGAACTATAAAAAGATTAAATTATTGATTATGTATCTCTAATAATATAGGTATCAATAAGTCCATAAAAGGGTATGTACCATTCCATTCACCTCATCAGATGTCTTTCCCCCATTTCATAGATCAAAGTGCTTCTAATAATTCAATAATCAAAACTCACTTTTTATGATCCTGTAATCCCTTAATTTGTGTTTCCTTGATCAAAGTGCCTCTAATTCAATATTTATTGTAGTTTATTTTTATCTTGTTGAGATATCGGGCTGTGGCCTATTTGTAACTGGGCCACATGAGCAGCAGGCTGATGCTCACATACGTGCACAGCTCAGATTGCATGAGTGGTGGGCTGGTGTGCAAATGCATGCACAGCTCAACTTGTGTGAGTTGAGTTGTGTCGGCATGCTTGTGTGTGCCTGTACACCATTCACACAAGTTGAGCTGTGCATGTGTGTGTGCGCACTGACCTGCCACTCACGCGGCCTGGTTCCACTCTTCCCCAAAACAGAGCCACCAAGCTGCAACGGTTGGGGACCACTTATCTAATGGATACAGTGAGTACAGAAACAATACAGACATACCCATTTTTATAATCGTATTATCTTTTCCTTATGGGAGGGTTTTGGTACCACTGATTTTTCTATATACTTAATTCTCAAATAGCATCCTGGTTCCTTGCACAGCACTGTCTACCATCAATTTTACTAACCACTCTTAAAAAAAAAACCTCATCAGAATCAAAACATGAAGTAAATGATACAGAAATCTAATTATGTCATAACATGAGGTGATTAATCCTGATACTTTCCACTTCTTTTATATATTTAAAAGATCTCAGAAAGAGCATAGTGAGGGTGCTGGATTTATAATGCTTTATTTTCTTTCCTTATCTTCTTTTAATTTTTTTCCAAATGATTACAAAAAATTAAATGAAAACCTAGTTTGAGTCATCCACCAATAAAGCTAAAAAAGGAACATGGAAGAATTGATTCAAACTAAGAGTTGTTTTTTTTTTTTCCTTTTAATCACACACCTGCAGTTCTTTTCCATAGATTTTACACAGCAATGTTATTTCATGTATTTTCAATGCTCTGAAAGAGTATGGTATCAAATGAAAAGATCCTTATCTATTAAAATGTTTCAGCAAAGCAAATCACTCAGTTTCTGAGAGCTACTATGAGGTCAGAATTAGGTGATCCTGACAATAAAACTCAGATTTCTTTTTTCCAGGGTTGAAGTCTTCTTTCATATAAAACTTTTATTCTTTACATTTCACTGGGATATTAGGAAGCATTGTGAGGAAAATGAAAACTGAACGCTTTTTTAGATGTTTTCAAGGCAACATTTGCTGCTTAAGTTCTAAGTTACATTTTTGATATGATATTAGAAACATTTTCATTCTGAAATTTGAAGTAAGGCAGAACACTTTGGTAAACCATTACATTTTGACAAGTATAAGCACAATAATAATAGTAATAATAGTAATAATAATAATAATAATAATAATAATAATAATAATAATAATAATAATAACCCCCAGTGAGGCACTACCTTGACGTGGTTGTGGGGCTTGTGTACTCTGAGGAAGATGAGAGCTATGCCAGAGGTTCAACCATACTGGACAGGTCTCATCAGAGGAGTCAGACAAAGAGTGTCTCTCCCATAAAAAATATGGTGAGACGTAAATTGCAGAATGCCATACCGGCTCGGACGTCGCCCGGGTTAACAAGGTCCGCGCTAGATATCGGAGTTCCTGGATATCTGGTGAAAAATGGGTTACAGGACTCAGGACTGTTGGCTGAGCAACCAGGGCCAGCAGCTGCAGAACTACTGGAAGAAAAGATGTTTACCCGTCGCAGATACACAGTGATTGAAAACAAAGAACAGGAGTCAGTAGAAACATCAGAAAATTTGTGCAAAGATCGATGGCACAATGGAAGACACAGTTGCAGATCAATGGTGAGAGGCTGGGAGAGGTTAATATCAAGAGAGGAATATTTCAAGGAGATTCATTATCACCATTACTATTTGTTATTGCACTGTTTCCTCTGTCAACAATACTGAATAACTCAGGACATGGCTATCAAACATCAAAAACATCTGCCAGACTATCCCACCTCCTTTATATGGATGATCTGAAGCTGTATGGAAAAACATCATCTGAAATAGAATCGCTGCTCAACACTGTCCGTATATATAGCCAAGATATTGTAATGGAGTTTGGCTTGGACAAATGTGCCACACTTACTATCAAACAAGGAAAAATAATGAAAACTGAAGGAATCAAGATGCCCCACGAAAATAACATTAAGAGTCTGGATGAGGAAGAGTACTACAAATACTTGGGTATCCTTCAAGCTGACAACATCAAGCACACTGAAGTCAAGAAAAAGATTAGAGGTGAATACATCAAGAGAGTGAAGAAGATCTTAAAGTCCAAACTCAATGGAGGAAATACCATAAAGGCAATCAACACCTGGGCAATCCCAGTCATTAGGTACACAGCTGGAATAGTGGACTGGACTCAAGCAGAACTAAAAGCAATGGATAGGCAGACCAGAAAAATAATGACAATGAATCATGCCCTTCATCCACGCAGTGACATTGATAGACTTTATCTACCAAGGCAAATAGGTGGGCGTGGAATGCTACAAGTGCATCAGATGGTTGAAGAAGAAAAAATGGCTTTGGAAGAATATCTGAAGAACAATGATGAAGATGCACTGAAATTAGTATATCAGGAAGGCTTACTAACCACTGGAGAGATCAAACTGGCCTACAAGAAAGACCAAATGAAGAACAGAATAGAGGCATGGGAAGACAAAGCACTACATGGCCAATACATGAAAAAAAATAGCTGGGAAAGCAGATAATAATAAAACCTGGCAATGGCTAAGAGCAGGAAAATTGAAGAAAGAGACCGAGGGACTAATTCTGGCTGCACAAGACCAAGCCTTAAGGACAAATGCATACAAAGTCAAAATTGAGAAGACAGCAACAGACAGTAAGTGCCGCCTATGCAAAGAAGCTGAAGAAACAGTGGACCACTTGGTAAGCTGTTGCAAGAAGATTGCACAGACTGATTACAAGCAGCGGCATGACAAAGTAGCAACAATGGTGCATTGGAAGATCTGCAAAAAATATCATTTGCCTGTAAGCAAAAACTGGTGGGATCATAAAATAGAGAAAGTCATAGAAAATGATAAAATTAAACTGCTCTGGGACTTCAGAATTCAAACAGACAAGCACCTGCAACATAACACCCCAGACTTAACAATTGTCGATAAGAAAGACAAAAAAGTCTGGATAGTGGACGTGGCAGTGCCTGGAGACAGCAGAATAGAAGAGAAAGAACTGGAGAAGATAACAAAATACAAAGACCTACAAATAGAAATAGAAAGACTGTGGCAAAAGCAAGCAAGGGTAGTACCAATAGTAATAGGCTCCTTGGGTGCAATCCCAAAACAACTGGAGCACCACTTGAACACCATTGGCATTGACAAATTCGCTATTAGTCAATTGCAAAAGGCGGCCTTATTAGGAACTGCTTCCATCCTGCGACGATATCTGTAATACCATCAAACATCCACATCTGCCTATCCCAGGTCCTGGGTAAGGACTCGATAGGTAGACAAAATGCCAAATCCAGTCTGAACATCTGGCTGACTGTGCAATGATCAGTAATAATAATAATAATAATAATAATAATAATAATAATAATAATAATAATAATGATGATGATGTTGGAAGGGACCTTGGAGGTCATCTAGTCCAGTGGTTCTTAACCTTTTTGAACGAATCGCCCCCTTGAGCCAATGAGGAAGTTATCATCACCCCCCTCCCCCAACATAACCTCTCAATCACAACATAGGAAATAATTCTTCAATTTATGCAAACACTTTTTTTGTTTTCTTTAAAATTGTCATCAGGACATATTGATGCAAATAATTTATTTCCAGTCTTTTTCCCATATCTCCCATATTCTGGCCAATGGCGTGCCACTATATGGGTAGAGGCTGCTGTGCAACGCACATGAAGATAAGCAATGCACATTCACCTATGTATGGCATTCTGTACTGAAGCTAGCTGGAGGAACATTTGAAAACACAATACAATCCACTAATAACGAGTGATCTGATGTTTTTGTACAATAGATATGCAGCAATTCACTGTACGAAAAAGTCTCAAAAGTGTCCCCAAAACTTCTCGCTCCATTGCCCCCATATCGCCCCTTTTTCGTTCCTTCGCCCCCGTGTCGCCCCTTTTCGTTCCATTGCCCCCCTGAAAAATGAAATCGCCCCCTGGGGGGCAATATTGCCCAGGTTAAGAACCACTGATCTAGTCCAATCCCCTGCTCAGGCAGAAAACCCTATACTATTTTGGACAAATGGCTGTCCAGTTTCTTCTTTAAAACTTCCAGTGTTGGAACATTCACTGCTTCTGGAGGCAGGTTGTTCCACTGGTTAATTGTTCTAACTGTCAGGAAATTTCTCCTTAGTTCTAGGTTGCTTCTCTCTTTGTTTAGTTAGAGATACATGATCAACCATAGCTCATTCATTTACCAAGAGATACTGCAAGAAAGATCTAAAAGAAAGGATATTATATGGATGAAGGTTTTCATGGTATGTAAGGAAAATAAACTCAGGGTAGAAAAATAAAAAAAATAGCAAAAGAGTCAGTGGTAATTTGAGAGCCATAGTGTTAGCTTGGCTTCACAGATAGACACTTAACAATGGTGTTACTAGCTTAGCAACTGCAGTGAATCAATTAACAATTATGGCAAGGAAGCTCAACAATTTTCTTGCTTAGTAATGGAAATTTTAGGCTCAGTTGTGGTAATAAGTCAAGGACTACCTGTAATTTTGCTTTTTATCAAAGTGGGTTGAAATTTGCAGGGTGGGTAGGCCACTCTGAAAGAACAGCACTTGTGAAATTTTATTAAAAACAGGGCAGGATTTTTGAGCTAAACTTTATCATTCTAAAAAATCATCAAAGGTCTGAATAATCCTATTAGACTGAGCTCTGTCCCCCACCTTTCAAATCCTCAGTCTCTCTGACTATACTCCATTTAAATGCCAATATATATCCCTCTTATCAATGCAGGCAAAATGGACCTGGGGGAGAGAGATACATAAACAAAGGCCAAGTAAAATAAAGACTTAGGGAAAAAATGTCAGATAAGGAAGATAAAAAATAGAAATACAGTGTTGACAGGGAGGATGAAAAAATAGACAAATTTCAGGTTGCATGGGGAATTGGAAAAGAAATTTGATTTTAATTTGAAATTGAAATTGAATTTTAAAAAAGAAAATCAAGAGAGAGCACTAATGAGCATAGGACCACTCCAAAAGAGGAAAGGAGTAACCATTGTGTTAAAACTAGTATTATACAATTCTCTCTCTATCCTGGGTTTTGACCATCCCAACAAGAGGAGGACAATATGTTGCCATACATCACCCCATCTCCACATCTGAATACAAATCCAGAGGAAGACTCTGCTATTTTTTTTTTAATCTTTATAGTTCTACCATGTGACACTATCAGGGTAATAATTGGCTGTTTTCCATGGCTGCAAATTGAATGTCACTTCCTAATGCAAAAAGCACCACTTCCTAATGCAAAAAGCAACATCGGTAGAGAATACATTCTGAGAAGATATTTGTAAGATTTGAACCCTCCATCCAATTATTTTTCTATTGATCTAGCAGCTTAACAACCATTAGAAGGCAGCAAAAAGCCCATCTCTCTTACCTAAAATAATCGTCCAGATTTGTGAGGCCAGATGCAATGACAGTTTAAGTGGACGTAGATGTCAGGAAAAGTGTTTTACTGTGTGAAAGTGTTTACAGCTGTCAGGTGTTCTTGAGTATATCCACAACATTTCTTTAATATTATCAACCACTATTGGATATCCTGATTTATTGTTGATGTTATCTTTTGATTTTTCAGGCTTATGTTTCAAATCAAAATCAAAAATGCATTGTAATTTGCCTTTACTTCTGCAAAATATATAGTATATATCTACGGTAGCCTGAAAACAGCATTCCTTTGAGTTTAACTCTAATAAAGGAAAGGCTTTCAGTGATTTTTTTATTTTATTTTTAAAACAAAAACAAGAACAAAACTGTTGCCAAATAACCTTTTAACAAGGTAACTACTCTTTGACCCGGGGAAAAATGAATGGGGCAGATGGTAGAAAGACCAATCCGCAATATGGAATTTGGCGACTTAGTCAAGAGTGACAAAATTATACATTTTGCCCCCACCTTCTGCTCCTTGTTCTCAAACTCTTCTGTAGAAGTTAAGTCTGAGATAATCAGGACTCCCTACTGGAGATAAGGCCAACATGAATCCTTCAATCCAAGGATGGACCAGTTTGTGGCTTGAAGCTCCCAACCATTTTTATAGATGTAATGGCCAGAAGTTATACTATAATCTTGAGGAACAGGGGGAAGAGCCAATGGTCAGATAAAAGAAATCTGAGTTTGAGATAGAACTTAGATCCTAATAAGCATCTCAAACAACATCCTCTCTACGGTAATTCTCATGAAGATTAAAGGAAAGGAGAGAATGCATTTAGAGTTGTGTTATTTTACCTTATAAGTAGTCTGGTCTAACTTTAAGGGTCCCTGCAGCCATCCCAAATACATACCTCTTTCTGCTTGATATATATGTACGCATATACAGTATATCCATTTTCTTTAAATTCAGATCTTCAAAACTAAGACTGAAGTATGTGACCTCACCCACACAAGTGTACATATACATATAAGGCATGGGTGTCAAACTCACCACATCACGTGACGACGTATCGCAACTCTTTTTGCATTGCCAGCAATGGGGTGGGCGTGGTTTCAGTATGAGGAACCGGCCCATGGGCTGGCAGTTTGACACCCCTGGTAAGTTCTTTTCCTCAAAGTCCATGCTTTGAGCCTTCATGCATTTAAAAAAAATGAGCAGAGTTTGGATAAAGAAGAAAAATGCTAAGGGCTGGATATTCAAAAATCCAGTAATAATAATCTTTTTTTGCTCTTTCAATTAAATAGCCCCTAAAAAATATGCTGCCCATGCTAACACAAAGGTTAGATCAATAAAGGAGACTATTTGTAACCCCTGGATGAGGGGTCCTTGGTGCTCTTTGAGAGTAACATTATCAGTGCTATGTTGGATAGTAAAAGAAAAATGTTAGATGTTAAAAGAAAAAAAAATCAAAATCTGGAGGAAATTCTGGTCAGCGGATGTTTCATGCATCTCTGCCCCCCTTCCTCCTGTCACCTAAGCAGTTTCCTTTGCTGTCTCCCTTTAAGGAGAAATTTCCTGACAGCTAGAATAATTAATCAATGGAACAACTTGCATCCAGATGTTGTGAGTGCTCCAACACACTGGAGGTTTTTAAGAAGAGATTGGACAACCATCTGAAATGATATAGGGTTTCCTGCTGGAGCAGGTGGATTGGACTAGAAGACCTCCAAGGTCCCTTCCAACTCTGTTAGTCTGTTATTCTACAATCTAACAATTATTTACATATGTTTGTTGTGCCCTTTGTTTGTTGCAAGATTAGAACAAGACATTCCAACCAATGACTCTCAATGGTTCAGGTGACACACCTGGCCTCTTTGGTGTGTTGCAGACACATTTCAACCAGAGTGCCTCCAAGAGATCAGTACAGAGCCATTTAAGACAGGTGTTTCTGTAATTCTGATTAATAGCAAATGTTCAGAGTGTTCAGCAACCATTCTCTCTCCCCCCCCCTCTCTCCCTCTCTCTCTCTCTCTCTCTCTCTCTCTCTCTCTCTCTCTCTCTCTCTTTTTCAGAGTGAACAATGGGGATGAAGGACTTCAAAGAAGTCTGACTTTATTCTGACAAGCTAATGCTCTCTTCCCAAGCTTGCTTCCCTTGGTGAGAATATATGCCTTCATTTCCACTTCTCCCCATTCCAAAAAAATGCCAACAATACCAACCTGCAGGACTTATGCAATGCACCTGTTAGGTTCCCCCCTGCCTGACACACCTGGTGACCACCCACAGTCTGACAATATGTCACTGGCACCAAGCGCAGGCAAAGACAACAAACAGATGAGCTGGATGATAAATCTGTTTTCTTTACAGACTCATCCCAGATACCCTTTTGTTTAGCCATTACACCCTGGGATATTTTGGCAAGCTATTATAACATCCTTTTCACAGAAGGATTGACTTTTCAAATGGGCAGGCTTGCCACTAGCAAAGCATACTGCTTTTGAAATGCCTCGCCTCCTCTCTTTTCTTAAGAAATGAAAAGTTGCATCTTCATCTATGCAGCGGCTTCCAAGCCTTTCATGACACACCACACTTGCTTTTGAGAATTGGGCTGTCACATTAGAGTTGATTCTCAGGGTTTGTTTTCAGATAAAAGCTGAGCATCTCAAACAGGCCTTTTTTTTTCAGGAACTGAGTAGGAATCAAATTTATAGAACCTTCCCAATGAGGCAGCTTGCAATCTCATTGCCACAAATCCTGAAAGAACTGAAAGAGTATCTGCTGTTGTATTGAAATCTGCAGTTTCTTTTCTTTTTCTTTTTTCTTTTTTTTAAAAAGTATGGGGGAAAGTCTATTGACAACTAGGAAGGATAACTGAAAATGGATTTCTTAAGACTGGCATTACTAAAATGGTCAAGTTCTACATAGTACTGGCCATAAAGAGCTGTGAAGTGCCATGATTTTGTATTTCCCTAACAAATTAGTTCAATTTGATTTGAAGGAAGTAACAGCCCCCAAACCCAATCTGTTTCAGAGCCTTGGAAGTGTTAATCTACCAAGACATCCATTCATTAGAAAACACTGCAGATTTTTAGAAATGGCACTCCTGCAAAAGAAGATGGCAATTCCACTTAGCAATTAATTTGCATCCCTATTTTGTTTTTGTTTTTTTATTAAACCTCATGAAGTTCCTGAACAGACATAAGATCATGATGAAAGGTTACTTGAAAAGTACTGGGAAGAGAAATTATTGCAACTTATCAGCATTTTAACTTCTGTATGTTCAAGGGACATCACTCAGCAACATATTTCATATGCTCCATGCCTAAACTATAGCACTGAAAACAAGTGGTAAGGCTGATACTTGAAAAGTTTTGGATCAAAGCAAGGTTTGGAAAATACAGGTAGTCCTCAACTTACAACAGTTCATTTAGTGACCGTTCAAAGTTGCAACAGCATTGAAAAAAGTGACTTTTTCACATAACAATTGCAGCATCCCAGTGGTCATGTGATCAAAATTCAAATGCTTGGCAACTGACTCATATTTATGACAGTTGCAGTGTCCCAAGGTCATGTGATCACCTTTTGTGACCTTCTGACAAGCAAAGTCAATGGGGAAGCCAGATTCACTTAACAACCATGTGACTAATTTGACAATTTGCAGTGATTCGCTTAACAATTGTGGCAAGAAATGTCATAAAGTGGGACAAAACTCACTTAACAAATGTCTCACTTAGCAACAGAAATGTTGGGTTCTATTGTGGTTGTAGGTCAAGGATTACCTGCCCCTACTGATACTTTTTATCATATTGGAAGTAATGGATATTGTTATGTCCCGAGCCTTGCAAACGGCTCGGGCGTTGCAGGCAGTCCCGGGCAGGTGCAAAGCTGCCCGGGACCAGACAGGCTGTCGCCAGCGCCGTGCACATGCGCGGGTGCTGGTGCGGGAAAAGTAACCCATTTACCCGGGAGTTGCCTATATAAGAGGCTGCGAGGCGTTTGGGCGAGGCTGAAACCATCTTCCTGTAAGCTGAACGCTGAATAAAAGAAACTGAGAACTCCAGCTGCTTCTCGTGTCTGTTTCCCGCCACGGACTCAACACTGGCGACGAAGGTGGGATGCCTTGCCCTACCTGGAAAGGAAGAAGTGTAAGCTTACCCAAGGAGTCCTGAGCGGCGGAAGAGGAACGGCGTCGACTCGGCAGCTGCCCGCCATTCCGGTGCGCATTCGGGGGTAGGCTGGCTGATAGACCCGTCTCCTGAAGATCCGAAGATGGCGAAAATCGGAAGGCTTTCAGAATTCGACGTCTCACATCCAGAGCGGTGGGAGTCCTACGTATCCAGAATGGAGAACTACTTCAAGGCAAACCAAGTGAGGGAAGATAGCTTGAAGGCTGCCACCCTGCTTTGCGTTTGCGGCCAAGACGCCTTCGAAATTGCAGAAAACCTTGCAGCACCTGATCCAGTAGAGTCTGTAAGCTACGCAGACCTGAAGAAGCTGCTGAAGGAGCACTTCCACCCCAAGGTGTCCGTTATCTCATGGCGCCACACCTTCGAACAGAGGGATCAACGGTCCGGTGAGTCAGCCAAGGAATACATCGCCGCGTTACGGAAGGCCGCCAAGCCCTGCGAGTTCAAGGACCTCGAGGAACGACTGAGGGACCGATTCGTGTGCGGGTTAAGGCATCGAGAGTTACAACAGAGACTTTTCGCTAAGGAAGAATTATCCTTCCAAGACGCCTTAAGGGAAGTCACCGCAGAAGAAGCAGCAGGCGGCGCCGTCAAGAACATGCGGCCGATCAGAAGCAGTGCAGAGGGTGCGTCCGTGCACCAGGAAGACGTCCGACGAAACACCGAGGAGGATCCGGACGAAGAAGTCGACCGTCTACACCCCGCGAAGGAAGAGAACCAGAAGGGAAGCTCTTCGGCTCCGCTCAAGTGCATCGGCTGTGCAGGTCACCACAGGAGAACCGACTGCAAGTTCCGCTCCGCTACCTGCCGGGCATGCGGCAAACAAGGGCACATTGCAGCTGTGTGTCTGGCCCGACGAAAGGCACAACCCCAAGAAGAACGCCGGAAGGGTACCAGACTCCCCAGCCAGAATAGGGTAGGTTTTTGCGCTTCGCGAAGAAGCATCTGTAGGACAGGCACACACAAGCCCATGAAGAAAAAGCTGTCACTCAACGTGAAGCTACAAGGGGTTCCATTATCTATGGAACTAGACATAGGGTCTGCCCTTTCCATCATTTCCCCTAGAATGCTTAGGTGGTCTATTTTTTTGTCTGCATATGATTTTTCATTACTCCACAAGCCTGGGAAAGAAATGGGCCATGCTGATGGCCTCAGTAGGTTGCCTCTGCCAGTAGTAGAAGCTGACCCTGCGCCAGCTGTCAACATTCTATCAATCCAAGCCTTGCCCGAGCTCCCTCTTAGTGCCAGGGATGTTACCGCTGAAACAGGTACAGATCACACACTTTCACGTGTCCGCTCCTGGGTCCTGTCCGGGTGGCCTGAGCACTGCCCTAGTCCTGAGTTTCAGAGTTTCTGGTCCAAAAGGAATGAACTGTCCCTTTCTCAGGGTTGTCTGCTTTGGGGAAACAGAGTTGTCATTCCCACCTCAATGAGGACTAGGGTCTTAGAATCCCTCCACGAGGGTCATCCTGGCATTGTTCGTATGAAGGCTCTTGCACGAAGCCACTTGTGGTGGCCTGGTTTAGATAAAGATATTGAGGAAGGTACACGCATGCCACCTGTGCCAACGATCTCGCCCAGAGATGCCCCAAGCTCCTGTGCATAGATGGGAGGAAACACAGTCCCCATGGTCTAGGGTGCACATTGACTACGCTGGGCCCTTTCAGGGCCAGTTCTTCTTGGTCCTTGTTGACAGCCATTCAAAATGGCTTGAGGTTGTGCCTGTCTCATCCACCACCACTGCAAAGACTATTCAGGTACTGAGGGGGATTTTTGCTGCACACGGGCTGCCAGATGTCATTGTGTCCGACAACGGCCCTCAATTCACCTCCTCCGAATTCCAAGCTTTCTTACAGGCAAACCTGATTCGTCATGCCACGTCTGCGCCTTTTCACCCGTCCACCAACGGTATGGCTGAACGCATGGTGCGCATCGCAAAGGACGCCTTGAAGAGACTCACCTACGGGGACTGGCATCACAGGTTGGCTGACTTTCTCCTTTCTTATCGCACCACACCGTCCACTTCTACAGGGAGAAGTCCAGCTGAACTTCGTTGGGGGCGCCAACTTACTACTAGACTTGACCGGTTGCATCCGGACAGACTGCCTTCATCTACCTCACATCCTAGGGCACCTAGACAACTACTTGTGGGTGCCCCGGTTTGGGCTCGCAATTACGGGCCTGGTCATACATGGGTCCCCGCTTCTGTGTCCAGGATCACAGGTCCTCTCTCCTACGAGGTTGCCCTGGACAACGGTCGTGTCCTGCGTCGGCACATCGACCAACTTCGCTCTAGGCGAGACTTTTCTGATGAGACTCCTGGGTCTTTTCCAGGGGGGGAGGGGGACCCTTTGGAGCAAAGGGAAGGGCAAGAGCTACTGCCCATCTCCACTGAGGGAGCCACAAACGGCCCATCCCAGGGTTCTGCAATTGCTCCGAAAAGAAAGTCATGGAGCTTACCCACACAACAGGCACTCACGCCTACTCCAGCCAGGGAGTCACCCCGGGGGCATACTCACTTTCCACACACATCACACAGCACTCCAGCAACGGAGGATACCCGGGGGCATCCCAACAAATCATTCCCCGCAAGAGAGCTGGCACACAATTCCCAAGGTTGGCCTGACCTTACCCCAAATCCTACAGGGGGTCAAACATACACAGAGCTAGTCGAGGAACCAAGTCCCGACTACAACACCCCTAGCACAAATCAGGGAACACCTGAGTTTTGGGAAAGTACAGAAACCCACACGAGCCCGAGCACAGAATGGGGTTCAGGGAATGGACAGCCTCCTGACAGGTCTTGGACTGACCTAGGAGGTTCTACAGAGACGCCCAGCAGTGGCTATCACTTCAAGGGGCCTGAGGGTCTACAGCTAGGTAGGACAACCAGGTCACAAAGCAACAGAAGCCCTGGCCTGACGAGCCCGGTGGGCAAGCAAGCAGGCCAGGCATCGGGGCACAGTCCTTGGAAGACACCAGGGCACAATAGAGAGAACAGGCTCACGCCTCCCTCCAGTCAGGGGACTTATGCCAGTAACCCAGAGCTAAGAAGGTCACAGAGAGCAAAGAAATCTCCTAAGTACCTAGAAGATTACATAACATTGCTGGCAAGGCAAAAGCCAGTAAACAGTGGGAGCACTGGGGAGCAAATTGTCGTATAAAATAAATGTTGTATGTTGGTAGTAGTTTTAGCCCAGGGGAAAGGGGTGTTATGTCCCGAGCCTTGCAAACGGCTCGGGCGTTGCAGGCAGTCCCGGGCAGGTGCAAAGCTGCCCGGGACCAGACAGGCTGTCGCCAGCGCCGTGCGCATGCGCGGGTGCTGGCGCGGGAAAAGTAACCCATTTACCCAGGAGTTGCCTATATAAGAGGCTGCGAGGCGTTTGGGCGAGGCTGAAGCCATCTTCCTGTAAGCTGAACGCTGAATAAAAGAAACTGAGAACTCCAGCTGCTTCTCGTGTCTGTTTCCCGCCACGGACTCAACAGATATGATGGAATGTAGTGAAGCAATAGAGAAGGAAGGAGGGTGTGCATTTCAGAGGAAGAAGAGGCAACTCAACCCAGATATTTTGTGTGTGGGAAACATGGTGAAGACAATCCCTCTCTAATAGTTCAAGGAACATATTGCAGATATAGATAGCAGGGCCCTCAGTCTGGTAAGATTTTTGGGTACAAAAAACTCAGCAGAGATGAATAATTTTAGATAATCAAGCTTCTTTCTGATACTGATGGAATATGCCTTTATTTCTTTATCACATTTGTTACCACTCATCTCTCTCAAAGAGAGATTCTCCTTTGTTACTGAGACACAGCTGATGGTCACTCATGCCTTAAGCAACTTTCAGATAGATTTAGTGCAACTCACTCTGCATTGGACTCCCCTTGAAGATATAATTAGTATAGAATGCAGTAGAATGTGATATCTCTGCTTGATTGTTGCACTGTTTACCAGTTGATTTCTGGGTGCAATTCAAGCTTCCTGCTGTGGACTATGAGGTTGCTTATCTAATAAGAGCATGAAGGGAATATCAAACCCTAGGAATTGACATCAACATCCACAAGAGTGGGTATCTGCTCACCTTGTGTGAAACAACTTGCTGTTATATTGGAAGTTATCTCCAAGGAAATAGCCCTAGTTTCCCCTTAACACCATAGCTTGTTCTTTTTATAACACCCAGATAAACCTTAGTGCTATGGGGGAAGCTGCTCTCAATCTCTGGAGAAGTAGCCTAATCTTGTGAAATATACAGCAGAAGATATTGAAATTCAACAATACTAAGACTTTATTGATTTCAGAGCTTTGGAGAGAAAAAACCAACACATGTTCACTTACTCATATTCACATAATTCCTGCCTATGATTGAGTTAGCTGAACTCAATCTGGGTTATTGCAGAAGACAGCGACATGACACCGTGAGAATCTGGATGGTGAGATCTCCCAACAGAAATTGATACTGCTTGTTCTTTTTATCCTTTGCCATCAGTTTCTATCACACTTTTTTTTCCACATCACCTCAAGTCATTAAATGACCTAACAAATTAGAATTAGATTATGGATCAAACGTGACTTGCTGCATTGCAATTAGCTGTAGAGTTCTTACCTCTGGTTGCTGCCAGATCTGTCTGATCTGATCTTGATGAATTGTTTCCCAGTTTCATGCATCAATGCATAAGCTTAATGTGTACCCAGCTGTAAGACCCCATTTTTCCATTCCCATGCAGTGATAAAGTTGTTTTCTTTTACATTCCACTTGCCTATTAGTTTAACGATGACTGGTGCCAGTGCTTGCTGTCACTAACAATCAAGAAAAGATTAAATGATTTAGTGAGAGATATGAGTGACCCCAACATTGTTGGGATTCTGGAAAGGGCCTTTGGGGGATTATGTGTATTATGATCCCTCCTAGAGAAATTGTTTTATTGTCTGCTTTATAAAAATGTTAATCTATACACTATTTTATGTTCTAATCCTTTTACTGTATATGGCACCATAAACTGCTCAGAGTAGCTTTCAACTGGAACAACATAAAAGTCTCTATAAATAAATAAAATAAATATAGCTTAATGCTTCATACTACAGTGACAGTTGGCAATTCTTAGGATTTAGTACAAACAACTTTCTCGCTGTATTTGGAGATGTCAAGGAAAATAACTAAGGTAATGATATGCAAAGTATCTACATTCTGGGGAGTTTCTATGAAACAGATAACAGGTGTTGATGAGTTTGTATGAACTAGGCAACAGATTTTCATCAACGATTAAGAATCACTTCCCTTTATTTTATCTGAATTCAAACTCACCATTTTTCCCTATATCGCAAAGGATGTTTCAAAACTCATGTTGATTTTGCAAGCTGCTCCTTTGTGTATTTACAGATTCCCAGGTGATGATGTAAGAAAGATGGCCTTTACAAAGTGAATGATGAGATAATCTCTGCTTAAGGGTTCTCTGTCAGGTTTGATACATCCACCAGTGTTTGGAAAAGAATTTGAAACATACTCAGGTGTTTCATTTGGGAATAACTTCTCTGACCAGAAAAGCCATCAAATATGTTAATTTCCTCAATGACAGGTGAAATTTCTAACATAAATTACCATATCTCAATAATACATTTTTGGGATTTAGCTGAGAAAACATTTTCAATTCGTTAGAGGGAGGATAGGGAGAGAACTATAATAGCTTTAACTGGATGGCATGAACAACATAGGATACTACTTCCTAGAGAACCAAGATGTTGTTCCAATATTGCTGACATTGATTAACAGATAGTTTTGTAGGATTTGTGGCTAACAGAATGACTTAGGGTAGTTATGAATGACATCAATCTTAGTTTTAGCTAGTTAAATGCTGCTAAATGTGAATTTATATGTGAATCTTAGTCTAATTTAAGGTTTTGTTTTCAAAAAAAAAGTTTTTTTAAAAAAACAGAGTGTTGGCCTAGATTGTCAAGATTAACAACATCTGTGCACTTCCAGAGGCTTAGTAACCATTTTATTTTCTAAATCTTATTGTAGATCAGTTCCTTTTTTTTTTTAATAAAAATATCCAGCATACTCCTAATGATTGATATTTTCACTCCCTGAGATCCAGTCATACACCCTTGGTTTTAAACCAGTTCTTATAACCTCATTTTTTGTGGCATCACTTGGAATATATTTGGATGTATTTACTCTTGAATTAATTCCCAAAGATGAAACTAGGATAAATAGTCTTAGAAAACACTGAGAAAGGAAAATGAGTAATAAAAAAAAATGAATTCCTCTCCCAACCTTTGGTACTTAAAATCACATCTCATTTCCACTTCATGTAATATGGCACAAGCAATTGAACACTTGAAAACATGGATCTGCTTCCATCATAATAAAATTGAGGGAGGAAGAAAGGAAAGATAAAAGACAAATTGGTGTGGGTCAGTGAAAGTGATATCCAGAATCTCATCCAAGTTTATATCTTCCCAAATCCTATGAAAGGTCACAGCTTATATTTATCTTGTAATGTTTGCTTTATGAGGAAGGAGTAGGATTAGACAGTGTTGACAGGTTTAAGCCAAATTGGTCAAAATCTGATTTGTGTTATTTAGACATCTTAGTTGATATAATATTTTGATGCAGTAGCTGGAACTGTTCTTTTATTGTCAGTAACTTTTCTTAAAAAAAAAAAAAAAAGCTTTTCTGAGGATAAACTAGACCAAATTTGGTATCCTGTCCCACAGCTGGTAGCCAAAAATAGAATTTTACAGAATATAATAGTATGATTCTAAAAAATGAGTCTGTAGTTAAAAAGAAAGCTATTCGTCTAAGAGTCTGATTAGTTTCCAACTCTTGACGAAAATTGCTATTTTCAGATACCAGTATCTTAAAGGATATAGGTTTTGATCTGAATTACAAGCCACAAATTAATTTCTTTGATTTCAGCAATAGATAAGCTATTAACTTATTCTTTTTTATTATTTTAAAACAAATTTTATTGATTTTTTAAATTTTAATACAAAGTGCTCAAGACACACCGTGGTGTTGGGGTAATCAAAAATCCAAAAACAAAACATATGTAGATAACTTAATCAATACATCAAATATTCCCTCTCTATTTCCCTCAAATAGCTTATATATTTAAAATAGTCTATTTCTAACTTAAATTTCTATTAATCCTAAACCTGTTTTACAGCTTTATGCAATTACAAGACCATAATCAAATTTAACTTTAAATAAGCACATTATCAGTTCAGGTGTCGCTTCCAAATCTATCCTAATTCTTTAATTTCATCATAAATCTTGTTTATTCCTCCTTCCACTACTATCTCCCAGTTAAAATGAAATATTAATCTATCCTATACATATCTAATACATCAATCAATCGGTTTCTTAGGCTAACACAATAATCTCACATTAGACAAGGTTCTAATTTCATCCAATTAGTTATCAGACCTAATAACATCCATATTATCAGATAAAACACATCATCTTATTAAAATAATATTCAATTCATTATTAGTTCAATCCCGATCTAGACCACCTTTTCAGTTTTCTTCATTCTATTATATAATTTTCATACATATAAACCTATTATTCTAAAACAGACATTCTTACTTTATTTAATATATATATTCTAATAATCACGCATTTTTCTTATTTCTAACACAAGAGCTTAATCCTTAGATAAGTCCATAATTCTAAAATGCATTAAATCCAGTATATATAATTTTAAGTTTCTATTTTCAGTCTTATTCTGGGCTTCTTTTTCTGCCAAGCAGGTTTCCACAACAACACTTCCCTTCCAACCAATGGGTCTCTCTTTGTTGCTTGTGATGCCATTTGAGGTAGTAATAAGCCTCCTATCCTTTGCATTGGACCTCTATTTCTCTTATTCTTGAAGCCTTGGTGCTTTAAAGGTTCAAATCTCAGTCTTTGCTTTTTTCTGATCCTCAAAAATATAGATAAAATGCTTGTAAGGTGAGATAAGTTCCTCTGTATCCTCCATGAAGTCATCTTTTAGTGTATTTTGGTTTGTAGAATAGTCAGATATAGTCAAAAGGTCACTTTTAAGATTTAAGGAGGAATTTCTGGTTTTTAGTTCTGTAGTAATCTCTTTCATTGTAACAAATTCCTCTTTAACCTCCCTTAATTCCTCTTCTGGTAGGTTTTGGTTTGTAGAATAAACAGATGTGATCTGAAAGTCAGTTTGAGAATTTGGGGTAGAGTTGACTCTTCATTCTGTAATAATCCCTTTCCTTATAGCACATATTTCTTCAATAACCTTGTAAATCTTTTCCAATATAAGCTTGCAATTTAAGTGAGAGTGAAGTTTCTCCATTTTAAAAGTGGATAAAGAATATCCCTTATTTTTTTTATTTAATGAAAGCTGTAATTAAACAGTGTCCACCCTCTCAGTTCCCACAGCTGCATCAGGTTATCTTTTCCAGGAATAGTTTGAAGGTCAGCTCCTTCTCTCCAAAGACTACTCCACAGTTGCAATATTAATTTTTCACCACTAGATGTCCTTAGTAAATAAAAAAAACTTTCCCAAACACCATGTTTTTTCCTTTTTTCTATCTTTTAAAGGAAAGAGTGGAGGAAGAAATAATCTTCCAATATTAATTACTAATACAATTCGAAAAAGCGTTTTTTTCTGTATCCCAAAATAAATAAAAATAAAATAAAAATAAAAATAAAATGTAATATTTAAAGATTCTTTGTTCTCAGCGCCATACAAGCAAAAGCTGCTTTTTCCAAACGGGGAAATAATTCCAACCAAATTTTTACAGGCAGTAAAAAAAGCCAAAATAGGGAAAAAAGAGGAGCAAAAGGATCTCACCCGGATCCTCCACGGTGGGTCTAATTATGCTTAGCTGTAATTTTGACTTCGGCTGGTGCAGGAGGATAATCGGCCATCTTGCAGGACGATCGTTGCTCCATCAGCCCTAAGGAAATAGCTGGAGCCATGGGAGAAGTTGCTGCTCTCCCACAGTCACCAGCAAGCCTCCTTCTCGGTGGTTGCCCCTCCAGGGTGACTTTCGACCCCCTAAGAGGTCTATCGACGCAGAAAACCTGGCCGGACTGGAGACAAGTACCCAGACACGACCAGCGTCGCCGTGTACCGGAACCGGAAGTCTGCTATTAGCTTATTCTTAAAAGATCTGTATATTAAAGATCTTCACACATGCTCTAATTGTCCAAATATGTCTTTTTGATAAAAGCTGCATTTCATACATTTACGTATTTTCTGAATAGAATCATTTGTTAGAATAAGAATATGTTGCACACATAAGTGTCCCATCTATAATATCATTTTTCCCCAGCCTGATCTTCAGTAGAAATACAGAACTATTCATAGCACATGTTGAGTCTTATTTATAAACTGTTGGTCAAATATTATTCAGAAATTAAAGACCACTTGATTAAATGAATGAAGAAGTCAGATGCAGTAACTGATATCCTACAAAGGAAATTTCAGTGGAGGAAAAAGATTAAATTCACAATAAATATTCCATTTAGAGAAAACTGTTTTTAAGTTATTTTATCACTGATACATTTTTACAATATTGATTGCTAAATTGGACATTTTCTAGAAGATGTTAGAAATATAATAACCAAGTTAGACCATTTTTCCATATGTGGTGGCAATTTGTATGTAAAGTTCAATGACTTTAGATAAAGTTTTATAATGGAATAACACAAATTCTAAAACTGAATTTCCGTTCCTGCCTGCAATTTTTTTTAAAAAAATTAAATATCACTCGACCTTACATTCTCCCAAAGCATACTAAAATAGTTTTGTACATGGTAATTGCTGCAAGGACACTTTATACTTCCTAATAGACAGTATGTACAGTTCCTTTTGCAAGAAAAAAATGACTAATTAAGTTATAGGAGTGTGCCTCAATGTCCAAAATGACTTTATATTTCAAATGGAAATCTGATACATTTTTTTACTGAACTTGTACACCATTTTTTGCAATATAATTCAACACATGAGTTCATACCACATCCAAAATATAGGGTTTTTTAAAACATAAAGTCAACCATCTGTTAAATAAGGATAGGTCTGTAACTTTTTGTATAGAAATCACTGTAATTACAATTTCATGTATTATGTGTAAGGTATTGCTCTGTGTTGCTTACTGAATTACTGTGTTGATTATACTTATGAATGACCTCTAGCTTTTAAAATAATATATGAGCAGAATGCAAATAACAGATTCCATTCTTCTGCAGCCTCCTGAAACTAGGATTAGGGTTTTTTTTTTAAATCTTACTACCACACCTCTTCTTTTATTCAGCATTCTCATTGTGACAGGTTCAAGCGGGTTGCCGTTGCCTGCGGCATGACAGGCTAAGCAAGTTAACTCTACCACTAACATTCACCAGCAACATGCCTGAAGAATATTAAGGACCTTCTTCTGTCAAAGATCTTGCATAGAGCACTACTTACTTGATGCCATGGAATCAGTAATTGCCCAAGGTTTTGTTTTGTTTTTGCTGGAAATTAGTACTAATTTAGATTCAGATGCCTGATGAATGAAGGAGAATATACATGTCCCAGGATAATGTGGCAGGATCCAATCTGGGTCGGTCACCGAGACCAGAGGCTTTGTCTTCCAAGCTTTCAGACTAGTGCTGGAGTCCATCCTCAGGAAATTTCTCTGTGTGCTTTGGGCTGTTCTTTGTGTGGTGTTTATATGGTGCCTGTTGTGTGTAGCTTTTTAGATGTAGATTGGGAGTTGATGGCTGGCTGTTAAGTCATTGAAACTCCATCTTCCTGGACATACAATTCACAGTGGAGGAAGAAAGAACTAGGCAGTTACCATTTTTAGATGTGCTTGTCAATAGACAAGAAGATGGAACCCTAGAAACCACAGTTTATCACAAGGCCACTAATACTCCGTGCATTCTGAATTTCAACAGCAACTATCCACAGTCACACAAAAACACTATATGGCAGGTGAGAACTGTAGTACCCAGCAAGCCAAACAGCTGGAGAGCAGGTACCTACATGAACAATTCAGGCAGAATGGATACTCACAATCACCAATTACTTAATAACTAGCCATCAACTTCCCAATCTACATCTAAAAAGCTACACACAACAGGCACCATATAAACACCACATACAGAACAGCCCAAAGCACACAGAGAAGTTCCCTGAGGATGGGCTCCAACATAAGTCCAAAAGCTCAGAAGACAAAATCTCTGGTCTCAGTGACTGACCCAGATTGGATCCTTTATCAGATGCTTGACTTTATCTACATAGTTTAGACAACAGTATCTATTTCATTTTGGCTTCCATTTCAATCACTTCACTTCAAATAGGAATTCCTCTTTAGGAAAAGAGACCATTTTTTAATGTCCATTCTGCCTCACCAGCTTGAAAGCTTCAATCAAAAATGTGCATTTCTTTGCCCAAAGTCTGTCATCTAGAACAGGGGTCCCCAATCCTGAGTCCATTGACCAGTACTGGACTGCGGCATGCCAGCAACCAGTCTGCACAAACAAGGAAAGCCCCATCCACAGAATGCAGGCAGCACACAAAACCATGCCCCCTCCAGTCTGCAGAAAAATATCTCTTCACATAACCGGTCCCTGATGCCGAAAAGGTTGAGCACTTCTGATCTAGAACATTTCTTTTTATAAAGTTTATAAAGTTTAAGATTGCCTTGCCTTTTGTCTCACTGCTACGTTTTTGGAGAAAATTAAAGGCTACACTTACTGTATTTTCAAGGATTCTGATCTGTAGAGTAATGCCTTTAACTAGAAGCAGTCATATCACCTATGAAGATGGCATTATGCACAGGCTACTATGAATTTACACCATATTGCTTGGGGCACTGTTGATCATTGAATATTGCTTTGCCATAGGGAAATAACAAGGAAAGTTTTGAACATTGGCTCAGGCCTCAGTGTGGTATGAAGATACATAGGCCATATCTTGTTATTTATTGGTGCAGCAGGAATTTCTTCATTTATTTTTATTTATTTAAAATATTTGTATGGTCATTGTAAGAGCAACTTACAACCATAAATTCACAAAATTAGGCAGATGTGTTAAAAACAGGTTATAAAATTGAAATTAGGCAGGTGGGCCAGAAAAGTACCAAACTAATAAGGAAATAATAATAGTAGTAATAATAATAATAATAATAATAAGTGCCGCCTATGCAAAGAAGCTGAAGAAACAGTGGACCACTTGGTAAGCTGTTGCAAGAAGATTGCACAGACTGATTACAAGCAGCGACATGACAAAGTAGCAACAATGGTGCATTGGAAGATCTGCAAAAAATATCATTTGCCTGTAAGCAAAAACTGGTGGGATCATAAAATAGAGAAAGTCATAGAAAATGATAAAATTAAACTGCTCTGGGACTTCAGAATTCAAACAGACAAGCACCTGCAACATAACACCCCAGACTTAACAATTGTCGATAAGAAAGACAAAAAAGTCTGGATAGTGGACGTGGCAGTGCCTGGAGACAGCAGAATAGAAGAGAAAGAACTGGAGAAGATAACAAAATACAAAGACCTACAAATAGAAATAGAAAGACTGTGGCAAAAGCAAGCAAGGGTAGTACCAATAGTCATAGGCTCCTTGGGTGCAATCCCAAAACAACTGGAGCACCACTTGAACACCATTGGCATTGACAAATTCGCTATTAGTCAATTGCAAAAGGCGGCCTTATTAGGAACTGCTTCCATCCTGCGACGATACCTGTAATACCATCAAACATCCACATCTGCCTATCCCAGGTCCTGGGTAAGGACTCGATAGGTAGACAAAATGCCAAATCCAGTCTGAACATCTGGCTGACTGTGCGATGATCGATAATAATAATAATAATAATAAGGGTAGTATCAATAGTCATAGGCTCCTTGGGTGCAATCCCAAAACAACTGGAGCACCACTTGAACACCATTGGCATTGACAAATTCACTATTAGTCAATTGCAAAAGGCGGCCTTACTAGGAACTGCTTCCATCCTGCGACGATACCTGTAATACCATCAAACATCCACATCTGCCTATCCCAGGTCCTGGGTAAGGACTCGATAGGTACACAAAATGCCAAATCCAGTCTGAACATCTGGCTGACTGTGCGATGATCGATAATAGTAATAATATCAAACAAGGAAAAATAGTGAAAACTGAAAGAATCGAGGGTTTTTTTTTTTTGTTGTTCATATCTTAAGAATATTTTGCAGTTAACATCCTACAGTTTCATGGCTTTCTCCAACTGCTCTGCCATGTTCTTCAGTAACAAACTTTAATGATCCATTATATGCATCAATATTTTGGATCAGTATTTTGAGGATGTGTGTATCCTTCGTCCACAGTCTGGAGGAAAATATAAACCATTAGAGAGCCACTTGCACAATCCGTTTTAAGCATATTTAGCTCACTGAAAGTCCATTCTCATAATGCTTTGGAAGTGATGGAAAGTGAATCTTTGAAACGCTCTGAATCTTCTTGAATAAGTCAGCTGCTGTAAGATTCTCTTTCTGAATGGACCAGAAGATTAAAATCCTACTGATGACCTTACATATGTGCTCCAATATTGGTAAGTAAATTCCTAATAGTCCAATTGAATATTAGGAAAGAATAATTTATTATGAGAATGGAATTATTCATTAAGACTATAAGCTCTCCTTCTGTTGCGGATACTTTAAACTGAATTCTGGACAGAGTAGGAGAATTCTGGTGGCCTAACCGGACCCCACCAATTCAGTCATTCCACTATCTTTGTAGTTAGCTATGATTAAAAAATAAACTTATTTCAGGGATGACTGTGACATGATCATAAGTGAACATGAACATGGATTCCTTTTCCTAATATACCTTTGAATTAATATGAATATAGTTTATGTGTGCAAGTAATATTTCTGTCCAGTTTATGGTATACTCACAGTCTTCTGATTGTATGCTTTGTTTCTATAATGTATTTTATAATGTAGAGCAGGGATCCCCAACCCTCGGTCCATGGATTGGCAATGGTCCCTTGCATGCCAATAACCAGACCACACAAACAAGCAAAGCCCCATCCATGGGATGCATGCAGCATGTAAAACCATGCTCCCTCCTGTCCGTGGAAAAACCTCTCTCCACAGAACCTGTTCCTGGTGACCAAAAGGTTGGGGACTGCTGGTGTAGACCCATGGTGGTGCAATGGCTAGAATGCAATATTGCAGGCTATCTGCCCGCAGCATTGATTTTGATCCCGACCAGCTCCAGGTTGACTCATCCTTCCATACTTCCCAGGTTGGTAAAATGAGGACCCAGATTGTTGGGGGCTGTGGAGCAGTATATAATTCTAAGTGGCATTGCTATTACTATTTTATGTATTTTCTGAATCACCTGTGTGTAACATTATATCTTCCCAACCTCTAAATATATTGTTGAATACATTCCTTCTCAAATTAATTGTTCTGAAAGGAAAATCATTTGGTCAAGTCTTTTCTTTACCAGGTTGTGTTTGGTTTTAAAATTGAGAGGAGAGAGGCAAGTGCATTGAATTTATATTGCACAGCTTTAACGGAAAATAATTTTGCTGATTTCTCCATGGCACTGCAATTATATCCAGTATGACTGACAATGAAATAAACAAATAGTACAAATGAAGCCATTAATTTCCTCTCTATCTACCCAATTCTAATTGGAAACATTTAATTAGACTTGGCTACAGTTTCTCAAGAAGATTGCACAACACATACTGAAGCTAACATTCAGCCAAAGATGTATTTATCATGGTTTTATTAAATGCAACAAATAGGCATAATATTGCTAGGTAGCTAATAATAAACAATGCTATCAGATACAGTATAATCTTTTATCTCCAAATTTATGGGAAAATAAATCAGTTGTTACTCATTTGCAGCTGTTTTTAATTGTTAAAATTAATACACATCTTTATGTTTCACCAACTTTTTAATAAGTTTTCTTTTTATAGATAGCAATAAATATTCCTAAAACTCCCAATAGTTTACACTAAGTGTGATCTTTCTTGATGATTCTGGTAGATTTCCATTAATAGATCACAGTGTTTTCTATCCTCTGATTATATTTTGTGACTGCATAAAGATTACAATTGTAATTGTAATTGTTCTGTGAGAGAAGGTGGTCTCCAAATTTCACTGATAAATAAAAATAAATAGTTTGCAGGAATTTGGCATAACCTCTATCAAGGAAAAGACAGAGATAAAACCAGGGCGTTCCAAATGATGGATGCAACCAGGTGATTGAAACCTCACCCCTGTTCTATGTATATGCAATGAGAGCCATGCAAGTTAGGTGTTGGATAATTTCATCCATTATTTTAAAAGTCATGTCCATTATTGTGTTTTTGTCCAGGAGAAAGTGCTGTGGATCTTTTTATAATCTAAACTGTCAACGCTGCAAATATTGTATATTCTTGCTTTTGACAATATGCAGAAATGTCTGGTAAATATGGGGTTAATAAAGAGCAGAAGGGGCATTGGGGGTAAAGCCCGGGAAAGAAAGAGAAAGAAAACATTTGACCTTCACACTAATTGGATAGTGTGAGATATGACGGCTAATTTAGGGAGGGAACATGCTGATAATTTAACTGCTCAGAGGAAGAGAACTTAGATCCTAGCATCCCTCCGTTGTGCCTGTGCCGACATTTTGTAACAATAAAAGACTTTTAGGAAAATAAATGCCTGGAAGTTTTTGGGAATGTTTCATTAGCCGGAACCACAACATAAACTACATAACTGATCAGGAAACTGGTATCAGCTGATGCATCAATAGTGGAATACTAGGCATTTTTTACATGGTGATAATTCTTAAGGCATTTTTGAAAGCTCTGAGTTTTACTATTGCCTGCTGCTAAGCATATAACAGAGATTATGACAAAAATTCATGGAAATTCCAAGGAGACACTTATATCTCATCCATATGCCCCAGCATAAAGATAGTCCTCTTACCATTGCTTGAGGACAGGATTGCATGACATCTGTTCAACCTTGCCACTAGACCATTACAAAAGCAGCTTCCACAGGTATTTCATTTCAGTGCAATAGTAGTTTCAGATGAATTAAGAAATAGGTAGCATGGAAGATGAGAGTTCACAGTGATGCTCTGCCTGTTGTATCCTCATAATTGTTATCCAGTAACTTAAACAAATACTTTGCAACTTATCTCCCTTCCTCAAAAAGCCACATTTAGGAGGAATCTAATATCACGTTTCCTCTTGATTTCATACCACATAAGCCCTGACTATTTTAAAATGAAGCAACCCCATCCACTTTCTCCTGTTTCAGACATTGGCGCCTATACTGATTAACTGCTTGGGATAAGCACCTCAACAGTTTAAAAAAAAAAACACAAGCTGATCTTTTAATATTTACTCCCTCTAAATGGATGCACTTACATCAAATGCAATTGCCTGTCCCTATGGGATCCTGTCTCCTATCAGCAATCACACCAACCAGCAGGTAAATAAACAAAAGACAACAAAACATTAAGAAACAGGAAACAGACTCGGCAACCCCATAGACAATATATGAACAGATCTCCCTCATTAATAACTACATTCCTGAATGGCACTGCTATTTTATAAGCCTCTTAAAGGAAGGAGAGATATAGTACACCCTTCTTCTTTACTATGAAAATTTCTCTGTACGCTAAATGGTAAAAATACTATCATGTCAACTGAGACAATTACAGAGCTCTAAAACCAGAGAATGCTAGCATTTGGTTCTCTAATCTAGCTTTTACTTCTACATATTAAATATTTATATATAACCTATACGATTATTGCATACAATATCCATTTTGGTTGTATATAGTTTTACCCAATGTCTATGATATTGGTTTTGTATTACTCGAGTCCTAATTTTACTGATGATGATCCTGTAGTTTACCTGTTAGATTGAAGTGGCTGGTCCTGATAATAGTGATAAAAAAAAAAAAAACGTTGTTCTCAAGTGTATCTGCTTTATCATTTGATAAGAACATAGCCTGTTCCTTTTATTATTTGACATTGCCCATACTTGTTATTTTTCTGTGAATTCTAATTTCCATCTTCAAGCACAGAGGTCATAAAATGATCGTAAAAATATAAAACTTTTATACATTTTTATTTTTGCCACTGTTGTGACTGCTTTTGGTGGAAATAAACAATGACAAGGAACAGAGGCATTAACAGATCTGCTGTTAAGTGTATATAAAAGTCATTATGTGAGGAATTACATTAGAACAGGGGCTGGCTGAGGAATTCTGGGAGCTGAAGTCCACAAGTCATAAAAGGGCCAAGTTTGAAGTCCCCTGTATTAGAAGGTATGCAAGACCAGATTACAAGCAGATTCTACTGAACAGAACTAAACTTCTTGCCCATCATTCCCATTATTTAGCTGAATAATTCAAACTGGCCATTGGACTGAAGATATCCTGAGATGGGTAATAGAAGTGCCCTATTCAATTGAAAAGTGGTGCATCGTGTAATGTGTAAATTTCCTTTGGTTTATGCAGGCAAAGAAGCTTTCATGCTGTTTAAGATAGATTTTACTATCAATCATGAAAATGACTGCAGGATATTTGGAAAAGTGTCAAACTACAATCAGATACTAAAAGTATCAAATGCATATTTATGCAGGGAAGTTTGGGGAATTCATCTGAGATCATGGGCAATCTTTGATTGTTGGACTGGTTGTCCTTACAAGATGTATAATTCTTCAATTTTATATTGCTTGTTGCTGCCCAAATGGTCCAGTGGTCCAATTCCAGTTAGAATCCCAAATCTGATAAAGTGGAATAGAATGCACAATAAAACAAAATAAAACAAATGAAAACTGATGATTTATATTGTATGCTTATACTATATAAAGTACTTGTCATGGTTCCGACAGACAGAGACAAATAAAGTAGAACTCCGAGGCTTGCAAGTTCCTCAAAGAACATGTTTATTGATACAAAGCATCGGCACATCATAAGTGAAACCAAGTCTGAATAGACATGTAACAATCCTCAATACAAAGTTAAGAAATCCCACTCCTAAAGCTATGCAAGCTACTATGTTCCCCAATACATCTTCTTGGCGGGCTTTTCAAGAAACACCCAGCCTGCAGTCCCAGGAGCAGCCAATGACCTTAGTTCCCACAAGAGAAAATCTGTTTAGTCTAGCAAAGCACCTGGTAAACCCCACTCCCTCCATACTATGTGTCAACTGAAAATGAGTAGAGAAAATGGCTGCAGCCATGCTCATTTTCAAAGTTGACAGTACTTATAAAAGAATGCCTCCATATTGCATCTTAATTCCACTCTCTATTCATTGGCGATATTTGGACCAATGCATTTTTAGCTTCCAGTCACTTGTCTGAGATAGTATAGGTTCTCCTGCTTGAGCGAGGGGCTGGACTAGAAGATCTCCAAGGTCCCTTACAGCTCTATTCTATTCTAATTCTAATTTGAAATGATTGCTAATTCTTTCCAATGAAAGTCCACAATTAGCTTTTTACAGATATTTATTATCAATAAATCAATTTGATATGTAACTGCAAAAAAATGAACAAAACAAAGAATTGGAGATACCTATTTCAATTACATGGAAATTGACGGACAATGAAAATGGATTTTCTATGTCTTTCTTATCACTAAGAGGCCTGTTCTTCAACAATGGAAAGATAAATTTGTATCTCCTGTTATTTAGTGCATTGAAGACTTGATGAATGAGCTCCTTATACAGTATATCTAGGTTAGTTATGGACAATTATAATAAAATATGCTAATATTGTATTTTATAATAAGATTATTATGTAGATTATATAGATGGAGATGGTGTTGGAGAGAAAGAGTGTGTGAGAGATGATAGAGATAGAGATAGAGATAGAGATAGAGATAGAGATAGAGATAGAGATAGAGATAGAGATAGAGATAGAGATAGAGATAGACAGGCAGGTAGGCAGGCAGACAGACAGACAGATATTGTGGTAAGCTGAATCAGGAAACAGACACCACAAAAATATTGAACTCTTGTGTACTGATATAGGTTATAGTAACAGAATCTTGAAAGTAAAGAGAGTTACAGCAGAGACAGTTTAAGTTTCTTTCTTATATTTTCTTTTTTTTCTCAGGCTTAAATCATGTTTGCTAACTGTCACATTTCTTCCAAGATCATCTCTGTAGTTATCTGCAGTACTTGGTATATTTGCAAAGTTTCCTTTCCTTTTTTTGAATACCAAAAGGAAACCAACTGATAAAGCATTTCCATGAGGTGCTGAAGTGCATATCCTGGTGGATTCTTCATTTGACTTAATCTGACATTTGATTTAATGATTCTTTTCATACAAACTATGATAGGGTTTTTCTTTGTTTCTTTGTTTTTGTCAGACAAGAATTTTTGCATATACTGCAAAAATATAAAAATGCAGTGAGATGTCTCAACTCACCTGATCAGACTGATCAGATCACTGTACCCTGATCAGGAGACAACAGTGGGAACACTTTATGGTGACCCAGATTGGTTCAGAATCAGTTAGGGAGTTAGACAGGGATGTATTTTATCACCTTTTTTGTTCAATCTCTTTGAACAAAATAGATTTCGATGATGCAGAAATTAGATCTGGAACTGCCTGGTGTTGGAGTGAAGATTGGAGGAAGAAGCTTAAATAGTTTGAGGTATGCAAATGATACAGCACTATTGTCTGAAAATAAGGAAGACCTGGAAAAAATAATCTGGAAAATCAAGAGTGAAAGTGATAAAGTAGGACTGAACACCAGGAAAACAAAGATAATGACAAAAGCTGTAGATGGACATGAGATGTTTAAAATCAACAAGGAAGGAATTGAATTAATTTGAGAATTTATATTCCTTGGATCTAAAATTGTTCATAATGGCAGTTCTATTCCAGAAATCAAACACAGGGTAACCTTAGGCTGCACTGCAATGGTTAACATGAAGGAGATTTGGAGAAGCAGAGATATTGATATAAATACAAAAAGTGGGCTAGTTAGACAGTAGTCTTCCCTGTAAAGATGCATGAGTGTGAGAGTTGGACACTAAGAATAGCTGATTGAAGAAGAATTGATGTCTTTGAACTGTGGTGCTGGCATAAATTATTGCATATACCATGGAAAGCCAGAGTAACTAACCGAGAGGTGTTAAATTGTATAAAACCAGACACATCACTAGAAGCTAAAATCATAAGACTATGTCTGATTTACTTTGGTCATGTCATGCATGCAAAGAACATGCT
Source organism: Crotalus tigris (assembly GCF_016545835.1). Classification (NCBI taxonomy): domain Eukaryota; kingdom Metazoa; phylum Chordata; class Lepidosauria; order Squamata; family Viperidae; genus Crotalus; species Crotalus tigris. The sequence goes on from NW_024097127.1 coordinate 590,358, forward strand.
GACTTGATAACATCAAATCTGATTTTAAAAAAAGTTGAATATCCAACAATTGAAAGAAGCTGTGCTTGACAGGATAGCATGGAGAGCACTTGCCTATAAAGTTGCCAAGAGTTGGAAACGACTGAATGGTTAACACAATAACAATGTAATACTGCCTTGTTGGGGCCTCATGGGACCAGATAGTCTGCATCATTTTCCTTTTATGATTAGACTACTGATGTAGATCAACTCATCCTTGTGATGACATACTAGATTTGTCCATTTCTTGCTATGCTAGATCACAACTGGTAAAGGTCTATAAAAAGATTAATACAATTTAATACAAAATATAAATTACGGTAATATAAATATATCTCTTTTGTTGTTACCATCAATATCATGGATAAGTTTCTCCTGACCCAATGTAATTATGTTGAGTAAGGACGGTTTGCCCTTATCAGTGTCGTGCATAATTGCTTCAGCGTTGTCAGATTCTATTTCAGTGCTGTGTTATGCAAACATTTCCATGTGTAAAAAGACCACCATAAAATATTGCCTATTGTCCAGTCTTTATAATGACAAACTTTCCTTTGCAGGTTTTCTACTATGTCTGCAAGATTAACTATATCTGCAAGATTAACAACCATGTCTGCATTACAGACTGGTATTCCAGCTATTGTTACTGTGCTGTACCCAAACATCACTTTTCTGAGCTCACAGCACCTATGAATACACTACTTTTGTTTAAAAAAAATATGTTCTTACATTTTTGAAAAAATTGAACTCATGACAACTTAAAACAAATTACCCCATAAACTAGATATGATCTGAATTTGATGCAGACTATACAGAATCAGTTGCAACAATGGCATGTTGTCACAATGAAGTATTTTGTTTTCGCAGGCTAGATGTTACTTTGCTATACAACTGAGAACATGAGAGCTAATTTGTTGCAATGGCGAAGATGATGTGATGATGTGAGAAACCAGGAGACTGTGAGTTCTAATCCTGCCTAAGGCATGAAAGCCAGCTGGGTAAATTGAGCCAATCTCTCTCGCTTAGCCCAACTTACCTCATAGGGTTGTTGTGTGGAAATTAGGTATATTTGTACTAAGTATATTTGCTGCCTTGAGTTACTTATAAAGTAATAAAAATTAAAAACTAATAAATAAATAAATAAAATGTGAGATGCTTGGATGATTTATTTTTTTTGATGAATAGCATCTCTTGTGGAATTCACAGGCCTAACTGTGAGCCTAAGCTCTCACAAAGTTTTTTTGCTGTGCAAATATCACTTGCTTTAACTAGGTAAGGGAGGTATTTTCTATAAATGTTTCCTTTAGATTGCTATCACATATGCTGAAAACAATGTTGGCCTTCAGTGTAAGATCTTTAGAAGGCCCATGTTCACAGTGCCGTGCCTTACTTTGAGGTTTTGTTACAAAATCATCTGTGCTTATTGCCTCACCACGCTACCCATGCCAAAATTGATATATTTCAAACCTAGGATTTTTCTTCAGCTTGCAATAGTTTTTGAGAGTTGCAATTACTCTGCAAGAGTTTTATTATTAGAGCACATCTTACAAGCTTTCTCCTGCATGCAGTGAAGCATAACTTCAACTTAGCAGTCTTCAGATTCTTTCTTTAAAGAAGTGAGGTACAGTTTAAGCATCTGCTTCTATCTCCTTCAATTTTCTCCCAAATTGTCTGTAAAGGACAGTGGTGTAGAAAATGCAAAATAGTCCATGAGACACAAGAATTAGTGTAGATTCTTACTTAAGAAATGGGCCTATTCTTAGAATTACAGCAAGGGGTCTCGGATGGTCTCTGAGCTTGGCTGTTTTCTTGCAGATGTTTCATTACCTAAACTAGGTGACATTATCAGCATAGCTCATAGAGCACCAAGAATCTCTCATTTCAACTCTGAGTTAAACATATTCTCCTTTATTAGAACCACAATATATTATCCTTGCTTGTTCATAGTGGGTCCACACAATATATACCCAAACTATTTGTAGACAGATTGATAATTTATTTCAGTCATTGACCAATAAAAATGCATTCTATAAAATAAAGCAAAGTTAACCCCCAGCATGAGTATTGGCAGATTACAGGGTCGGAAGTGACTATGGAGGTCTTCTAGTCCACCCCCTGCTCAAGCAGCAAACCCCATACCATTTCAGAAACATGGTTGTCCAATCTCTTCTTAAAAACCTCCAGTGTTGGAGCATTCACAGTTTCGTTCCACTGTTAGCAAATACAAAAGAACGTAGGCTGTGGTTTTTATGGCACTCAAGTCACAGGGGCAGTACTGAATTTTGTAAGACGTTTCCTATATTCCCTTCCAAAACAGTGGTGGGGAGACCATTAAATTGAGCTAAGAATAAGACAGTCCTGTATCTGAGGACAGTGATGTAATAAAAATATGAAGCTGGTGGCAGTAAAATTTGATTATTTAAAATTATATTGTGAGAAAAAAACAATTTATATTGGGCCTTCTATATTTAAAATCTTTTGCCTTAATATTTGTATAATGGCATCTGCTCTTTTCACAATAAGAAAACATAGCAGAAAGTAGAATGAGCAGCTCTCTTTGTTCAATATGGAAATGCCTACAACCAATATAACTTTTATAAATAATACATAATTTCCTCCAGCCCACCGCACACATATGCAATTACGCGTATAGAGACCACACCTCGAAAAAAAAGGCTGGGCAAGACTTCCAAGCTACTTGATTAATATGCACATCACATTTAAATATTACAAAAAACTGAAATTTGTATACATAAGGTTTTTTTTAAAAAAAAAATCCCTTCAACATGCTCTCAAGGGCAAGGACAAAAACAAAACAAAGACAATATACTGAAATATAAGACAGGTGTATCAGGATTTTGTTCGTACCTAGCAATTTTTAGAATTACAGTGGTTTATCCTCTTCTCCTGAATATCTGAGAACCATGGAAGATAATAAACTCAGGTGGTTCTGACTGGAAAATCACTCCAATGTAGCAATATAACTTGTTCCACCACAGATTTCTAAAACTACTTGTCACTGCTGGTTTAAATCTCCCAGCGTGATGTTTCAAACAATTTGCTGACTGCTACCACTTTGGAAATAATACACGAACAAGAGCAACACACTGTGGATAAAAGAAAATGCTTCACTAACCTGATCAGCAGTACAACCAAGATGCTTCTTACTAAGCTTAACCTCTTTCGGTGAAGTTTATTTTTCTGTTTGGATTCCTACACTCAAAGGACTGCTTCCACTGATGGAAAAATCACACAAAGTATTAGTACCATTTTATAAAACCCTAGTAAGACCACACCTGGGATACTGCAGCCAATTTTGGTCATCATATCACAAAAAAAGATGTTGAGAGTTTGGAAAAAAATCAGAGAAGAGCAACTAAGATGATTAAAGGCCTGGAGATTAAAACATACGAAGAACGGCTGTGGGACTTGGGTTTGGCTAGTCTAAAGAAAAGAAGAAATAGGGCAGACATGATAGCAGTGTTCCAGTATTTGAGGGGTTGCCACCAAGAAGGGGGCATCAAACTATTCTCCTAACCCTAACCCTTCCAGCTCTACGCTATTCAAAAACACTGATGGCCTTAATAATAGATATCTGATTGTGCGTGTCCTTTAAGGATCATGGCCTTTTAATCTCCCTTTTTCCCAGAATTTGAAAATTAGGCATTAGTATTTAATGCAATTTGAGAACCTAATTTAAGATGAGCTGCTGAGACCTTCTGGACTAAATATTCAATCACTTTGTAGAATTAATGGGATTTGGTGGCATAAAAGTAATTGCTTAAGGCAATTGACTGCTACATCAGAACTGCAAATATTGAATTGCCCAGTTGCTTAAGATTAGTTAGGTATTATTTAGATTAGCACTTATAGGACAATGGACAATGGTAGGAAGAAAAACTTATTAAGACTATGAGTGGTGAAAATCAGCCTATGGAATCTGTGTGAAGCCTTTTTTTTTATCTAGGAGTTGCTATTAACATCGCCCCATGAGGTACCATCACTCATTATATATAGGATTTCATTCACTTTTAATTTTTAATACAAGCAAAATATTCTTAATGAGTTTTCACAAATGCATTAAAACTGCAAGCACCGGGATTCCCAGCCAGCATGCGTTAGCATGTGATTTTTCCTACAAAAATTGTTTAGTAATTTAAAAGTCCCTCCCCTCTCTCCCAATATATATGCATAGACACACTTGCAGAATGGGGAAGAATGCTAGGTATGAGAAAAAATAACTTCAGTGAGATCTTCAAGAGAGGAGATCAAAATCAGCCAGGTGGCTGGTAGACTATCATAATGCAAGTCTTTTGAAAATGAGTGCAACACTGATACATACACAAAATAATAAAACTTGCATCACAAGGGTCTATCTGCCCGCTTGCCCATTTTGACTGCTCCCCTCCCTTTGTGGATGCCATTCATTTGCTTAGCTGCAGCTTAGAAAACATCTTGGAAATGAGTTAGGGAAAGCACACCAGGCATGGCTTCTGTAATTCTTTCCACTCCCCTACCAGCAGTCACCACAGGAAGCTTCTATACCTACTTCTGTGTAATGAAGTTGCATATCCTAGCTGCATGTGTGTTTCTGTTTTCTAATCATGTTGCATCTATATATGTTTGTGTGTCATGGAATGCACAGGGCAGGTTTGAATGTATTCTGCTCTGGGTGACATCACTAGAAGAGGAGGCATAGAATGGAGAGGTCAGCAATATTTTGAGGTCACTGCCCAATGGTATGGCATTGGGTGTATTTTTATTATTATTATTGGTATTTCATTGATTTCTCCCACCATGCCATATTTGGTTCTATTATGTTCATTTTTCAGATTTTTTTCTTAAGATGAGCAGACAGAATGTTGATCCCCTTATATAATTTCTTTCCAACATTGCATTGGTTCATAGTTAATTCACTAGTCCATTAGTCAGATTAACAGGTTAGCCAAGATATATTTTTATCGAATGTGATTGGCTTTGGTGATCTCAACTTTTTCAAAGGCAAACTGAATAAATTACGCTTACATCACATACTTTTTTTCTGCAAGGGAGAAAAGGCTGAATTGAGTAGTACTAAAGAAAGATGGTATTCCTTGACATCTCTCTGACAAGTCATTAGTGCACAAATTTTTCCCTCCACTGAAATTGCAAGATGTTTAATTTCATGTATTAGTGTCCACACTGAAAATAATATGGCTGGAATTTTGTCCCTAGTTATGTTTTATGCAGCCCTTACTATATGAATTTCATAATCACTGATTATAATTCTACACTACATTTTATGGGGGATATAAATTCACATTATGGTCAAAATCAAAGCCAAAACCTAAATGCAGTCATTTAGCATAGCAGTTTATAGTTTTAAATCAAATAGCCACTGTCACTGAGAAATATTCCACCAGCTCTTCCCAGTTTTAACTACCCAAAATGTCTCCATTATCACAAAGACCCCCTTCTTTTATATCCCTCTCTTAGCTACTGTTACATTAAATGAGTTCAGCTATATGTCTTGATTTACCACAAAAGTTAAATGTCATATTTTAGGCAAATAAAAATGATTAAAATATGACAGCTGGCAAATTATGCTAACATCTGGTAACACATCATTCCTGACAGTTCAATACTAAAGTTCTTATAACTCAGCTATTAATGTTATAAACAGTGAGCTCAGGGAAAAAAAGCACCACTCAAATAATATATTTCCAAGGTGATCAGAGAAAAATGCATTGTTTATCTTCATGTAAGAGAAATGCAATCCATTTATTTCTTATGTTAGAAGCAGATTGTAGATGAATAACTCTAAAGAGAGGGTTATATATATATATCCCTAACACTACCAGTGAAATGAAATGATAAAAGGAACCCAAAATGTGGAGGTAAGCCATTCTCTCAAATAATGATGATATGGGTGCTTTTGTGAAGATAAAGAGCTCTTTAGAGCAAATTTTCATGCTTTCTGTGTGTAGTTTTGTAAATAAGGCAACAGGCAAAGATGCAGTGTTGGATTCAAGAGTGGCTCCAAATTTTGTTTAGAATGTCTAGCCAAAGCTTTAATTTTAGCTGAACATGATGCTGCACTTAACATTGTAGCATTCAGACTGTAGACAGACATTGGTTCTGCATGCAGTATCTTGTTGAATGAAGCAGCTGTTGCAGCATGCACATAAGCAAATGTGGAATCTCAGGCTGTGAATGTAACACTATGCTTAGCAGTTTTGGGTGCTCAGAGCTTTCTGTCAAGAGACAGACCTCCTACTTGAAAGGTTTCAGGAGAGATGAGAAAAGTGCGAGAATCATTTGAGAAAAGCAACAAGTAATCCGAGGAAAAAGAAAAGAAGTGGGTAATTTATTCTAAGACTACTGCATCATTGCCCTTTTCTTTAAAAATTCTTATGTTCACGGGTTTGGGTGGTTTTTTTTTGTTTTGTTTTTTAAAAATCAGTATATGTTTCATTCAGCTTTGCTTTTTATAAACACTGTTCTTTTGCCATTTGGATAAAGTCATTCCATTTTGAGAAGATAGTAAACTTTGCGGTGTGCCTTCTACTGGAAATTTTTCTGCACAATCCTTTCTTTTACCATGCTCGGATATGAAAGGATGATCTTGGTTTTGCTGGTATAATGTGGCAAAACAGAGAACAATACTTAAGCTGAATTAGTAACAATTTCTTTTTATATCTTATACTAGCTCAGGGTTAGGCAGCCTTGGCTCTTTTATGACTCGTGGACTTCAACTCCCAGAATTCCTGAGCCAGCCAAGCTGGCTCAGGAATTCTGGGAGTTGAAGTCCACGAGTCATAAAAGAGCAAAGGTTGCCTACCCCTGAACTAGCTTCTCAGACATAGGGAAACTGCATATCACATAAAGGTTCTCAAGCTGATGTCTTGGTATATGCATTTTGCTTGTTAAATAGATGTAACTTTTAATCATTTCCTCTGATAATGCTTATATTTTCATCTATCATTGGTCTTTTCGCAATCTCATAGTTTTAGTTAGCTAAACAACTAACTCTTACTTTAGTCAAAGGTAATAAAAGTAATAAAATACTATAGACACATAGTAATACTGGACATGTGAATCAGGTGGCAACAGTCTTTTTGAAACAAACAGAATGTAAAACACAAGAAAAGGCAGACTCTTTGAGACTGCACTGTATTCAAGATAAAAATTCAAAGCAGCACTTTAGATGACCAGTCTATCAGTAGGTTTTTTCTATTTTTCTTTCTCAGGAGTGATTGACTTTTAATTTATTATACAACTCAAGACGTAAAAGAAATGTTACTCTTTGTGTCATTTAATGAAACAACTCAAGTGGTATTTGGCTATTTGTATCTGGGACTTCTGAGTAGACTTTAAAGTTAATGGGTCTGAGAAGGCATTTGCTTTTGCTGATTGCTGCTATCAAGCCAATGGACTTGTGATCGCTCAATAATTGTGCTCCAATTTATCCAAATTCGTAAAATGTAGTGAGAAGAGTTTATATACTGATATAAACTCCACAGAAAAGGCAAAGCTAGGCCAGGTTCCATATGTAAACAATAGGTATATGAGGATGTGTGAAAATCAGCCTTTTGGGTTCCTTATATATTCTTTCATTTTGTAGAATTCTCTTAAGCTCTGTATTGTCAGGTTTGAACCTGAAAGATCTGCTTTCAAAATAAGGAGTTCTAGCAGTCTCAAGATGGAATGTGAAAATTGGGAGCTTTATGTGGGAGTTAAAAGAAGAGGCTGAATCTTCTTACAAAGCGTTGAAGAATGAAGGGCAAATCCTGTTTCTTCCAGACATGTAGACCTTTCTGTGTGATATATAAAATGTAGAGTAGGGTAGTGGGTTACTCAGACCATAATATCAGTATCAACAATACAACTAAGCTTCAAGAATGGACATAACTAAGTCTGTTAAGGCCAAAGGATGGTTGGAATCAAAAATGCTAAAATTAAACTACAGAGGGAGTTGCACACTACATTGACAAAGGTTCTTCTGTAGGTTCTTTCTCCTATTCAGTGAAGATTTGTACCTAACCATGCGTGTTATAAGCTAGAAAGCCTTAAATATAGAATGGATCTAAAATTTAGTCAAACCATTCAGAATTAAGTGTTTGGGACATTCCACTGAGGTCTTATCAGTAAGTCAAATATATATTAAACCTCACCTAAAATGAGAAGCAACTCCCCCCAATTATTTTCTGACTAATATTGATATCCAAGTTTCAAAATATCTTTGTCTTCAGCCCTGTAATCAGTGTGAATCCCTATTACCAGCTGCTAACTTGTATTTTCCCTCTCATATTCAATTTTTAAAATATGGTTGTAGTGGAAAGATGAGTAATCCCCCCCCACCCCATCATTTCATCCTTCTAATAAATGGATGGAACTATATTATTTATCTGTTTAAAGTGTTGTATAACCAGGAGTGGATAATGAAAAAGAAACATAGGATGTTAATATAAAATCTCCCCCTATTTCATTTCATTTGTGTCTTATAAGAGTTTTCTATTTATCTGCTGGATCTCCCTCAGTCATATTTGCATCTTATAATTTCCTAATGCAAACAACAAGATTCCTTTGTTTTCACTTCTATGAAGACTATCCTCATAGATAAATATATAAGTATCATTCTTTTTTAAATCTGACATAAGAGTATTGTGTGTGTGTATGTGTGTGTGTGTGTATACACACACACATATATTGTTGTTGTTGTTAATTGTGAAGTCATGTCCGACCCATCGTGACCCCATGGACAATGTTCTTCCAAGCCTTCCTGTCCTCTACCATCTTCTAGAGTGCATTTAAGCTCACGCCTACTGCTTCAGTGACTCCATCCAGCCACCTCATTCTCTGTCGTCCCCTTCTTCTATTGCCCTCAATCTTTCTCAGCATTAGGCCCTTCTCCAGTGAGTCCTTCCTTCTCATTAGGTGGCCAAAGTATTTGAGTTTCAACTTCAGGATCTGGCCTTCTAAAGAGCAGTCGTGGTTGATCTCTTCTAGGACTATGTTTGAACGCCTTGCAGACCAAAGGACTTGCAGGAGTCTTCTCCAGCACCATAGTTCAAAGGCCTCAATTCTTTGTCACTCAGCCTTTCTTATGGTCTAACTTTCACATCCATACATTGCAACTGGGAAAACCAGGGCCTTGACTATACACACTTTTGTTGGCAGGGTGATGTCTCTGCTTCTTAATATGCTGTCTAGATTTGCCATAGCTTTCCTCCCCAGGAGCAAGCGTCTTTTAATTTCTTGGCTGCAGTCCCCATCTGAGGTGATCTTGGAGCCCAGGAAAATAAAATCTTTCACTACCTCCATTTCTTCCTCATCTATTTGCCAGGAATTGAGAGGGCTGGATACCATGATTTTGGTTTTCTTAATGTTGAGTTTCAAGCCAACTTTTGCACTCTCCTTCTTCACCTGCATCAAGAGGCTCTTTAGTTTCTCTTCACTTTCTGCCATTAGAGTGGTATCATCTACATATCTTAGGTTGTTGATATTTCTCCTGGCAATCTTAATTCCAACTTTTGATTCCTCTAGCCCTGCCTTTCTCATGATGTGCTCTGCATATAGTCAGGGCAACAGAATAGTCAGGGCAACAGAATACAGTCTTGCCGGACTCCTTTCCCAATTTTGAACCAATCAGTGGTTCCGTGTCCAGTTCTCACTGTTGCTTCTTGACCTGCATATAGGTTTCTCAAGAGACAAATAAGATGGTCTGGTACTCCCATCTCTTTAAGAACCTGCCACAATTTGTTGTGATCCACACAATCAAAGGCTTTAGCATAGTCAATGAAGCAGAAGTAGATGTTTTTCTGGAACTCCCTAGCTTTCTCTATGATCCAACGTATATTGGCAATTTGATCTCTAGATCCTCAAAAGTTGAGAAAATTCAATATTACCAAATCCATGAAGCAATATTATGTTATTATGTTGGCCATTTCACTTTCTCCATCTAATCTAACTTTAGGGAAGATCTTATTTATAGCAAGCTTAGCATCATTGTCAATCTAGTCTTGTAGCTGTTTCTTTTTTTCCATCTTTGGAGATGGAATAACTGTTCTTAAGTTTTCCTTTTAGTTTGCCTAGGTATTAGGATTCTGATGCTGAAAAATTTTTCTCCGTTGAAAATTTGAGATCTAAAAATAAGCAAGAGCAGAAGAGTCGTAGATTTTACCACTTTCATAGCTAATTTATGGAATAATTTTACACCTCTCTAACACCCAGCTTACAAATCATGTTCAAATACATGAGGTGTCACTTGGCATTTGTGGTGGATTGTTAATGAAACTCTCTAGGTCTTGCCTTTTAAATGTTTCACAGATTCACAGATTTTATGCTTGGCCAGAACATTGAAACTGCATTCACAGATTTTCCTACTGTGCAAGTGGAAAGAGAGTTGCTGTGTCGGGATTGCAACCACATCCTCAATGTGCTCTTTCATGGAGGGAGTTAAAGTGGGTTAAACTACAATAAATGCAGTGTGAAAGAAAACTGTCATTACACTTGAATTAAATGCACATATCACTTCCAGCAGATAGATATCACTTCCAGCTGGACTTAGAAGTGAAGAACAAAAATCCATAAAATGAGAAAGAATATTGAGGAGAACTCCACTACCATAGAGACATATCATGGACTGTTAAAAACAATAACAGAAACTGGGCTGATAATAATGAGGGTAACCCAAAAGCAGATATCCTTCACAAAACATTTGACAGTTATGAATTGGATAACAGTATCATCTAGTTAATACCCAGATTATTGTATACTCTTATTTGAGGGGAGAAAAGGCAAGAAGAAGCTGAATATCTCTGTGGCATTTTTCTAGGTCAGTGGTAAAGGGGAGGGCAGATAAATTTAAGGAAGTTTAAGTATTTTGAGTTCAAAATTAGGTGCAGTATTGCTGTTTCCTTTCATTAATGAATTGTTACAAAATGATTTTCTATTTTTATTCTCACTTTTCAGAAATGCCTAAGACGGTTAATATTAAATGGAGAGCAATAGATTTACTCTAAAATGCAATGCTCAACCTGGAAAAGGATCTTGAAGGTATTTTTTTCAAAGAAGAAGTTGGTAAACTTAAAAGTGAACTGAATTTCTCTGCTTTTAGATTATTTTCGAAATAGTTTAAAAGGTAGTTGGCTAGTTACCAGTTAAGTTTAATTAATGACTAAAATATGAAATGTGTGTATGTTTTTTGTGAGTAACAGAAGCACATTAATTATGTGGAATTCTAGCCACCTTGCTGGTTAGCAACAGCTTTCAGAATAATAATGCATCCAGGATGCCTATATTAAATTCTTCTTACTTTGTTTCTGTAAAATGCTTCTAGAAACGTTTTGCTGGCTAGGTGAGTACCCATGCAGCACTGCACCTATAAATCATATTAATTAAGGAAGAAGTAAACCTAGCCTTTGGCTTTTTAATTTTTCGTTAACCTTTTATTCCAACAGGACTGACCCTCTCCCACAGTCATTTGAGAGAAACGTTTGGCTTGTAAAATTTTCCTTTAATTTTCTTATCTCCCAGGAGTATAGAATTTATTTTTTTTACAAGGTGAACTTTTGTTCAAGAAGAAGAATTGGACATGAGTTTACAGCAGTTTTGTGGAGTGGTTTCTGAATGTTTCTAAGTCTGCCAACAAGTACAGGGGTGAGTTGAAATAAGTCAGAACATCCTTACGGGCCCATTCCATTGTTCTCTTCATTTCGTTGCTTCAGGGAAGATTCCACAATGGTTACACTGAGGGACCACATTGTATGTGTGGACTGGAGGAAATCAAAACATGGAGATACGTCTTAACACATTTGTTTTTTCTCTTGAGATAGATATAATTGGTATCATGATATTGACTAGGCCAAGACTGTAATATGGGGTACATCGGTAAGTACTGAATTATTTGCTTGTGTTCTGTGTTTGCTCAAAGAGCAAAATAAACATTCACTTAATTTTGAGATATTTCTAGTTGCCTGACTTAGTTATTTTTTCCCCCTATACATGTCTTTCTCCTATACATGCAAGTAGTAAAGGGAACTACTCACGGGAGTTGACAAATTTTTAGACATAAAACAAGAATTATAAAACTGTATTAAAACAAATATTCTAAATTAATTGTAAAATCAATTAGCAAACTCTTAATAGTCTTAAAAATATGAGTCTCGGGTATATTCATATTCAACATCAAAAGGCACAGATCACCAAGACTAAAATTTATTTAAAACTTAGCTTTCATCAGCCCTAGGAAATAGGTTCTAGGGCCTGAGAGCCTCATAAGAAAAGGAATCTACTGCACATCTGAAAGGTGCCCTTCTGACAATGAATGTTTCTTCAAAAGATCTTCTGCAGATTCTGAGACTGCCTTGAAATGTGATACGGGATCCTTTAGACCAGGGGTGTCAAACTCGTAACATCATGTGACATGTCGTGATGTATCACAACTTTTTTTGCCATTGCTGGCAATGGGATGGGCGTGGTTTCAGCATGACACATCCTGCCCATGGGCCAACAGTTTGACACCCCTGCATTAGACATTTAATGGCCTTTAGACATTAAGCCATTTATGGCTAAAAATTAAATCTGAGTTTTCAAAACAATGTCAAAGAAGCAACTCATAGATAAGGTACAACTTTAAGCAAAGATGGCTTCTTCATTAAACTTGTATTGCCCAGTTGGCCCTTTAGAATATTTCTACAAAATCAAAGAATGTATATGTGTCTACTCCTTAATCATTAAAAGTAAAATAAGATATTTATAGTTTAAGGTTTAGCAACAATATTAATATCAACACTATTGATCTCAGATGTTTGCTCTAATAGCATCTTTGAAGATGGTTTAGAAATCAGGTTACCCCTTAATAGATTTAACAGAGTTTAAATGTGAGTGGCAGATGTGCAATCTCTGTTGATTCCTGAGCCTAAGTTTTTGCTACAGGTTTTTAAAGCTTTTGGACCTGGACCACTTGACAGCATAGTAATGTTTTCTATCTTATGTACCCTGCTCTGGTGTTTCAGTTATCTAAGGAGATTTTCCAGTAATTGAATACAAACAAAATGACTTTCTTTATGTGGATTCCCATTCACAGAATGTCCTTGATAGGAAGGCAATTAAATAATGCTTTTATATATTGTTCGTTGTAATGACCTTGTTGTTTTCTATTTTCATTATCTCTTTAGTTAAAATACTTCAGAAACATTTGATAAATATTTGTGCAATTTTGACAGAAGATGTGGAATTACAAATATAATGCTATCATATAATATAATAAAGATTCAGTCTGGATTTGACCAAATGAAATCAGTTATAAGTAACTAATCAAGATGATGCTAGGCAAAGAAGAAAGTCCTTAAATTACATGAATTTTACTATATCTTTGACCTCATTTTTTCATGTTTGTTCTTTTTTCTTAATTGTCCTATTCAGACTCTGTAAGCACAATGGAACTTCATATTTTGTAAACTTCTAGGGAAAAAATGTCAATAAATTATCTGAAAAAGGCCATAAACTTTGGTCTTCTTGACAGTTCTGTTGTTAGATCAATGTGCTATTCTCCAACATTATGATAATGAGTTAATTTTAAAGATAAATGAGTAATTTAGCCTTTAGTTCTGGCATTAAAATTTGACTGATGTCAAAGTTTGTGAACACTGAATAAATCCAATGAGACAGCTGAATGCAAGAATGTAAAAGTAGCATATGCCTTTTTCAACAGGATGGAAGAGAAGTAGTTAGGATAAGTAAATGAATAACATCCATTCACATGTTGGCTTCCAAAAGTTTTCATTTCATTTCCTAATAGCTGACTTATTTATAAATGCTAGTATGTCACCCATATTGTGCTCTGCCCTTGTTTTACCATGCCTTTGTCGTCATTAATCAGTATGTAGTAATTTTAAAAACTAAATTTGTTGGATATCTGGACTTCTGTGATCTTATGCATTCTTAGCCAAGGAATGCTCCTGGACTAGTATGACAAAGACTGCATTGTGGATGGCACATAGGGAGTCCAACTTTGAGGCGGAAGCGCACACACTGTCTAGAAGCAATAAATGTTGAGTTCCAACTTTCAGAAAAGAGAACAGAAAATAATAGAAAGGACTTTTAATTTTGAATTGTGAGTCAAAAAATTCTAGGGCTCTGATTTGCTATCAGTCTGAGGGGTCCTTGGTGCTCTCTGAACTTGCTTGTTTTCTTGCACATGTTTCATTACCCAAACTACTAGTAGTATTATCAATGTTAGTAAGGAGTGGAGTTTGCTCTCAGTTTATATTCTACTGACTTATCCTGTAAGTGTTGGTGAGAGTGGCCTTGGAGTTTCTTTGGTTGGGCTATTTACTGTTAGTTTGTTTGGGAATTCCTTGATTGGGATCTTGTTTACTTCTGGATTGTTGGTTTGATGTTAATCTTGGTCTTAAACTATGGCCATCTTGGTGTTGATTGTTGATGGGGAAGTTTTTTGGTCTTTTTGTTCCCCTTTGGCTTGTTGCTTGTCTCTTTTGCTCAATATGTAGATGTAATAGTAATAGTAATAATGATGATGATGATGATGATAAAAAATTAGAAGGGTCCTTGGAGGTCATCTAGTCCAACCCCCTGCTCAGGCAGGAAACCCTATGTCATATATAGTTTGAACTGTGTTCTGTTTGCTTGGAATGTTGCTTCTGGTATTTCAGTTGAAGTAGCTCTCTCGCTCTCAATGGTTGGTAGGCGGGGTTAAGAATAATAATAATAACAACAACAACAACAATAATAATAAAGTTGGAAGGGACCTTGGAGGTCATCTAGTCCAATCCCCTGCTCAGGCAGGAAACCCTATACTATTTCAGACAAATGGCGGTCCAGTCTCTTCTTAAAAACTTCCAGTGTTGGAGCATTCACAGCTTCTGGAGGCAAGTTGTTCCACTGATTAATTGTTTTAACTATCAGGAAATTTCTCCTTAGTTCTAGGTTGCTTCTCTCTTTGGTTAGTTTCCATCCATTGCTTCTATGTCTATGTCTATTGATAATCAGTTTGCCAGAATGCCAGGCTTCCAGGAATTCTGTAGCATTTTGAGACTTGGCTTGGTCTAGGACAGGGGTAGGCAACCTTGCCTACCCCTGGTCTAGGATAATCACAGTTTCCCAGTTGAAACTATTGTTAAATCTGTCTATATGTTGAGAAATTAATTTTCATCATGGCTTCTGACTATTAGTTGATATTCATGGATGCATTCTGCTAGTCTTCTGCCTGTTTGCCCTATGTAGTGGCTGTTGCAGTCTTTACAGAATAGAATAGAATAGAATAGAATAGAATAGAATAGAATAGAATAGAATAGAATAGAATAGAATAGAATAGAATAGAATAGAATAGAGTAGAGTAGAGTAGAGTAGGGCAGGGCAGGGCAGGGCAGGGTAGGGTAGGGTAGGGTAGGGTAAGGTAGGGTAGAGTAGGGTAGAATAGAATCTGAAAGGGACCTTGGAGGTCTTCTAGTCCAGTTCCCTGCTCAAGCCAGAGGACCTATACCATCTCAGATAGGTGATTGTCCAATCTCTTTTTAAAAACTTACAGCAATGGAGCAACCACAATTTCTGGGGGTAAGCTGTTCCACTGGTTAATTGTCCTCACTGTCAGGAAGTTTCTCCTTAATTCCAGGTTGCTTCTCTGTTTGATCAGCTTCCAACCATTTTTTCTCATCCTTCCTGTTATGTCCCGAGCCTTTGCAAACGGCTCGGGCGTTTGCAGGCAGTCCCGGGCAGGTGCAAAGCTGCCCGGGACCAGACAGGCTGTCGCCAGCGCCGTGCGCATGCGCGGGTGCTGGCGCGGGAAAAGTAACCCATTTACCCGGGAGTTGCCTATATAAGAGGCTGCGAGGCGTTTGGGCGAGGCTGAAGCCATCTTCCTGTAAGCTGAACGCTGAATAAAAGAAACTGAGAACTCCAGCTGCTTCTCGTGTCTGTTTTCCCGCCACGGACGCAACACTGGCGACGAAGGTGGGATGCCTTGCACTACCTGGAAAGGAAGAAGTGTAAGCTTACCCAAGGAGTCCTGAGCGGCGGAAGAGGAACGGCGTCGACTCGCAGCTGCCCGCCAATCCGGTGCGCATTCGGGGGTAGGCTGGCTGATAGACCCGTCTCCTGAAGATCCGAAGATGGCGAAAATCGGAAGGCTTGCGGAATTCGACGTCTCACATCCAGAGCGGTGGGAGTCCTACGTATCCAGAATGGAGAACTACTTCAAGGCAAACCAAGTGAGGGAAGATAGCTTGAAGGCTGCCACCCTGCTTTGCGTTTGCGGCCAAGACGCCTTCGAAATCGCAGAAAATCTTGTAGCACCTGTTCCAGTAGAGTCTGTAAGCTACACAGACCTGAAGAAGCTGCTGAAAGAGCACTTCCACCCCAAGGTGTCCGTTATCTCATGGCGCCACACCTTCGAGCAGAGGGATCAACGGTCCGGTGAAACAGCCAAGGAATACATCGCCGCGCTACGGAAGGCCGCCAAGCCCTGCGAGTTCAAGGACCTCGAGGAACGACTGAGGGACCGATTCGGGTGCGGGCTAAGGCATCGAGAGCTACAACAGAGACTTTTTGCCAAGGAAGAATTATCCTTCCAAGACGCCTTAAGGGAAGTCACCGCAGAAGAAGCAGCAGGCGGCGCCATCAAAAAACATGCGGCCGATCAGAAACAGTGCAGAGGGTGCGTCCGTGCACCAGGAAGACGTCCGACGAAACTCCGAGGAGGATCCGGACGAGGAAGTCGACCGTCTACACCCCGCGAAGGAAGAGAACCAGAAGGGAAGCTCTTCGGCTCTGCTCAAGTGCATCGGCTGTGGAGGTCGCCACAGGAGAACCGACTGCAAGTTCCGCTCCGCTACCTGCCGGGCATGCGGCAAACAAGGGCACATTGCAGCTGTGTGTCTGAGCCGACGAAAGGCACAACCCCAAGAAGAACGCCTGAAAGGTACCAGATTCCCAGCCAGAATAGGGTAGGGTTTTTGCGCTTCGCGAAGAAGCATCTGTAGAACAGGCACACACAAGCCCATGAAGAAAAAGCTGTCACTCAACGTGAAGCTACAAAGGGGTTCCATTATCTATGGAACTAGACACAGGGTCTGCCCTGTCCATCATTTCATTGCATACATTTAGGAAGATTTGTTCCAGTAGTGGGTCTAAGGCCAAGTTAAGGCCTTCTGATATTGTATTAACAGATTTTCAGAACTCAAGAGTGTGTGTTAAGGGGGAGGCCACCCTTAACGTGCAATACAAGAGTTTTGAAGGTCCACTAGACTTATTAGTAGTAGGGGGTGAACGAACGAGTCTCATAGGACTCGATTGGTTTGAGGCCCTGGGGATACACGTCACAGGACTCAACAGCTTACAAACACTCGACCTACAGGAAGTCTGCAAAGAATTTGCAGATGTTTTCAGCCCCCAGCTGGGCACATTCAAAGGACCACCTGTGTCCTTAAAGCTAGACCCCACTGTCACTCCCATTAGGATTAAAGCAAGAAGGGTCCCTTTTTTTTTTTTTTTTTTTTTTTTTTTTTTTTTACTTAAAAAAGTAAGATTGCCACGAACTAGACAAACTAATCCCAACAGGGAATCATAGAACTGTTTGAGTCAAGCCCGTGGGAGACCCCCATGTTCATGCCTAAAGGCAAAATGGGGACATTCGCATTGTGCTGATTACAAAATGCACACTCAATAAGGCATTGCCAGCAACATGGCCCTACTGTTCATGTGGTCAGTCACATCCTGGCCTCTCTCAAGGGGGGGCGTGTGTTTGCAAAGCTTGACCTAGCTCAAGCATATCAACAGCTGCCTGGTGATGATGATGCTGCCATAGCTCAGACCCTTGTGACCCACAGGGGAGCCTTTAAAGTAAAAAGGCTACAGTTTGGAGTAAATGTCGCTCCTGGGATTTTCCAAAGCGTAATGGAAAACACACTACGAGGTATACCAGGGGTCTGCCCTTACTTTGACGATGTCTTGATTGCAGGAGACTCCACACACATTCTAGCTGAAAGACTTAGGGCTGTCCTGTTAAGATTCAGGGAATCAGGCCTCAAGCTCAGAAAAGACACATGCAAGATCGGGGTGCCTTCTACTGAATTTCTGGGATTCAAAATTGATGCTGCTGGGATTCATCCTGCTGAATCCAAACTAACTGCTATTTTAGATGCACCCAGGCCAAAGTATAAGGCCGAACTTCAGGCCTTCCTAGGCCTCCTGAATTTCTACAATTCTTTTCTTCCACATAAAGCTAGTGTAGCTGAGCCTCTTCACAGGCTACTAGACAAACAAGCTGTGTGGCTGTGGTCACAAGCACATGAGGCTTGCTTTAAAGAAGTCAAGGCCTTGCTCACTTCTAACAGTGTTCTTGCACATTTCAACGAGTCTATTCCTGTGTGCATCGCTTGTGATGCATCCCCCTACGGGGTTGGAGCTGTCCTGAGTCACCTCAGGTCTGATGGAACTCAGGTTCCTATTGCATACTACTCCAGAACACTGTCTTCTGCGAGCGCAACTACGCTCAGATAGACAGGAGGCTATGGCTGTGTTGCTGGCAATTAAAAAATTTCCACGATTTCTATATGCAGGCATTTCACGGTCCCTCACTGGCCATAAGCCTCTTGTGGGACTGTTTACAACACGTAAGCATGACCTCCCCAATCATTTCCCCTAGAATGCTTAGGTGGTCTATTTTCTTGTTTGCATATGATTTTTCATTACTCCACAAGCCTGGGAAAGAAATGGGCCATGCTGATGGCCTCAGTAGATTGCCTCTGCCAGTAGTAGAAGCTGACCCCGCGCCAGCTGTCAACATTCTATCAATCCAAGCCTTGCCCGAGCTCCCTCTTAGTGCCAGGGATGTTACCGCTGAAACAGGTACAGATCACACACTTTCACGTGTCCGCTCCTGGGTCCTGTCCGGGTGGCCTGAGCACTGCCCTAGTCCTGAGTTTCAGAGTTTCTGGTCCAAAAGAAATGAACTGTCCCTTTCTCAGGGTTGTCTGCTTTGGGGAAACAGAGTTGTCATTCCCACCTCAATGAGGACTAGGGTCTTAGAATCCCTCCACGAGGGTCATCCTGGCATTGTCCGTATGAAGGCTCTTGCACGAAGCCACTTGTGGTGGCCTGGTTTAGATAAAGATATTGAGGCTAAGGTGCACGCATGCCACCTGTGCCAACGATCTCGCCCAGAGATGCCCCAAGCTCCTGTGCATAGATGGGAGGAAACACAGTCCCCATGGTCTAGGGTGCACATTGACTACGCTGGGCCCTTTCAGGGCCAGTTCTTCTTGGTCCTTGTTGACAGCCATTCAAAATGGCTTGAGGTTGTGCCTGTCTCATCCACCACCACTGCAAAGACTATTCAGGTACTGAGGGGGATTTTTGCTGCACACGGGCTGCCAGATGTCATCGTGTCCGACAACGGCCCTCAATTCACCTCCTCCGAATTCCAAGCTTTCTTACAGGCAAACCTGATTCTTCATGCCACGTCTGCGCCTTTTCACCCGTCCACCAACGGTATGGCGGAACGCATGGTGCGCATCGCAAAGGACGCCTTGAAGAGACTCACCTACGGGGACTGGCATCACAGGTTGGCTGACTTTCTCCTTTCTTATCGCACCACACCGTCCACTTCTACAGGGAGAAGTCCAGCTGAACTTCGTTGGGGGCGCCAACTTACTACTAGACTTGACCGGTTGCATCCGGACAGACTGCCTTCATCTACCTCACATCCTAGGGCACCTAGACAACTACTTGTGGGTGCCCCGGTTTGGGCTCGCAACTACGGGCCTGGTCATACATGGGTCCCCGCTTCTGTGTCCAGGATCACAGGTCCTCTCTCCTACGAGGTTGCCCTGGACAACGGTCGTGTCCTACGGCGGCACATCGACCAACTTCGCTCTAGGCGAGACTTTTCTGCTGAGACTCCTGGGTCTTTTCCAGGGGGGGAGGGGGACCCTTTGGAGCAAAGGGAAGGGCAAGAGTTACTGCCCATCTCCACTGAGGGAGCCACAAATGGCCCGTCCCCAGATTCCGCAATTGCTCCGAAAAGGAAGTCATGGAGCTTACCCACACAACAGGCACTCACGCCTACTCCAGCCAGGGAGTCACCCCGGGGGCATACTCACGTTCCACACACGTCACACAGCACTCCAGTCACGGATGATACCCGGGGGCATCCCAACAAATCATTCCCCGCAAGAGAGCTGGCACACAATCCCCAAAGTTGGCCTGA